>NC_073637.1:42227500-42837500 GCF_029407905.1 Bubalus kerabau
GAAAAGTACTTCTGAACAGTATTTACTGTAGGACCAGAAAGGCCTTGTTCGAATGCTATGAAAGGGAGAATATAAAGACCCACCCATTGTCGGATAAGAGGTGAAAAGTGTTATTTCTCTATGCTGTGCTGGGCTTAGTCACTCAGCCGTGTCCTATTCTCTGTGACCCCATGGACTGTAGCCTACCAGGCACCTCGGTCCATGGGGATTCTCCAGGCAAGAATACTAGAGTGGGTTGCCATGCCCTCCTTCAGGGAATCTTCCCAACCCAGGGATTGAACCCAGGTCTCTCACACTGCAGGCAGATTCTTTACTGTCTGAGCCAAGGAAGCCCATTATTTCTCTAGTGAACCAAATTCAAGTATTTTAACAGGTCAAACATAGCAGTGAACTTGGTAAGTGTAGCCAAACTACGTGTCAAAAAAATAATCCTATAATCCCACACTGTCATTATTTTACTTGTTTTCAAGAGTGAAACAAGCTGAATGCCACCTGGACCTGGAATAGAACCCTAGCACTCTGCACTTGCTGTGCCTGGATGGAGCCTAGAGCTGTGGGCTCACACTGGCTCACTTTCTTGCAAACACATCTTTATCATTTCACCTTTTGTTGAACACCAAAATAGACCAGGAATGGTCCCTGAACATAGTAGCATGTCACAGAGTAGATATGCCAACTGAAGGAAAAGGTAACCCTGCGTGCAAATAGTTTTCTCAGAGTTACACGCAGCAAGCTTGGGAGACCCTACTCTGTGCAAACACTATAGCTTTTGCGTGTCACTTTATTTTGTTATTACAGAAACCTTGAAATGTAGGTGACATGAAGGTTGCCCCTTTGGCAAAGGGGAAATGAAAGCTCAGTACTCTGCAAAAGATGTAACAGATCTAGGATTTCATACCAGGTTTATCCACCCAGGTTTATCTAAATCCAGAGTCCTACCCCTCACTGTCTTCTTTTATTAAAGTGCTGCTTTGTCTATAATATATTAATGCCATGAACATGGCAGTATATTTCAGGCTCCATATACATGTGTGTGTATTAAATCGCTTCCGTCATGTCCAACTCTTTGCAGCCTCATGGACTGTAGCCCACCAGGCTCCTCAGTCCATGGGATTCTCCAGGCAAGAATACCAGAGTGGGTTGCCAAGCCTCCTCCAGGGGATCTATCCAACCCTGGGATCAAACCCCCGTCTCTTATAGCACCTGCATTGGCAGGTGGGTTCTTTACCATTGGCGACACCTGGGTATTATATATAATTTCAAATGTGCCAGGCTGTCTCAATTCTGCCAACTCTCCATTGTAGAGCTGCTCAAGATTGTTCATGGTCACACCTCCAGACACACTGTCCAGTTTTCTTTCTTCCCTGACCCTTACATTACTCTTACTTACTTACATTACTCTTACTTACTGACCCTTACTCTGCATTCCTATAAAAACTAAAGTTCCATTTCCGTGACCTGAACATGCTTCACCTTCCTCCTCCTGACCTTGACTGGAGACGGTGCTACAGAGTCCAGCCTACAACTCAGATATACAGAAAATGGAACTGTAGTTTCCTTTGATCCATTTCTGTTTGGTTTCCTCTTTCTACTGGAATTGAGGAAAGTGAGTAGAAGTCAAGCAGGAGGGGCTGCATACTTTTCAGGGCCCTGTGCAAAATCAAAATGGGATCCCCTTGTTCAAAAAATAAGGATTTCAGTATGATGACATCAGTGTATTAAGCTAAATGATGACCCCCTCTAAGTGTGGAGCTCTGTGTGACACACACGGTCACACTCCCATGAAGCTGGTGCTTCTGTCAATGTTGGATTCATTTCATCTCAGCGCCTGCCTGCTAAGTCACTTCAGTTGTGCCTGACTCTGTGACCCCAAGGACTGTAGCCTACCAAGCCCTTCTGTCCATGGGGATTCTCCAGGCAAGAATACTGGAGTGGGTTACCATGACCTCCTCCAGGGGATCTTCCCGACCCAGGGACCCAACCCGTGTCTTTTATGTCTCCTGCATTGGCAGGCGGGTTATTTACCACTAGTGCCATCTGGGAAGCCCATTATCTCTGTGCTGCTGCTAAGTCACTTCAGTCGTGTCTGACTCTGTGTAACCCCATAGACGGTAGCCCACCAGGCTCCCCCATCCCTGGGATTCTCCAGGCAAGAACACTGGAGTGGGTTGCCATTTCCTTCTCCAATGCATGAAAGTGAAATCGCTCAGTCATGTCCAACTCTTAGTGACCCCATGGACTGCAACCTACCAGGCTCCTCTGTCCATGGGATTTTTCCAGGCAAGAGTACTGGAGTGGGGTGCCATTTTATGTCTAAATTTGGAGTGGGGGAGGTATCTAATCCTTGGTGTCCACTGTCTATGCCACTGCTTCAAAAGTCCATCTTTCTGGCCTTCATCATTGGTCCAAGCAAACTGCTTCATTCTCAAACTGAATCCTAAAAAAAAATTGAATAGTAACTTTTAATATAATTACCTAAGCTATGCATTGGGTATATTAAAAAGACTACAACATATTATAAATCCAAGGAAGTCTAAGTTGTTTGCCTCACTCACATCCCTTCTACCTTCTGTCACTGCTGTTCCAGCTTACCAAAGAAGAGATTTTGCTCTCTCTCAGACTTAAACACATCCCTCGAACCAAACCCTCGACCCTTTCCAAGGGTATCACCCCCACTCAGGACCTGGCTTGGGGTGGGGGAGGGACACAGGATCACACAACAGCTGTGCATTCCTTTTCTCTCCACATCTCCTCACTCCTTGTCATTTTTGCCCGTCTACCATATTTATATCTCACTTAGCTTTTTCTAGGCCCCAGTCTTTATTTCCCCCCAAGATTTAAGCTATCAACTAGAAAAGCTGGCAAAGGATTGCCTTCTCTCTTTACATTCTGCTTTTGGCATCCACTGAACTAAAGATGAGCTAACAGTAAAGTTGTTCCAATAGTAGAGAAGTCAGGGTCGGAGGGGAAGCTGAAAGTGAAATACCGGAAAGAGAGAAATTGGGTAGAATATTTTAACAACATTATCCAACTGCACATCTTCTATCCCCAGGGTTGTCAAGAATATGTGTGCCTGTGAACCACACTCTCCAGTGGAGAGTGAACTCACCAACTGTTAAGGATACCTATCCCAGTTTTAGAAACAACTTCTACTTCCTGAAAGTGTTTATAAAAATTAAAGTATACAATCATACACACACAGAGGCAGGAAGATATCAGAGCTCTTAACCACTATTCCCTCCCACTTCTGGGAAATGCATTTTATCCTAATGTGCTGCCCACCTATAGGTACTGGTGTAGTGAGTGATGATATGGAACAAAACTTATCAATTCTACAAAATGGTGAGAAATCTTCCAAACTTGAGTCCCGTATCCTGTTGTCATCTCCACCCTTATCTCCTCTTTGATTTCCCCTAAATGACTCTCCTTACCCCAAACAAACACACAGATAAAGGTTTCTTTCTTCCTCTGTCTCTGTGTTTCTCTCTCTCTTTCATCTTAAAAAAAAAAAAAAAATTATTTATTTTTGCTGCACCGGATCTTGGTTGTGGTTCGCAGGATCTTTGATCTTCTTCAGGCATGCATTATCTTTTAGTTGCAGTGGGATCTTGACCTGCAGCATGCGAACTCTTAGTTGCAGTATATGATGTCTAGTTCCCTGACCAGGAATTGAACCCAGGTCCCCTGCTTCCTTTGTGGCTCAGTTGGTAAAGAATCTGTGTGTAATGTGGGAGACCTGGGTTTGATCCCTGGGTTGGGAAGATCCCCTGGAGAAGGGAAAGGCTACCCACTCCAGTATTCTGGCCTGGAGAATTCCACGGACTGTATAGTCCACGGGGTCACAAAGAGTCAGACACGACTGAGTGACTCACTTTCCCCTGCAATGAGAGCTTAGAGTTTTAGTCACTGGGCCACCAGGGAAGCCCTCTCCCTCATCTTTATTTTTAAGCATAAAATTTACTAATCCTTCAACCTTTAAATAATAGTTTAGTATGTTTTCCTAATGCATTAATATTGTATGCATGCATGCTCAGTCACTTCAGTTGTGTCTGACTCTTTGCAACCCCATAGACTAGTCCTTCAGACTCCTCATCCATGGAGTTTTCCAGGCAAGAAAACTGGAGTGAGTTGCCATGCAGGGAATCTTCCCCACCCAGGGACTGATCCTGCATCTCCTGCACTGCACTCACCCACTGAGCCACCTGGGAAGTCCCTTAATATTGTATACAGTGTATACATTCTAATGCAGAAGGAAATGGCAAGCCACTCCTGTATCCTTGCCTGGGAAATCTCATGGACAGAAGAGCCTGAGGGGCTTCAGTCGACTGAAGCCCCTCAGGCTCTTCTGTCCATGGGATTGCCAGAGTCCGACACGACTTAGGGACTAAACTACCACCATATATTCTAATCAATATTAATTATTATAAAGTGAAAGTCACTCAGTCATGTCCGACTCTTTGCAACCCCCATGGACTAAACAATCCATGGAATTCTCCAGGCTAAAATATTGGAGTGGGTAGCCTTTCCCTTTTCCAGGGGATCTTCCCAATCCAGGGATCGAACCCAGGTCTCCTGCATTGCAGGTGGATTCTTTACCAACTGCACTATCAGGGAAGCCCAATTATTATAAAACCAGCTAATATCTGTTATCTAGGTAACAGTCTACCACTAGAAGAATAGCTAATAACTTTTCTGATACATCGTGTTTATCATCTATTCCTTTTATTCTAAAGACTTGATGTGTATTAAATCCCATTTTCATGTAACAATTCCTGGGACATATTATATGAGCTTTCTGTGAACTGACAGGAAGGACAATCATATTCGTGGAGCCTCTGCCCTCAGGCTCTTCAGAAACCTGGTGTTTATAACTTGCCTTCTTCCCAACAGAGAGGAACCGGGTCACCCAATTCCCCATTGTTTCTTTCCAGTATTAACATTTGTGTATAGAAATTTACTTTCTGTGTAGTCTTTTTCTTATAACAATTTATCCAGTGTATAGCTAAGACATTGGTTAGGCTAAAATGTCCATTTAATTATTTTAATATTTAGTTTTCTAAATTGGGGCTGGCTTCAGGGATGGGAAAGGGAACATGGATAGCAAATGTCAGAGAGACATGTGTGGAAATACATTAAAAATGGACTTGTGCTGGGCTGGCCCCCCTCTGAAAATAGGCCCCAGGAGACAAGAACCCCTGGGGAAGGAAAGCTCCCCAGGCCCCAGGAGCAGCCCCCTGATTGAGCAACTTAATGGAGGCTGTGTTAATGCATGAAGGGAACAGGGGCTTTACTTTCTAATCTGCACTTTGCACTCAGCTGTAGATGCGCTGCGGGCATCGCTTCATGAGGTCAACATGAAAATGAATTGCTCCCTACCACGAGGAAGTTGCTGCTTGATGTGTGCAGAGATGTATGTTGGGGAGGAGCAGAGTTAAAGGCCTCTCTTAAGGGTGGCAGAGGAAATCTGGACTTGTCTTAATAATACCCTGTGGACAGGATTTGTAGGAAACTCCCAGTTTTTAAAAAAGGTCCTCCTGAAAAATGGATACTTAGAAATCTGTTAAGGATAAGATGGTAGAGTGTTTCATTTACTAGCTGATTTAAAGCTCTTCACCAGCAGACTTCCCTGGCAGTCCAGGGGCTAAGACTCCAAGCTCCCAATGCAAGGGGTATGGGTTTGATTCCTAGTCAAGGAACTAGATCTCATAGGCTGCAACTAAACATCCCACATGCCCCAACAAGGACCTGGCATAATCACATAAATAAATGTATTTTTAAAACTTATTCACTGGGACCATAACAATAATAAGAATCTGCCAACTTTCCCATTTAGGAGTTTTTCTTTACTTGATTTTCCTTCTTTTACTTATTCTATCTTAATGCTGCACAGACTATAGGTAGGAGAAATATGACCGTGCATCTCATTTCCCCAGGACTACCATGGTTTCTGTCTGTTGTTCTGGGCTAATTATTAAAAGCACCTTGGACACTCTTGAGAATTCTAGTTTAGACAGTAAGGAGAATGGCCACTCTGAGGTGACAGGATTAATTAAGCCAAGTGCCAGACATCATTTCATCAAAGCTAAAGTGTGCTTAAATACTCAAAAGTCTGCTTAGGTAGCTGTTTGACCTAAAAATTCACCATCACCATTGCTCGCCTGGTTCTTTTTGTTCCTTTTTTCTGACATCTAATCCCCGCTTGTATTCTCAACTGCATTGCTCACCAGACTTTGGTGATCTGTTCTCCCATCCCCCCACTGCAACTACACCTAAGACATCACTACATTTTCATAGACAGACTCGGGGGCCTGACTCCATGCCCTAATTCAAGCAGATTATGAGCATCTGTCCAGCAAAGCTAACTGCTGTAACAACTTCAGCAGGTTACACTGAAATAAAAGTGTGTTTCTCACTCAAGCGATGATTCTACATGAGAGTCCTGGGTCCAGTGGTTATTTTGGCATTTTTTTCTAAATAATGACTCAAAGTCTCCTTTCCTCTTATGGCTCCACAGCCCTCTAGGGCTGGAGCATCCTATGCTTTCAGCTGCTGTTGTTGTTTTCAGTCACTAGTCATGTCTGACTCTTTTGCAACCGCATGGGCTATAGCCCCCCAGGCTCTTCTGTCCATGGGATTTCCCAGACAAGAATACTGGAGTGGTTGCCATTTCCTTCTCCAGGGGATATTCCTGGATCAGGGATTGAACCCATGTCTCCTGCATTATTAGCAAGCAGATTCTTTATCACTGAACCACCAGGGAAGACCCGCTGCTAGGAAAGGACAAATGAGAATGTAGAAGAGGCTGACAAGTAGTATGTGGACTTCCACTTACATACTGTCAGCCAAAACTTAGAAAGGTAACATGTCACCAGTTTGGGTTTACACATACAAAGGAAGGGAAGCAGAGATTGGTTCCAAAGTCTACTAAAGTTTACCCATCTGATTAACAAATATCCATTTCATTCTTTCTCTCATAGGTTTGATAAAACATCCCCTCCTGATGGGCAATCACTTAAAGTCACACACAGTTCTGTCATTGAGCTCAAATTCTAGAGTTTCTGAAGGAGAAGCTGTCTCATCTGTCAGGTTCAGACGCTGATCCCTGTGATCCAGTGGCACATGGACTAAAATAATACATTTTCTGCACTCTCACCACAAGACCTGAAGGGGAAGCATGCATAGGATTGCCACCATGACCCACTGGCAAAAAAGAAGAATGGGAAATACGGCAGCTGGTGGTCCATAGCCATTCTGAAAGTCCATTGGATAGACAGTATGAAGATCCTCTACCCTTGTAGCAGGCATAATCTTTCAATAGACTCTCAGTATGTTTTCTGGAAGAAATTCCTCTGTCCATCATTCTCTGTGACCTCTGACTTTATCCTCAAAGCGCCTTAGCCTTGAAGCCATCATTTTCTACGACTGCCTCTGAAGAGAATATTGAAATATATGTTTTCTTTGAGAGGTGAGATGCATTCTCAGCCTGTTTCCTTGATAGTTTTCTGATTTATTTTCTTCTGGTCAGTTCATTGTGTCCAATCATACCTGAAGTTCTTTCCTGTATATAACTTTCAAGCATGCCTCAAATTTCTGCTTTTTAATCCATATTTTTTTTTTTCTCTCTGCCTCCTTCTTCTCCTCTCTGTCTGAACTTAATGGTGGCTGCTGCTGCTGCTGCTGCTAAGTCGCTTCAGTCGTGTCTGACTCTGTGCGACCCCATAGACGGCAGCCCACCAGGCTCCCTCGTCCCTGGGATTCTCCAGGCAAGAACACTGGAATGGATTGCCATTTCCTTCTCCAATGCATGAAAGTGAAAAGTGAAAGTGAAGTCGCTCAGTCGTGTCTGACTCCCAGTGACCCCAAGGACTGCAGCCTACCAGGCTCCTCCACCCATGGAATTTTCCAGGCAAGAGTACTGGAGTGGGGTGCCTGAGACAATCTGAAAAAAAAAAAAAATGTAGAAATTATTTGCCACAAGGATGAGCATTAATAAGACTCTGTCTTTCAAAACCACTATCTTACACATTATTATATGAGGTCTAGAAACAGATTTTCCAGACAAAAAGCCCACATTTCTGATCACTTTCTTCTACTTTTCATTGTTGATCGCAAATTTCTCAGTTCCTTTTTGAACTCAACTCTACTGATATTTTGCTAAAGGCAACCAAATAAACCAACACATTAGAAAACTGTTTCTTCTCAACCTAATATTCTCCTCATAAGCCTATATTTCAACTAGAATAGATTGGTCAATCTTCCAAATTATTGCAGGCACAGTTTTTCAAATATTTTACCATTGCATCACATGGAATGACAGCTTCCCAGCTTCTGACACCTCATTCCTCATTGCCCACTGTCTGACCATTGAGACATGGTTGCATATTTTAGATTATTGTTAATGGTAGCACCCAACTTCAAAAATGACCCATTTTCCAATTAGTCAAAAAATGCAATCCTTACCAACAACTGCAAAATTCTGATGGCTGAGCAACATCAGAATTTGCTTTTAATTCACATAACAGCTTCATTGTCAATGATCTTGATCAGGTGATTCTCTCAGGGTCTCTCCTCCAAAGGATGACTTAGGAATCCAGGATATTCCCACCTTGTGGATCTGCTACCCTCTGAGGAGTTAGAATTCTTTGGTCCAGTTTTATAGGTGCCTGTTTTATAAACAAACCTGATTTGTAGGGGCAAGATCTAGAGGTAGATCACTATCACTTCTATACACATCTTAATGGCTATGAATTTACATCAGTCACCCCACTTAACTGCAGCAGGAGCTGATAAATATGGCTACAGTTCAGTTCAGTTCAGTTTAGTTGCTCAGTCGTGTCTGACTCTTTGCTACCCCATGGACTGCAGCAAACCAGGCCTCCCTGTCCATCATCAACTCCTGGAGTTTACTCAAACTCATGTCCATTGAGTTGGTGATGCCATCCAACTATCTCATCCTCTGTCATCCCCTTCTCCTCCTGCCTTCAGTCTTTCCCAGCATCAGGGTCTTTTCAAATGAGTCAGTTCTTCCCATCAGGTGGCCAAAGTATTGGAGTTTCAGCTTCAGCATCAGTCCTTCCAATGAATATTCAGGACTGATTTTCTTTAGGATGGACTGGCTGGATCTCCTTGTAGTCCAAGGGACTCTCAAGTCTTCTCCAACACCACAGTTCAAAGCCATCATTTCTTCATCTCTCAGCTTTCTTTTTTTTTAATATAAATTTATTTATTTTAATTGGAGGTTAATTACAATATTGTATTGGTTTTGCCATACATCAACATGAATCCGCCACAGGTATATACATGTTCCCCATACTGAACCCCCCTTCCTCCTCCCTCCCCATACCATCCCTCTGGGTTGTCCCAGTGCACCAGCCCCGAGCATCCAGTATCATGCATCGAACCTGGACTGGCGATTCGTTCATATATGATATTATACATATTTCATTGCCATTCTCCCTGATCATCCCACCCTCTCCCTCTCCCACAGAGTCCAAAAGACTGTTCTATACATCTGTGTCTCTTTTGCTGTCTTGCTTACAGGGTTATCGTTACCATCTTTCTAAATTCCATATATATGCGTTAGTATACTGTATTGGCAGAGAAGGCAATGGCACCCCACTCCAGTACTCTTGCCTGGAAAATCCCATGGATGGAGAAGCCTGGTGGGCTGCAGTCCATGGGGTCGCTAAGAGTAGGACATGATTGAGCGACTTCACTTTCACTTTTCACTTTCATGCACTGGAGAAGGAAATGGCAACCCACTCCAGTGTTCTTGCCTGGAGAATCCCAGGGACAGGGGAGCCTGGTGGGCTGCCGTCTATGGGGTCACACAGAGTCGGACATGACTGAATCGACTTAGCAGCAGCAGCAGCAGCAGCAGCAGCAGCATATTGTATTGGTGTTTTTCTATCAGCTTTCTTTATAGTCCAGCTCTCATATCCATACATGACTACTGGAAAAACCATAGCTTTGACCAGGTGGACCTTTGTCAGCAAAGTAATATCTCTGCTTTTTAATATGCTATCTAGGTTGGTCATAGCTTTTCTTCCAAGGAGCAAATGTCTTTTAATTTCATGGCTGCAGTCACTATCTGCAGTGATTTTGGAGCCCCCCAAAATAAAGTCTGTCACTGTTTCCACTGGTTTCCCATCTATTTGCCATGACGTGATGGGACCAGATGCCATGATCTTAGTTTTCTGAATGTTGAGCTTTAAGCCAACTTTTTCACTCTCCTCTTTCACTTTCATCAAGTAATATGGCTACACTGTATGTGAAAGAGGAAAAAGGAACAGTGCGCCAGCTGTCAGTTTACTGACTTTCATCTCCATGTTGTCATGTTAGGTCCTGCTTTGCAATGTTGGAACAGACCCCTTAAACACTTCTGCACAGTGAGCTCTGTGAGAAGCTTTGTCAATAGGTGTTGCTTCAAAGGGGAAGGGAGGTCCTCTTCCTGGTCTGGTTTAAGGAGCTTTGCCTTCCCTTGCCCCTTAAGTACAGTCCCTTGGTGCTGTGTTTGGTGACATCCAGCAGCGCTGTGTCTCAGTTGCCCACCTAGACCACACAGTCCCTCAACCACTTTGCTGCTTCAGCATATGACAGATGACTCATCAGCATCCCTCCTCAATGAGTGCCGCTCACTCCAGGCCTCACTGGTATCACATCCAACTCTCTCTGAACTCCTGCCCAGGGGCCTCAGCTCCTCTGTCTGTTAGTTGCTCAGTCCTGTCTGAGTCTTAGCAACCCCATGGACTATATATAGTTCACCAGGCTCCTCTGTCCATGGGATTCTCCAGGCAAGAATATTAGAATGGGTAGCCATTCCTTTCTCCAGGGGATCTTTCCAGCCAAGGGATCAAACCCAGGTCTCCTGCACTGCAGGTGGATTCCTTACCATCTGAGCCACCAGGGAAGCCCCAGGTCCTCTGTACCCTAGAGCATTTTTTCCTGTTTGTCTGTGACTGAACCAGCTCTGACCTGGGCAAACTAATGGATGTCTGTGCCATCCAGTTGACAGCAGCCACACAGGGCTGATGAATTCTGAAGCCCAGGCTTGGAATTCTAAGATGATCCTTCCTTGGACTTTCTCCTTCAGCCCTAGGATGTCCATTACATCTTTATAATGACGTAATCATTACATCTCTCCACACCATTGCAGTCACTTCTCTATCATAATTTACTAATTCTTTACAATAAATGTCCCCTATTCAAATGATTGTATTGCTTTTGCCTTTGGGTTGGATTCAGGCTGTGACAGACACAGCATTTGGTGAGTATATAGTAATTTCTGTCCTAATCTGAGTCCCACGCATGAGCTCCAGACTGTTTCTATCAGGTCCCATAGTACAGGGCATATTTCATGGAGAAGAGAACTGAAACCCAGATTTCAGTTTCCCTAAATCACCATAAGGGATATGAAATCATATAGGCTATGTGTGAGTGGACTTTTCAGTAGAACAAAATCAAGCACAACAACAGTGTTCCCAAAAGATAATGGTTCTTTACCAAAAGTATATAGGATGATAACATAATTTCTGCAACAACAAAGTATTATATTTAGAGATCAAAAAATACTTTCTTGACCCTACCAGATTTAGCAGACCTAAAATTAAATAAATAAATTGTTACCCATTTCTCACTGTGTATAATTTTTATTGAGATACCATAAAATTAACTGTTTTACAGTGTACAATTCAGTGGTTTTAAATTGCTAACATCCATTGGATTATTGAAAAAGCAACAGAATTCCAGAAAAACATTTACTTCTGTTTCATTGACTATGCTGAAGTCTTTGACTGTGTGGATCACAACAAGCCGTGGAAAATTCTTGAAGAGATGGGAATACTGGACCACTTACCTACCTCCTGAGAAATCCATATGCAGGTCAAGAAGCAACAGTTAGAACCAGACATGGAACAACGGGTTGGTTCAAAACTGGGAAAAGGGTACGTCAAGACTGTATATTGTCACCTTGCTTATTTAACTTATATGCAGAGTACATCATGTGAAATGCCAGGCTGGATGAAGCACAAACTAGAATCAAGATTGCAGGGAGAAATATCAATAATCTCAGGTATGCAGATGACCCCACCCTTATGGCAGAAAGTGAAGAGAAACTAAAGAGCCTCTTGATGAAAGTGAAAGAAGACAGTGAAAAAGTTGGCTTAAACCCCAACATTCAAAAAATGAAGATCATGGCATCTGGTCCCATCACTTCATGGCAAATAGATGGAAACACTGAAAACAGGGAAACAATGGAAACAGTGAGAGACTTTATTTTCTTGGGCTCCAAAATCACTGCAGATGGTGACTACAGCCATGAAATTAAAAGATGCTTGCTCTTTGAAAGAAAAGCTACAGCCAATGAAGACAGCATATTAAACAGCAGAGACAGTACTTTGCCGACAAAGGTCTGTCTAGTCAAAGCTATGGTTTTTCCAGTAGTCATGTATAGATGTGAGAGTTGGTCCATAATGAAGGCTGAGTGCCAAAAAATTGATGCTTTTGAACTGTGGTGCCGGAGAAGACTCTTGACAGTCCTTTGGATGGCAAGGAGATCAAATCAGTCAATCCTAAAGGAAATCAGTCCTGAATATTCATTGGAAGGATTGATGCTGAAGCTGAAGCTCCAATACTTTGGCCACTTGATGCGAAGAATTGACTCATTGGAAAAGACCCTGATTCTGGGAAAGATTGAAGGCGGGAGAAGGGGACAACAGAAGATGAGATGGTTGGATGGCATCACAGACTCCATGGACGTGAGTTTGAGCAAGTTCCGGAAGTTCATGATGGACAGGGAAGCCTGGCACTCTATAGTCCATGGGGTCGCAAAGAGTTGGACATAACTGAGCAACTGAACTAAACTGAACTGATGCTAATATCATCACTACAAATCATTTTTATCATGCTAAGAAGAAAGCTTGTATACTTAATAGTCATTCCATTCTTCCATATACTCCCAAATGCTGGCAACCACTATCTACTTTCTGTCTTTATGACTTTTCCTATTCTTGAAATTCACATAAATGGAATCATACAATATGTGTTCTTTTGTACCTAGTGTCTTTCAATTCATCTAATACCTTCAAGGCTCACATGTGATGTAGCATGTTGCATGTGATTTTTGATGTTTGATTTTTATAGTCACTGAGAACATATGTGCTTCTCTGTCACCAATAAAACCAATGTTAAAAGTACTAGGACAGCCATCTAGTTTTCACTTGTAAAGAAAAAGGAATCATTATGAAGGGGGAAAGTACAAAATCTTATGTTTTCATGAAAATCTAAATGTGAGCAAAAAAGAAAGTGAAAAATACCTCGAGTCCTGCCTTTTAAATTTTCTCTCATGGTGTACTGCTACTAATAATCAACACTTACATAACACTTCAGAATTTCAACACGTTTTTTCTATTGAATGCCAAAGGTAACACCTACTGCAGGAATTATATGCTGTGCTTTAATTCCAGGAGACTGTAGGAATAGTATAAATAGCACTACTATTTTTTTTTTAGTTGTTATTATCACACATCCTAAATATAAGTTAATAAAACCTCTAGTATTTCTATAAAAATGCTTCTGTGAACAGAGACTGGCAAAAACCCACATAGGAGTTTCCTTTTCTTTTTTTTTGTTTTTTGTTTTTTTTTTTTTATCCAGAGAAACACTTGAAGTTGAGTTAATCATGAGCAGTCTCTAAAAGAGCAGTATGATCTAATTGGACATAAAGTTTTTCCGTGTTATAAGACGGGAGATGAGATGTGATGTAGAATGCCATCACCATGGTCACTTTTGTATTTAAGTTGGTTTCAACCTTATCTTTGAAGGTGCTTTTTAAAAAGCCCTTTCCAAGAACTAATAAAATTCTAGTCTGTGTTTAGAAAAAGTGAAGTCTCTCAGTCGTGTCCGACTCTTTGCGACCCCATGGACTGTAGCCTACCAGGCTCCTCTGTCCATGGAATTTTCTAGGCAAGAGTACTGGAGTGGATTGCCATTTCCTTCTCCAGAGGATCTTCCCGACCCAGGGATCGAACCCGGGTCCCCTACATTGATCTTTGAAATACTCCTCTGAGATTTGAGGTAGGAATATTATTACAGCTGGAGAAAGAGACAATGGTAAGTTAAGTGACTTGTCCAATGAGACACAATAAATCAGATGTAGGCCTTAGGAATAAACCATGTCTTTCCTTTAAGACTTCTCTCTGTGATACCATATGGCCTTTCTGAGCCACTGGAAGTTTCCTCATTAACCCTGCAGCTAATTTTCAGGTTTTAAAAGGCCTTTTTCAGATACATATATATAACTTTCTTTAATACATTTTCCTAGGCAATGTAAATTAAAGAAATCCACTCCTAATAAAGGCCAGAGAGAATCTACCTTATCCACAAGATATGGGGAGCCCAGTAACTTAGAGTAATGACTTCCATCTGCCCCTAGTAACTGATATGAAGTTATCACACGGCCTCGCTTATTACCCTTATTACTGGGGACTGATACACGAGTATGTTGGGACTACTGGCTATTGGTTTTCAATGGGAGCAGCATATGGGATAAAATATGGAGAGCTGTTACTATGTGATGGGCAGCATGGACCATGATCCGAATGAACAGGTTCCCTTTGATCTACAGTAGAAATGTATTTCTGTACCTTACATGGTTGAGAAAAGTACATTACAGGAGAACCCATGGACAGAAACATTTTCTCCCTTACAGGTGGAATACCATTCTAAATCTGGAAACTATATTCTATTACCTTAAAATTAACTATTGAGTTAATGTCCCAGTGACTAGGGAAGATCAAACCCAGAAAAATGTCTTCATAAAAATAAGGGTTTTACACACAGACTGATCTCTAATTTCAGTATCTACTTGGATAAATTGCTTTTATTGACATGTTTCTGTAACATTTCAGTTCTTATTTGAAAATAAAGATAAGGGGTACTTATCCTTATTGTGTGTGTTTTCCAGCTTTGGGTGAGGATTTCACAGGAAAATATGTGTAAAGCACTTAACCTAGATCATAGAACCTAAGAAATTATAACTAAAAAGATACAGAGACTCATCTGCTGTCACAACAATCTTGGAAAGTGGTTTATAACTAGTCTCTTTTTGTAGATGAAGAGACTGAAGCTGAAAGAGATCAAATGCTTTGTTGAAAGTCAGAAAAGCTGACTTTAGAAAGATATACCATGATTCACATTCAGGTTTTCCTTCTTACAAATAATGTTTATCATATGTATATGACTGTGTGTGTGTGTGATTTCAAAATAAAAACAAGACAATTGAAAATTTTAAAGACACACAAAGGAAAAACTAATTTTTACCTACTTCCCTAATGTTTCTCATATATAAATTATTTAAAAATATAGATAATACTATTAATAATAATTATAATAATAACTTAACTTTGTTGAATCCTTTTATGAGCCAGAGCTTTCCTAAGTATTTCACTTGGATTAAGTCCACTGGTGTGTTAGTCGCTTGTCAGGTCCGACTCTTTGTGACCCCATGGATTGTAGCTCGACAGGCTCCTCTGTCTATGGAATTCTTCAGGCAAGAATACTGGAATGAGTTGCCATTTCCTACTCCATGAGATCTTCCTGACCCAGAGACAGAACCTGGGTCTCCAACATTGCAGGCAGATTCTTTACCATCTGAGCTACCTAGGAAGTCCAAGTCCACTTGGCTTTGATAAATACTGGGGAGGGTACGTGCTATTCTTATCTCCATTTACCAATGAGAAACCTGAACCTGAAGCTCTGAACCAGCTTTCCCAAAGTCATCAACCTCAGTGGTGGAGGTAAGCAGCACCAGGGCCAACTGAAATCAGAGACAGCACCTTTAGTCATTAGGCTGGTAACCTAAGTACAGACATAATCTCTTATATTGGAATCATACTGCACACTTCTTCATGATTTGACCTTCCATTAAAATAGAATGTTAATATTTCTTCATGTTGTAAATATACTTCTCCATGATGATGTTTATTGGCAGCTCAGTATTACAACTTCAAAAATGCACTACTATTTATTTGATCCACTCTACATTGTTGGATGCTTACATTTTTGTTGTAACACTGAGTGTTGTAACGTTCAAAGAATACTTTTGTATATATTTTTGTATATGCTTTGTTGCAGATGTGATTAAATATTTCCATGGGACAAACTCCTAGAATGGAATAGCTGGATAATTTTTAAGGATTTTTGTTACAGATTTCCAGCCTGCATTTCAAAAAATGGTACCAACCATCTCTCTCACAGGCAGTGATGGAGAGTCCTCTGAATTCAGGCCTTCTGATCCTTGCTAAGGTCAATACCATGACCTTGTGTGCATACATGCTAAGTCGCTTCAGTTGTGTCCAGCTCTTTGCAATCCTAGACTGCAGCCTGCCAGGCTCCTAAGTCCATGGGATTCTCCAGGCAAGAATACTGGAGTGGGTTGCCATGAGTGGAATAACTGGATAATCTTCCACTGGAAGATCCTCCTCCAGGGAATCTTCCCCACCCAGGTATCGAACCTGCATCTCTTGAAGCTTCTGCATCGCCGGCAGATTCTTTACCGCTGAGCCACTGGGGAAACCTTACTGTGACCTTATCAACTCTAAATTATCATCTCTGTGATAATTCCTGTTTAATCCTGCCACTTGGTGCCAAAGAATACGTCTGAATCCAACCTGCCAAGAACATTCCTCTGTACAATGCCTTTCATTCAAGAGTTAGTCCCCATTTGAAGCACAACTGTGTACTTACTTGTGTAAATCTAGAGGGATGAAATTTGACATCTATTGTGAGATTAAGATGGGAAATCTTGTAGCACCTGATGCCAAAAAGGGACTTTTATTCTTAAACCCAATTTCTTAATCATGTGTTTGAATTGAAAAGAGTAGAATGCAAACTTGTTAATAGTCAGTTATAGTAGATACCTCTACTACATATTAAGTAATCTAGATTTCGTAAAAATGTCTTTTTTTCTCCTCCTGCCATAAGTCTCTATCCAGAAGGAGCAAAAGGCACAGGAAATTTCTCAGGACATCCATCAAGTCCCTCAGGGTTCAAGGGTTTTTTCCCAAAGCACTCTGCCCATCAAGTGTTAAATATTTATAGCCAAGAACTCTCATCAAATTCTCTCAAATTTATTTAAAGTTGAAAAGTCATGGTGGTACCATGGATAAGAATCCACCTGCCAATGCAGGGAACAAGGATTCGATCCTGGGCCAGGAAGATTCCACATGCTGTAAAGCAATTAAGCCCATGTGTCGTAATTACTGAAGCTTGTGTGCCTAGAACCTGTGCTTCACAACAAGACAAGCTGCCTCAATAAGAAGCCCGTGCACCACAAAGAAGAGCCCTTGCTCATTGCAACTAGAGGAAGCTGCATGGCAGTGAAGACCCAGGAGTCATAAAATAAAAACTAAAAATTAAATAAAAAGTAAAGTTGAAAAATCAGGCATCTGTTGACTTGGACAGATAATTTCAAGTGCAACAATTTGGAAACATGAGATTTTCAAACATGAAAACATTCACCTTTCTCCTAAGTATGGTTAATGGTTTAGTCACTAAATTGTGTCCAACTCTTGCAGCCACATGGACTGAGGCCCTCTAGGCTCCTCTGTCCATGGGATTTCCAAGACAAGAATACTGGAATGGGTAGCCATTTCCTTCTCCAGGGGATCTTCCTACTAAGGGATCGAACCCTGGTTTTTGCATTGCAGGCAGATTCTTTACCTACTGACCCACCAGAGAAGCCCTAAGTATACATGCAAACAAATCTACCCATTTGTTGCTATGGACATGTTATATCTTTTTGCCTCTCAATAAAAGATGAAAGTACTTCAGCCTCAAGTAGTGGTTCACAAACTATAGATAATCATTTTTCAAAAGAATTAAGGAGAGATTATCTATACAGTCAGCAAAAATAAGACCAGGAGCTGACTGTGGCTCAGACCATGAACTCCTTATTGCCAAATTCAGACTTAAATTGAAGAAAGTAGGGAAAACCACTAGACCATTCAGGTATGACCTAAATCAAATCCCTTAAGATTATACAGGGGAAGTGAGAAATAGATTTAAGGGCCTAGATCAGATAGATAGAGTGCCTGATGAACTATGGAATGAGGTTCGTGACATTGTACAGGAGACAGGGATCAAGACCATTCCCATAGAAAAGAAATGCAAAAAAGCAAAATGGCTGTCTGGGGAGGCCTTACAAATAGCTGTGAAAAGAAGAGAAGCGAAAAGCAAAGGAGAAAAGGAAAGATATAAACATCTGAATGCAGAGTTCCAAAGAATAGCAAGGAGAGATAAGAAAGCCTTCTTCAGCGATCAATGCAAAGAAATAGAGGAAAACAACAGAATGGGAAAGACTAGGGATCTCTTCAAGAAAATCAGAGATACCAAAGGAACATTTCATGCAAAGATGAGCTCGATAAAGGACAGAAATGATATGGACCTAACAGAAGCAGAAGATATTAAGAAGAGATGGCAAGAATACACAGAAGAACTGTACAAAAAAGATCTTTATGACCCAGATAATCACTATGGTGTGATCACTGACCTAGAGCCAGACATCCTGGAATGTGAAGTCAAGTGGGCCTTAGAAAGCATCACTACGAACAAAGCTAGTGGAGGTGATGGCATTCCAGTTGAGCTATTTCAAATCCTGAAAGATGATGTTGTGAAAGCTGCACTCAATATGCCAGCAAATTTGGAAAACTCAGCAGTGGCCACAGGACTGGAAAAGGTCAGTTTTCATTCCAATCCCAAAGAAAGGCAATGCCAAAGAATGCTCAAACTACCGCACAATCGCACTCATCTCACACGCTAGTAAAGTACTGCTCAAAATTCTCCAAGCCAGGCTTCAGCAATATGTGAACTGTGAACTTCCTGATGTTCAAGCTGGTTTTAGAAAAGGCAGAGGAACCAGAGGTCAAATTGCCAACATCTGCTGGATCATAGAAAAAGCAAGAGAGTTCCAGAAAAATATCTATTTCTGCTTTCTTGACTATGCCAAAGCCTTTGACTGTGTGGATCACAAGAAACTGTGGAAAATTCTGAAAGAGATGGGAATACCAGACCACCTGATCTGCCTCTTGAGAAATTTGTATGCAGGTCAGGAAGCAAGAGTTAGAACTGGACATGGAACAACAGACTGGTTCCAAATAGGAAAAGGAATACGTCAAGGCTGTATATTGTCACCCTGTTTATTTAACTTATATGCAGAGTACATCATGAGAAACGCTGGACTGGAAGAAACACAAACTGGAATCAAGATTGCCGGGAGAAATATCAATAACCTCAGATATGCAGATGACACCACACTTATGGCAGAAAGTGAAGAGGAACTAAAAAGCCTCTTGATGAAAGTGAAAGAGGAGAGTGAAAAAGTTGGCTTAAAGCTCAACATTCAGAAAACGAAGATCATGGCATCCAGTCCCATCACTTCATGGGAAATAGATGGGGAAACAGTGGAAACAGTGTCAGACTTTATTTTTCTGGGCTCCAAAATCACTACAGATGGTGACTGCAGCCATGAAATTAAAAGACGCTTACTCCTTGGAAGGAAAGTTATGACCAACCTAGATAGCATATTCAAAAGCAGAGACATTGCTTTGCCAACAAAGGTCCTTCTAGTCAAGGCTATGGTTTTTCCTGTGGTCATGTATGGATGTGAGAGTTGGACTGTGAAGAAGGCTGAGCGCTGAAGAATTGATGCTTTTGAACCGTGGTGTTGTAGAAGACTCTTGAGAGTCCCTTGGACTGCAAGGAGATCCAACCAGTTCATTCTGAAGGAGATCAGCCCTGGGATTTCTTTGGAAGGAATGATGCTAAAGCTGAAACTCCAGTACTTTGGCCACCTCATGTGAAGAGTTGACTCATTGGAAAAGACTCTGATGCTTGGAGGGATTGGGGGCAGGAGGAGAAGGGGAAGACAGAGGATGAGATGGCTTGATGGCATCACTGACTTGATGGACGTGAGTCTGGGTGAACTCTGGGATGGACAGGGAGGCCTGGTGTGCTGTGATTCATGGGGTCACAAAGAGTCGGACATGACTGAGTGACTGATCTCTGATCTATCAAGGAAAAAGAAAAGAGTCCTTTGCCTTGGCAAAACTAATACAATTATGTAAAGTTTAAAAATAAAATAAAATTAAAAAAAAAAGAAAAGAGTCCTTGAGTTTTTTTTTTTTTTTTTTTCCTATTAATGTAAAGGTAGATGGACTTAGACACATAATCTGGGAAGGAATATTGGACTTGAATTTGGGAAGACTTCCTCAGGAATGTCTCTTCTTACTCTTGACTTGGTCCATGCAAAGGACTTGAGGACCTTGGGGAAGATTCTCAAGACACAGCATGATCTAGATGCCAACATCTCTTTATTTTCACATCCAGTGCTTGAGCATTTCATGCCATGATACTCCAGAGCCTAAGTTTCCTACAGCATGACGCTCTCTAAGGCCAGACACTGAGGAGTTAAAGGAGGCCTGGGTGCAGGGACAGCTGGAGATAATTACTTATAATCAAAGGACACACAGAAAAGCAGCAGGAACAGCAGGGTGAGGTGTTCTGCCTGACTGGATTATAAGAGGCATCTGGACAGAGGCAACTGGGCTTAAATACTAGTCAGGGAATTTTGCACTGTTTGATCTTATTTTAAGACCTAAGAAAGAGATTGGGATTGGTTTGAACCTGGTTTAAAAAGCCCAAAGGTAGACATTCCTGTCATAAACAGCTTGAACTCTCTTGTCCTGTAAATGTGGATATAGGAAAGATGTGTTAGGGCCAAGGGGGCTTTGTGTATTAAACACAAGATCAAGTTTTACTTCGAAAATTCTGAAGGATAATTTTGTACTCCTGTTTTCCAACATGGGCAATTAGTCTAAAATCCTGGACATCTGACTTTGTTCTTTGTATTATTTTCCCTAAGATCTCTACATTCTTTTCCCTAAGATCCCAATTTTTTTCATCCACTTGCTTTTTTCCGCAGCCCTAAATTATATTTCAGCAACTGCCATTTTCCCTCACAGGCCAAGATTCATGAGGCAAATAAATATTTCTTCAGTGAAAGAGCGTATTGTAGCCAGCACTATTTTAAGGAGATATCAGATCTCTGAAGTCTTTAAATTGGGTTTTCTTCTCAGATACATATTTTTTTCTATTTAATAATGTGTATAAAATGGCTCCACTGCATTATATTCAGTACCTAAACCTTGACTCTTGGAGAAACCTTTTCTTGATGAACTCCAATCCGAAACTATGATCTCTCTTCTTTTGATTTATCTATAATGTTAAGACATAAGCTCTAAACTTTATAACAGTGAGTACTTTATCAGGTAACCACGGAATTAAGCATACTGAGCAACTTGAAAGAAAGCATGCTTACTTCAAAGCTGATGGCATTAGATGGTACGAGATAAAATGGAAAATCGCCTCACGTACAGATGCCTGCAGCAGGACTTATACAGACAGGATAAATGACAGCCTTTTCATTTAGGATACGGAATTGGCAGGGGCAAACCTCCACGGTGGAAGTCAGAAACTTCTAGACACAAAAGCACCTAAGACGTGTCTCCCTTTCTTACGAATTATTGATGATGGTTCCCCGTTGCTTATAGGATGAAGTCCAAATGCCTTAGAATTCACAGCTGCACCTCTCAGTATGTTTAAAATCTACCTCTGCTTCCTCTTCTCTTTTCCCATCTTTGCCCCATATGCCTATGTTTCATTGAGTCCTCTAAAATGCCATTTCATTTTCTTACCTTTAAACTTTTGATCCTGTAATATCTTCACATTCAAACATCCTACCTTAACTGAACAACCTGGACATTTTCTACTCAAGCTTAAAGGCCTACCTGAGAAATATTTTCCTTCCCAACCAATATATATTTTTAACTTTTTATTTTGTATTTGAGTTGTTATAATAGTTTCAGGTGGACAGCAAAGAGTCTCAGCCATACATATGCATGTATCCATTCTCCCCTGAACACCCCCCCGCCCCATACAGGTTGCCAGATTACACTGAACAGAGTTCCCTGTGCTATACCTTAGGTCTTTGTTGGTTATCCATTTTAAATATAACAGTGTGTACATGTTCATCCAAAACTCCCTAACTATCCTTTCCCCCCATTCTTCCCCCTTGGTACCCATAAGTTCATTCTCTAAGTCTGTGAGTCTGTTTCTGTTTTGTAAATAAGTTTATTTTTATCATTTCTTTTTAGATTTTGCATTTTAAGGGTGTCATATGATATTTCTCCTTCTCTGTCTGACTTACTTCACTCAGTATGACAATCTCTAGACCCATCCCTCTTGTTGCAAATGGCACTATTTCAACCCATATTTTTAACCAATGAACAAGAGGCTTTTCCTTTTCATCTCCTTTTCCCAAACAAAACTCAATATTTCAACCTCACTTGTCCTGAAGAATGAATTGATCCTTTATTGGTGTGTCCATGGTACTATGTACATTTCTCTATAATCCATTTGTTCAATAACTCAGGCATCAATTCATTCATGCATTTATTTTTTTAAAAGTGCTTACTGAGTATTATCTGTATAATGATGGCTAGTCACTGCTCAAAATTATGGGAATTAAGCAGTAAACCAGACCAGACTGACTGTCTCAGGGTTAAAGATCTATCAAGCTTAAATTTCTTCCATAATGTTATGATTAGTCACTTTGCTTATCTGCTCTTCAAAGATGGACAACTTCTTAGAAATCTTTAGTGTGGATCCAAAGGCTTAGTATTGTAGTTCATATTTTAAAGTGAAAGTGAAAGTGAAGTCACTGAGTCGTGTCCGACTCTTTGCGACCCCATGGACCATAACTTACCAGGCTCCTCTGTCCATGGGATTTTCCAGGCAAGAGTACTGGAATGGGTTGCCATTTCCTTCGCCAGGGGATCTTCCCAACCCAGGGATTGCACCCGGGTCTCCCGCATTGCAGGCAGATGCTTTAATAATATTTTTAAATTGTTACTGCTAGCTTCTAAGTCGCTTCAGTTGTGTCCGACTCTGTGCAACCCCATAGATGGCAGCCCACCAGGCTCCCCCGTCCACTATGTTCTAAGTAAAGTGTTCATGCTTTACATGGAATTTTCCTGGAATCTTCACAGTAGTGCTGTGCTTGGACACTCACTGAACTCAGAGAATGCAAGAGACACAGTTTCTTGGTCCCACAGTTACTAAGCAGCAAAGTCAGAAACTGAACTCATGTATGTCTGACTCCCAGAGTAAAGTGAATGAAAGAATGAATGAAAGCAATATTCCAGGAAAAGGTCAGTTCTTTGCCTGGTGCTTCAGGAAAGGTGGAGAGGCAGTTGTTGGCCTGAGGACCAGCAATACAAGGAGTGAGTTTCTGTGCCTAGAGTGGAGGAGGGAGCACTGGCTTCATCTGCTTGAGGAATTTGAAGCTTCTGTTAAAATTGTCTCTGTGTTCTACTTCATCACTAAACCTGAATCCCTTTGGACCAGTCTAAAGTCATTGGTTAATCAATTCACTTATTTTTGTATCCTCTTTATAGAAATTATTTCAGACTGCCTAAATAAAGGAAACAAATCTAACCAAAATAAATAAATAAATCCCAGTTCTTCTGACCCTGGAATGCTGTCTCTAAAACTGCCCATGAGAGAAGCTGCTTCATTTCATATTAGTGGTTGCTATTCACCATGTCTGTCCTTTTGGTCTTTGCGGATTCACACTGAAACCATCCTTAGGTCTTCCTGGGAGGCAGCCTCATGATATTCTGAGAGGGGCTGTCTGGGCCTTTGCAGGTCCGGTCAGGAGCCCATACAGCCCTCGACCCCCCGCCCCGAGGCAGTGTCCTCCTTACACACAGCTTTCACGTCTGATCATAACAAATACACTCTCTAAAGTTGGTACAAATCTTTTTAGCTCTTCCCCTCTAATGTCATTACAGACATAGAGAAACTGTTTGTTTATATAGATAAGATTTTTAAGTGTAAATAGTAATGAAGAAGAGGCACATGAAGCTTCTAGGCTAATAGATGGTTATGTCTGAGCATCAAAGTTGAGCCAGTGTTTCCTGGTAAAGTTTTGAAATTCTCAACATAAAAAGAAAGATTTTTTTTGTTTGTTTGTTGTTTTTTACTATTTATCATTTCTCCTGTAGTCACTACTTTTGTTAGACATAACTACTAACAATACTATAAAAACCTTCCCTCATTTTGCTTTCAAAAATGGCCATAGGAAATGTTCCGGTCACTACTTTGACTCAGTTCATTGACTGTTGATAGAATATAGAACTCATTTGCGTCAGCTGATATTTTCACTTTTTCAAAAAAATGTTTTAAAAATATTTAATAAAATAAAATATTGTATTTAATATTTTATTTTTTTTGTTTGGTCACACCAGGTCTTAGGTGTGGCATGTGGGATCTAGTTCCCTGATCAGGAATTGAACCCAGACCTGCTGCATTGGAAGCATGGAGTCTTAGCCACTGGACCATCAGGGAAGTCCCTCACCTTTGCCTAGAACTCCCTTACATGATTTATTGAATAGCATAGTCTTCAAAATGTTTTATGAAAAATAATTTTCACATGAGGCTGGGAGTATCCTCTTTTACCCTTGACGGATTGGGAGCAGGAGGAGAAGGGGACGACAGAGGATGAGATGGTTGGATGGCATCACTGACTCGATGGACAAGAGTTTGGTGAACTCCAGGAGTTGGTGAATGACAGGGAGGCCTGGCGTGCTGCAAATCATGGGGTCACAAAGAGTCAGACACGACTGAGTGACTGAGCTGAACTGGGGCTTCCCTGGTGGCTGAGACGGTAAAGAATCTGCCTGTAGGGCAGGAGATGAAAGAGATTTGGGTTTGAACCCTGGTCAGGAAAATCCCCTGGAGAAGGAAATGGTAACCCACTCCAGTATTCTTGCCTGGGAAATCCCATGGACAGAGGAGCTTGGTGGGCTATAATCCATGGGGTCTCAAAGAGTCAGATACAAGTGAGTGACTAAAACTTACACTTCACTTTTGTGTTTCTCTGTAATGTAATATTCTACACTTCTCTCCATGACTCATTCATTCCTTCTGAAGGAGAAAGGGGGTGCTCTGGATGGTGGACCTGGAATAGTTAGGCATGCCTATTTTTGTCTTTCCTTCTTTGTCTCTCTTCTGGGTGTGACTGTCTGAAGATAACAAGAATTTTAGTCTGCATAGTGTGCGTGGTCTGCATGAGCGTGATTAACTTCTCATGGAATTTGAAGTTCCCAATATGCCCAACCAGATACAGTTGGATTCAGGAATTGGACAAACAGAAGGGTATCATTTTGTGGACCCATCCAAACCCCAGCATTTATATGGAAAAACTAAAAGATTATATTTTGTGAAGCAGAAGTTTCTTAAAATTTAGCCTAAGAAGGAGTGCTGAATAAGATGTGAATAGTTGTAACTTTAAAATCTAGTTCTAAAAAGTCAATGACATTAGGCTCTCAAATACATAAACTCTCTGTTTCTCCAACTGTATTCTTTGTATTGGAATATCTGCCACCACTTTATCTAAAATACATGAAGGCAAACAATTGCGTGAGAGCCGCTGAATTTTTAGATGTTAATATAAGTAACTTCTAAATGACATTACTATTAGTATTCCAGACTCAAAGTAGGAAACTATTTGGTCTGAACATGAGATTTGGTCTATTTACACTTGAATTCTGAGAATAAAGAGTTTTACATCTGATTTTGTGGTTCTCTAATCTGGCAATGTGAGGAACGATTAAAGCAGGAGTTTACATGTGGCAGAGTAGGGCAATGATTTGTGACATGTTGCTGATCAAATATTCTTTCTTCCCTTCTTTTCTCTTCCCCCCAAGGGAAATAAATTGTCAGACTTCGAGAAGGTGGGGTTCTAATAAAATTCTTCCTGTATTTCATTTGTTGCTACTTCTGGTTTCTTCTCCCCCACCCCCGCCACCACCACATACACATTTAGCAAAAACTAGGATTTCTGGAGATTACTTTCAGAGTTCCTGTCTCACCCACAACACATACTCAAAAATTCTTCTGGAAAGGTTATCAGAGGCAGTAAAGGATGTAGGGACATTACTATGTAGGAGTAATGGGGCATAAAACCAAATATTTATTCTTCCTACTGCGCACCAGCTACGACTGTAGTTTAGGCAAGATTGCCTCTATACCTGCCTCTAATGGTGACTGTACCTTCCAGATTTATCAAATATGCCTGGTTTGAAGATTAGTTCCCAGTAGGAGATTCCTTACACTGAAGAGCACTTTGAATAAGATTTATTTGATCCTCATCTCATCTTTACTTAAGTCTGGTTAGAAAATATGAGGATGTATTTTAAATAGAGCCTTCATTCATTTTAATGAGATAAAATGCCTATGGTGGTCTGACGATGTTGCAAAGGTATTTATTTACATTTCTATAGTCTTTCTCTTTGAGAAAAGAATATTTTACAATAAGATTTAATCAGTTCACACAAAGAAGTTAGTTGTTGCAATGTCATTGCCTTAGTAGGTATTAATTCCTTCAGTTTTATTTCTGGATGACCCAGTTAAGAGTTAGGTCTCCACGCTTTTGTAGATTATTACTTTCTCTGCTTCTTAAGGGTTGACAATACATGGTATCTTTTACAAATTTAATCTTCTAAAGACATTAACAAAAATTCAGTATAATATAAGGAGCTGGTTAAAAATTATTACAAAAATAGAAAAGTATTTAGTCATTAAAAACACATTATCCAAGTATGTTGAAAGTGAAAAAAAATTAGGTGTGGAACATAAAAAAATTTCACACACTTTATTAAAAAGCATATATATGTGTACATATGTTATATATGTATAAATTAGGAAGATAGACACAAAGTGATACAAATTACTGCCTGGTAAAGTATATGTGATTATTCTTTTAAGTGTCTTGGTGTTGTATTTTTGCTGTTTGAGATTTGCTGAATAAATATTACTTTTGCAATGAAAAAGTGGCACTTTTTAAAATTCCGAACTAAAGAAAGCTTTCAGAGGGCATTAAAAAGGCAGCTTTCTGTTCCAGCTCTTATAAACTATATATATTTTGTCTCATGTTTGTTTTAGCCATGAAGCCACATAAAATAACATTAATAGAACTGGTATCTCAGCTGGTAAAGAATCCACCTGCAATGCAGGAGACCCTGGTTCAGTTCCTGGGTCTGGAATATCCCTTGGAGAGGGGATAGGCTATTCACTCCAACTGGAGAAAGAAATGGCAACCCACTCCAGTATTCTTACCTGGAGAACCCCACGAACAGAGGAACCTGGTGGGCTACAGCCCATGGGATTGCAAAGAGTCAGACAGGACTGAAGCGACAGAGCTTGTACACACACACGCAGGCACTCACTCCAATGTGCATAGGCTTCCCTGGTGGCTCAGACAGTAAAGAACTCACTGACAATGCAGGAGACCTGAGTTTGATCCCTGGGTTGGGAAGATCTCTGGGGGAGGGCATGGCAACCCACTTCAGTATTTTTGCGTGGAGAATCCCCATGGACAGAGGAGCATGGTGGGCTACAATCCATGGAGTTACAAAGAATCGGACACAACTGAGCTACTAAGCACACACACATAGTATTACTTTACATGTTAAAATCTTAAGTATGTACTGCACGTTGCCTTTTCCACTATTTACTTAGATATTTTACAACCAAAAAAATTGAAATAAAGAAAAACCAAAACAGAATTGAAAAAGAGGACAGAAGTCTGCCAACCATAAAAGTCAAAATAATTGCTGTGTTTCTGCCTCAAATTTGTCTCTAAAGTTTTCTTCTCTTTGTTTATAAGAAAGAACATGTCCTTAGGTGAAACATACTTTTTGTATCACTGTATAATGAAAGAAATACCTCAGGGGGGAATCTAGCATTGGATTCAATAATCACTGTATAATTCAATGTATCAATAAACGTGTAAGTTGCTATTGCACTTAACAAAAGCTTACCTTTATTTAAAGAACAGAGGGGACTTCCCTGGTGATTCAGCAGTAAAGAATCTGCCTGCAATGTAGGAGACCCAAGTTTGATCCCTGGGTGAGGAAGCTCTCTGGAGAAGGAAATTGCAACCCACTTCAGTATTCTTGTCTGGGAAATCTGTGGACAAAGGAGACTGATGGCTACATCCAAGGGGTTTTAAAAGAGTCAAACATACAATTACATTGAGAGCCTCTTTTCTTTCTGTTTTCCTGCTCTACCATCCTCAGTAAGTTATCTTTCTTCCTGGGTGAGTCCTTGCCTCATGACTGCATAGTTACAAGGAACTGCAATCATGCTAGGGCCCATGACCTCACACAATCACATATTCAGAAAAATGGCAGCCCCTCCTTGTACATCTCTTTGTCAGGAAGGAAAAATCTTTACCAGAAGTTACCTGCCAGAGTTCCCATGCTTTGTAAGTATCACATCAGTTCAGTTCAGTTGCTCAGTTGTGTCCGACTCTTTGCAACCCCATGAATCGCAGCACGCCAGGCCTCCCTGTCCATCACCAACTCCTGGAGTCCACCTAAACCCATGTCCATTGAGTTGGTGATGCCATCCAACCATCTCATCATCTGTCGTCCCCTTCTCCTCCTGCCCCCAATCTCTCCTAGCATCAGGGTCTTTTCCAAAGAGTCAGCTCTTCACATCAGGTGGCCAAAGTATTGGAGTTCCAGCTTCAACATCAGTCCTTCCAATGAACACCCAGGACTGATCTCCTTTAGGATGGACTGGTTGGATCTCCTTGCAGTCCAAGGGCCTCTCAAAAGTCTTCTCCAACACCACAGTTCAAAAGCATCAATTCTTCGGTACTCAGCTTTCTTCACAGTCCAACTCTCACATCCATACGTGACCACTGGAACAACCATAGCCTTGACTAGATGGACCTTTGTTGGCAAAGTAATGTCTCTGCTTTTGAATATGCTGTCTAGGTTGGTCATAACTTTCCTTCCAAGGAGTAAGCGTCTTTTAATTTCATGGCTGCAGTCTCCATCTGCAGTGATTTTGGAGCCCAGAAAAATAAAGTGAGCCACTGTTTCCACTGTTTCCCCATCTATTTCCCATGACGTGATGGGACCGGATGCCATGATCTTAGTTTTCTGAATATTGAGCTTTAAGCCAGCTTTTTCACTCTCCTCTTTCACTTTCATCAAGACGTTCTTTAGTTCCTTTTCACTTTCTGCCATAAGTGTGGTGTCATCTGCATATCTGAGGTTATTGATATTTCTCCCGACAATCTTGATTCCAGCTTGTGCTTCCTCCAGCACAGCGTTTCTCCTGATGTACTCTGCATATAAGTTAAATAAGCAGGGTGACAATATATAGCGTTGACATACTGCTTTTCTTATTTGGAACTAGTCTGTTCTATATTCAGTTCTAACTGTTGCTTCCTGACCTGCATACAGAGTTCTCAAGAGGCAGGTCAGGTGGTCTGGTATGCCCATTTCTTTCAGAATTTTCCACAGTTTATTGTGATCCACACAGTCAAAGGCTTTGGCATAGTCATGCCAAAGTATCACATGCCCATTCCTAAATTAATTGTCAGTAGGATGAGTGGTAATATTACCGTGGTTGTCCTCGCCTAATTAAAATTTACCCCCTGGGCATAGAAAGGCACTCTTTCCTTGAATATCTGACAAAAGAAAAAGTGAACAAAATTGGGATTCTGCTAGTGATAAAGAGTGTGATAGTTGTTAGAGAGAGGAAGCCTGTCTTGTGTCAAGCATAAGACAACTTATTGAGCCTTCACACTGGATGGGTAGACAGAGGCAGGGTAGACAGAGGGAGTAGGTCACAGTGGCACTTTTCATGGAACCTACAGTCTAGGGGAGAAGAGGGGAACTGAACATGCCATTATCAATAAAGTATAATCTCATTTTTGGATGAGGAAAGTGAATAAGCAAGCTCCAGTATTGTATGCACATACATATGGCTAAGTCACTTTAAAACGATAACTTCATTAAGGCCACTGGAAACCATTCTAAATATATTGGGTTGGCCAAACGTTTGTTCAAGTCTTTCTGTAAGATCTTACGGAAAAATCTGAACGAACTTTTTGGCCAATCCATCTAAATCAACCATTTACTTAAACTAAAACTGTAGTTTCTTCTATTTTCTTCCACTATTTTATTTTAAAATTTTACACTTAATATTTATGTGAACGAATAATTGTTTTCCTTTACACTTTACATTTACAATTAACATGATCAGATACGACACATTTAAAGTACATGGTGGGTTAAATTGTACAGTACAGATGTCCAGGTTCTAATACCTGAAACCTGTGAGTATATTGCCTTATGTGGTAAAAGGGATTTTGCAAATGTGATTGAATTAAGGATTTTCAGATGGGGAGAGTAACCCCAATTATCTGAGTAGGTCCAATGTCATCACAAGGATCCTTCTAAGAGGAGGTCAGGAGGATTAGTTGGTAGTAGAGGCTGTGATGAACAAGAAGTTGGGGTGGTATGAGGAAGGGCTCGTGCATGATGCTCAGTTGCTTCAGTCATGTCCGACTCGGTAGCCCTCCAGGCTCCTCTGTCCATGAGATTCTCTGGGCAAGAATATTGGAGGGGGTTGCCTTACCTTCCTCCAGGGCTTCTTTCTGAACCAGGGATCTTACCCACATCTCTGATGTCTCCTACTTTGGGAGATGGATTCTTTACCACTAGTGCCACCTGGGCTGAAGGGACTGTGAGCCGAAAAAATTCAAGTGGCCTCTAGAAGCTGGGAGAGGAAAGGAAAATAATTCTTCTTTAGATCCTCCAGAAAGAAATGCAGTCCTGTCAGATCTTGATTTCAGCTTCTTGAAACCTATGACAGGCTTCTGACCTCCAGAAGTATGAGAAGAAAATTTATATTAAGTCATTAAACCTGTGGTAATTTGTTACAGTAGCAATGAGAAATGGATATAACATGCTACGGTCTTTTGCCTTAATACCAGGTTTTATGATGCATATGTGTAGTCGGTTTAGAAGTAGTTATATATATACTATATATTTTTCAAAGAGTTTATTCTAAAATTGTTTAAATTTTATTTAAACATTTAAAATTGGAAAAATATTCATAGTTGACCTTCAGTGATCTTTATTTGAGTACACTATCTCTTTTGTATCAAACCCCCCAATCTTAAGCTTAATATACTAGAGTGGGTAGCCATTCTCTTCTCCAGGGGATCTTCCTGACACTGGGATCAAACCCAGGTCTAGTGCATTACAGGCGGATTCTTAACTGTCTAAGCCACCAGAGAAGTCCCATGCTAAGGACAGTTATGACTAAAAATGAAGACCAAGACTTCCTTAAAGAAAAGAGCTAAATGAGGAAGAGTAAGTGAAATGCCACTTTCATCTGCATAAATTGGAATAAAAATGACTTACATGAAGTTGTGTTTAGCAAAGAACAGTTAATCCTGTTTTTTGCAAAACCCAGCGAAGTAGAGAAAGCATTAGTCCAATTTTACATAGGCAAGAGTTACATCATAAAGCTGTTTTGCTCCTACTTGTATTGAAGACTTACTGTGTGCCAGACATCATGATAGGTGCTGAGGAAATAATAATGACAATATGACAATAATGTGAGTTTATTTATCATTTATTGAATACTTACTTTGCTTGGGTAGAGTATAAGATATTATTCATACATTAATTAATCTGTTAAACAAACCAAAATAATAGAACAGACATAGCCTTGCCCTGAAAGAGAGCACAGCCTATTGTTAAGGAAGAAATGGTAGACATATCATCAGACACTTTCTCTAGCCAAGCAAGTATGTGTGTGTGTCAGCTGCTCGGTCATGTCTGACTCTTGAGATCCCATGGACCATAGCCACCAGGCTCCTCTGTCCATAGGATTTTCCAGGCAAGAATACTTGAGTGGGTTGCCATTTCTTTCTGCAGGGGATCTTCCTGACCCAAGGATCAAACCCATATCTCCTGCATTGGCAAGTGGATTCTTTACCACTGTGCCACCTGGGAAGCCCCACCAAACAAGTACCAGGAGAGAATTAAGGTCACAATTCGGGAATCACAGAGAAGATACAGGTGAGCCAGTCTGGGTAAGAATAGGGAAGGTTTTCTGAATTAGTTATTTCTGAATATAATCTTGAAGACAAAATCTTTTAGTCTCCCTGGGATAAGCAATATAACAATATCATTAAACACAAAACTTGAATGGCTTAATGCAGCAAAGATTGAGATCTTAATTACACCACAAATCAAGGGGGATTATACATCTTTTCACAATGCCTCTGCTCTGACCATGACTCGGGGATTATGACCACTTCCAGACTGCAATTCCACATGTTTGAGTTCTCTTGCATAGCTGGAAGAAGACGGAAGGGGCACTTATACTTAACTTCCTTGACTGATAAGTAATATACCTCACCTCCACTCCCAATTATTGATCAGAACTAGTCCCATATCCCAACTCAAGTACAAGGGCAAAGGAGTATATTGAACTTTGGTGACTATCACTCCCTGCTATAGTCAGACAAAGAGGACTGAAAAGGAAAAAGTTAGCAAAAGTACAGAGAGGAGAAACACTATCATCTGGGCCAGCTGGATTTTGGTTTTCTTAAATGTAATATAAAAGAAAGTGTGTAAATGAGAAGACCCTGAAGGAACAGTCATGACCCAGATCAGGAAAGGCCTCATAGGAGATGTTAAGACTTGGATTTTATTCTATAGAAGAGATGGAAGAATTCTAAGTAGATTTGAACTCTGGAGACTGTAGCCTGAAAGGGACAAGGCTAACAGCAGGAATACTAGTTAGGAGGTAATGAAAAAGGAGAATACTCACCACTGCCTTCATTATATAATAGAGATAAAGGAAATGTTAGAGGCAGAGTTGGCAAAAATATACAAACAGATTAAATATGGACATTAGGATGAAGAAGTGACAAATAACTTTCAGATTTCACAGCTCTGGGTAAGTGGTATTATCAATTTAGACAGAGATTATTAGGAAAAGACTATTTGAAAAGGATGATGAAGAAGTTTACTCCAGACTTAAAAAAATTTTTTTAATTTATTTTTTGACCAAAAATAAATGGGTCTTCATTGCTTTGAGTGGGCTTTCTCAGGTTGCAGCGAGCAGGGGCTACTCTTTATTGCAGAGTGTGGGTTCTAGGGCACCCAGTTGTCCTTTGGCATGTGAAATCTTCCTGGAACAGAGATTGAACCTGTGTCCTCTGCATTGTAAGGTGGACTCCCATCCACTCTACCCCACCCCCAGGGAAGTCCTTATTCCAGACTTTTTAAGGTTGAGTTGCCAGTGGGAAATCCAGGCAGAGTCAACCAGCAGGAGTTTGGATAAATGTCTAGAGGCAGATCTAGGGTTGAGATGAAGATCTGGGAATTGTAAAACTTGGATGAAGGATGAAACCACAGGAATAGATGGCTCACAAACTGAAAGTGAGAATAGCAGTGGGTTTGGAACTCAACCCTGGGGAATACCAGCATGTAAAGGGTGGAATGAAGAAAGGGGCTCATTCAGATACAAGAGAAGGTACTGCCAGCTGTGTAAGAAAAGAAGCCAAGGCAAGGAGAGTGTCAAGGAAAGAGGGATCACCTGTCTTAATCAGCATAAGGAAATGCAGCAGGATAAGGGCTGAATTTTGGCATTGAACTTGGAGATTAAAAGTGCCCAGTAATAGTCTTTTCAGTAAAGAAATTAGTGCATGCATGCATGATAAGTCACCACAGTCCTGTCTGACTCTGCGAAACTATGGACTGCAGCCTGCCAGGCTCCTCTGTCCGTAGGATTCTCCAGGCAAGAATACTGGAGTGGGTTGCCATGCCCTCCTCCAAGGATCTTCCTGACCCAGGGATTGAACTCAGGTCTCTTACATCGCCTGCACTGACAGGAGGGTTCTTTACCACTAGCGCCACCTTGAGAAGCCCACAGAAATTGGTAAGAAGGAGTGATTGCAATGGACTTGGTAATGCTACATAGTGGATAAAGCAGCCACAAGGTAGCCATGTCCCCTGAGAAGTTTAAAAACTTGCTCAGCATCCCACAATCAGGGCTTGATTTCAAGGTGGGCAGAACTGAAACTGAGGCCAGGTCATGTAGCTGCTTAATGGTTGGGCAGGATCCAGTCATATTCACCAATGTGTACATGCGTGCTAAGCTGCTTCAATTGTGTCTGACTCCGCGACCCCATGGACTGTAGCCCACCAGGCTCCTCTGTCCGTGGGATTCTCAGGAAAGAATCCTGGAGTGGGTTGCTGTGCCCTCCTCCATATTTACCAGAATACCTCAAAAATAAGTGCAGTCTTTCACCAGTGTTTCTAATTTTCATGACAGTTGAGATGAGTTGCTGAGGGGAATTTTCCAAGCATATGTTCAAACACACACACACAGAGTAAGGCTTGAAGAAGTAGAATGTTTAGGTGATTTACTTTAATGGGAGCTGAGCAGAGCACAACAAACTAATAATAAATGATACCCTCCTAAATCCAAGTGCATTTTAGACTTTCAGGGAGTACTTAATGGGACCAAGCAGTCTTAGCAAGTAAAATTGAATGGATGTATTTTTAAACAGCACCCTACATCAACATAATTCTATCAAGTGATCTTTTTCAATAAGCAAGGTGCTGAGCTCATATTTAAGCCCATGCTTTAAGAAACGAAGAGCTTGGGGGAATAAAGTTCCCAATGCCTCTTGCAGGTCACAGAATTCTCAGTGGCCCTAAATAAAGGAAAGACCCTGGTTTACATAGCAGGCTCTGGGAACATAGACAAGCTGTATGACTCTCACTTGGTGGGGAGTGGGGAGAGATAAAGCTAACCATGAAGGCCGGAACCAGATAATGAAGGGCTTTATATATCATGCTAAGGAGTCTGGACTTTATCTTGCGGGTTAGCAGAGAGCTATTAAAGACTTTTAAGTAAGGGATTATCATGATCAGATTTCTATTTTCTGGCAGCTACAGTGTGGAGGAGAATGGAAGGAGGACAAAGACTGGAGGCAGAGAGACCAGTAAGTCCTGCTTATTATCTCCCTTCCCCCCTCCTCTGCCTCAAGATTCCCACATACCAAGACTCCAAATGCATTTTTGGTGTGAACTTTCTTTTCAGGGATGGCCTCCCTGGTCAGGGGCTTCATTTCTTGACTACCGACCATGCGTGCAAATATATGTGTCTCTTGTGTGTACCCACACATACACACACACTGATGCACACCGAGAGCATGGTTTTTATTCTGATCATTCTCGGGCAGCATCAAAACTTCCTGTTGTATCCAGATCACTCGGAAGTCATGTCAAGCCATGCCAGAATTTACTACATGAACAAAGAATCCTTTGTCTGTTGGGAAGACAAGGAAAGTGCATAGGATTTAGTCAAGAGATGAGGCCAGAACCATATAGATGTATGAAAATCACAGTCAAGTTGCTTAGATGAATTTAATGTAAAATAATTTTATTTTCTATATCTTTATGATATATTTGTCATGGAGTGCCTGCAAAGATATGCAGAATTCTAAAAGGCAGTAAGAGAAAGGAATTGAAGAAGAGAGGGTTTGCCCACACAGGAGACTTTGAACAAGAACGCTCTAGTGAGGAATCACACAAGAATTGTCACACATTAGCCATAGAAGAGACAGCTAGGGAAATTGGAAGCTTACTCCCCCCGGAAAAAAGAAAAGAGTAAAAGTTAGATACAATAAAATATTTGCAAATAATGATTTAAAAGCAAGCACATTTAAAGGGAGAGGTAGAAGAAATTGTGTATGTATCTGGTTCTAACAGTGCAAATGTTTCTAGGTTATTAACAGCAGGAGAATAACTAAATTGCAGTCAGTCAATAGCTGTAAGTCTTGAGAAGCAGAGAATAATGTAGCCTAAATGGATTACTAAAATGTATTATACTTACAGAAAACTTTAATACCTATGTGGTCTTTAATAGAAGAACAAAGTACTTTGACAGAAGTACTGTTTTTGGAACATTGTGTTTTTAAATCCCTTGGAAAACAAAGTAGTATCTGTGGCTTTTTGTCTTCCTTACCTTAAAGTATAAAGAGAGGAACTTCCCTGGTAGTCCAGTGGTTAAGACTCCATGCTGCCAGTGAAGAGGGGCAGAGGTTCAATCCCTAGTCAGGGAAATAAGACCCCATATGTTGTGCGGCCTGGCCAAGAAATAGAAATAAAGATAAATAAGTAAACAAAATTTAAGACAGACTTTAAAAAAATAAAGTATAAGAAAGAAATGGCGATGATCTCATCTAAACAGTGAGGCAGAAAGAGGGCATGCGTGTGTGCTAAGTCTTTGAGACTCTATGGACCATAGCCCACCAGGCTCTTCTGTCCGTGAGCTTCTCCAGGCAAGAATACTGTAGTGGGTTGCCATCCCCTCCTCCAGGGGATCTTCCCAACTCAGGGCTCGAACCCAAGTCTCTCATGTCTCCTGCATTGGCAGGCAGGTTCTTTACCACTAGCACTACCTGGGAAGCCCAGGGAGAGGAGAGGGAAGGGCCATTTTATGTTACTGAATCAGTAAGATATTCTTGAACACTGCAAATTTGCCAGTTTGCACCTCTGTGAGAATAACGAAATTGTACAGAAACAATTGGTATCTGAAAACTCTCTGCTTTCCTGAGAGAAGGCATATTTAAAAAAAAATACTTATTTATTTATTTGGCTGCCTCAGGTCTTAGTTGGGGCAAGTGGGATCTTCTTTGTAGTATGTAGAATCTTTAGTTACAGCACGTGGGATCTAGTGCCCTGACCGGGGATCAAACCCTGATCCCCTGCATTGGGAGCTTGGAGTCTTAGCCCCTGGACCACCAGGGAAGTTTCCAGGGTCCATTTCTTACCCTGGTGACATGCGTGAGGTAGTGAGCAGATTGGGTATAGGGGCAGCATGGGATGACAAAAGAGAGCACCAAACACTGAAGCTGCTGGTGGGCATCAGGTCAGGGGGACGATGGAGACAAAATGGCCAGAGTAAGCTAGACTGCGTAGTGCTGGGGTTGAAAAGTACCTCTTTCACCGCTCAAACTTTGAAAGCTGTGGTGGCTTTGGTTCCTGGGGTCGGCGTCTGATAACTCTCCTGTTCACACAAAGTAGAGCAGTGATCCGAATAGGAGTTGCTTCCAAATGGTTTAAAAACTCAGGGTTGCTTCCACCCTCTAACCTCAATAGCTGAGAGTTGACAGGGATAAGCTGTTTGGTTTCAGAGTTTCAGATACTTGGGGCTGAGACATTTCTTACTTCCTTCCTTTCCTTGTAAGGCCAGGACACCAGGTCTTCCAAGTGTCTGTACTAATTAAATGCAGGTCTAGTATGCCAAAAATGTTTTGGATGTAAAAGATTAACGAGAGAGAGAACTTTTGTGAAACGAGGGAATTGAGACAAGAGGAGCCCCTCCTGGTTGGCATGGTTTTAAGAGGGAGGTAATCTTAAGGTCTTAAGAACACGAGCTGTACGATTTTTTTTTTTTTTTTTTAAGAGACACTTGGCTCCAATGGGAAGGCATGAACCAAATATTTCAGGGACTAAGACAGCAGCCACCCAGGAAGGCTCACTGTGATCCTGGGTGACAGATGAGCTGTAAGTGGACTGTCTGAGTAAATGAGGGTGAGATTAAGCCATTCTACATTTGCCTCTTCTGGTCGTGTTACCCCGTGTTTTGTTTTAGAGCTCACCATAAGGGAAACCCACTGACCACTTTGACCTTTCCTTCCAGATTTGGCATTTGGAGGTATAAATCAGGATTAGCACTGCCATTAAGCTTCAGACGTGGTGCCTATAAGACAAAAGTAAGACCATTACTGGCAGTTTTAGCACTTGGGACAATATTGCATTGCTCATTTGGAACAGTAAGGAATTAATCAGTAGGAGAAACTCGATGTTCTTGTGGGCATCACCAATCTCCCCCAATATTTTGACTATTACTTGTTCAATCAGCTGAGTGGTGGGAGGTGAGGAATGAGACAAAGATTTGTGTTTTGGTAACTTGCCAGAACTTAGATGTCAGCTAACCTTCTGAGAAGCAGAAAGATTTTTTTTTTTTTTTTTTTTTTTATGAAAACATTCGGCAGCGGTCAGACTGATGAACATATTTGGAGACACTGAAATGATGTAATGATGGCAACGATGTTATTTTTACAGCATTAGAAGAAAGGAGGACAACTACCAGCTGCCAAACTCATTGGTCACATTGATCCCTAATAAATCCTGGGTGAGCCTGCCTAATATTAGTCATAGGAGTTAAGCCTGTGAATCTGTTAGGACTTAAGACACATTACTTTTAGTCGGGAGGGTAAGAAAAAAAATCTTCTGGCATACGGTAAAAGGAGGGGTAATTTAGTATGCTTTCTTAATGTTTTGAAAAGCAGAACTGAGGCAACATTTGTTTTCTTGGATGAATATCTTTTATTCTCAAGAGAAAATGGTAAACTCTCATCAGAGAAATATGGGGGAAGTGCACCTAAGGGAAGCTTGTAAAAGTCTTTCAGGTTTCCCAGAAAAGATTAAAAAACAATAGCAACACGTGATATCATTTCCACATACACTGAATTCACGTTTACTGAACATTGCCTAAGGCATCATACTTCCCATGGAATCAGCTTTCTTTTTCTAATACATTTTAAGCAGTTGCCCTTCACAACCCTAGCAGCAGTAGTGTCTGCTAATATCTTTATTTTACAGATGAGAAAACTGCTGTTAATTATGATCCAACAACTTCATACAGCCAGTGAAGACCACAGAGCTGGTTAATTGCGAAACTGGGATTGTGTATCAGGCCCATTAGACTCCAGAGCCCAAGATCCTAAATGTGAGGCTAAACTATGGAGAATTTCCCCTCTCTGGAGGTAGCAGACCTGGTGATCAGGGACTCAGGGATGGAAGTGACAGATCTGGGATCTTCAACTTACCAGCTGTGTGAGTTGAATAAAGTCATCTATGAAACTGGAGATCATCATTCTTTTATTGAGTTTGTGTCTAGGTTAAATTACATAGCCTAGAAGCAATGTCCAATACACCATAAATGCTTAGGAGGTTGACATGTACACAAAGGTATATTTAAAATGGTTAACCAACAAGGACCTGTTGTATAGCACAGGGTACTCTGTTTAATACTCTCTAATAACCTAAACAGGAAAAGAATTTGAAAAAGAATAGATACTTGTATATGTGTAACTGAATCACTCTACTGTACACCTGAAACTAACACAAAGTAGTAAATAGACTATGAAAAGTGAAAGTGTTAGTCGCTCAGTCATGTCAGACTCTTTGTGACTCCGTGGACTGTAGGCTCCTCTGTCCAAGGACTCCCCTAGGCATGAATACTGAAGTGGGTAGCCAGTCCCTTCTTCAGGGGATCTTCCCGACCCATGGATTGAATCTAGGCCTTCTGCATTGAAAGTAGATTCTTTACTATCTGGGCCACCATAAAAATTAAAAAATTTTAAAGTAGCTATTTTTTTGAATGACAATTATTGGTATATACTTATTAGTTTAGCCTTTGTTTACTTACTCTTTGCTAGTGATATCCAAACTTGGGGCCTGCTCTAGACCAAAAGGTCACCTATTACTGGGAAGAGACCTTAGAATATGAACTCTCATCAATCATCACTTATGATGCTCAGGATCAGGCTAGTTGGGGATATGATGTTTTCAGTTTTTGGTTCCTTTGCTATAGCCCAAACTAGCCAATTATTTAGATAATTCATTAAAGGCCATCCCACACCACTGCTCTCTATCTATTAGCCCTGCAAAGTACACACCAATCTTTATTTTGTCCTTCATCTGTAAAGATTAGTGATGCTGTACCAGTCAGATAAGTGTCAGCTCTGGTTCTCTCTGGCATTGAATTATAATTGGTTCAAAGCACACATTTAGGAGAAAGATTGTCTGAGGCCTTCACAATGAAATTGCTTTTCTTAAACAGGTCTTGTGTTGACACCCAGAAAGCAAAGTCTCTACAGAGCTCTCTGCCCACCCCCACCACCAGTTATCTATCAATCTTTTAAAAATCAATTCAGAATTCACCTATTCCAGAAATTGGTGCTAATTGCCCTTGATTTCAACTACTCCTGCATTACTCTCAGAATTTCAACTATGCATCTATAAAAGTAATTGGCTTGGGGCTTCTCTGGTGGTGCAGTGGTTGAGAATCCACCTTGCAATGCAGGGGTACCAGTTCAATTCCTGGTCAGGGAAGATCCCATATGTGCGGGGCAACAAAGCCCATGAGTCACAGCTAAGAAGCCCACACCCTGGAGCCTAGAAGCTGCAACTGCTGAGCCCACAGACCACAGTTACTGAAGCCCTAGAGCTTGTACTCCACAACAAGAGAAGCCACTGCAGCAAGAAGCCCTCTAGCCACATCTAGAGAGTAGCCCCTGCCTGCCACAACTAGAGGAAAATCTATGCAGTACCAAAGATGCAGCACAGGCAAAAATAAATGAGTAAATAAAATATTTTTTAAAAATTGGCTTGGTTAAATGAAAAAAGTTTTTAATAAGGACAGTTTAGTATGTCTCTTCAAGTAGACAGTATAAATCCCTGAGGGCAGGGACCATGTCTGCCAGATATTAAATGTGGATGGAGGATACGAGAGAAATAGAAGATATGGTTCCTGCTCAAGGAGCATATGATCCAACTGAAGAAAGATGTTGATCTGCAACTATTACACGATACTTTCCATGTAACTCAGTTAGGTTCAGTCGCTCAGTCATGTCCAACTCTTTCGACCCCATGGACTGCAGCACACCAGGACTCCCTGTCCAACACCAGCTCCCGGAGTTTACTCAAACTCATGTTCATTGAGTTGGTGATGCCATCCAGCTGTCTCATCCTCTGTCATCCCCTTTTCCTCCTGCCCCCAATCCCTCCCAGCATCAGGGTCTTTTCCAATGAGTTAACTCTTCTCATGAGCTGGCCAAAGTATTAGAGTTTCAGCTTTTGCATCAGTCCTTCCAATGAGTATTCAGGACTGATTTCCCTTAGGACAGACTGGTGGGATCTCCTTGCAGTCCAAGGGACTCTCAAGAGTCTTATCCAACACCACAGTTCAAAAGCATCAATTCTTCGGTGCTCAGCTTTCTTTATAGTTCAACTCTCACATCCATACATGACTACTGGAAAAACCATAGCTTTGACCAGGTGGACCTTTATCAGCAAAGTAATATCTCTGCTTTTTAATATGTCGTCTAGGTTGGTCATAGCTTTTCTTTCAAGGAGCAAGTGTCTTTTAACTTCATGGCTGTAGTCACCAACTGAGGTGATTTTGGAGTCCCCCAAATAAAGTCTGTCATGTTTCCACTGTTTCCTCATATATTTGCCATGACATGATGGGACCAGATGCCATGATCTTAGTTTTCTGAATGTTGAGTTTTAAGCCAAATTTTTCACTCTCTTTCACTTTCATCAAGAGGCTCTTTTGTTCTTCTTCCCTTTCTGCCATAAGGGTGGTGCCATCTGCATATCTGAGGTTATTGATATTTCTCCCTGAAATCTTGATTCCAGCTTGTGCTTCACCAGCCTGGCATTTCACATGATGTACTCTGCATATAAGTTAAATAAGTAGGGTGACAGTATACATCCTTGAAGTACTCCTTTCCCAATTTGGAGCCCAGTCTATTGTTCCTTGTCCAGCTCTAGCTGTTACTTCTTGACCTGCATACAGACTTCTCAGAAGGCAGGTAAGGTGGTCTGGTATTTCCATCTCTTGAAGAATTTTGTTGTGATCCACACAGTCAAAGGCTTTGGCATAGCCAATAAAGCAGAAGTAGATGTTTTTCTGGAACTGTCTTGCTTTTTCAGTGATCCAATGGATGTCAGCAATTTGATCTCTGGTTCCTCTGCCTTTTCTAAATCCAGCTGGGACATCTGGAAGTTCATGGTTCACATACTGTTGAAGGTTGGCTTAGAGAATTTTGAACATTACTTTGCTAGTGTGTAAGATGAACGCAATTGTGCAGTAGTTTGAACATTCTTTGGCATTGCCTTTCTTTGGGATTGGAATGAAAACTGACTTTTTCCAGTCCTGTGGCCACTGTTGAGTTTTCCAAATTTGCTGGCATATTGAGTATCCATGTAACTAGATAGTACATATGTACTATGTACATATGTACACATGGATAGTACATATCCATGTAAGTAGATGCACCTTATAATACTACACTTTGACTGTCATCAGCTCCCTAAGGAAACTCACATCTGAATTTCACAGAATGTTTGCTCTTTTGGAGGACTGAGCAAATCACTGCAAATATTCAAATAAAATCAGAACAATATTTTCTTTTATATAACATCTTTATCTACAACTTGTTCTCAAAGTTTGTTCTTTTCTAGTACATGAGCATATTGTGCTCTAGATGAGCATTTTTCAGCTGTAGCTTGTGATTTATTACTAGGTCAGGAAATTTGTTTAGGGGCCATGATCATCATTTTTAAAACATGAAATAGAATAGACAATATCAGAGACTGCACACTTAATAAAAAAATGAGTTTATGAAAATTGTTTTCTCTGCATGTACAGGGTCATAGTGTAAAATGCATTTCTTACTATGACTTGTAATCAAAAAGCATTTGAAGAGTAATGCATCTAGTCAGCACCCAGAAAACTGAACAGATATTCTTAGTAAGACTATAGAAAAGCTTGATGCTTGCAACATGTTTTCTCATTGAATAGAATCACCTTGTGTTATGGTAATACTTTCTTTGCTAAGTTTAAAGCTACCCATTGAGAACAAATGCTACTGATAAAGTTCTACCGAAGACCTGCTTAGACAGATGCCCACAGTGCACTCCCTAATGCTTCACACCAGACATGTTAGAGGTACATGTACCCAACTGCATATAGAGCTAGATAACTGCAGACCTCATTCAGGTCCAGTTCCTACAAATCTGCCTCATGATGGACCCTCTGGACCAGAGAATCCTAGGATCTAAAGTCAGAAGGCCACTCTCAGGAAATCTCAAAGGGAAGGGAAGTCACAAAAAATAATTCCAGGATCAGCCAAGTAGGTAAAAGTAGGTAATTACCAAAGAACACTCAGAGGCCATGAGCAGCCACCACAGGTCTGAGCTCCCTGCTTTCAAGTTTGTCCTCCACTTTCCACTTTACATCAGTGCCTCTCACTGTTCAAAATTAAGTCTAAAGATCATCCTGGCACTAGTCCTACACTCATGAAAGTTTGAAACACAAGCAAATTTCCAGGCATTTGAGGCCCTATTCAAGCTTCCCTGATGGCTCAGCAGGTAAAGAATCTGCTTGCAATGCAGGCAATGATCCCTGGGTCCAAAAGATCCCTGGAGGAAGAAATGGCAACCCATTCCAGTATTCCTGCCTGAAAAATCCCATGGATAGAGGAGCCTGGAAGGCTACAGTCCCGAAGCCACAGAGAGTCAGACATGACTGACTATGTACACATAAGTACACGGTACTTGGAAAAAATCTAGACCATGTGACAGTTACCAGAGGAAACTCTGTGACTTAGTTGCTAGTAAGTCCTGTACTATATGGAACTTAAGGTTTATTAATATGAAGTCAATTGCAAGAACTCTCTATTCTGAGCTGAATATAGATATTTATCATACTGTAGGGTGGATGTGTAACAGAACAAACTTGACTCCATATTGGATCTGTTCCTTTAGCTCTATCCTTTGTGCTCTGTTGCCTGTGCTTAGTTGTAAGTTCTCCACCTTTTCTAGTAGAATGTTTCCTATAGTCTGAAATATACAGACTAGCCAATTCTCCAACCTCTGATCTTTAATAGTATAACACTTATTCATTAAAATGCTGCAGAACAGAGAATAATATTCATCTTGTTGGAGGTTTATAGCATCACTGTTACCAGACCTATGTGGACAGTGGCATGAACAAAAGATTCCAGCAGTAAGCAGTTTGCAACAACTAGCCACAGTCCCTCCTTTTTAACTTGGGTAAGATGGTTATTTGGGACACTCAGTTTAGTTCAGTTGCTCGGTCGTGTCAGACTCTTTGTGACCCCATGGACTGCAGCATCACCATCTGCATCATTTTCTCTCCATCACCAACTTCAAGAACTTGCTCAGACTCATGTCCATCAAGTTGGTGATGCCATCCAACCATCTCATCCTCTGTCATCCCCTTCTCCTCCCACCGTCAATCTTTCCCAGCATCAGGGTCTTTTCCAATGAGTCAATTCTTCCCATCAGGTGGCCAAAGTATTGGAGTTTCAGCTTCAGCATCAGTCCTTCCAATGAATATTCAGGACTGATTGCCTTTAGAATGGACTGGTTGCATCTTCTTACTATCCAAGGGACTCTCAAGAGTCTTCTCCAACACCACAGCTCAAAAGCATCAATTCTTCATCTCTCAGCTTTCTTTATAGTCCAACTCTCACATCCATACAGGACTACTGGAAAAAACATAGCTTTGACCAGATGGACCTTTGTTGGCAAAGTAATATCTCTGCTTTTTAATATGCTGTCTAGGTTGGTCATACTTTTCTTTCAAGGAACAAACATCTTTTAATTTCATGGCTGCAGTCACCATCTGAGATAATTTTGGAGCCCCCCAAATAAAGTCTGTCACTGTTTCCCTATCTATTTGCCATGAAATGATGGGACCAGATGCCATGATCTTAGTTTTCTGAATGTTGAGTTTTAAGCCAACTTTTTCACTCTCTTTCACTTTCATCAAGAGGCTCTTTAGTTCTTCTTCCCTTTCTGCCATTAGAGTGGTGCCATCTGCATATCTGAGGTTATTGATATTTCTCCTTGAAATCTTGATTCCAGCTTGTGCTTCATCCAGCCTGGTATTTCACATGATGTACTCTGCATATAAGTTAAATAAGCAGGGTGACAGTATACAGCCTTGATGTACTCCTTTCCCAATTTGGAGCCCAGTCTGTTGTTCCTTGTCTGGTTCTAGCTGTTACTTCTTGACCTGCATACAGACTTCTCAGAAGGCAGGTAAGGTGTTCTGGTATTCCCATCTCTTGAAGAATTTTCCACAGTTTGTAGTGACCCACACAGTCAAAGTCTTTGGCGTAGCAAATAAAGCAGAAGTAGACGTTTTTCTGGAGCTCTCTTGCTTTTTTGATGATCCAACAGATGTTGGCAATCTGATCTCTGGTTCCTTGGGACATTAGTGCTCCATCTTTTTGGTCTGTTGACTTTCCAAAAAAGTCACTATTCCTTGTCCCAGCACCTCATCTCTCAATTTATTGGTCTGTCATGCAGCAAGATGGCTTCCCTGGTAGCTTGGAAGGTAAAGAATTCACCTATAATTCAGGAGACATGGGTTTGATCCCTGGGTTAGGAAGATCCCCTGGAGTAGGAAACGGCAACCCATTCCATTATTCTTGCCTGGAGACTTCCACGGACAGAGGAGCCTCACAGTCTACTGTCCATGGGGTTGCAAAGAGGTGGACATAACTGAGCAACTAACACTACGCTTTCACTTTTCATGAAGCAAGCAGTGTGAACTTGGACTCAGTAACAAATGCACCTATACAGAAAGCAACATTAGCAATATCACTTATGTTTGCAAACTTCAGAAATTTCTCAAGTCTTCTTTGAATCCCATTTCCTTTCTGGTTGTATTTTAAAATCTCATTGTGCATTACCTTCTGATCTCTTTTCATTTGAAACTCCAGTGCTGAGTACACCATGGCTTCTATCTAACCATTGAGTCTCCATTCTATTATTTAAAATTTATTTATTTATTTTAATTGGAGGCTAATTATTTACAATATTGTCATGGTTTTGGCCATATATCAACATGAATCAGCTGTGGGTATACATGTGTCACCCTGTCCTGAACCCCCCTCCCACCTCCTTCCCCATCCTCCTTCCCCATCCCTCTGGGTTGTCCCAGAGCACCAGCTTTGAGTGCCCTGTTTCATGCATTGAACTTGCACTGGTCAGCTATTTTACATATGGTAATATATATGTTCCAATGCTATTCTCACAAACATCCCACTCTCACCTTCTACCACAGATTTTTAAAAAAATATTTTTAGAGCAGTTTGAGGTATACAACAAAGTTGAGAGGAAAGTATAGAGATTTCCCATATATGTCCTGTCCTCGCATATTCATAGTTTACCCATTAACAAAGTTAGTAGAGGTGATGGAATTCCAGCTCAGCTCTTTCAAATCCTAAAAGATGATGCTATTAAAGTGTTGCACTCAATATGTCAGCAAATATGAAAAACTCAGCAGTGGCCGTAGAACTAAAAAAGATGCTTTCATTCCAGTCCCAAATAATGTTTAAACTACCACAAAATTGCACTCATTGCACATGCTAGCAAAGTGGAGCTCAAAATTCTCTGAGCCAGGCTTCAATACTATGTGAACCAAGAATTTCCAGATGATCAAACTGGATTTACAAAAGGCAGAGGAACCAGAGATCAAATTACCAACATCCAGGGCTTCCCTGGTAGCTCAGATGGTAAAGCGTCTGCCTACAATGCAGGAGACCTGGGTTTGATCCCTGGGTCAGGAAGATCCCCTGGAGAAGGAAATGGCAACCCACTCCAGTATTCATGCCTGGAAAAGCCCATGGACCGAGGAGCCTGGTGGGCTACAGTCCATGGGGTCGTAAAGAGTTAGACATGACTGAGAGACTTCACTTTCACTATTGTATCATAGAACAAGGAAGAAAATTCTAGAAAACATCTACTTCTGCTTCATTGACTACGCTAAAACCTTTAACTGTGGGCATCACAACGAACTGTGGAAAATTCTTCAAGAGATGGAATACCAGACCATTTTACCTGCCTCCTGAAAAACCTGTATGCAGGTACAGAAACAAAAGTCAGAACAAGACATGGAATGACAGAATGGTTCCAAATTGGGAAAGGAGTACGTCAAGGCTGTATATTGTCACCCTGCTTATTTAACTTATATGCAGAGTACATCATGTGAAATGCTGGGGTGGATGAAGCACACGCTGGCATCAAGATTTCTGGGAGAAATATCAATAATCTCAGATATGCAGATGACACCACCCTTATGGTAGAAAGTGAAAAGGAACTAAAGAGCTTCTTGATGAAAGTGAAAGAGAAGAGTGAAAAAGCTGGTTTAAAACTTAACATTCAAAAAACTAAGATCATGGCGTCTGGTCCCATCACTGGCAAATAGATGGGGAAACAATGGAAACCATGAAAGACTTTATTTTCTTGGGGCTCCAAAATCACCTCAGATGGTGACTGCAGTCACAAAATTACAAGATGCTTGCTTCGTGGAACAAAAGCTATAACATACCTAGACAGTGTATTAAAAAGCAGAGACAGTGCTTTGCCAAAAAAGGTCCATCTAGTCAAAGCTATGGTTTTTGCAAATGGATGTGAGAGTTGGACCATAAAAAAGGCTGAATGCTTAAGAATTGATGCTTTTGTACTGTGGTGTTGGAGAAGACTCTTGAGAGTCCCTTAGACTGCAAGGAGATCAAACCAGTCAATCCTAATGGAAACCAGTCCTAAATATTAATTGGAAGGATGAATGCTGAAACTGAAGCTCCAATACTTTGGCCACCTGATGTGAAGAGCCAACTCATTAGAAAAGACTCTGATTCTGGTAAAGATTGAAGGCAGGAGGAGAAGGGGATGACAGAGGATGCAATGATTGGATGGCATCAGTGATTCAGTGGACATGAATTTCAGCAAGCTCTGGAAGATAATGAAGGACAGGGAAGCCTGGCATGCTGCAGTCCATGGATTCACAAAGAGTCGGACATGCCTCAGCGACTGAACAGCAACAACAACCCATTAAAAACATCACTCACTACAAAAGCACACTTTTTTACCAAGGATGATCTTACGTTGACTCATCAGAATCACCCACAGTCCATAGTTGCCCTTAGGATTCACTCTTGGTTCTGTACACTCTATGGGTTTGGAGGAAAGCATCATGACTTATGCCCATCATTACAATATCATAGAAAGTATTTTCACTGCCGTATCCATTGTAGTTTCATGAGCTAGTGTTCCTTATTGCTGCTGATAATGGAACTAAGGCCTATGAATTTTGCCTGCTGGATTTCATTAGTTTTGCCTCACCTCCAGCAGATTACTGAACAAAGCTGAAGGAGAATCTGTGCTCCTTGAGGCCCAGTCAGGCCAAACAATATTTTTCCCTAGAGCCTGAATTTTCTTCAGTTCTTCATCTCATCAGATCTTAAATAACTCAGAAACTTTAATGTCAACGAAAATATTTTATTCTTCCATCACAAATTTTTGGGGTACACTGGAACATGTCTCTTGCATTGTCTTTATCCTCTTCCTCATTTTATGGAGACTCGGTTACGTTTTCACAATTAAGTTACATTGTCCATCTCTTTCTCTGACACCTAAAAAGCTCACTCTATTTGCTGAATCTTCCACCTTTCAGACGTTTGTTTTTCTAACATACTCCTCTAGATTTAGCCTTGTTCCTTAAACACCTCCATGCCTGTCCTTTAAGAAGCATGAATTAAATGAACAAAAGTTCATTACAATGAAGAAAAGTCTTACAAAAGTATACCTTCTTCAAGCCAATGTGTCCATTTCCTTCACTCCATCCTCACATTGAATAATCCCACCTGGAAAGGATTTTTTCATCAGATGACACTTGAACCCATCACTGAACTTCAATATAAGACACAGTAAATTAGTATGATCAAGAGTCCAGATTCTGGAGCTAAACTACGAGTCTGAATTCCAGCTACTTTATTTACTAGGTATATATTCTTGGGCAAATCCTTTAAGTTATTGTGTCTCAGTTGCCTTATATGTGAAATGGAATTTTTAGCATTCCCTTTCTTGTGAGATTATTGTAAATATTAAATTAACTCATAGGTAAATTACTGAGATTAGTACATGATACATAGCAGGAGGTATTATGTGTTATCTTCCCACTGCTTTCACTTATTCATATATTTCCCAGTCATTTTACCTCAAGAGAGAGAATATCACCTGAGGTCACGATGCACCTACTAACACCTTAATCATGACTCTTCCCTGGTGGCTCAGACGGTAAAGCGTCTCCCTATAATGCAGGAGACTTGGGTTCAGTTCCTGGGTTGGGAAGATCTCCTGGAGAAGGAAATGGCAACCCACTCCAGTATTCTTGCCTGGAAAATCCCACGGATGGAGGAGCCTGGTAGGCTACAGTCCATGGGGTCGCAAAGAGTCGGACACGACTGAGCGACTTCACTTAACTTCAATCCTTTCTTCTGTTACAGATCTAACTTTTATAAAACTGCTAGTTGACAGTTGATTCAAGTCTTCGAAGAGAAACTATTCACAGTTTTAAGGGTATGCCCCTCCCTGGTTTCCTGGATCCAGGCTTCCTGAATCCTTCTGAGAGAATCATTCTAGTGAGCTTCTGGAGATTTTACTGCCCTTCCTCTGGTCATTTTCCTTGAACCCCAGTCACTGTTTCTGAGCAAGGAACAGCTAGTACACTCTTCTCTAATCCTGTCTGTAAGGACAGCTAAACCTGGGTGCATAGCTCTCCCATTACTTATTTGCCCAGACTAACCTCCAAGGTCTTGTTTTTCTGCTCATATTGTTCTACCCTCTTCTGTAAAAGCTTAACCTTGCTCCGAAGAAAATCTCTCTCTTCCTCTTAACCAAACATTCTTTATTTCTCTTTCATTTTCCAGAAGATCATGTTCTGATAGCTTTTAAAATCCAATTCAACTCTTCCTTGTCACCCAAACAAACTTTGTCCTTAAAGATAAGAGTATTCCCAGCCTGGACTTTTCTATTTGCCTTAGCTTTTATGTTTGAATAAATTTCATTAGGTAGCTTCTCTACCTCAAGCAAAGATGGTCGATCTCTCATTTAAAAAGGGCTCCTCTACTGGGGGGCTATTCACTGATGCAATCACTACCCCTTCAAGTCCGAACATAGTTACCTGAAGACAATGGGTTGGGGAGAGTTTTTCTGAGACAAACCATGTGAATGCAGGCAGTTAGCCTTCCACACATTACCCCCTTGACAACTAAATGCAGACTGGGAAAAACATTGACTCTGATTCTTACCTATGCCTGCTATGAAGCTCTGTTACCCAAACCGAACTTAACTGCTCTGAAATCTATGTATGTTCTAAGTCACTTCAGTCTTGTCTGACTTATTGAGACCCTATGGACTGAAGCCCACCAGGTTCCTCTGTCCATGGGATTCTCCAGGCAAAAATACTGGAGTGGGTTGCCATGCCCTCCTCCAGGGGATCTTCCCAATCCAGGGACTGAACCCGTGTTTCTTATGTCTTCTGCAATGGCAGGCGGGTTCTTTACCACTAGTGCCACCTGGGAAGCCTGATGTCTATAGCCCTAGCTTGAAGGCCTTTTTGGGGAAAAAAAAATACAATAAAGCTAAAATCATTCCATACAACCTGTGCCTAAAGAGCTTGCACAATGATATATAGCAAAAGAATCTCTTTTCCCACAATCTTCTAATCCTTTTCTGGACCTCAACTACAACATGATGGTCCTGTGTAATTCTTGGGCAGCAGCAGCCTCATGTACATGAAAGCCTTTATGACCAAATCACTAGGGTCTTTCTGTCCCAGCTAATAACCAGCTGACCCACTGGAAAAACGGCAACAGATACACTGCCTCAAAACAGCAGGATACAATTCTACAAGACCTGAATCTACAGAGTACTAAGTAAGCAAATCTCCTGGATGCACCATCAGAAGCAAAGGTGACCATGTGTTATTTTGGTACCTAAACATATGTTCTTTATTTTTACTATTATTATTTTAGGCGGCGCTGGGTCTTTATTACTACACTTAATAGTTGTAGCTCATGGGCCCTAGAGTGCAGGCTCAGTAGTTGTGGTGCCCGGGCATTGCTGCTCCATGGCATGTGGGATATTCCCAGACGAGGGATCAAACCTATGTCCTGTGCATTGGCAGGTGGATTCTTAACAACTGAACCACAAGGACAGTTCTAAATATCAGTTCTTGTTTTCATCTTTCAAGGTTAATAGACTGTGTATCACTCCTTTTGTCTCTTGAACAGAAATAATAACATAGGAAGCAGATGAAGATCAACACATTAACTTTCTTACTGATACAAGCTAAGCTGGAGAGCATGGCCTTTGTGTGCATTTTCCTAGTTCTTCACGACATATTTATACCTCGCCACATGAAAGGAAGTCAGTGTTGAATATGCATTGGAAGGACTTATGCTGAAGATGAAACTCCAATACTTCGCCACCTGATGCAAAGAACTGACTCATTGGAAAAGACCCTGATGCTTGGAAAGATTGAAGGCAGGAGGAGATGGGGATGACAGAGGATGAGATGGTTGGAGGGCATCACTGACTTGATAGACATGAGTTTGAACAAGCTCTTGGTTACGGACAGGGCAGCTTGGTATGCTGCAGAACATGGGGTCGCAAAGAGTCAGACATGACTGAGAACTGAACTGAATATGGTTCCAGTGAGCTGGGCTCCACAGGACACCTCTGCACAAGCTTCCTGGCCAAGAAGCTTGGCACTCAGAGGGTACAGACCAGAACATAGACTTTCCATAGGTCTGCATGCGTGCTCGGTTTCTCAGTTGTGTCCAAGTCTGCGACCCTATGGACTGCAGCCCGCCAGGCTCCTCTATCCCTGGGATTTTCCAGGCAAGAATACTTGTGTGGGTTGCCATTTCCTTCTCCATTTCCATAGGCAGGAAGCTTCAAAAAGAGAACTGGAATTACCTCCTGTTCTTCTTCCAAGTAGCTGGTCAGAAAATCCCATGAGAAGGCCTAAGTCAGTGAAAGAATGGGGCAGACTCTTACGTAGGCAAGAGTCTACTTAAGACATTCTCTCATGGGGACATGAGGCCAGGCTAACACTTCAGACTCAGCTTTTAATGAATTGCCTTAAATATTAAAAAACTAGGGGGCTGGATGGATAGGGAATTGTTCACTAAATCTAAAAGATTTTTATAACATTCTGCCCCAGTAATTAAATGTAAATAATGTAGCAAAACGCAGGTTAACTGTTTACTCAAGTTTATAATGTTTCTAGGATGGACAAAAAATTACATTGGCCATTTAGAGCTGACATTTATTTTATTTTTTCTTGTGCATCTCTAAGACTTATTTTCCTTTATAAACTAGAGTTTTAAATTCAAGGTAGAAAACAAATTCATGGGGTTTTTCAAAATACCTTTGTCAGAATATTTTAGTAAGAATTCAATTCACGTGTTAACATAGTTTAAATGTTTTTGAAAGTGCTTTGAAACTGTAAGACACTATGGTGGCAGCTTAGTTGCTAGGTCGTGTCTAACTCTTGTGACCCCCATGGACTGTAGCCCACCAGGCTCCAAATCCCCAGGCAAGAACACCGGAGTGGCTTCCAATTTCCTTTTCCAGGGGATCTTCCTGACCCAGGGATCAAAGCTGGGTCTCCTGCATTGCAGGTGGATTCTTTCCTGACTGAGTCACCAGGGAAGTCACCAGGGAAGAAATTGTATATAAGTATGATATTGCTTAGGATAAGTTTAAAGTTTTATATGGTGGCTTTTTTCTAATAAACCATATCTATTTCTAAAGATAAAAATCTGCCTGTAGTGTAGGTGACCTATGTTCAATTCCTGGGTTGGAAAAATCCCCTGGGGAAGAGAATGGCTACACACTCCAGTATTCTTGCCTAGAGAATTCCATGGACAGAAGAGCCTAGCGGGCTACAATCCATAGGGTCACAAAGAGACAAGACTGAGCAACTAACACTTTCACTTCTAAGGGTAGATAAATAGATGCAATTTTATAAAAAGAAAAATGCAAAATTCTGCAAAATTTATAAAAAGCAACCTCAATGTCCAATCAACTTTTGAAGTTTTCACTGTCTTAATCAAAGATTGAACCTGATTAGGTCGATGAGATGAGCTTTTTAAAAATTGTTAGAACACAAATGGGAATCTCTGCTTTTTGGAAATAATTAAGACACATCAACAATCCCAACTTCTAACACAATTGCTATTGTTATTTTTAAAATTTTCCCTTTAGATTCTCCCTCTGTTATTGCTCAATAAAACATGTTAGTCTTAGGTGCTGCTTTTTGTCTAAAAGTACTTATTTCTCGGCTGCAACCATTACAAAATCTGTATTAGAATTGTACACATGCTGACCCTCAAATATTTCCCACTTACATATGACCAGTAGGACCACATATGACTGGTGTCTCTTTTTCTGTGGAGAAAGTTCTCTTTATTCAGGCTGTCACTTGAATTACTTGGGCTCCTTGGGGACAGTTAGGTGCTAGTTGTGATTAATGGGAAGTTAAAGTTCCTCCCATGACACCTCTTTCATCTTCTTCATGGGAAAGTATTTGAAAAGGTACATAAACATCCCTACCAAGTAGGAGTCACTCCCAACAATACCATTATCTGACATTGAACCTTGCTATTTATAAACTCAGGTCAAAACACATAATTATGTGTAATTATACTTGTGCTATAAAATTATTCTTTAGTAAATAAAAATAACTCTAGCCTGAAGATTTCTTTTAAGTGAATAAGTGAAGTGAAGTCGCTCAGTCGTGTCCAACTCTTAATGATTCCGTGGACTGCAGCCTACCAGGCTCCTCTGTCCATGGGATTCTCCAGGCAAGAATACTGGAGTGTGTTGCCAAGATATTGGGTAAATAGAATAGATCCAAATTCTCTTAATCACCTTTATATGGCCAGATCAGATTATTTTTCCTGTGGAGGTCATTATAAGACAAGGCACAAAGTAATCTTGTCAAGAGAGACTGGTGTCTCCTCACAGGGACACATACATTCAAAATGAAAATATCTAAAATCTTCTGGGTTTTCTGTTGTTATCAAGGGAATCTCCATGGTATCTATAACCCAAATAATAATTATGAAGGGAAAAGGTTGGAGAGAATAAGAGAAACAGTTTTTACTTTTAAGAGGTTAGCAGGTGCTTACTTACTCAGGGAGCCCTCTTTTCCTTCCATAAGGAAGTTGGCAAAATAGTTTTCTGTATACTTTACCCCTGCTACTCTTACTGGATCCTGCATCACTCTTACATTTCTATGAAGTGGCTGACTGATGCGGCCATGCTGTTCTACCTGACCCACTGTTGGAATCAATGGTCAGCCTGGTCCTGTTAACAGACCCAGGACAAGACAGTGCTCTGACAGGTATCATACAGGAACTATGTAGACCCAGTGTAAATAATTAAAGTTGCAATTTAAGCACAGCTTACCAGTGACATGATTTATCAATGTTGCTACAATCCTTTAATGAAATTACAGTTTTGTATATAGAATTTAGATGCCAACCATTCATGGCTGTACATGAAGAATGTTTCTATTAAATATAGGTACTAGATTCACTAACATCAGGGGGAAGTTTTTTTATTTTTATTTTTTGGTACAGTTGATTTACAATGTTGTATTAATTTCTACTCTACATCAAAGTGATTCAGTTATGTATATATTAATACATATTACCAACAAAGGTCCATCTAGTGAAAGTTATGGTTTTTCCAGTAGTCATGTATGGATGTGAGAGTTGGACTATAAAGAAAGCTGAGCACCGAAGAACTGATGCTTTTGAACTGTGGTGTTGGAGAAGACCCTTGAGAGGCCCTTGGACTGGAAGGAGATCCAACCAGTCCCTCCTAGAGGAAATTAGTCCTGAATATTCATCAGAAGGACTGATGCTGAAGCTGAAGCTCCAATACCCTGGCCACCTGATGCTAAGAACCAACTCATTGGAAAAGACCCTGATGCTGGGAAAGATTGAAGGTGGGAGGAGAAGGGGATGACAGAGGACAAGATGGTTGGATGGTATCACTGACTTGATGGACATGAGTTTGAGTAGGCTCCGGGAGTTGGTGATGGACAGGGAAGCCTGGTGTGCTGCAGTCTATGGGGTCTCAAAGAGTTGGACACGACTGAACAACTGAACTGAACTGAACATATATTGAATATTCTTTGGCATTGCCCTTCTTTGGGATTAGAGTGAAAACTGACCTTAACCAGTCTCATGGCCACTGCTGACTTTTCCAAATTTGACATATTGAGTGCAGCACTTTAGCAGCAGCATCTTTTAGAATTTGAAATAGCTCAACTGGAATTCCATCATAGCCACTAGCTTTGTTTGTAGCAATGCTTCCTAAGACCCACTTGACTTTACACTCCAGGATGTCTGGCTCTAGTTTAGTGACCACACCATCGTGGTTATCCAGGTCATTAAGACCTTTTTTGTATAGTTCTTCTATGTATTCTTGCCACCTCTTCTTAATCTCTTATACTTTTGTTAGGTCCTTACCAATTCTATCCTTTATCATGCCCATTCTTTCATGAAATTTTACTTTGATATCTCCAATTTTCTTGAAGAGATCTTTTCGCTTACCTATTCTATTGTTTTCCTCTATTTCTTTGAACTGTTCACTTAAGAAGGTCTTCTTATCTGTCATGGCTGTTCTCTGGAACTCTGCATTCAGTTGGGTGTATCTTTCCCTTTCTCCCTTTCCTTTCACTTCTCTTCTTTCCTTAGTTATTTGTAAAGCCTTCTCAGACAACCACTTCGCCTTCTTGCATTTCTTTTTCTTGGGAATGGCTCTGGTCACTGCCTCTTATACAATGTTACAAACCTCTGTCCACAGTTCTTCAGGCACTCTATCTACCAGATCTAATCCCTTGAATTTGTTCATCACCTACACTGTATAATCATAAGGGATTTGATTTCAGTCATATCTGAATGGCCTGATGGTTTCCCCTACTTTCTTCAATTTAAGTCTGAATTTTGCAATAAGGAGCTCATGCTCTCAATCATAGTCAGCTCTGGTTCTTGTTTTTACTGACTGTATAGAGCTCCATCTTCATTTGCAAAGATAATAATCTCATTTCAATATTGACTATCTGGTGATGTCCATGTGTAGAGTTGTCTCTTGTGTCATTTGAAAATGCATTTGCTATGACCAGTGTGTTCTCTTGACAAAACTCTGTTAGCTTTTGCCCTGCTTCATTTTATATGCCAAGACCAAATGTGCCTGTTATTCCAGGTATCTCTTGACTTCCTACTTTTGCATTCCAATTCCCTATGATGAAAAGGACATCTTTTTTTTGGTGTTAAATCTAGGAGATGTTGTAGGTTTTATATATATATATAGTTTTCCATTCTGGCTTATCACAGGATATTAAATACAGTTCCCTATGCAATACAATAGGGCCTATTTTTTTTCATTCTGTATATAATAGTTTGCATCTGCTAATCCCAAACTCTCTGTCCATCCCTGCTTCACCCATTTGTCCCTTTGAAAACCACAAGTCTGTTCTTTATGTCTGTGAGTCTGTTTCTGTTTCATAGATTAATCCATTTATGTCATATTTTAGATTCCATACATAAGTGATATCATATGGTATTTGTCACTCTCTTTCTGACTCACTTCACATAATATGATAATCTCTAGGTCCATCCATGTTACTGCAAATGGAACTATTTCATTCTTTTTTTTATGGCTTATACTATTCTACTGTATATTTGTACCATATCTTCTTTATCCGTTTATCTGTAAAGGCATGTTTAGTTTGTTTCCATGTCTTGGCTATGAATAGTGCTGTGAATAGTGCTGCTATGAACATAGGGGTTCATATATCTTTTTGAATTATATTTTGTACAGATATATGCCAAGGAATGGGATTGAGGATCCTATGGCGACTCTAGTTTTAGTTTTTTGAGGAACCTCCATACTGTTTTCCATAGTGGTTGCACCAACTTAGATTTTCAAGGGATAGGTCTTGTTTCAATAACTGAGCCTCTATTCTTTTCTCATTCTGCCAAACTGAACTCCTTTTGGATTACTGTCTAAATTCCATGAATATTCCCCTAGCTATATTGTGCTTTTTGGAGAGCAGTCCAGAGAACATAAAGCAAGGTAAAAATGTGAAGCAGCCAACTGCTGGGCAAGTATGAATTAGTGACTAGTACATACAAACTGACATCAGGTTCCCAGTGTATATCAGAAGCTATCTTTTAGGTGTATCAGTTTAAATAAACATGATGTGTTTTTAACTTTAAAAAAAGGTGTAAATGTTTGGGGAAAATGTCAAAGGAAAACTTTGCTTTCACCTAACATATTTTAAGTAAGTAAATTGCATGAATGTAATATAAATTATGCCAGAATATCTCTTCAAAATGGTGTTGATATCATGTTTTATAAGAAAAAAGAGGGAAGAAAGAGAAGTTTGAAAACAAGTTCCTTCAAACAGAGTTGAGGTGTAGAGTATTTGTCAGTTTTTACAAGGTTTATAAATCTGAGATGCCCAATTACAGGTTGTCTCAGTAGAAATTGATCTTAGAAAAGTACAGAAGTTATCCACACTCTTTAATCTATATTCTTTTCTCTTCATTTATTTCTTTGCCTCTTGATTTTCAGTAAAAGATTATCTCAGGCTATATCATGTAGGGAGAAGCAATATATGTTCATTAAGGTTAATAGGACAAATTAAATTGCTATGATTTATACTACTATCTCAAAACTTCTGGAGATCATTTAACATCAAAAGCTTTAAAAGTATACCCTGACTTTCTTTGTTCCTCAGAAATTCTACTTCTAGAGATCCATCCCATAGCTGAGATGCATAAAATGTTGATCACTGCAATATTCTTAATATAAACAAAAATTGGGAACAATGTATCAATAAATGTTTGACAATAAGAGGTTGGTTCATCAGGATATGACAAATCAAGCCCATCAGTGTAAAAATGTGTTGCCCTAAATGATTGTGCCATACATGTAGAAAAATATGTAATGACATAAGAAAATCCCTGTAATATACTCACTGATAAGAAGCGGATTAAAAACAGTACAATATGATCTTATCTTGGTCTGTTTGGGCTGCTGTAACAAAATACCATAGACTGGCTGACTAAAACAACAGACATTTATTTCTCACAGTTCTGGAGGCTGGGAAATTCAGGATCAAGACAGCAGTATATTCAGTGTCTGATGAGGAACTGTTTGTTCACAGACAGACTGTCTTCCCTCTGTGCTCTCACATGTCAGAAAGATGAGAGAGCTCTCCAGGGTCTTTTTTATAAGGGCACACGTTTCCCTCAAAAGATCTCCACCCTCATGACTAATCATTCCCAAAGGCCCATCTCTAAATATTATATTACTGGAAACTAGATTTCAACATACAAATTTCGGGAGAAATTTCAATCTTGCAAAAGAAACTATATACTTAGTATAAAACTTTATGTTCATGGAATGAACTTCTGAAAAAATTATCTTTTAGTTTAGAGATTATGAGTAATTATATAACAACAATATTAATTTATCAAAAATGTTCTCTGTGCTAGGCACTCTTCTAAGTGCTTCACATGCACTATTTAATTTAATTATCACAACAACCAGAAAAATAGGCATCACTGTCCCATTTAGAAGATGAAGAAACTGAAGCCCACAGGAATTAAGAGGTTTGATCAAACTAACAATGACAGACATGGGATTGAATGCTGCCAGTTTAAACAGAGAACACATTTCAAATTATACACTATCACAACGTCCCAATTTTTATTCATTTATATTTTACATCTTTGTCCAGATTTTCTAGAGTAAGCATGCATTATTTTATAACCAGGAAAAAAAATCTAATAAATCTTCTTTTAAAATCATGTTAGGCATTGTAAAGGAAAAGAAAAAAGCGCCTAAGTAGTGTAGAATAATATTGCTGTTTCAAGAAATAGATGTTCTGAAAGTAAATTGATGGATTAGAGTCTCCTTTAATTTTCTTTTGGGATACAGTAAAACCATGTAACTGATGAAATAACATATGACAACATTTCTGTCTTACTAATCACCCCTTTTTTTTTTAATATAGATGATCATCCTACCCAAGAAACATGATATTTCCATAATATGACTGTGTCTGTACTTGCTTCTAATTTTTCTCTTCATTTCTCCATTCTAAAGAAGTCTAAACACCTCACATAGACCCATGACAACTTGTTCTCCTGATAAGTAAAGAGAGAACAGAGAACACAAAATGATACCATTGTGGAATTAAGCCTATCATCCTTCTTTCAAAAGGAATTGGTCACAATTTGCTTTGTTGAAGCAATCTGTCCCTTGTTACCGATTTATATTGCTCTGTGGGACTATGTTAGAAAAACATTATTATTATTAGCAGTAGTAATACTTGGCAGCCATTCAGCACATTTCATCAAAGACTCTAAGAGCTTAGCCATCAATCAAACTTGCCTTGGTGTGCTCCTGGGAGGAGGTGGTATTATTTCTGTTTGGAACAGAGGTTAAGTGACTTGCCCAAGGCCTTGAAGCTAGTGAGATTCAGAGTTGGGAATTAAACCCTTGAGACTTGACACCCAGCATCCCACTCTCCTTCCTGGAGCACATTCCCACTGCCTGTCTGAAAGATGTAGGGATAAATAAAGCATCTCATAGAAAAATGGCCTGTTCCCCAGCATGTGTTCTTATACTCAGGCTCTTCTGGCTTTAAATTGAAAGAGCGCAAGTACTTTCATTCAGAATTTGAGATGGTACCTTTCAGTTTTTCACTCATTTCATTCATTCTTTCATCAAATATTTATTTAGCATTACCACATGTTAGACAACAGTTCAGTTGTTCTGAGCAACACAGTCATGGCCTGCAGGGAGTTTTCAGTCTAATAAGAAGTCAAGACTAACAGACAGATCCCTGCAATATTGAGTGATGTTGTTTAGTGTTTATTACTTTATCACAGGCCACATTTGAAATCTAAATCCTTCCTCTTTGCTGTGTGTTATAGATTTTAATGAGGCAACATCTGTCATAGCAATTTAAAGCCATATACAGCATATACACATTTTTATATATTAGCAACAATGAAATGAAAATTAAAAAATTAAAAATAAGCTACTTATAAGAGAATCAAAACCAATTAACATTTAGGAATAAGTTTTAGATTTCTACACTAAAAGCTATGAAGCATCGCTGAGGAAAATGAAAGGGTATCTAAATAAATAGAAAGAAACATCATGTTCACAGAGTAGAAAACTCAATACCATTAAGATATCCATGTGAGTTTTGGGGTGTCCGACTTTGCACCCCCATGAACTGTAGTCCACCAGGCTCCTCTGTCCATGGGATTCTCCAGGCAAGAATACTTTAGTGGGTTGCCATTTCCTTCTCCAGGGGATCTTCCCAACCCAAGGATCAAACCCTCATCTTTTACATCCACTCTCCCCAAATAGATCAATCAATCCAAAACAACCTCTATCAAAACTGCAGTAGGCCTTTCAGCAGGAAATAGAAAATGAAGTCTAAAGTTATATAGAAATGCAAAAGGCCTAGAATAGTCAAAATAATTTTGACAACAAAGCACAAAGTTGAATGACTCATATTTCTTGAATTCAAAATTTACTTTAAAACTACAATAATTAAGGCAGTGTAATATTAAATATTTGCATAAAGATAAAGCTATTCACAAAATAAAAGGAAAGAAAAGAATCTTTAAACCGTTTTATATAGTCCATAACTTGACAATGGTGTTCACTTCAAACATAGACTTTAAAAAGCATAGACTTTAAAAAATGGTATTGGAACAATAGATCATCCAATGGAAAAGGTGAATGTTGATCTTCATCTTATGCCAAAGTTAATTAGAAATGGATTATAATTAAACACAAAAGTTAAAACTATAAAATTTATAGAAAGAAACATGGAAGAATATCTTTGCAACTGGAGATTGGAAAAGGTTTCTTTTGTACTAACCACAGAAGAAAATGGGAAAATAGGATAAATTGGATATTATCAAAATAAAAACTTGTACTCTTCAACAGACTCCATTGAAAAAAAGAAAAAATATGTAGACTGGAAGAAAATATGTGCGACACATATCTGATAAAGGACTTTCAGCTGGAATATATAAAGAATCCTTACAATTCAATAAAAGGAAGAAAATCATCAAATAAAAAAATAGGCCAAAATTTATACAGAAAAGTCAGAAAGAAAAGTATTCAAATATATAATGAGCAACATCATTCAACATTAGGGAAAAAGTAAATTTAAACCACAATAAGACACTGCTTTATACTAACTAGTTGGTTAAAAGTTAAAGGCTGACAAATACCAAATGTTGGAAAGCATGTAGAACAAATGAAACACTCACAGTTTGCTGTTAAAAGAGTAATTTGCAAAAGCAGTACAATGACTTTAAAAAATGTTCTGGTGACTTTTTATAAAATGAATTGTATGCTTACCATAAAACATGGCAAGAGAAAAGGAAACATATTCATAAAATCCTACACCCAAAAGTTCATGGTAGGCTTATTCATAATAGTCTCAAACTAAATCCATCAGTAGATGAACATATAACTAGCTTCTATTCATACAAAATGAAATACTATTCAGCAATGAAAATGAACAGATTCATGCAATAACATAAGTGAATTTTTAAAGCACTGATATATACTGATTGAAAGAAGTCAGACAAAAAACACTACATAGTGTATGATTTTATTTATGTGACACTCTGGAAGAGACAAAACTAATTTATGAAAGAAATCAGACCAATGACCTAGGATAAGAGTCTGAGGCTGACTTCAAATGGGCACAAACGAACTTTATGAATTGTTCTATATATTCATTGGGGGGCAGTTGAAATGTTCTGTATCTTCATTGTGTGTTTGTTGCTGAGTCATATCTGACTCTGTGATCCTTTGGACTGTAGTCCAAAACCAGGCTCCTCTGTCCATGGGGTTTTTCAGGCAAGAAAACTGGAGTGGGTTGGCATTTCCTTTTCCAGGGGATTCTTCCTGGTCCAGGGATCGAACCTGCATCTCCTGTGTCTCCTGCAATGCAGGCTGATTCTTTACCCGCATGTACATATAAAATGTTCATATGCATTATATTGGATGTTAAATTATCTCAATAAAGTTTACTGAGAAAAATCTGTCACAAATTTAAGCATTCCAGAAATACAAATTCCTTTGAATTAATAACCAAACATATTTTCCAATACTAAAATAACACTGTAGTCCTTCCCTTCATAGGATGAATTTAAATTTAATATAATTGAAGCTTCTATTCTCTGCCCTGTTTCTTGTCTCAAAGAGGGAAGGAAGAGTGGGCTATAGTTTTGTACTTTTTATGTTCTCCTTTGTAAATGGATATGGAAGATAGGAAAAAGCTGTCTCATGATGGGAATTTTCAGTTCAGTGTAATGGTTTACAGTATAATTTCATCACCTTTATTCTTGTATGTGTTTTTTTTTTTTTTTTTGACATAATGGATGAACTTATTTTCATTAATCTTTGTTTAATTCAGCTCCTTCTGCTACCTGATTGCATTTTATACACTTTACTAATTGTTTTTTTTTTTTTTTAAGGATTTTGCTATATTTACTGGGCTTTCCTGTTGGCTCCGATGGTAAAGAACCTGCCTGCAATGTGGATGACTGGTGTTCAATCCCTGGGTCAGGAAGATCCCCTGGAGAAGGAAATGGCAACCCATTCCAGTATTCTTGCCTGAGAAATCCCATTGATTCTTCCCTATCTCTGTACTATTGTTTCTTGAATGTTCCTCCTTTATCTCTGCATTCCCTCACTTCCCTAATTAGTAACTGTTTGAATTGTCCCTTTGGAACTCAAGGAAGATGTAGGAAGCCAAGGCCTTTTTCCTACAAACATGAAATGATGGACCCAGAAAGACTTTTGTACCTGGGAGCACCCCGCAGTGGTGCTCAGTTTACAGTGAAAATGTCCCCATTCATGCCCTTTTTAGTTGTTCTCACGTTCACAGGTCTCTGCTGAATTGTCCTTTATTGTTCTTTGACCGCAAGACTCCTTCAGCTATTACTCCCAGCTGTAGACCCTCACTCTTCTGGCATAAAAAACTCAGCAGGACAGCCTATAAACTTTACGGTCTTCAAGATATTCCTTGGCCACATTGAAATTATTCTATTGTTCTTACAAAATGCTGAAGGTCTGGTCATTCATACCAGGCAATTTTGAGTCAATATGCATATACCTATAGTATTTAGATGGGTCAATAGATAATCTACCTGATGTAAGTGTGTAATAGGTACTGGCATCACCTGAAGAACATCTTCCCCTGTTGGAAGAGGGGCCACAATTCACCTGCAGTGGATTGCTTCTGGATGCAAATGTAGACCGATGTTTGCAGATATTCTGGGGTTTCAAGAAAGTGGAAATAAGGTTTTATGTGAAATTTCCCAAAAATAGGCCATATGTAGCCTGTGGACAGCTGTACTAGTTTTCTATTGTTTTTTTTTTTTAGCAAATTATCACAAACTCAGTGGCTTCAAATAATACAAATTTATTACCTTACTGTTCAGTAGGTCAGAAGTCTAACATGGGTCTCTCTGGCTGTGTTCCTTTCTTTAGGCCCTTGGAAAAATGTTCTTCCTTGCTTTTTCCAGCTTCTAGGAGTCACCCACATTCCTTGGCTCATGGGCCCCTTCCTCTGTCTTCAAAGCCAGCAGTTCCACGTTTCTCTTGCCTTTTATCTGTTGTCACAGCTCTCTCTGACCACAGCTGTGAAAGTCTATCCACTTTTAAGAACTTGTGTGATTAGATTGTACCCATGTGGCTAAGCCAGGATAATCTCCCCATTTCAAAGCCCTTAACTTTAATCACACCCGGAAATTCTCTTTTGCTATATAAATTAACATATTTACAGGTTCCAATGATGAGGATTATAGACACCTTTGGGGAGTCATTATTCTACCTATAAATGGGCCAGTTGTAATCTGTGGTCTAGATAGTCTATGAAGTCATCTCCGACCTAGGGTTCTTTCTACTCCCTAGAAAAGGGCTATGGGCCTCTTTTGCTTTCTGTTTCCTGGATTTACCAAGATGCTGTCACACCTGTCCAAGTGAAGGTTTATGAGATTCCCCTAGACCTCAGAAACCTGCAGGTCCTTAACTTCCTTGTTGACTTTTGTACCAGGAGAGGATCCAGTCTCAGGGAATAGGAGGAAAGTTTTACTCTGGTCTCATCTAACTGCGCTAAATCTTTAGCAACCTCAGGGCTAGGCTTTTGAAAGTCTGTTTCAAAGCCAGTTTGTTTTTGCCTTGAGGCTAAAGTGTTTGGCTGCCCTAAAAAAAGGAAGACATCCGGGTATAAGAAATACTTCAGGGAGGGATTAGTTAAAATGCTATTATTTTGCTAATTAATTTTATTTTGCTTTTTTCTGTTGACTTGAGAGATTTGTGTATGCTCAAGCAGACTACTTTTAACTATTGACCATGAGATAACAAAGAACAATTAGGAAATAGTGCTTTAAACTTTCATTATTTCAATTGTTAAAGCTGTAGCTGACTTCTGATTTTCTGTTCTGCCTTGAATAAAATGCTGAATGACCATTAACATTTCAATAATATGTGAAATTTATTTTCCCAAAACCTACAGTTTTATGTTAAACTCGCAGTCGTATAGACTAATAACTTCATCACCTTAACTCCTTAAAATAAGATGAATTTAAATAAATTAGTAAATCATTTTCATATTTTCCTTTAAAGTTTGAAGACCTATTTGCAGTATTTCCTAATTTCCACTTTGTTGAAAGTCAATATTACTATTACCATTACTTTTAGGATAGTTAGTGATTAGAAGGGAGAAGGCAATGGCACCCCACTCCGGGACTCTTGCCTGGAAAATCCCATGGATGTAGGAAGGCTGCAGTCCATGGGGTCGCTGAGGGTCGGATACGACTGAGCGTCTTCACTTTCACTTTTCACTTTCATGCATTGGAGAAGGAAATGGCAACCCACTCCAGTGTTCTTGCCTGGAGAATCCCAGGGACGGGGGAGCCTGGTGGGCTGCCATCTATGGGGTCACACAGAGTCGGACACGACTGAAGCGACTTAGCAGCAGCAGCAGCAGTGATTAGAAGAGACGTGATTTTATTTTAAGTGAAATTACTTATGGGTATATTAAAACTCATTCAATGTTGTTAATGATTAAAAGATGCAGATTAGAACAAAGGACATATTTTCACTTGATAGAGAATTTTCAAAAGATAAAATCTTTATCGTCAGATTGTGTAAAACAAATGAAGAAATTATTTATTTTGGACATCTTTATGATAATAAATGTTATACAAGTTTTAAAATGTAGGTATTGGTGATGGTATCAAATAACTCTCCAAACACGTAACAACTCCAGCATGGTGGAGGTTTTCTCCTTGTACATGAGGCGATGTTGAATCAGTAAACCTGTGAGGAGAGCCTTTCTCTACATGGTCACTGGGACATCCAAGCTCACAGAAGTTCTGACTTTAATGACAACTTCAGTTGTCATTCCAAACAACTAAAAACGGAAAAGAGTTTGAAGAAGTACATGTAGGAGGGCTCTATGGGTCATTACAGCATTGATGATCATTGGTTGAACCTCAGACTCCTGGTCACACTTAAGTGCCGTGGTGGGAGGAACAGATAGTCTGGTTGCATCCAGGAGGAAGAAGAGGCTGTGGAATTTGGGGTATAGAACAAATTCTCTGCTACAATAGGCAGTATATTTGATCTGGCATTTCCATATTTATCCTAAGAAAACTCAAATTCTGTGCTCAAAAATTGAGCTACAAAGGGTGTTTTTTAAACCGATCTTTATAGTGGTGAACAATTGGATACTATTTGAATGTTCAGCAATAAGTTGTGCACTGATTCAAAATACATGGTGATGTGTGTATATATACACATATTACATATGAGGAAAAGAATACACTATGGTGCAAGAAGGACTATAGCAACCAATGATGTCTAGATAAACATTTATTCACCTGGAACATTATGCAAGGTATATCATCCATTTTAAAGAGCCGATTATGAATAGTATGTAGACTTTGAACCATTTTCATTATAACAATATATATTGATGGATGGAAAATATCCTAGAATGATATTGGCAGAGGCTATCTCAGTTACCTCTAGATTGTGGAGCCATGGGTATTTTGATTTCCTTTGTACATTTCTTTCTTTTCAAAAAAAAATCCCTAAAATTACTTTATATTTATTTTGCTTTTCTAAACAAAAAATAAAGTTGACTCTGCTGCAAAAATATCTAGGCACATATTTTAATACAAAAGTTATCTTTTTCTATGGATTATGTAAATCAGTACTTAGATTTATTTTGCAGAGTTACATAGACTCTTTGACCTGAGAATTCTATCTGTAGCTGGATACCTGTTCCCAAGCCTCCCCTCATCTGAACTATGTAAATAGCTCTTGAACTACCTTGAGCTATGTAAATAACTCTTCCATGTGACAGGGGCTACATCTCTAAGATTTTTTTTCTTGTACAGTGGATTAAGTACTTTAAAGTTCTCTTGACTTAGGCTAACTTGCTCATATCATCCGCAACAGAGTGCGTCTGCTGTATAAGTAGCTGAAATGATTAGAAATAGTGCAGATTATCACCTTTCCTTGGGACCTCCCTGGTGGCTCAGACAGTAAAGTGTCTGCCTACAATGCAGGAGACCGGGTTCAATCCCTGGGTCGGGCTGAACTCCCGGAGAAAGAAATGGCAACCCACTCCAGTATTCTTGCCTGAAAAATCCCATGGATGGAGGAGCCTGGTAGGCTTGTGGGGTCTCAAAAAGTCAGATGCGAATGAGCAACTTCACTTTTGTTTTTCAGTGCAGTATTGTACAACATAGAACATCAAGAAACAAGGGCACACTGGGAATGCTATTCATGAAAAAAGACACTTCACCATGACCGTCAGCTTGTTCCTTTAAGTATTCGCAAACTTCCTTTAATCTAGACCATGACTAATTTTATGGTCAATTCTCAGCTAATGTTTGTTGGTTTATTATTGAAGTGTCCCAGCATTTAATTTTGACTGTCCATCACCCAGGCAGTTTGTCAAAAAGTCTCATTTGGTAAATCAGAGGAGAATCCTTACTGAACTTTCTCAACTGCTTTCTTATAAAATTTGCTCTAGAGCACAAGTATATATTTATAATTGAAAACATTAGGAATTTAAGATCTTAAGCCTAGAACAGCAATAGGCACAGAAGCTTTACCAGCCATTGAAGATCTATTAACATTAAATCAGTTTCCTATCTGAAAAGAACAGTTTTCTGCTAAGATATAAAGATCAGTAAAATGGGTCTTTGGGGTGGTGTTCTTTGATAAATCTATGGGGCTTCAAGTTGTCCTCTGCACAAAGGCTTGTAGCTAATGGACTGAGTGGGGCCTGAAATCCAGACTTCATTCGCTTCACCAAGCTATGCATCCATGTTTGAACCTGTGTCTATCTTGGTGTTTGAACCTGTGTCTATCTTGGTGTTTGAAGGAGATTAGCACAAAGGCTCTGTTTGGTCTTTGCTATTCCTGCCTTCCTTCTTTGGCTTCTCTTGTGGCTCAGCTGGTAGAGAACCCACCCGCAGTGCAGGAGACCTGGCTTCGATTCCTGGGTTGGGAAGATCCCATGGAGAAGGGAAAGGCTACCCACTCCAGTATTCTGGTCTGAAGAATTCTATGGACTATATAGTCCATGGGGTCACAAAGACTCGGACATGACTGAGTGACTTTTAATTTCATTATTCTTGTCATTGTTTATGCCTGAATAAATTGCCATACACTTTATTAAGCTTCTCTTATGGTCAGAATCAAAAGATTTTTTTCAATACAGTATTGTAGGTTAACATTAACATGAATCACTTATTGACTAAGCCAAAACATCCCTTCCTTCCTTTCCTCCTTCCCCTCCTTCCTTTCCTCCCTCATTCTTTCCTTTCTCCCTCCATCATCTTATTATATCCCAGATATTATACTCAGCTTCAAAGATGAAAAAATGAACATTGAAGATCCTGCCTTCCAGGATCTGGTGGTTGTTTTTCAGTCGCTAAATCATGTTCAACTCTTTGTGACCCCATGGACTGCAGCACACCAGGCTCCTCTGTCCTCCTCTATCTCCCAAAGTTTGCTCAAATTCATGTCCATCAAGTCAGTGATGCAGTCTAACCATCTCATCCTCTACCACTCTCTTCTCCTTTCACCTTCAGTCTTTCCCAGCATCAGGTTCTTTTCTAATGAATCGGCTCTTCACATCAGTTGGCCAAAGTATTGGAGCTCCAGCTTTAGCAACAGTCATTCCAATGAATATTCAGGGTTGATTTCCTTTAGGATTGACTGGTTTGATGTTCTTGCTGTCCAAGGGACTCTTAAGAGTCTTCTTCAGCATTACAATTTGAAAGCATCAATTCTTTGGCATTCAGTCTTCTTTATGGTCCAATTCTCACATCCATACATGACTACTGGAAAAACCATAGCTTTGACTATACAGACTTTTGTTGACAAAGTGATGTCTCTGCTTTTTAATACACTGTCTAGGTTTGTCATAGCTTTCCTTCAAAGGAGCAAGTGTCTCTTAATTTCATGGCTGCAGTCACCATCCTTAGTGATTTTGGAGTCCAAGAAAATAAAAGCTGTCCCTTCTTCCGCTTTTCCCCCATCTATTTGTCATGAAGTGATGGGACCTTACTTTCAGGGAATTTATAATCTGGTGGTGGCATCATTCAAAAAATGACAATTAACAGATAATGTAATTGCGGGCAAGGCATGCTCATGAAAGACTGCTGTGGCCTCATCTTGATTCACAATGTGTAGGTGATCAGTAAAGTTTTCAAGGTCAGGTGTAGGGCATGATCCTCACTGAGTTCTAAGGCTTTTGGAGCACAGTTGTGAGTCAGAAAACCCCCAGGTTGAAACATTCTCTAAATAATGTCCCCAGCCCCTTCTCAACCCTTTACCCCTTAAGATCCTCACCTCTGTTTTATTTAGCTTGAAACTCAGCCAGTCAGCTTTCAAGTGAGTCCTTCGCTCAGCCAGGCACTGAGTAAGCTCTAAAGCTACACTGTCAGAATAGATGAAAAGAAGATGTAGTGCAGAGTATCATTAGCGTTCTGATGATATTCCAATATTTGCATTAAAGGAACCATAAATATTTTAAATCAGATTTCAAAAATTCCCTGTGCCCAGCCTGATTTTCTCAGGAATACCCAAAGAAATTTGGTAGAGGTATTTTATAGAGTCAGTGGGAGAAGATGGATTGATCTTGGCTGGAAAGAAGAGTTGAAATAAAAACTATGAACTAACATAGGTCATATATTTCTGGGGCACATTTTTGTAGGTGTATATGATTCTATAAAATTTGACTAACTCTTTGTATAATGACTTCTAAAAAGTGATATTCTTTTTTTTGTGTGTGCAAAATAGAAAGAATCACCTTTTTTCTCCCTTAGACACAAGTATAAAAAGTAAAACAGAATGTCAAAATATTCTAGTTAAAATGCACGATGTCAGAGATTCAGCTTCGCTGCTATTATGTTCAAGCAGCATGGCACCTAAGAACAATGGAAATGGGGTGAACTCTTCCAGGCCAAGTCTGCTTTATTTGAGCACAGCACTTTTCTTTGCACTAATTTCCCTGATTGACAGCAATATTGGCAGTGGGAAGGAATTTATGGGTATCATTAATGACAAGCAGTGGAAGCTTTTAGGTATTTTTTATATGTATATATAAGAAACATTATGCCTTTCAAACTAATATGGTAAGAGGTCCTTTACTGAAATGGGATTTATAGAATCTAAAATGAAAATATAACATATGCCATTATTTATATATACATATATAAATTATATAAACATATATACATATATAAATAATGGCATATGTTAGATTTTATACATATATACATGTATGTATTTTATACATACATGTATATATATGTGTGTGTATATATATATGTAGAGGCAGTTTATAACTTTCTGAAGTTGAAGGGTGGCATTTTATCAGCTGGGAGCGTGACAAAGATGAGAGGCCATGTTGAGGATTTTGTGCTCCCCTTTATCTGTGACTGGTTACTCAGCTAAAGCACTCCTTGATGTTTGCTGTGCTGGGTCTGTAGGAAAACCTGCACTCAATCTGATGCTTGGCAAATAAGATTGCTGTTAGAAACTAGACACAAATGATGTGCTTAAATTCCAGGAGATTACATTAATGTTACCATAAATGGAAAATCAAATTGTCATCGTCTTAGAGGAGTAGAGAAGAAAAAAAAATCTATTTATACCAGACACATCATAAAATTAAGTTACTTCACATAAAATATGAATTACTTGAGTCCCAAGAGGAAACCATTAAATATAAGCATATACAAAGTCAGTTTTGACCAAAACAAAAATGAAATAAACTCAGGATCTGATTGGGCTGTTACACAAAGGAAGAGTTGCTAAATAGACCCCCTGTAATGGGGGATGTGGGTAGATACCAAGGACTTTTTAACTGCAGAAATTTTGATGATAAAGGAGAAGAATAAAGGGAGGGGAGAGAAAGTTCCCAGAACACCTTGCTAAGCACCATTTCCCATTGCCCAAGTCTAATTCTGATTACTTCTGCCGTTTTAGAAAGCTCAAAGCCTGAGAATTTGACAAGGAAATAGACCAAACAATTGAACCCACATGTAAACTATTTACAGGGTTGCTAGCCCAGAGAAATGGGATGGGAAACAGCAACAACAGCAAATTCAAAATTGGCTATAAATCTCAAATAGAAGTGCTAGACTCTCATTGGGCATGGTGCACCAGGATCAGCTTGCTTTAGAATTTATATATAGATGAAGAACATCTATTACTAGTTCTCTTAGTTGTTGAAAAGAAATTCCAGAAGAGAATTGACACCCATGGAAAAGACCTATTACTGGGGAAAAAACATTGTTTATATTTCTTGCTTTGTTAACATAAGTGCTTAAATGTAGCAATTCTGCTGAAGTGAGGAGGGTTATGTGCCCAAGGGTACAAGTAGGGCCAGAGAATGTAGAACTCAAATGGGGGCTCTATCTTTAGCCTGAGCAAGTGAACTCCAGGAGTTGGTGGTGGACAGGGAGGCCTGGCGTGCTGCAATTCTTGGGGTCGCAAAGAGTCGGACACGACTGAGTGACTGAACTGAAATGAGGTCCCTTAGCTTCTGTTGTTCAATTTCATCTTTCTACTTAGCTCAGTGGAAAACTATACCCCCTCCCTCCACAGAATTGCTAATAGCCTAGGGATTCTCATACCATCTTTAGGAGTCAGTTGATACAAAGGGACAAAGAAAATGACTCTACACTGCCTGAAGGGTGCAGGGAGTGTTTTGGGTGCTAGTGTTAACCCTAGGGATGATGTCTTATTGGCCTTGGGCATTTTGCCCTCTATACGCCTGTGTGCTTGCAGAAGTTAAGTTTTGAAGTGGTATAGCAGTTCCTCACTGAGTTACTATCAAATGTTGAAAGCTCTTCATGCGTATAAATTTGCCCTGAGATTCAGCTGAGACAGTTATCAATTATTCATATTTTCACCCACTGAAATAAAATTTGAGAACAAACACTATGGTAGACTATGTGCTTGGTAATGAGATTTAAAAAGGAATCTTCAAGGACTTGACAATCTAACAAAGGAAACAAACAGAAATAAACATCACCATATACTATGATCAGAGTTATCAGGGGTCATAGGAAGTACTTTAAGAGGAACAAGAACAAGAGTAACAGACTTGATGTTAGGACATTGGAGTAAGCTGCACAGATATTTGAACTGGGTTTTGGGCTTCCTGGTGGCTCAGAGGTTAAAGCGTCTGCTTGTGTCTGCCTGCAATGGGGGAGACCTGGATTCGATTCCTGGGTCGGGAAGATCCCCTGGAGAAGGAAATGGCAACCCACTCCAGTATTCTTGCCTGGAGAATCCCATGGACAGAGGAGCCTGGTGGGCTGCTGTCTACGGGGTCCCAAAGAGTCGGACACAACTTAGCGAATTCACTTTCACTTTCACTTTGAGGAACGAGATGGAGTTCACCCTATGGGAGCTGTATGATGGATGTTATTATATGAGGTTAAAGGCAGAGCAAAGTCCCTGAGGAATGCAAATAACAGTGTGTTTAGAATAGAAATTTTTTAATGTGTGAAATGGGAGTGGTAAAAGATGAGATCAGAAAGGTAGGATGTGTCCTGAGATTAAATGGGCTTTGGATACAAAACTAATACAAAGTCTCAAGCTATTAGCTCATTATGGAATCAATTCAGTGGCTTCCCTTCCCAAGACTTCTCTTTCTGTTTAATCATTTCCTCTGAAATACAATTTTTTACCTTTCTTCTGGATCATATCAACAAATATACATGTACTAACATTTGTTCTCTTCAAATACGAATTCTCAATGCTAGGTTTTATCGCACTCATCTCTATGTGCTCCTGTCTATATCTGGCTATAATTAAATTTACCTTCACAGATAGTTCTAAAAATTAATATTTACTTCTTTAATAAATGCTTCAGTTTTTACTAGCTATGATGGCTAATTTTATGTGACAGTTTGTCTAAGCCACAAGTTGCTCAGATATTTGATCAAATGTTACTCTGAGTTTGTCCAAGAGGATTTCTGAATGAGATTAACATTTGAATGGATAGACTGAGTGAAGCAAATTACCCTCCCCTAATATGGGTGGTTCATGTATTGCTGAAGCCTGGCTTGGAGAATTTTGAGCATTACTTTACTAGCATGTGAGATGAGTGTGATTGTGCGGTAGTTTGAGCATTCTTTGGCATTGCCTTTCTTTGGGATTGGAATGAAAACTGACCTTCTCCAGTCCTGTGGCCACTGCTGAGTTTTCCAAATTTGCTGGCATATTGAGTGCAGCACTTTCACAGCATCATCTTTCAGGATTTGAAATAGCTCAACTGGAATGCCATCACCTCCACTAACTTTGTTCGTAGTGATGTTTTCTAAGGCCCACTTGACTTCACATTCCAGGATGTCTGGCTCTAGGTGAGTGATCACACCATCATGATTATCTGGGTCGTGAAGATCTTTTTTGTACAGTTCTTCTGTGTATTCTTGCCACCTTTTCTTAATATCTTCTGTTTCTGTTAGGTCCATACCATTTTTGTCCTTTATCGAGCCCATCTTTACATGAAATGTTCCCTTGATATCTCTAATTTTCTTGAAGAGATCTCTAGTCTTTCCCATTCTGTTGTTTTCCTCTATTTCTCTGCATTGATTGCTGAGGAAGGCTTTCTTATCTCTCCTTGCTATTCTTTGGAACTCTGCATTCAGATGCTTATATCTTTCCTTTTCTTCTTTGCTTTTCGCTTCTCTTCTTTTCACAGCTATTTGTAAGGCCTCCCCAGACAGCCATTTTGCTTTTTTGCATTTCTTTTCCATGGGGATGGTCTTGATCCCTGTCTCCTGTACAATGTCACGAACCTCAGTGCATAATTCATCAGGCACTCTATCTATCAGATCTAGTCCCTTAAATCTATCTCTCACTTCCACTGTATAATCATAAAGGATTTTATTTAGGTCATACCTGAATAGTGGTTTTCCTCACTTTCTTCAATTTCAGTCTGAATTTGGCAATAAGGAGTTCATGATCTGAGCCACAGTCCGCTCCCGGTCTTGTATTTGCTGACTGTATAGAGCTTCTCCATCTTTGGCTGCAAAGAATATAATCAATCTGATTTCAGTGTTGACCATCTGGTGATGTCCATGTGTAGAGTCTTCTCCTGTGTTGTTGGAAGAGGGTGTTTGCTATGACCAGTGCATTCTCTTGGCAAAACTCTCAAAACTCAAAATTCTCCAAGCCAGGCTTCAGCAATATGTGAACCGTGAACTTCCAGATGTTCAAGCTGGTTTTAGAAAAGGCAGAGGAACCAGAGGTCAAATTGCCAACATCCACTGGATCATGGAAAAAGCAAGAGAGTTCCAGAAAAACATCTATTTCTGCTTTATTGACTATGTCAAAGCCTTTGACTGTGTGGATCACAATAAACTGTGGAAAATTCTTCAAGAGATGGGAATACCAGACCACCTGACCTGCCTCTTGAGAAACCTGTATACAGGTCAGGAAGCAACAGTTAGAACTGGACATGGAACAACAGACTGGTTCCAAATAGGAAAAGGAATACGTCAAGGCTGTATATTGTCACCCTGCTTATTTAACTTACATGCAGAGTACATCATGAGAAATGCTGGGCTGGAATAAACACAAGCTGGAATGAAGATTGCTGGGAGAAATATCAATAACCTCAGATATTCAGATGACACCACCCTTATGACAGAAAGTGAAGAGAAACTAAAAAGCCTCTTGACGAAAGTGAAAGTGGAGAGTGAAAAAGTTGGCTTAAAGCTCAACATTCAGAAAACGAAGATCATGGCATCTGGTCCCATCACTTCATAGGAAATAGATGGGGAAACAGTGGAGACAGTGTCAGACTTTATTTTTTTGGACTCCAAAATCACTGCAGATGGTGACTGCAGCCATGAAATTAAAAGACGGTTACTCCTTGGAAGGAAAGTTATGACCAACCTAGATAGCATATTGAAAAGCAGAGACATTACTTTGCCAACAAAGGTCCGTCTAGTCAAGGCTATGGTTTTTCCAGTAGTCATGTATGGATGTGAGAGTTGGACTGTGAAGAAAGCTGAGTGATGAAGAATTGATGCTTTTGAACTGTGGTGTTGGAGAAGACTGTTGAGAGTCCCTTGGACTGCAAGGAGATCCAACCAGTCCATTCTAAAGGAGATCAGTACTGGGTATTCTTTGGAAGGACTGATGCTAAAGCTGAAACTCCAGTACTTTGGCCACCTTATGCAAAGAGTTGACTCAATGGAAAAGACTCTCTGATGCTGGGAGGGATTGGGGGCAGGAGAAGAAGGGGACGACAGAGGATGAGATGGCTGGATGGCATCACCGACTCGACGTGAGTTTGAGTGAACTCCCAGAGTTGCTGATGGACAGGGAGGCCTGGTGTGCTGCAATTCATGGGGTCGCAAAGAGTTGGACATGACTGAGTGACTGAACTGAACTGAATATGGGTGGGCCTCATCCAATCAGTTGAAGGCCTGAATAGAACAAGAAATCTGACCCTCTTGCTCATAAGAGATAATTCTTTCTGTCTGACTGCCTTTGAACTGGGGCATCAGCTTTTTCCTGCATTCACTCTAACTGAAACATCAGTTCTTCCTGGGTTTTAAGACATGTGCCCTTGAGACTGGAATCACACTATAGGCCTTTCTGGGTTTCAGCTCACCAACTCACATTCAAGACCTTGAAAATTGTCACCTTTTGTGATCATGTGAACAAAAATCTTATAATAAATCTCTTTTATATTTATATATTATGTAAACATTAAATGTTAATTAAACATATATTTTATTGGTTCAGTTCCTCTGTACTAGTCTGACTAATACACCAACTAACACTCTCTGATTCTCAATTTCCTCATATTTATAATGAAGATAACAAATACAATATTATCTACCACTGGGTCTATTATAAGGAAATAGTACTAATATCTATGTGTGTGATATATGTTTTTACAGTGCTAAGAGTTTAGTGGAAATAAATATAATGTAATTGGAAGCTATTATTACTTACCAATTTTTCTACCTACACTACTCTTTGGGCTTCTCTGTTCCCATTACATTCTCTGATATCATTACATCAGACATCTCTTGCAACAGGCCTCATATTTTTGGATCATCTTTATTTCTACAGTTATTTTTGAGCAAACAGTTTAGCACATGTGCAACACAGCAGCAGCATGTCATACCTATGTCAAATACTCCTCTTTTTATTAGCTTTATAGAGCTACAATTAACATAAACTGAACTTGTTGAAAGTTCATGATTTAATAAATTTTGACACATGGATACTTCTCTAAAACCATGCTTACAATCAATATAATGAACATATTCATCATCCCCAAAAGTTTCCCGTTGGCCCTTCAATTCCCTCTCTTGCATTTCTTTGCCACCCATTTCCCAGGATATATCTGACCTGCTTTTGGCCAGTGCAAATTAATTACAACTACAAATATTAGAATTTTCTAGAATTTTGCATAGTAAAAATTAAATTGTAGTATTCATGTCTTTCTTCTTTCTCTGAGCATCCTGTTTTTGAGGTTCATCTGTATTGTTGAAGATATCATTAGAATACTCCTTTTTATTGCTGAGTAGCATTTCACTGAAAGGTTATACAACAATTTGTTTATCCTTTCCTCTATTGATAATAATTTAGATTTTTCCAATTTGGGTTATTAAAGCTGCTATAAATATTTATGTACAAGTTTTTTAAGGAAATATGCTTTTATTTATCTTGGGTAAATACCTTGGCATTAAATGACTGTATTGTATGATAGACATAGAATTAACTTTTTAAGACCCTGCCAAACTGTTTTAGACCAGGAGTGCATAAGAGTTTCAGTTGCTCCATATACCTGCCAAGACTTGATATGGTGAGTCGTTTTAATTTTAGGCATGCTAATAGGTGTGTGGTAGTAGTTTATTGAGATTTTAATTATACTTCCCTAATTACTAATGATGTTGAGCATTTTTATGTGCATATTTTCCATCTGTATAAATTCTTTGGTGATGAGTGTAATCAAACCTTTGGCTATTTTATAATTGTGCTTTTTATGTTCTTATTGAATTTTAACTGTTCTTTATGTGTTTATAGATACAAGTCCTTTATGAGACAAATAATTTGCAAATATTCTCTCCCAGTTTATGGCTTGTCTTTTCATTCTCTTAACAATGTCTTTGGAGGAGAAGATGATTTAATGTTGATAAATCAATAAATCAATTTTTATTTTTTGTAAATTATCTTCCTGGTGTAACAGCTAAGAAATTATTTCCTAACCCCAAATCACTTACAAATCATATTAAGTTATCTCCTATATTTTCTTCTAGAATGTTTATGAATTTTGAATTTACACTTGAGTATATGATCCACTTTGATTTAATTTTTGTATATGGTGTGAGGTATGAATTGAAATTCTTTTTTCTTGCTTTCTTTTCCTCTTTTTAAATATAAAAAGCCTAATCTTCATTGTGAAAGTATATGGAAGGTAAGGGGTTTGGGGAGGTAATAAGGTGTGGATGAGATCATGGACACAGAGCCCACATGATGGAATGGGATTCATGCCCTTGTAAGGAGGTAAAGAGCATACCTGTTCTGCCATGTGAGACTACAAAAAAAAGTCAGAGATTGCAACTCAGGGAAAGGCTGTCATCAGAACCCAACCAAGCTGGCACCATAATCCTAGACTTCCGGTCTCCAGAACTGTGATAAATATGGATCTGAAAATCAAAGTGGAATTGCAGAATGTACATTTTTGTCCAGTAATCTTAGGTTCTGTAGGATTCAAAATCCTGGGTCTCAAGTAAGTGGAAAAGATGCTTCTACAGGGAACACAGCCAAGATTCTACTGAACTTGAAAAGACTGCTACCAACTGATCAGTTCAGCCTTGCTGTGTGAGTGAGTTGATAGGCAGAGAAAGGACTTACTAATGGACCTAACATCACTACCATATTATGAGGGCAGAAGGGAGCATGTGTAAAACTCACAGAAGTATTTCTTATTATTTCCATGATCAGCAATAACTCTAAATGGACAAATCCAACAACCACAGCCAAGCAAAGGCAAAACAACTAAAGACTCAGAACCTATAGGGATGAAGATCTGAGTTAAACTACTAAAAGAAACAGCCTAGACTTGATGTATGGCTGGTCAAAGGTAGAGGGAATCTAGAATAGGTGGAAGAGAGAGCTGTTGATAAATATAAATCACAGCCCCAGTCCCTGTTGCAGCAACGGGGACTCTAGATTGCTCAACTAACCCTTCAGCATTAGTCTTTGAAGATTAAGGTAAACCATTACCTTGAAAGTCCTGAATGATTTTAGGAATGAATATTATCAGGCTTTCTTATTCCCTGTCTTACACTTTTCATGCTCACATTAAATTCCAAATATTGCTGTTAGCAACCAGATCCTTTCAGGTATAATCTGGCAATACTTCTCTTCTGTGCTTTATATCTCTATCTTTCTGTTCTGACACCTTTGATTACACTGAGGGCAGGATCTCTCAATAGCCAAGTTTGAGAAAATCGGAAAGTATGGAGAATCGACACCCCCAAATAACCCTGGAGCCCTAGGGGATGGGGGCCTATAGATAAATCGTCTCTGTATCTCATAGGCAGGCAGTTCTAAGGAATGTTCTACACCTTCTTAGAAGATTCCTAGATGATAGTCTCCAGTGATGATCAAGTTAATACATGCTTATATCGACTTTCTTTCCTTCCCTGCTTCACCTGTTCCAGTTCTCCATTCCAACCTCATGGGACTGAGTACCAGAATAAACTACTTTCACTGTAGGCTTGTTTTAGACTCTGATTTCTGGTGAGTTGTACAAATTCAAACAGTTGCCTTTGGCACCCATGTTCCAGTGGTCATTCCTCTGTCCTTGTTAAACTTATCAGAAACATGAGACAAGACACTCACTTTCTCTTTCGTGACATATTTTATTCTTTTGGTTTCTAAGATAGTAACACCTGGTTTGGCTTCTACCTCAGTTCAGTTCAATTCAGTCGCTTGATCATGTCAGACTCTTTGCAACCCTATGGACTGCGGCACGCCAGGCCTCCCTGACCACCACCAACTCCCAGAGCTTCTCAAACTCATGTCCATTGAGTTGGTGATGCCATCCAACCATCTCATCCTCTGTCGTCCCCTTCTCCTCCTGCCTTCAATCTTTCCCACCATCAGGGTCTTTTTAAATGAGTCAGTTCTTTGTATCAGGTGGCCAAAATATTGGAGTTTCAACTTCATCATCAGTCCTTCCAATGAATATTCACAATTGATTTCCTTTAGGATTGACCGATTGGATCTCCTTGCAATCTAAGGGACTCCAAGAGTCTTCTCCAACATCACAGTTCAAAAGCATCAATTCTTTAGCGCTTAGCTTTCTTCATAGTCCAACTCTCACATCCATACATGACTACTGGAAAAACCATAGCTGCACTTCACTTATGAGGCCTCAGGCCAACCAGGAAAACAGGAGCCCATGACACATGGGAGCACCCCTAGAGAGGAGACCTGGTCCCACCCTCCTGTTGGCCACCTCCAACACAAGTCATCATGTCCCTGGATCAGAAAAGTGAGTGCTGCAAAAAGCTTGAGGAAAATCTTCAGGCCCCCAAAGGCCTAGAAAGGCCTTTGAAAGTGTTCAGGCTCCTATGGCTAGGAAGGAAGAGGCCAACTCCTCCACCTCTTCCTCCACCATAACCTCCTTCTCCTCCACCAACTTCTCTTCCTCCACCCCCTCTTCTCCTCTCTCACTCCTTTGCTCTCTGGCACTCCAGAGGAGGTGCCTGCCACTGGGGCACTGAGTGCTTGCCAGGGTTCTCAGGGAACCTGCTTCTCACTCGCTGCCACCACAGCCTCTCTACTGAGTCAATCTGATGAGAATTGCAGAAGCCAAGAAGAGGAGGGCCCCAGCATCTCCGAGGCTCCACCAGATCCCCAGTTTTTGCTCAGTCATGAGCTAAACAAGTAGGTGACTGAACTGGTGCAGTTCCTGTGTGTCAAATATGTAACAAAGGAATCCACTCCCAAAGCAGAAATGCTGAGGAGTGTCATCAGAGAGCACAAGGACAACTTCCCTGTGATCTTCAGCAAAGTCTGTGAGTGTATGGAGGTTGTCTCTGGCATTGAAGTGAAAGAAGTAGACCCCACCAGCCACTCCTATGACCCTGTCAAATCACTCAACCTCAGCTATGACAAGAGGCTGAGTGACGACTGGGGCATGCCCAAGACCAGTCTCCTGATACTTATCCTGTGTATGATCTTCATGGAGGGGAACTGTGCCCCCAAGGAGAAAATCTGGGAAGTGTTGAATATGATGGGGCTGTATGCTGGGCAGAAGGATTCCATCTATGGGGAATCCAGTAAACTCATCAATAATGATTTGATGAAGGAACAATATCTAGATTATCAGCAGGTGTCTTGACAGTGATCCTGTATGATTATGGATTCCTATGGGGTCCAAGGGCCTATGCTGAAACCAGCAAGATGAAAGTTCTGGAATTTTTTTTGCCAAAATCAGATGGGTGGGACTGACTCCACTTCCTTCTCACGCTGGTATAAGGAAGCTTGAGAGATGAGAGAGCCCAGGCCGGAGCTGCCCCCGGGATGATACTACTGTCAAGGCCAGTGAAAGTCCCAGTGTCACACCCAGCAGACTATCTTGCCCCGAGTGAAGTCAGAAGCAGTTTATTCGGTCTTCATTTGAAGACAGCAGCCAGTATTCTACATAGTGGAGGACCGGGGTGGATCTGAACGGAAGTGTATAGCATCTTTGCATTTCTGTTGTATATAGGTGATTTGGATATTTATCTTTATTTTTTACTTTTCCCCCCCAAATATTGTTTAATAAAGTTTAATTAGCTCCAGAAAACAAACAACTTCTGTCCATCCACTTCACTGTCCATCTTCACTGCCTAGTATGTCACGGTAATATCAACCCCGAACCACTGTCAGAGCCCTCTACTTGGCCTTCCAACTCCTACTCTTGTTCCTTAGAATGACCCCTGAAGTTCATTAATCAGAACACATTGTTCCTAGGCTTAAAACCCTCCAAAAGGCTCCCAGCTGCACTTAGAATAAATGTAATGACTGATCATCACCTTCAAGATTCTACATGAATTGACTGCTGCCTTCCTGTCTGACTTCATCTACTGTGCTCCACCTCTCATTATGCTACAGTCACACTGGCCTTGCGTCTGATCTATGAGTTTACCAAGTATATTTTTGCCTGAGGGCATTTTCACTCTCTGTTCCCTCTGCCTAGGACAAGCTGCCATCATATTTTTACAAAGCTTGCTACTTCTTGTCATTTGTCTCAATTTAAATATCACCTCCTTAGAGAGACCTTCAGTTCAGTTCAGTTCAGTCACTCAGTTGTGTCCAGTTCTTTGCAACCCCATGAATTGCAGCACGCCAGGCCTCCCTGTCCATCACCAACTCCTGGAGTTCACTCAGACTCACGTCCATCAAGTCAGTGATGCCATCCAGCCATCTCATCCTCTGTCATCCCCTTCTCCTCCTGCCCCCAATCTCTCCCAGCATCAGAATCTTTTTCAATGAGTCAACTCTTCGCATGAGGTGGCCAAAGTACTGGAGTTTCAGCTTTAGCGTCATTCCTTCCAAAGAAATCCCAGGCTGATCTTCAGAATGGACTGGTTGGATCTTCTTGCAGTCCAAGGGACTCTCAAGGGTCTTCTCCAACACCATAGTTCAAAAGCATCAATTCTTTGGCACTCAGCTGTATTCACAGTCCAACTCTCACATCCATACATGACTACTGGAAAAACCATAGCCTTGAATAGAAGGAACTTTGTTGGCAAAGTAATGTCTCTGCTTTTGAATATGCTATCTAGGTTGGTCATAACTTTCCTTCCAAGGAGTAACCGTCTTTTAATTTCATGGCTGCAATCACCATCTGCAGTGATTTTGGAGCCCCCCAAAATAAAGTGAGCCACTGTTTCCACTGTTTCCCCATCTATTTCCTATGAAGTGATGGGACCAGATGCCATGATCTTCGTTTTCTGAATGTTGAGCTTTAAGCCAACTTTTTCACTCTCCTCTTTCACTTTCATCAAGAGGCTTTTTAGTTCCTCTTCACTTTCTGCCATAAGGGTGGCATCATATGCATATCTGAGGTTATTGATATTTCTCCTGGCAATCTTGATTCCAGCTTGTGCTTCTTCCAGCCCAGCGCTTCTCATGATGTACTCTGCATATAAGTTAAATAAGCAGGGTGACAATATAAAGCCTTGACATACTCCTTTTCCTATTTGGAACCAATCTGTTGTTCCATGTCCAGTTCTAACTGTTGCTTCCTGATCTGCATATAGGTTTCTCAAGAGGCAGGTCAGGTGGTCTGGTATTCCCATCTCTTTCAGAATTTTCCACAGTTTATTGAGAGGCCTTCAAGTCTAGCCAAATACCCTACCCTCATGCCCACTCACTCTAATATCATATTTCCCTATTTTTTAAATGATGCTATTTTTATTAATTGTTTCATTTAGAATTTATTTTTTAAAATTTTAATTGGAGGATAATTGTTTTACAATATTGTATTGACTACTGCCATAGAACAATATGAATCAACCACAAGTATACATGCATGCATGCTCAGTCATGTCTGACTCTTTGCGACCCCATGGACTGTAGCCCACCAGCCTCCTCTGTCCACTGGATTCTCTAGGCAAGAATACTGGAGTGGGTTGCCTTTTCCTACTCCAGGAATCTTCCCAACCCAAGGATTGAACCCATGTCTCTTATGTCTCCTGTATTGCCTGAAGATTCCTTACCACTGTGCCACCTGCTGCTAAGTCGTTTCAGTCGTGTCCGACTCTGTGTGACCCCAGAGACGGCAGCCCACCAGGCTCCCCCGTCCCTGGGATTTTCCAGGCAAGAACACTGGAGTGGGTTGCCATTTCCTTCTCCAATGCATGAAAGTGAAAAGTGAAAGTGAAATCGCTCAGTCATGTCTGACTCCTAGCGACCCCATGGACTGCAGCCTACCAGGCTCCTCCATCCATGGGATTTTTCAGGCAAGAGTACTGGAGTGGGGTGCCATTGCCTTCTCCTGTGCCACCTGGGAAGCCCTTAAATATACATATATCCCCTTCTTCTTGAACCTCCTCTGCCTCCTACTCCAACCCACCCCTCTAGGTTATCACATAGTTTTATTCATGTATCACTACCCAAAATGACCATGCTCACTTATTTGTTTATTTCCTCTTTCTCTTTTGGGAATGGAAGCTCCATTAACACTTACATTCCCTAATACTCTTTCTGGTACCTATATGGAATTTATTAAACACATTGAATGAGTGAAAAAAAGATTTCACTTCAAAGCAAGATTTTACTTTTTAAAAAAGTCTTAGATCTATGGATCCTTCTCTGCCTTGCTGTTAAATATTTACTCTTTGCAATTCTGTTAGTTTTACATAATCTCACTTGCAGTTTTTTATTTAGCAATTTCTCAGTAATTCCTAAATCATGGGGATTTATGGCAGTGATTAAAAGGAGTATATGCCTAGAGCTGTTCCTTATATGCTGTCCTTATTCACAAATATAGTTCTTTTGGCCCAACATGTATGGAAAATAAACTGAAATAGTGTAATGTGGTCAGAAAAACATAAATTGAAATTGTAATACATTTACTTGTAATACATTATATAGTGAGACCTGTTTTGCCTCTGAGTCAACTAAAGTCTCCAAACAAATAAAGCAATAGAGGAAAATATCCTGACCTTTCAAAAATGTCATTTGACTCCTCTATGCAAGATTTGCAAAGGTCCCACCCAAACTCAGTTTTATTGGCTTCAGCCCACTCACTCAAAGGAATAAAATGCCTGAGTTTGAAGATATTGGGAGAGAGAATGTCTTCTGAGAACACTGTTGCTTTTTGTGGTGCTTTTCTTGCCCTCCCTCCCTCTGGGAAAAGAGTGGGTATTGCTTTCCCTTCATTTAAGCCATAAGAGTGATGTTTCAAATCCTCTAGAGAATCTCCTCAGTGAATCCTGGAAGTTGGGTCATGTGGTTGACCAGCATCTATAAGATGGTCTTGGTGCCAGAAAGAATGATGACAACACCGTGAACAAGTTGACGACAGATCAGAGACGCATGCGTTTCCCCTGGATTAAAGAAGGGCCCCACGGAAGAGAAGAGGCCCAAAGATGGTTTCATAAGTCCCAGAGAGCTTCCTGAGAGATGTGAGCATCCCAGCTGGGAGAAGGCTATGGTACACAGAGTGCAGAAGCTGAAGAGTGTGTTGATGTATCAAGATGGAGAAGAGATACCGCCCAATGTCAAACGAGCCGTTGTGAGACATTCTCCATAGAAATGATTCCTGAGGAAACAATAAAAGGAAGATTCAGCTTGAAATAACCATAGTTATTATTTTACTTAATTTGACATGCTGAATACTTTCCCCCTAAAATTGAGAAGAAGTCAAGGATTGTGCTATCACCACATCCATTCAAATTTGTATTGGAAGTCCCAACCAGTGCAATGAGGCAAGAAGAATAAATAAAATATATCTTTAAAAGCATTGTACTAAATGAAAGCTACCAGACACTAAAGGCTTGACAGTGTATGAAAAAGATGAAACTAGAAGAGGAATAATCAGATCAGTTGCAGGGGATGGGAGTATGGAAGAGATTAGGTGAAGAAGAGGTAAAAGGGAACTTTGTGGGGCAATGGGGGAATTTCTATGTCTTGATGTTGTGGTCATTACATGACTATATGTGGTTGTTAATTTTTCTCAAGAAATTAAATAAATCTGACATAAAAGTTAATTATGCCAAAAGCAGTAATAAAGATATGTGGAATGGGTGGGGAATCATAGACAAGGGAAATATAATCTGAAATAAGGTGGTGGAATGTTTTGAGATAAATACAGGGTCTATACCTATCATCTCACATGACACTGAGCTTCAAGTGGCCAAATAATAAGATACGTGAGCTTCTGAAGTTGAATGGGATACTGGATTATGTTACACAAATGCATCATTGCACCTGTGCCGCTGCCAGTTGAATATATGCTCCCAACAGCAGAAATTTGGTCTCATTCATGATTTTATCCTGTGCTTGTCATGTTTGGAAATTCATTGGCACCATAAATGCTTCTTGACGGATGGACTGAGCATCTTGTGGGGAATCAGTTTTAAATTCCCAGATCTCAGTTGGGAGTTAATCTTCTCAAAAACGAGAGGAGAATTTTAAACATTTTGCCTATTTCCTACACCAAAATGTTCTTCAATTATACTCACCCAGTCTTCCCCAACAGTAGATTCACACACTTCCTCCTGGAAACTTGTTGGTCTCCCAAGCCTGGATAAGTACTCATCAGGTGTATTTTTCCTAATTTGGTGCTTCTTACATTGTATGAGCACATAGCTGGGGCTTCCCAGGTGGCACTAGTGGTAAAGAACCGACCTGCCAATGCAAGAGACATGGGTTTGATCACTGGGTTGGGAAGATTCCCTGGCAGAGGGCATGGCAACTTACTCCAGTATTCTTGCCTGGAGAATCCCAGGGACAGAGGAGCCTGGCAGGCTACCGTCTATACAGTAGCAAAGAGTTAGACAAGACAGAAGAGACTCAGCACAGCACAACTAGCCAGATTATAAACTCATATGACCAGCATCCAAGTTTGTATTATTCATTTTGTATCCTAGAACCGAATACCAAGACTCACTCATACTGAATACTCTATACGCACTTTGAAAAAAATGAGCACTTATAAACTTTAATTTTTCTTTTATCAATGATAGAAATGAAAGAGCTGAGAAAACAGAATCTTAGTAGAGCTAAAAGCTTGTATTCTACTTTAGAGTTTCTTAATCAGCACCCACTGGGGTCTGAACCTATTTTTATTTTTGTACCAGTTGAGCACAAAGTTAAGTAAGGAATAAGGCCAGACAGAGAATACAATATATTCTTGTGGATTTCTTTTAACCTCCCACTAGGAAACTAATAAGCTGAAGCAGGGACAGTGGTAGTAAGGAAAGAATAAAATATCCTCTGAACAATGGCTCTACTTAAATATTTCCTTAATAAATGCCACAGCATTTGGGAATTCATTAAAGGGAAGAACACCCCTTTCTATATGTTAACTGCAGCTTCAGCAATAGGAGAGATAATTAAGAGATTCTTTGAACAGAGCCAACTTTCTCAGCAGCAGACTAATAGCTATGATTTTCCTAAAAAGGACTTTCCTAATAACCTATAAGCTTTCCTAATCCCTGGTTCAGTCCTGTTTTCTGTCTATGAATAAAAATAGAATAGTTCTGAAACCCAACCCTAAAGTGCTTAAAATTTAGAATCTCTTTTAAAAGAGAAGACAGATTGGCTCACAAGTATCTTCCCTTGCTCAATCTTTTCCTCCTTGTCCCCTATTTCTCACCTTTGCAGAGCTCCAGTTCAAGACAGAAATTTTTAGCAATATGTATTCATAATGGTTGGGCTTCCCAGTGGCACAGTGGTAAAGAATCTGCCTGCCAATACACGAGATGCAAGTTTGATCTCTGGGTTTGGAAGATCCCCTGGAAGAAGAAATGGCAACCCACTCCAGTATTCTTGCCTGGAGAATCCCATGGACAGAAGAGCCTGGCGGGCTATAGTCCATGGGGTCACAAAGAGTCAGACATGACTGGGCATGCACACACATTCATAATGTTTACCTTAAAATTGGGATGCCTCCTAAATAAATTGATTAATTTAATTAAAAAAATTTGATTGTGGTAGTGGTTGCACTACTGTGCTTATTTACCAAAAATCATCAAATTGATGACTGAAACAGGTGAATTTTTTTTATGTAGGTTATACTTTCGTTATATCAATCAATTGTGAAAGGACTGTTTTGGAATTTTGCTATAAAGTGTGTTCTGTGATGAACTAAAATCTAGGATCATACTCCATAGAAGGTGTAGATAGACAGCTGATGATAGATAGATAGAAGCCATGTATTGTTTTCTCCATAAACATAAGTTTATTTCTGGTTATCTTTATTTTTATATGTATTTTCTTTTCCATTTATTTTTTAGGAACTGAATTTCAGCAGTGTAGAAAGACTTTTTTTTTTTCATCAAAGGACTTAGATTGTACTTGTCATCACAGGTATATAAGAAAATGATTTTGAGTTCATTTCATGACCAATTTAATGAAATTGCTTGTTAGTTTCCAAGGTTTTTCAGTTGATTCTCTTGAGTACTTTTTCCATGTCTATAACCACATCATTTGAAGATTTTAAAAATTGTTTTTCTCTTTTCCAGTATTATACGATCTCCTTTCACTTTCTGATTGCATTACTTAGCATTTCCAGGAAGACTTTAAATACTAACAGTGAATTGAGTACCTTTGTCCCATTCTTAACTCTAAATGAAATTACTTTTTACTCTAACATTAAGCATGATGACAGTTATTTAAGATGCCATACATGTATAGATCAAGTTAAGAAACTATTCTATCCCCTATTTTGCTAAGAGTTTTATTAAAAGGATATTAAATTTATCAATTGCTTTTAGATCATCTATCAAAATGGTCTTTGATTTGCTCCTTCTACCTACTGGGAGAATTTACTGATTCATAATATTAAATTATAGTTGGGCTCTTTTTTTCACATACTGCTGGCTTAATTTGCTATTTAATTTAGGGTATCTATCTTGAGATAGAGAAGATGGTATTGGTTTTTGTTACTTTCTTTTGTTATATTTTATTATTAAGGTAATTACTAGGGTAATTGTACTGTTACATACCAGTTGAGAACTTTCCACTTTTCTTTCTTCCATTGAACAGATAAAAATAATGGATGTTTTTCTTGGAAGTTTTGAATATTTGACTATAAAAGAGTGGATCATGTACTTTTTGAAGAAATTATTTTACAAGATTTTACATTTCATGTTTATAGATCAATTAGATTTTATTCTCCTTGACTCAGTTTAGGAAATTTATATTATCCATGAATATCATAAATTTCATCAATATTTTAAAAATTAGACTTATTCAATTTTATATATGACATTCTCATATATGTAAAAATAATCTTACCTATAACTTTGGTCTTCATAATGCTGTATCTGTTTCTTCTCAATTTTGTTCACTCTCTGTGTGTGTTGCTGTCTCATTGACAAGCTTTGTCAAGTATATTTCTCTTTGCCTTTGAAAAAAGAAAAAAAAAAACAAGCTTTTGGACTTATTAATGTTATTTTTCTGTTTTTTGTTTCATTTCTACTCATATCTGTAAAGTTATATTTCCCTCCAAATATGTTACTAGGTAATCTAGGATTTGCAGCAAAGGCTGTTAGTTACCTACTCAATATTCAAGTTCATCTTTTTAACTAAAAACCAGGACCCTGATGTTAATTTGGGCAGCAATATGCGTTGTTCAAAAATTATATCCTTCAGTCTCCTTTGAAGTTAGGTTTGACCATGTCCCTAAACCCTGGCCAATGAAATATAAATAGAAGGTAGTGGATAGGACTTTCAGGTAGGCATTTTAAGGTAATTGATTTTGCCTTCCCTAATGTCTCCAGATGGAAGGTGGGTGTGATGGCTGGAGATCCAGTAGCCTCTTTGTCACTTTAAGAATGAAATCAGTGTTCAAAGAATTATAAAGCAGAGGGATAGCAGAAGGAGCTGGGTCTTTACTATCATGTGAGATCCCAAACCAGCCTTGGGATGCTTATCTCTGAATTTCCTATTAACAGAGTAAGCCATACTTACTCTCTTAATAGGAAAATCAGATAATGGTCCTCCTTTATTCTAGATGAGGTTTCCCTCATAGTTCAGTTGGTAAAGCATCTGCCTGCTTTACCAATGCAGGAGACCCTGGTTCAATTCCTAGGTCAGGAAGATCTGCTGGAGAAGGGATAGGCTACCCACTCCAGTATTCTTGGGCTTCCATTATGGCTCAGCTGGTAAAGAATCTGCCTGCAAATACAGGAGACCTGGGTTTGATCCCTGGGTTGGGAAGATCCCCTGGAGAAGACGAAGGCTACCCACTCCAGTATTCTAGCCTGGAGAATTCATGGACTATATAGTCCATGGGGTTGCAAAGAGTTGGACATAACTGAGAAATTTTCACTTTCACTTTATCCTGGATATTATTATTTGTCTTAAATTTCATGTTGTTGATTATTGATATCAATTTTCTTGGCTTGTTTGATAACTTGTTAGTAATATTTTTGGCTATGCCTTAATTGTTAGCCTTCTTCTGTCATTTAGCTTCAGGTACAACTTGTAAATTGCTTATTATAAAATTTAACTTTTTGTTTCAATTCACTATTTAGTAACAGTCATTTTTACAGAATACTTATTATATGCTTTGTGTCATGTATTGTGGAAAGTACTGTTTTATTAGTTTTTATAACTATCTTACATTGTATTTTGTTCAATAATTTTCTTATCTTTTGCTTTGCTGTAGTTGTCCAACGTTCAGAAAACGAAGATCATGGCATCTGGTCCCATCACTTCATGGGAAATAGATGGGGAAACAGTGGAAACAGTGTCAGACTTTATTTTTTTGGGCTCCAAAATCACTGCAGATGGTGACTGCAGCCATGAAATTAAAAGATGCTTACTCCTTGGAAGGAAAGTTATGACCAACCTAGATAGCATATTCAAAAGCAGAGATATTACTTTGCCAACAAAAGTCCATCTAGTCAAGGCTATGGTTTTTCTAGTGGTCATGTATGGATGTGAGAGTTGGACTGTGAAGAAAGCTGAGCACTGAAGAATTGGTGCTTTTGAACTGTGGTATTGGAGAAGATTTTTAAGAGTCCCTTGGACTGCAAGGAGATCCAACCAGTCCTTTCTAAAGGAGATCAGCCCTGGGATTTCTTTGGAAGGACTGATGCTAAAGCTGAAACTCCAGTACTTTGGCCACCTCATGCAAAAAGTTGACTCAATGGAAAAGACTCTGATGCTGGGAGGGATTGGGGGCAGGAGGAGAAGGGAACGACAGAGGATGAGATGGCTGGATGGCATCACCAACTCGATGGACGTGAGTTTGAGTGAACTTTGGGAGTTGGTGATGGACAGAGAGGCCTGGCATGCTGCAATTCATGGGGTCGCAAAGAGTCAGACATGACTGAGCGACTGAACTGAACTGAACTGAGTTGTCCTTTAATCTCTGTAAAGAGATTCATCTCCTGAGGGCCTGAACAAATAGAAGCAGAAATTCTTTGGAATAGCAGGATAAGTCCTTTTTAGACAAGAAGAGCTTGGAACAATAACACTGCTGTCAAGATATTTACTATTTCATGTAAGAAAAACCAGTGAACCATTCAAGTCTGGTAAAGTGAAATATTCATTGGAAAGACTGATGCTGATGCTGAAGCTCTAATACCTTGGCCACCAGCTGTGAAGAGCCAACTCATTGGAAAAGACTCTAATACTGGGAAAGATTTAAGGCAAAAGGAGAAGTGGGTGGCAGAGGATGAGATGGTCGTAGAGTCACAGATTCAGTGAACATGAATTTGTGCAAACTCCAAGAGATAGTGAAGGACATGGAAGCTTGGTGTGCTGCAGCCCATGGGGTCGCAGAGTTAGACATGATTTAGTGACTGAACAACAACAACAAAATGAAATCTAAGAAAATATAAGTGGACATCTCAAATTATTGTCTCATTTGTGAACTAGAGATTTAAGGACAATATTTATTAAAATCTATTAAAGTCTGTCTTTTTTCTTCAGTAGATGAGTCACAGAGAGTGTAGTTTCTTGATTTTCCTCCCTTTTTAAAACTTCTTACAATTAAATTACATTCTCACATTCACACAGTGAGAGTCCTTAACCAAAATGTTGAAATGTATGCATCATGAGTTCCCTAGCCCCACATTTAAGGACCTGAAAATATAAGAAAACTATATAAAGAGAATAAGGAACAGTTAGAACAGATTCTTGGAGACTGAATTTTTAAAATCCTATTGTTTTTGCAAATAGGTACTTGCTCACCAGGTATAGGTGGTTATCAGTTTCTGCTTGCAATGTGGTAACAAACACCAATTTCATTTGTCACTGATCTGCTTTGGGGACAAAGAATTGCTAATCTTAAAGGTGAATACACAAAATTTACATTCTTGCATAATCCTGTTTAAGACTTACCAAGGAGAAAAAAAGTTTCAGCCCAACTCAAAAACATATGTAATTTTACTCTCAATCTTTTACAACACAAAAATTTTTGCAAAGTATTAAGTATCATGTATCATCATATCAAAGTATCATGTCATTTTGCTTTAGAGATTTCAAATAGGTATCTTCATTTGTGTATAATTTTGCTATAGGAGGAAGGAGTTGGAAAACGAAGAATTATAAATAGAGAAGAAAATTTACATTAAGATCAGTGTTCAAAAATTGTGAAAGGATATTAAGATGATAAGAGAATATTTTAAATTGAGTTTGACATGTACTATTTATCTGCAAAAAAAATGCCAGAATGGAAGGTGTGCAAGCTAAATTATTTAACCTTGAAACCATTTTGCTATTGAAAATGTTAAAAATGATCATCTTTCAGACTTAAAGGAATGGAAGTGACCTATAATGAAGTTTACGACTTTTGGAAAATTAATCTTGTTAGATTTCCTTTATGTTTATAGTTTGTGATTGTTTCAAATTTTAGTGACAGTCACATTAAAAAATCAGTACATAAGACTGCTTTTTGCTCATAAACAAAACAAAGAGAAAGATATTACTGGGACCTTATCTTCATTCTCTTATGAATAGGATGAAACCTTTATCTTTTCTTTTGGACATAATTATCCTGAATTATAGCCCAAAAAGTTTTAAATTAAGTTTAAAAACATTAAATGAGTACACATAGGTCCAGATTTAAAAGAGTGTTTTTCCATGGGAAGAAAATAATGGTTGTCAAAGAGTCACCAACATTCAATTTGAGCATCATCTCATAAACACAGTGTTCCAAGATGCTGGGGGACTATATATGTAAAAAAGTATGCTCTCTATCTTCAAGGAACTTTCGGGGGGGGGGGTGTGACATACAGAGCCAAAATATGTATAAATGAAGGCAGAAAAAAGTTTCCCAGACTCCTCTGTACATCCTTTTCCATGCCAGCTCCCTCTTCTGCATACACAAACTTACACTTTGAAAACTTTTCTACATTGATGTTCCTCAAGGATGGAACTTGCCTCTTATCCTCTCTAATGCTCTATATTTTTTATGAAATCTCAAGGCCAATGAGTCTCAAATATACATCAAACACAGATTTCTCCTTTGATCTTAAGCGAAACTTAAACACAATTTCCCCAAAGTGAAAGGATATTCTCTCCAAGAACTGATCTTCTTCCAGTGTCCTTTATCTTGGTGGATGTCATCAGCGCTCATTATACCCAACCCTGAAACACTGACATCTCCCTCTCTCTCACCCTGAATCCATATCAAACCATCACTAAGTCTAGATTTTATGATCTAAGTATTTCTCAAATCTGTACACTTCTGTTTACCACCACGAACATCACCCAAGCCACCAGTTCACACCTAAACTACTGCAAAAGTCTTGTTACTCATTACTCATGTACCCACTTTCATAATCCTTAGATAATTTCCCTGATACAACCAGAAAGTTCTTCACAAAACTGTCATTGCCCCAGCTTAAAAACTCAGAGGTTTTCCATTTCTTTTAGAATAAAGACAAAACCTGAACACTCTGGGTCACAACAGATACTCTCACTTTATTCAGCCCCTACTTTATATCTTCCAAGTGTTTCTGACTTTTGTTCATTTTTTAAAAATAAGCCACAGTCACTCCCACCATGAAGCTTTAGCACTCTTGGTCCATTTTAACCGTTTCCCCTTTTCATCTGGTTGATGACTTCTAGTCCTTGAAATCTCAGTTTGCCTATCAATTCCTCGGAAAAATCTCATCCCAGCCACCCAGGAAAACCCGTTACACATTCTCACAAAACACTTTCTTTTCTTGCAGAATTCTTTTTCTTGTTCATGTCAGTTTATCCTTATATCTTAGGGCCATTGTATGATTAATATTAACAGCCCTCTTCTCTATTAATCTAAGCTCCATGAGAGCAGAAACTCTCATAGAATAGAGCAGAGTATCAGGTTCATGATATGTTCTCAGTGAACGTTGTTGGATGTATGAATGGATGGGTGAATGGATGAAATCATGAAAGATATGGATGGAAGAGCAGAGGAATTATCAAAGCAGATTAGAAGTAGAACTTTAATTCTCAAAGCAAGATACAATGGATTTCTTGAGGCAATAGCTTCTGAGTTGAACTTAATAGGCTAAGAAAAAGGGGAAAGCTCTTCTAAGTTAAGGGAAGAAAAGTTTTTTAAAGTAATAAAATATAAAAGTTTTAAAATATTGTTAGCACAGAAATTTAGCCAGTGTGGCTAAAGTAGGAATCTGTGAGGCATTATATATATAAAAGCAAAAAAGGCACAGTGGGTAAAGAAGCCACCTACCAAAACCGGAGACACAAGAGACACAGGTTCAATCCCTGGATCAGGAAGATACCCTGGAGGAGGAAATGGCAACCCATTCCAGTACTCTAGCCTGGAAAATTCCATGGACAGAGGAGCGTGGTGGTTTACAGTCCATGGGGTCACAAACAGTTGGAAATGACTGAGCATGAATAAAGAAAGTGAAGTCGCTCAGTCGTGTCAGACTCTTTGCGACCCCATGGACACCAGGCTCCTCCATTCATGGGATTTTCTAGGCAAGAGTACTGAAGTGGGTTGCCATTTCCTTCTCCAGGGAACCAGGGATTGAACCCAGGTCTCCCAAATTGTAGACAGACGCTTTACCGTCTGAGCCACCAGGGAAGTCCGAGCATGAATAAGGAAGAATCTTATTTAGTAGACAATGAAACACCACTGAAGATTTAGAGGAGGAATGTATCATTATTTAACTTGTTGAAAGATAAGCTGAATTTAAAGGATGGGCTAGAGAGTCAAGAGATTAGAAAGAAAAAATAATAGTTAAGAGGCTACTCAAAAAAGAGAACAGAAGTCTCAAGTGAGACTATGAAAGTGAAGTTGGAAAGGAGAAAAGTGCTAGACACATTTCAGAGAATGAACCAATAGTCCATTCTTGCCTAGAGAATCCCATGGACAGAGGAGCCTAACAGGCTGCAGTCCAAGGTGTCACAAGAGTCGGACACGACTTAGTGACTAAACCACCACCACCTCTGGGTGACAATCGAAAAGAGAAGAGGAAAAGGTGATGATATTCAAGATGCTTTGATTTCTCTATCCTGTGTGACTAGGTAGATGGGATATATACAGGTCCATGGGAGGAGGACCGTGATTAGCAAGAATAACCTTGACAAAGTTTCAGGTTAGAAACAATGAAAGTTGGATAACCCAGTATAATATCATTATGGAGAGGACTAGCAGGTAGTAATTGCAGTCTTGCCCTTGGACCCTCGTTTAAGTGTCCACAATTTAGAGAACTTGACCCTGGTCCTGGTCTGGATATGTTTCCTTGGGACAAGGAATCCACAGGTCTAAGATGGATGTGCCCTGGAGTCTGATACCTATTGTTACATCAGTTCTGGGTTCCTGAGACCTTAAATACCATGTCCAAATGGCCCCCAATCCACTTCTAGAATTGGTGCAGACTTCCTCTTTGGGACCATACTCTGATGTGCCTCCCTTAGACTCAAGAGATGTTCAAAGGATAGCTGTTTGCAAGGGTATGGATGCAGCCTCCACCTGAGGTTGGGGGGTCCATATGCTTACTCATGAGGTCCCAGACAGTGCTGGATAGAGTCAGAAACTGAAGGAGAAAAGGACAGGAGGCAGGGCTGGAATAGTTCTCACCTTTTGTTATATCCTGAGGGGGGAACCCCCAGAAATCTCACAGTTTACACTTGAACTTGGCTTTTCAGGTTTATATGGAGGCATATTTCCCAGGATAGGAGAATAATATGTAATGGACTGTTAAAACATTAGGCATCTAAAATATACACACTGTTGGTAGCAATATAAATTGGTACAACCACTATTAAAACAAAAATGACTAAAAATAGAGTTACCATATAATCCAGCAATCCTATTCCTGGGCATATATCCAGAGAAAAATATGGTTCAAAAGGATACATGCATTCCAGTATTCTTTGTCACACTGTTTACAATAGCCAAGACATGGACACAACCTAAATGTCCTTCAACTGGTGAATGGATAAAGAAGATGCAGTGCGTATATGCATGGAATATTACCCAGCCACTACAAAGAAGGAAATAATGCCATTTGCAGCAACATGGATGGACATGGAGATTGTCACAGTAAATGAAGTAAGTCAGACAAAGACAAATATCATATAATATCACTTATACATGGAATCTAAACGAATGCCATAAATGAACTTATTTATTAAACAGAAACAGATTCACACACTTTGACAATGAACTTATGGTTACTAGGGAGGGGGACTGATAGATTGGGAGTTTGAGATTGACATGTATGCACTGCTATATTTAAAAGGGATAACCAAGAAGGACCTGCCATAAAAAATACACATAAATAAATAAAATTTTAAAAATATCAGGCATCTGTTAAGAAATCAGGCTTGAAACCATAGACTTGAGAGTCATTAACATCACTGACATCATTGGTATCAAGTAAGTCTCTTCTGGGCCAGGTGCAGACTCAGAAATCACTATGGAGGGCTGGATGTGGGACATAAAGAAAGAATGGACCCAGAGAATGAGAGTTAGATGGAGCAATCTTAAATGTAGAAGGTTGCTCAGATGAGCAGTCAGAAAAGTAGACACTCATGAAAGTCAAGGGAGAGTTTCGAATACAGCAGAATTATTAATAGTAGCTTTTTATAGAGAGGTCAAGCTGGATAAGAACCCAAAAGTGACCAATAGAGTCTAAATGACCTTTTAAATAATTGTTGCAATGATATTTTATGGGCAGTCATAAGATCCTACAGGATTAAGAAGGAAATGAGATATGAGGAAAAGAGATGAAAATGAACATTTCTTGAAAAATTTATAGTGATGGGCATAAAACAGAGGAATGGGAAAGTTTTTATTAGGATATGAGACAATCAGACTTATAACCAATGGTGTAGAAGCCATAAAAGGTGCAGGGGAGGGTAGGTAATTGATATAACAAGCATCAGGACACTTAGGGAGTAGCAGTGTCTATAAGTGGATTAAAGAGTGTCCCAGAGTTAGTCTGAAAAGTAAGATTAGAAAGGGCTGCCATTATAAATAAGATTGGAAGGGAATAAGTGATAGCAACTGAGAGAGTTTGCATCTGGCTGTCTTCATTTTTTTGTGTGATATATAGACTATGTTGTTAGTGAATTGTTATGTGGGTACTTTAAAGAAAAATACTAAACTTCTGAAATAACTTAGACAGCAAAGAATCTACCTGCAGTGCAGGAGACCTGGGTCAGGAATAGGCCCCTGGAGAAGAGAATGGCTACCCACTCCAGTATTCTTGCCTGGAGAATTCCTTGGACAGAGGAGCCTGGCAGCTACAGTCCATGAGGTCACAAAGATTCCGATATGACTGAGTGACTAACATTTTTTTTTTTTTTTTTTTTTGCCCCTGAAATAATCACTGTTGGGAGAAGAGTAGTAAGTTAACCAATTCAATGAATTAGTGAGCAGCTTTAGACTAGTAAAGGTAGCTCTATACACTGGTCATCAAATTAATCAGGTTTGGTAATGTTGGATGTCTGTGACCGGCACACTTAGCACAGCAGAGAGGAGCTACCCCACGTCCGAGGCCAGAGGCAGAAGCCGGGAGGACCCCATGCCCGAGGGGAGGCGGCCAAGAGGAGTTACCTGACGTCTGAGGTCAGGGGCAGCGGCCGAGAGTGCCAGGCTGTGATGGTGCAGGAACGGCTGAGAGTAGCTACCCCACACCCGAGGCCAGGGGCGGCGGCCGGGAGGAGCAACCACACCTCCCAGGAGCGGTGGCTGCGCAGGCCCAGGAGAGCCTAGAGGAGCTATTCCACGTTCAAGGCCAGGAGGGGCAGCAGTGAGGAGATACCCCTCGTCCAAGGTAAGGAGCAGCGGCTGTGCTTTGCTGGAGCAGCCTTGAAGAGATACCCTACATCCAAGGTAAGAGAAGCCCAAGTAAGAGAGTAGGTGTTGCAAGAGGACATCAGAGGGCAGACATACTGAAACCATACTCACAGAAAACTAGTCAATCTAATCACACTAGGACCACAGCCTTGTCTAACTCAATGAAACTAAGCCATGCCTGTGGGGCAACCCAAGACGGGCGGGTCATGGTGGAGAGGTCTGACAGAATGTGGTCCACTGGAGAAGGGCATGGCAAACCACTTCAGTATTCTTGCCTTGAGAACCCCATGAACAGTATGAAAAGGCAAAATGATAGGATACTGAAAGAAGAACTCCCCAGGTCAGTAGGTGCCCAATATGCTGCTGGAGATCAGTGGTGGAATAACTCCAGAAAGAATGAAGGGATGGAGCCAAAGCAAAAACAATACTCAGTTGTGGATGTGACTGGTGATAGAAGCAAGGTCCAATGCTGTAAAGAGCAATATTGCATAGGAATCTGGAATGTCAGGTCCATGAATCAAGGCAAATTGGAAGTGGTCAAACAAGAGATGGCAAGAGTGAACGTATACATTCTAGGAATCAGCGAACTAAAATGGACTGAAATGGGTGAATTTAACTCAGATGACCATTATATCTACTACTGCGGGCAGGAATCCCTCAGAAGAAATGGAGTAGCCATGATGGTCAACAAAAGAGTCCGAAATGCAGTACTTGGATGCAATCTCAAAAACGACAGAATGATCTCTGTTCGTTTCCAAGGCAAACCATTCAATATCACAGTAATCCAAGTCTATGCTCCAACCAGTAACGCTGAAGAAGCTGAAGTTGAATGATACTATGAAGACCTTTTAGAACTAACACCCCAAAAAGATGTCCTTTTCATTATAGGGGACTGGAATGCAAAAGTAGAAGTCAAGAAACACCTGGAGTAACAGGCAAATTTGGCCTTGGAATATGGAATGAAGCAGGGAAAAGACTAATAGAATTTTGCCAAGAAAATGCACTGGTCATAGCAAACACCCTCTTCCAACAACACAAGAGAAGACTCTACACATGGACATCACCAGATGGTCAACACTGAAATCAGATTGATTATATTCTTTGCAGCCAAAGATGGAGAAGCGCTATACAATCAGCAAAAACAAGACCAGGAGATTATTGTGGCTCAGATCATCAACTCCTTATTGCCAAATTCAGACTTAATTGAAGAAAGTAGGGAAAACCACTAGACCATTCAGGTATGACCTAAATCAAGTCCCTTATGATTATACAGTGGAAGTGAGAAATAGGTTTAAGGGACTAGATCTGATAGATAGAGTGCCTGATGAACTATGCACTGAGGTTCGTGACATTGTACAGGAGACAGGGATCAAGACCATCCCCATGGAAAAGAAATGCAAAAAAGCAAAATGGCTGTCTGGGGAGGCCTTACAAATAGCTGTGAAAAGAAGAGAAGTGAAAAGCAAAGGAGAAAAGGAAAGATATAAGCATCTGAATGCAGAGTTCCAAAGAATAGCAAGAAGAGATAAGAAAGCATTCCTCAGCAATCAATGCAAAGAAATAGAGGAAAACAACAGAATGGGAAAGACTAGAGATCTCTTCAAGAAAGTTAGAGATACCAAGGGAACATTTCATGCAAAGATGGTCTCGATACAGGACAGAAATGGTATGGACCTAACAGAAGCAGAAGATATTAAGAAGAGGTGGCAAGAATACACAGAAGAACTGTACAAAAAAGATCTTCATGACCCATATAATCACGATGGTGTGATCACTGACCTAGAGCCAGACATCCTGGAATGTGAAGTCAAGTGGGCCTTAGAAAGCATCACTATGAACAAAGCTAGTGGAGGTGATGGAATTCCAGTTGAGCTATTCCAAATCCTGAAAGATGATGCTGTGAAAGTGCTGCACTCAATATGCCAGCGAATTTGGAAAACTCAGCAGTGGCCACAGGACTGGAAAAGGTCAGTTTTCATTCCAATCCCAAAGAAAGGCAATGCCAAAGAATGCGCAAACTACCACACAATTGCACTCATCTCACACACTAGTAAAGTACTGCTCAAAATTCTCCAAGCCAAGCTTTAGCAATACGTGAACCGTGAACTTCCAGATGTTCAAGCTGGTTTTAGAAAAGGCAGAGGAACCAGAGACCAATTTTCCAGCATCTGCTGGATTATCAGAAAAGCAAGAGAGTTCCAGAAAAACATCTATTTCTGCTTTATTGACTATGCCAAAGCCTTTGACTGTGTGGATCACAATAAACTGTGGAAAATCCTGAAAGAGATGGGAATACCAGACCACCTGACCTGCTTCTTGAGAAATTTGTATGCAGGTCAAGAAGCAACAGTTAGAACTGGACATGGAACAACAGACTGGTTCCAAATAGGTAAAGGAATACGTCAAGGCTGTATATTGTCACCCTGCTTATTTAACTTCTATGCAGAGTACATCATGAGAAATGCTGGGCTGGAAGAAGCACAAGCTGGAATCAAGATTGCTCGGAGAATCAATAACTTCAGATATGCAGATGACACCACCCTTATGGCAGAAAGAGGAACTCAAAAGTCTCTTGATGAAGGTGAAAGAGGAGAGTGAATAAGTTGGCTTAAAACAACATTCAGAAAACGAAGATCATGGCATCCGGTCCCATCACTTCATGGGAAATAGATGGGGAAACAGTGGAAATAGTGTCAGACTTTATTTTGGGGGGCTCCAAAATCACTGCAGATGGTGACTGCAGCCATGAAATTAAAAGATGCTTACTCCTTGGAAGGAAAGTTATGACCAACCTAGATAGCATATTCAAAAGCAGAGACATTACTTTGCCAACAAAGGTCCATCTAGTCAAGGCTATGGTTTTTCCAGTGGTCATGTATGGATGTGAGAGTTGGACTGTGAAGAAAGCTGAGTGATGAAGAATTGATGCTTTTGAACTGTGGTGTTGGAGAAGACTCTTGAGAGTCCCTTGGACTGCAAGGAGATCCAACCAGTCCATTCTGAAGGAGATCAGCTCTGTGATTTCTTTGGAAGGAATGATGCTGAGGCTCAAACTCCAGTACTTTGGCCACCTCAAGTGAAGAGTTGACTCATTGGAAAAGACTCTGATGCTGGGAGGGATTGAGGGAAGGAGAAGAAGGGGACGACAGAGGATGAGATGGCTGGATGGCATCACTGACTCAATGGACGTGAGTCTGAGTGAACTCCGGGAGTTGGTGATGGACAGGGAGGCCTGGCATGCTTCGATTCATGGGATTGCAAAGACTAGGACACGACTGAGCGACTGAACTGAACAGAACTGATCTTGGTCATGTCTCTCCTTCTTGACAGTTTCATTTAGAAAGTCAGAAAATTAAAAAAGAGAAAGTGGGTTTTAAGTTTTCCATGTTTATTTATTCAGCTATTGAATATTTATGTTTTGCCTAATTAACTGATGTAGACAAGAACAGAACCTATATTTGGGGAACTAACTCTACAGTGGAATTAGAACAAGGTACGTAGTCAATAAAATTTTGAATACTTGTTAAGGAATAGTTTTAACTTTTCTTGGGGATCTGACTTTGTAGCAAGGAAAGTGAAAGTAGATTGCAAACTTTGTGAGACCAGCAACAACTGGAATGTTTCTTTGTAAAATTTGCATTGAACAGGTTTTATATAAATACTTGTTTAATAAGTGAATGAATGAAGTTGGTCTGATAAAAATTAATGAGTCTGGCATAAGTACATGATTAGAGTAGATATAAGTTAGACCTTGAAGTCTGGAAGAAATTAAAGAGTAAATTTAGCAGTAGTGCAGGCTTGATGGTGGGGAGCTCAAAAATACGGATCAGAAGAAGATATGAAAGTTTGAAATTTAAGGACTAAAGAATTCTAAGTAATAAAAATGCTAAGATGTAGCTCTGTTAAAACTAAATGAGGGTAAAATGTGTTGGATTTGGTCCAGGATATCTGAGTATCGGGTGTTTGGTCCACTGGAATGATGAAGGGCAGGTCTAGAGGGAATCTCGTGCAGGTTTCGAGAAATATGAACATGAAGGGGAGCTTCCTGGAATTAAGTAAAATCATGATAAAAAATAGGAGTAGAGTCATATAGGCAAAAAATTGGGAAGGAAAATTAAATGAGGGTAAACAAGCAAAGCTAAGAAATGGTAGTGAAAAAAGGATGGAGGTGGATCTTGACTGTATCTTCTGGTTCTGAAATATAATAAATCTGGGGTAATGATGCACTTTAATTTGAGAGAGTTACTGGGAAAGCTAGATCATCTGAAGGAATCTAGTTTTCTAGTGGAGGAGCTATGGGAGATAGAATAGTGGGCCCCAGTATGTTCTCATTTTTATCCCCCAAAACTGTGGATATATTATCCTACAAGGCAAAGGGACTTTGCAGAAGTGATTAAGCATAAGGATTTTAAAATTGAAAAATTATTTTAGATCATCTCAGTGGAATCAATCTAATCACATGTGTCCTTAGAAGTTGAGAACCACTTCTGGCTGACATGAGAGAGAGATGTAAGTGTGAGAACAACCCTGACCATTTCAGGGAGGTAAGAGACTTTGGGCAAGAACTGGAGGTCTAGGAGCTAAGGGTCCCTCCAACTCCCAACCCCTGCCTCACCCTCACCACCACTAACAGCAAAAAGAGATCTTGATACTGAGCAGGACCCTGTGGCTCCTGGACACAAAAGGCTTTCTATGTCCCCCATTTCTTGATTACAGGAAAAAGGCTTCATTCAGCCTCCATGACTTTCCCTGAGTTCCTAAGTTCATGTTCAAAAGTTGCTAATCAGGGAGGGGAAGGGATATAGAAACAAATGAGGAGCAATCAAGAAACAATGGCACAGCCTTGGAGTAGGGTCCTGGTTTCCCATCAAGGGATACACACGAAACTATCTTTGAGCTATTTTACAGATACTGAAACCTCCACCAGGTGGGAGAAATTAACTACTTGCTGTCCACAGGCACACACCCAAGACAGGTTGGAACCAGAAGTGATGATGCTTACTCCCACTTCCCTTGCCACCAACCAATCAGAAGAATGTCCATGAGCTGATCACACCCTTTTTGAATCTTACTATAAAGCTCCTAACACTTCCTAGGTCGGAACACACAGTTTTAAGGGCCTTACTGCCGTGACTCCCTTTGCCTTATTGTTGTTTTCACTCAGTCGTGTCTGACTCTTTGCAACCCCATGGACTGCAGCATGCCAGGCAAGCTATTCTTTTCTACTTCACTCCAAACTCTGTCTCTGAGGCTCAATTCTTTATGGGAGGGTATTGAGGCAGAATTTCAGCATCAGTCTCAGTTCTACGACTGCACAGTGTCATCCCTTGGTATCTCCAGGGATTAGTTCCACCACTTTGATTTTGCCCTGGTGAGACCTGTCCTAGACTTATGGTCTCTAGAACTGTGAGATAAAAGACTTAAGGATGTTGCTTAGGCCACTAACTTTGTGAGCATTTGTTACAGTAGCAAAAAAAAACAAAAACAAAAAACCAACAAACAAACCATTCAGGGGCCATTATCGAAATAGAGACTTCATAGCAATTTTCTGACCAAAAAATGGGGATTGAGAAAACACAGACAATATTTAGGAGGATATTAGGAAGACTTGTCAGGTTTCAAAAAAATACATGGATAATTTACTTTTTAAAAATCATATACTGTTTCACAAAATTATACAGAGGTGAAGGATCTCACATTATATGCTTTAAAATAGATATTATATATACAGTAAATATATAAATTATAAAATGTAAAATGTCAGTTTGACAATTAGTCCTAAAACTGTTTTTATAAGCTAACATGAATAATATTTTATATTAAAAAACCACTACTTTTTGTAATTAAAGAAAAACATTTTTTTTAAATAAAATGGGATGAATTTCCATTGCAGAATATACATTTTGTTTCCTATAATCTTAAGTCCTATAAGACTGATGGAATTAAAAAGAATTGACTGCTTGGCTACTCTTTAAATCTAGAAAAAGGCTAGAAAAGGCTTGATCTTAACACTGTAGTTTAGTCTAGCTCATATGATAGTTAGTCTTGATAATTGTTCAAAAAAAAGAAGAAAGAAAGAAAAAGAAAGTTACCTCTTTCGCCTTTTCAATTTCATAGCAAAGATAGGCTTAATCCATCCTGTTTCCATTCCAGTCTACATGCCCCACTGGTCTGGGAAAATTGTTCCTGACAGGGATGAAAACAGATGGGAACTTGCCTGCATTTTGCTGATGTGCAGGCGAGATCTTTCCCAGAATTTCCTTTTGGCAGAAGAAGATCTTTCAATTTACATAAAAGTGACTATGTTTTTCCTTTAACTTGTACCCTTTTGATTTACATTCTTCCTTATTGACTCACTTCTTCCTGGCGTGTTAAAAATCACTCCTCAAATTCTAGAATGACTAAGAGTCCTTTTTGGCTCTTCTTCAGGCCGTGCTTCTTCATGACCACACTCTCTTTCTAATCCCAGCTGTTTCACCCCCACGACTGGCCTGAAGAATGGGGCTTATCCTGGGGTGGTCCCTGTGGACCTCCTCTCTCTGCATGTGGGGGAAGTAAAAACATATTTATGGCACAAGACCTTGTATGGTATTTCAGTGCTTAAAATATTTTTTGAAAGTATTATTTTTGTTAAAGAAAACAAGTGTGTTAAAGTTTCGGTACACAAGATAGCAAATGGTCTATTAGGAATAATGAATAAGGGTGGTGTGAGGAAGACTTAGTAACAAAATAAATTCAGTTAATTTTTGTCTATTTAAACTGATAAAGGAAAGTAGAAAGTTATAACAGAAGGACCCTAGGTTTGGAGATTAGATATTAATAGAACTACCTTTGATGTGCATGTAAGTTTTATAACATTGTAATGTCACAAGTGACTGTAACGTTGTAACGTATTAACTCTGTGAACTTGGACTTAATATTTCACCTTTCTGAGGCTTTTGTTGTTCCCATCTGTAAATGGGCATGGTGACAACTGCCCTACAAGGCAAGTGGAAGGATTGAAACACAGTAATTCCTGATGCATCGAATAACGGTTTGCCAACTTGTGTGCTTGTTGAAGGTGGGAACAGTGTCTTCTCATTTTGTTTTTCCCATGCTAAAGACAGCAGCAAATAGATACACAAAAGATATACACTGAATGGCTGAGGAAGGGCAGCAATAATCCAAAGTAACAGATCATTGGAATGAAGGTATTCCTAGTAGGGAAACTTACATGTGTCTTTCCATGGAATCAGGTTTACATGATTCATGGATAGCCAATATATGCAATTAGATTGCATTCCATGGGAACACACTGGTTGAGCAGAAAGTCACCCAAGACCTTGCTGAGCAATTAAGGGACAACTGGCCTAGGACTAACAACCCTTGTAAAAATAAATAGAAGTCAATAACAATGCCAGTCCCTTAATATGCATTCTTTTCTTCTTTTAAGCACCAGGATCAATGGATCTAGGCTATCATCCACTTACTATTATGCTGTGTTGGGAGCTTAGACCATGGAACTCATTGTTTGGAATACTCAAATACAGGGGGTATATTTAGTAGGGTAGTTTGGTAATTTGGGGGTTTCGATTTTTATTTTTTTTTCTCTCTGAAATCTCTGATCCTCGAGTCTGGAAAAAACTAAAAGTTAGAATTGAGCAGAGATTAATTGGAATGGTGGCTTCAATTTATTCTGTTTTGTTCCCACAGTTCTTACAACAGGCTATTAACTTTTTTGGAATCCTATAGTGAGAACATGTTTGAGCTAAAACTTGATATCTTTCTAATAAATAAAGATGATAACTAAGAATAAGAAAACTATTGTCAGTGATCAGGAAAAGATTTACCTTGAAAAGAATATTATGGATTGTTACTCATATTATTTTTAGTGTACTTTTTATAGCTGTTATGGCTTGCTGTGGTTGCATTCAATGAAAAATGACTAATAAATATTTTAAGACCATATGCTTTGAGGATAGTCAATCAAATTCAAATAAAGCACTTGTTTTAAAATGGCATATTTAAATGTTTAAAGGTGGCTCAGTGGGTAAAGAATCTGCCTGCAATGCAGGAGACACATGAGATGCGGGTTCAATCTCTGGGTTGGTAAGATTTCCTGGAGGAGAGCATGGCAATCCGTTCCAGTATTCTTGCCTGGAGAATCCCATGGACAAAGGAGCCTGTACAGTCCATATGGTTGCAAAGAACTGGATATGACTGAAGCAACTGAGCATGTGCATACAAACATTTAGCTGAAACAACGAGGGCTTCCTTTAATCCTAGAACAGCATCCTACTTTTTTAAAAAACATTTTTTATTGGAGTATAGTTACTGTATGATGTTGTGTTAGTTTCTACTCTACATGCTTCCCTCATAGCTCAGTTGGTAAAGAATCTGCCTGCAATGCAGGAGACCCCCATTCAATTCCTGGGTTGGGAAGATCTGCTGGAGAAGGGATAGACTACCCACTCCAGTATTCTTGGGCTTCCCTTGTGGCTGAGCTGGTAAAGAATCCCCCTGCAATGTGGGAGGCTGGGTTTGATCCCTGGGTTGGGAGGATCTCCTGGAGAAGGGAAAGGCTACCCACTCCTGGAGAATTCTGGCCTGGCCTGGAGAATTCCATGGACTGTATAGTCTATGGGTTTGCAACAAGTCAGACACACTGAGCAACTTTCACTTTCATACTACTGTACATATATACATATATTCCCATTTAGGTCACCCCAGAGCGTTGAGTAGAGTTCCCTGTGCTATGCAGTAGGTTGTCATTAGTTATCTATTTGTTATATAATAGTGTGTATATATATATATATATATAATCTCCAATTTTCCAAATCTTCCCACCCTCCTTTTCTCTTCTTGGTGTCCATACATTTGTTTTCTATGTCTTTGTCTCTATTTTTGCTTTACAAATTGTGCTTCCTTTAGAAAAGCAAGTTGCACCAGGGAATGCATATGAATCACTCTTAATTTCATTAATCTATTTTTATTACTGCTCATTCTCTGAACATCAAAATATGACACTCATCAGGCTTTTAAGGAGCATGATGTTTTGTACTCTATTTTGCAACACTTTAAGAAATTCATATCATATATTACTGTGAGTGCCTTGTATGAGTGGGAAAAGTAATTAAAGACGTGATGGAAAACATTTCTGTACCTGATGGCATAATCTCCATGGATTTTAGTTATTTAAAGGACTTAGCTTGTTATTTTGTAGAAATAAATATGATGAAGAACAGAATTGGATTATAGTTTTTAACAGAAAGCAGAATAAACTTGTTTATATCTAATTAAATTGATTCATTAGCTATGTTATAATAACTAACACACTAAGGAAAGCATTGTTAAATTATTAAAATATAGACGCACTCAATATTACAATATTGCATTGTTTTAATCAAAGTGTCAGCTCCAATAATGTAGATGGCCCAGGGTTGCGGACCTGGGACAAATAAAACTGCAGGAATTTAAGGGACAGAGATTGTGCAAAAGCAGAGAAGTAAATAATTAATGGATGATTTCATGGTCAGGGCAGAGCTAGTGGTCTGAAACCAGGTCCAAAAGTTTGGCAAGATAGGAGGAAAGGGAAGAGAGGAGGTTTGTAACTTTTATTATTAAAAGAAAATGTGCCTTAGAGTTCAACATCCATTGATTGAAATCTTAGTTCCACTAATGGTTTATAGCCTGACCTGGGTCATATCAAGGCCAGTTTTCTCATTTGCAAAAGGGAGATAACACTTGCCTCTGATGGTAGTTTCTTGTGTTCCCATTATTAGGCATTATCTTTGGAGTGATCTTTCCTCTCCAGGAATTTACATTTGAAGAGATGTGAGAATGTGCACTCAAGTAAAGACAAGTAAGTGTGTTGTAGGCAGTGTGTATGCAAAGTTCTCAAATGACTGAAAAATTGTTTGGACAGGTGAGGGCAACCTGCACAGAGGCAACATTTAATGCTATATATCATTATTGCTTATCCAAGGTAGCCACCAGTCTTAGTTTCTTGGGCTGCTGCAACCAAACACTACAGGATGAGTGGCTTCAACAACAGAGATTTATTTTCTTACAGTTCTAGAGGCTGGAAGTCTGAGATCAGGGTACCAGTACGGTCAGGTTCTGGTGAGAGCTTCTCTTTGTAGCTCTGGGGCTTCTCATTGTAGTGGCTTGTGGAAAGTGGGGTCTAGGATGCACAGGCTCAGTAGTTAGGACCCATGGGCTTAGTTGCTCCTCAGCAAGTAGAATCTTCCCAGACCGAGGATCAAACCTGTGTCCCCTGCATCGACATGTGGATTCTTATCCACTATACCACAAGGAAGTCTCTCACATTGTCCTGTTTATGCTGGAAGGGAGAACTCTCCACTGTCTCTTCCTCTTCTTGTAAAGGTCACTGATTCCCTGGTGGCTCAGATGGTAAAACATCTGCCTGCAATGCAGGAGACCGGGGTTCAATCCCTGGGTCAGGAGGATCCCCTGGAGAAGGAAACAGCAACCCACTCCAGTACTCGTACCTGGAAAATCCCATGGAGAGAGGAGCCTGGCAGGCTACAGTCCATGGGATCGCAAAGGCTTTCACTTTCACTTATGACCTCGTGGGTGCGCGCATGCTGATGCTGCTGCTGCTAAGTCACTTCAGTTGTGTCCGACTCTGCGATCCCGTAGACGGCAGCCCACCAGGCTCCCCCATCCCTGGGATTCTCCAGGCAAGAACACTGAAGTAGGTTGCCATTTCCTTCTCCAACGCATGAAAGTGAAGAGTCAAAGTGAAGTTGCTCAGTCGTGCCTGACTCTTAGCGACCCCATGGACTGCAGCCTACCAGGCTCCTCCATCCATGGGATTTTCCAGGCAAGAGTACTGGAGTGGGGTGCCATTGCCTTCATGCTAAGTCACTTCAATTGTGTTCAGCTCTGTGTGACCCTATAGACTATAGCCCACCAGGCTCCTCTGTCCTTGGAATTCTCCAGGCAAGAATACTGGAAATGGTTGTCTTGTGCTCCTCCAGGAGATCTTTCTGACCCAGGGAATGAACCCAGGTCTCTTACATCTCCTGCATTGGCAGGAGGTTTCTTTAACACTAATGTCACTCCCTTAAAAGGAAGGCCCTTTATGACCTCACTTAACCTTAATTTTTTCCCTAAAATCCATACCTCCAAATACAGTCCCATTGGAGATTAGAGCATCAACATAAGAATTAGGCTTGGGGTGGGGGTTGGAGAACACAATTTAGTTCACATCAGCATCTAGTTAGAGGTAGGCACCGAGGCTGTAAAGACTGAGGGACAATGAATACAGAATCCACAGAGAGACTGAACAAGAGGAATTTGAAGTTCAGACAGGTATTCTAGTCCACTAGCAGTTCTTCATCAGAGTTGAAGTTCTTCACAGTAAGGTAACAGTTTTTCTCAGGACATTTTGCATTTTGGCAACTTTTAGGACAAAAAGCAGTCTCTAAGTATGACTATGTCAGGCCTCTGTGGTAGCTCAGTGGGAGGATGAGGCTGAAGAAATGATGCTGATACAGAAGTAGATGACAGAGAAATGGAAGTGTTAGGTAGGTAGAATAGGGAAAAGGAGTCCAAAATGGCGGCGGCTAAAAGACAAGGAAGGTCAAAGGAAGGTCCAAGGACCAGAGTGAAAACTTCAGGCAGAACAAACAGCACTCCTGGCTAAGCCCAATTTGCATAGGGCAGGCCCAGGTGGAAGAAATAACATATAAAAGGAGGAGCCAAAGTGCTTTCTCTCGGACTCTCTCCCGCGTGCATGCGCGCGCGCTTGCTCTCTCTCTCTCTTTCTCTCTCTCTCTCTGTTTCTCCCTCCCCACGCACTCCTCCACTCCCTTCTCTTCGAGTCTTGGATTCTCCTGCTATCTTCTAAATAAAATGGAGCTGTAACACTGTGTTTGCCTAAGAGCTGTAACACAGTTTGTCCAAGACCCGAGAGCTCTGATGCGCCGAGGGCTTTAATGTCCGTTGCTCCAAATCTTTGTTGTGACGAGACAAAGAACCAAGGAACATACACTCGCGTGACAGAAGGAACCACCATACCCTCTGTCTTTGATTCTTCCATAGGCCAGAATACACTATCTGATGTTGAATTTGTGTCTGTTTAATTAAATTGATAGGAAAATCCAAAAACATAGAAACCAACTTGTGTTTTTGGTCCAGTGATGACAGGAAGTACCTATTTTTCAGAAAAAGAAAATAAAATTGCTGCCTAATATCCCTGAAAGAGTGAGATTTTTGCTAAAATATCTAAAGTACACATTCTACAGAAGCTCATCCATGCCAAACTCGGTGAAGCATGGGTGTAAACGAAGTCCTGTGATATAAATGTCATTTCTACTGTCTCTTGTTTTGAAGATTTTTTTTTTGGATGTGACCTTTTGGGGGGTAAATTTTTTTTAATTTATATTTTAATTGTAGTATAATTACTTTATAGTATTGTGATGGTTTCTGCCATACATCAACATGAATCAGTCATAGGTATACATATGTCCCTTCCTTCTTAAACTCCCCTCCCACCTCTCTAGGTTGTCACAAAGCACAGGCTTCAAGTTCCCTGTGTCGATGATGTGGACCATTTCAAAGTCTTCATTGAATTTGTTACAAGAGTGCTTTTATTTTATGTTTTTTGGCCATGAGGCCTGTGGGATTTTAGCTCCACAATCAGGGATCAATACCCCCTCCCACCCCAATCCCAACCCCTACTCCCCTGTATTGGAAGATGAAGTCTTAACCACTGGGCAGCCAGGGAAGTCCCTCTGCTGTCTCTTCTATGTGCACAGGAGGACACTGTGCCCCCTTCCATCAAGTTAGATTGTGGCCACGTGACTCAGGGCAGCTGTGATGCCAGCTGCTTCCAGGCCTGGAACTTAAATTCTCTTTGGGTGGCCCTCAACCCCTCCCTTCATTGTGGCAGTTGACATCCTGACCTAGAGACTACATATTGTGCATTGTGAAGTTGTCAGATAGAGGAGGCTCACCTAGCCTGAATTGGCTTTATATGAATGAGAAGAAAATATTTTATTGTATTAAAGCCACTAAGATAGCAAGTATAGATTCAGTTCAGTTCAGTTCAGTTGCTCAGTCGTGTTCGACTCTTTGCAACCCCATGAATCGCAGCACACCAGGCCTCCCTGTCCATCACCAACTCCCAGAGTTCACCCAAACTCATGTGCATTGAGTCGGTGATGCCATCCAGCCATCTCATCCTCTGTCGTCCCCTTCTCCTCCTGCCCCCAATCCCTCCCAGTATCAGGGTTTTTATCATAACTAATACATGACCCCTCCCACAGTGAAGAAATGTGTTTTCTGCTTAGTTCTATTTTATGGTAGTTTTCCAAAACACTGGTTCCAGCTAATTAAAAGGATTTAACGACCCCTAGTGGGTCCTGATCCCTAGTTTGAAAAACACCCTTTTAAAGAATGCTGGCATTCAGATAAGGCATTGCAATGTTCCCCATTTAAACAAGTGAATGAAATCACATTCTTGAAGACTTTGGGCCTATGGTTCAGACTGATCACAATTAGTTGGTTCTGTCGTCTCCTTAAGAAGCTAAAATCCTATGTCAGCCTTCTCATCAATTGCTAACAATAGGAACCACCTCTAGAGACTTGCATTCTTCAAAATGAGGCAAATACTATTAAAACATCATGCATATTAATGACACACTCCATAGAAAGGACAAAGGAAATGAGGTATAAATTTCTAAATAATTGTTTGTTTGTTTGTTTTTTCTTCTTAATCTGTGATGGCTTAGACTGCCTTACTGGGTTTTATTTTCATGCACCATCTTCTTCCTTATAGGATCCCAAGCTCTCACTCGTATCTACAGCTTCCTCGAGCAGCCTGGCTGTGGAAAATCCCCAAGAACTGCTACAAGGCCAACAGCTCTTCCTCTTTGAGGCTTAAATCCTCCAGGATAAACTTGAAGCCTTTTAGGTCTTGACCTTTTAATAGCATTTACCTTCAATGCAATGTTCGATCCCTGAGTTGGGATGATCCCATCGAGAAGAGAATGGCAGCTCACTCTAGTATTCTTGCCTAGAGAATTCCATGGACAGCGGAACCTGGTGGGCTACAGTCCACGGGGTTGCAAAGGGTCGGACATGACTTCGTGACTAACACACACACATGCACACACAATTAACTCCAATACTTAAGCTCTAAGAAAGGTTGTCCACTCACTGGGGAGCCAAATGTTTTCTCAGTGTGCTCATGGCATCCTCAGCCATGAAACTGTTCGAAGAAACTTTGAAAATGTTTTCAAACAGAAGAATGTTGGCAAAGTAGCACCCTCACCCCCTTTTGTTTGTTTTTGATTCTTTGTTTAAAGTAATATGTTGGTCAAGCAAGATGGTATTGGGCTTGGAGTCAGCAGGTCTCTATCACTTCTGAAAAATGTAGGAAGTCTGGATAGGGGTGTATTCTAGGCTTAGACCTGAGTCCGTCCACCCTTCTATCTGTCAGTTTCAAATGATTTTAAGTGGACTTCCCTGGTGGTGCATTGGATAAGAATCTGCCTGCCTATACAGGGGACATGGGTTCCATTCCTGGTCTAGGAAGATTCCACCTGCCAAGGGGCAACTAAGCCCATGCCCCACAACTACTGAGCCCATGTGCTGCAACTGATGAAGCCTGAGTGTTGAGAGCCTGTGCTCCGCAACAAGAGAAGCCACTGCAATGAAAAGCCTGAGCACTGCAATTAGAGAAAGCTGACGCAAAGCAACAAAGACCCAGTGCAGTCAAATACAAAAAAATAATAAATAAACGTAAAAAAAAAATTTTAAGCACTCAGATTTTTTCGGTCTGTCTCTACTTGAACTGTTGGGAAAGTTTGATAACAAGGAGCCAAGTTAACTTTCTGCTGATAAGAACTTTTATTCTTAAATTTTTTTTCATTAAGCCATCTTAATATTTCAACATAACATATTAGGAGCAAATTTAAAACAGATTCTGACCTAACTTCCTCACAAGTTGAAATCCCCCGATGTTACTTAGTTTGAGGGGGGGAAATGGTTAGTAAATGTTTTCACCCACATAGTTAAAAGCATGAGGTCATGCTCTTATGTGAAGATTCCACATTCTGTGGATTTGCAGTATATGAAGAGAAATGTAAGAAAATATATGAAAATCACGAAGTGTTAGATAACAAGCAAAGGCATAAATAATTAACATTCAACAGGGCTTCCTGGATAGCTCAGTTGGTAAAGAATCTGCCTACAATGCAGGGGACCCTGGTTCAATTCCTGGGTCGGGAAGATCCCCTGGAAAAGGGATAGGCTACCCACTCCAGTATTGTTGGGCTTCTCTTGTGGCTCAGTGAGTAAAGAATCCACCCGCAATGCGGGATTTGATCCCTGAGTTGGGAAGATCCCCTGGAGAAGGGAATAATCCATGGGGTCACAAAGAGTCAGACATGACTGAGAGACTTTCACTTTCACTTTGAGGTTACCGTTTACAACAAGACTAAGAGTTTACTAAAAGTGATCACTTATTTCAGACATTTAAAAACAGAAAGGCAGAAATCATGGTAAAAGTTAAAGTGCCATCTTGGAGGACTTATTCTAGTTACAATAAATTAATCCCTACCACTAGTTCCTATATGCATTGTGAACAGTGATTATTGTTTAAGGTCACTGATAACTGGAATGAACTATAAACAAAGGTAATTAGGCTGTTAGAGCCACGGGTTGCTGCTGTTATTTGGGGAGAAGTAGAAAGCACCAGGACTTTCCTGGTAACTCAGTCGGTAAAGAATTCACTGCCAATGCAGGAGACCAGGATTTGATCTCTGGGTTGGAAAGATCCCCTGGAGAAGGGAATTGCAACCCACTCCAATACTGTTGCCTGGAGAATTCCATGGACAGAGGAGTCTGGCCGACTATAGTCCATAGTGTTGCAGAGTCAGATGCTACTGAACAAGTAAGACACACATTTAATATGTATATATATATATATATATATATATATATACACACACACATATAACTGAATCACTTTGCTGTGTACATGTAACGTAAATCAATTATGCGTCAGTTAGTAACAAAAAGAACACAGTAACGAGATGGTTTTGGGCATAATGTGATCAATTCAGTTTTGAACCATTTGAGTTAAAATTTTGTTAAACCCAATTTATGATAGTCTTTGAAAATCAGGTTCAAAAGATTTAACTTTGATACTGTAATTAGACAAGGACAATTGAGCAAAATTATGGAATTATAAAGATGGTATTAAAATATAATTGATTGTATATCCATGTATCACTTTTAAGAAAAAAATAGATTAAGAGAAATCTGTCTTTGAGAAACTAATGATATAATCATGGTGATAGCAATAGAAAAATTTAGGAAGAGACCACAGAAGGCAGATTTGACATCATGTCATGTAAGGAAGACAGAGTCTGGGACCTATGTAGCATCTGTACCTAAGTAAGAAGGAGGCCATTTCTCCAGGTAAAGTAAGTCCTTCAGGTAGAAAGTTTGACAAGTGGACCTAATTGGTGGGGTTGGGCGGGTGGTGGGGGTGGGCGGTAGGGAGGTGCGTGCATGTGTACTCACTCAGTCGTGTCAGACTCTTTGCAACTCCATGGACTGTAGCCCACCAGGCTCCTCTGTCTATGAAATTCTCCAGGCAAGAATACTAGAGTGGGTTACTATGCCCTCCTCCAGGGCATCTTCCTGACCCAGATGTGGAACCTGTGTCTTCTGCATTGCAGGCAGATTCTTTACCACTGAGCCAACAGGGAAGCCCTAATGGGGTGGGGGAGGGCTTCATGACAATTATATAAGACACCCCTCCTGTGGTTGTCCACAGCTCTATGTTGGAGCTCAACACCTAGCACAGAGCCTGAAATTCAGGCTGAAATTTCAGGCTCTACTCATGTGTTTGACCTAACTACTCTTTGCAGAGCAGGTGTTGGTGCTGGAGTAAGGGTAGGTAAGCCTGGAGGCATTTGATGAGATAAGAGAAAAGAAAGGGAGCCAAGTTTTGTTTTTATTTTAAGTAGATAAAAGGAGCTTCCCTGGTGGTTCAGACAGTAAAGAATCTGCCTGCAATGAAGGGCACCAGAGTTCGATCCCTGTGTTGGGAAGATCCCCTGGAGTAGGGAATGGCTACCCACTCCAGTATTCTTGCCTGGAGAAGTCTGTGCACAGAGGAGCCTAGAAGGCTACAGTCCATCAGTTTGCAGAGTTGGACACGACTGAGCGACTAACACTTACTTACTTAGATAAAAGACACTCTTGGGGAAGGAAGATTAGACTTTTTCAATTGGGTTTACTGGATGTAATCATAACCAGCAGACCACTATTTTGAAAGAGCAGGTAAACATTTTAAGTAAATAAAACTGCTCAGAAGCATGACTACATTTCTTGAGAGACAGTGAACTCAGTCATTGGAAGTAATAAAATGGACTCTGGATACCTAATTGATAAATATTTTATAGGGGAATTCTTCAAGAAGTCTTTCAAGCCTGTGATTTGATGATTACTTGGGTGTTATGACCAATAAATCTGTGACCACAGAGGAGAGCTAACTGGCTGGAATGAGGGAGACTGAACTTGGTTAGGCCCTTGTAAGAGGAATATTTTCTCAAATACAAAGATTTGGGGAAGAAATAGAAGAGCCCCTTCCCCCACTCCCCAGTTATTTTGCTCATATTTGTATAGCTGCATAATGTTTGTTACAGTTGACTATGATTTAACCTATCAGCTTCATCCTGAAAGTCCTGGATTGGATTGATGGATTAATCTAGTAGAAGCTGGTGTGGATGAAATCTAGATTTGGCTTTGGTTACATTATATGTCTGCATCCCCAGACTTTCTAATGTAGATAATTGGATAGCTAATGTTTTTTTGCTTTCTGTTTCTGCATTCAGTTGCTTTTGATTTGGTATATCTCACATCTAGAACATTAATTTTATTTCAAAAGGGAGGTCTTCATTATGATCCAGGTCTGAAAGTATATAGGTATCATGTATTTGTATTTAACTGAAATAAGAAAGTAAGAAAAATAAGTATCAAAGATCTAGTTTCATTGAATATTAAATTAATTGACAAACTAACTTCAGATCAGATCAGATCAGATCAGTTGCTCAGTCGTGTCCGACTCTTTGCGACCCCATGAATCACAGCACTCCAGGCCTTCCTGTCCATCACCAACTCCCGGAGTTCACTGAGACTCACCTCCATCGAGTCAGTGATGCCATCCAGCCATCTCATCCTCTGTCATCCCCTTCTCCTCCTGCCCCCAATCCCTCCCAGCATCAGAGTCTTTTCCAATGAGTCAACTCTTTGCATGAGGTGGCCAAAGTACTGGAGTTTCAGCTTTAGCATCAGTCCTTCCAAAGAAATCCCAGGGCTGATCTCCTTCAGAATGGACTGGTTGGATCTCCTTGCAGTCCAAGGGACTCTCAAGAGTCTTCTCCAACACCACCGTTTAAAAGCATCAATTCTTTGGCGCTCAGCCTTCTTCACAGTCCAACTCTCACATCCATACATGACCACAGGAAAAACCATAGCCTTGACTAGAGGGACCTTTGTTGGCAAAGTAATGTCTCTGCTTTTGAATATGCTATCTAGGTTGGTCATAACTTTCCTTCCAAGGAGTAAGCGTCTTTTAATTTCATGGCTGCAGTCACCATCTGTAGTGATTTTGGAGCCCAGAAAAATAAAGTCTGACACTGTTTCCACTGTTTCCCCATCTATTTCCCATGAAGTGGTGGGACCAGATGCCATGATCTTCATTTTCTGAATGTTGAGCTTTAAGCCAACTTTTTCACTCTGCACTTTCACTTTCATCAAGAGGCTTTTGAGTTCCTCTTCACTTTCTGCCATAAGGGTGGTGTCATCTGCATAGCTGAGGTTATTGATATTTCTCCCAGCAATCTTCATTCCAGTTTGTGTTTCTTCCAGTCCAGCATTTCTCATGATGTACTCTGCATATAAGTTAAATAAACAGGGTGACAATATACAGCCTTGACGAACTCCTTTTCCTATTTGGAACCAGTCTGTTGTTCCATGTCCAGTTCTAACTGTTGCTTCCTGACCTGAATACAAATTTCTCAAGAGGCAGATCAGGTGATCTGGTATTCCCATCTCTTTCAGAATTTTCCACAGTTTATTGTGATACACACAGTCAAAGGCTTTGGCATAGTCAATAAAGCAGAAATAGATGTTTTTCTGGAACTCTCTTGCTTTTTCTATGATCCATCGGATGTTGACAATTTGATCTCTGGTTTGAAAAAAAGTATAAGCTAATAAAAATCGGGTTTTGGGACTTTCCTAGCAGTTTGGTGGTTAAGATTCCATGTTTGCACTGCAGGGGCCAACAGTTTGATCCCTAGTCAGGGAAATAAGATCCCACTTGCCAAACAGTATGGCCAAAAAGAAAAAAAACAAAACAAAACTGAAAAAACCGAATTCTGTTTAGACTTCAGCAGTAAAGAAAGTTGAAAGAAAATAGGAAAAGGAACACAACTCACTAAGAAGGACAAAGAGGAATCTGAACCAGTGGGTTAGTTTCACAGCTAATGTTGTTTCTGTCATTTTAAAGGATAAATAGAAGGTCAGGAAGACAAATACACAGTTTCCTGATTCAGAGGGTTACTGCACATCTTGGAACATAGTCTACCTTCCAAATAACAGCTCTCACTGGAGATTAGAAACAGATTCTAACAGATCATTGTGTCTAAAAGTTAATAGTTTTGCTAAAGTGGAACATTGGGTCTAGTAGTTATGTAAACCAATACTTTGCTGGCATTATGGTGCCCAGCTAGTAGGTCAAACCTTATCCTGGTGTTTCTGTGAAGGTGCTTTGGATGAGATTAATACTTAAACTGGTGGACTCTGAGTTAAGTAGCCTGCCCTCCCTAATGTAAGTAGACCTCATCTAATTAGTTGAAGACCTGAATAGAGCAAAAAGATCAGCCCACCCAGAGTAAGACAGAATTCTCCAGCCTGCTGGCTTTCACATTGGAAAAGTGGCACTGGCTACGGTGAGTCAATAGCATACCTGTGTACCTGCAGAGTTTGAATTTTCCACCCACTATTGTACAAGTCAATTACAATAAATCTCTTCATATATATTTAATATATTTATATCTATATCCATATTTATATACACACATCCTACTGGTTCTATTTTTCTGCAGAATACTGACTAATACACAGATTATACTTATTTCATGAGGGTGGGCAGAACACTGTGCCATTCCTTCTCTCACCTTGGCTCCAGGGAATAAATCCTCTCCATTCTCTTCTTGGTCTCAGTTAAACTCCTCAAGTGATTCAATATGCACATTCCTAAAGTTTATTCCTAGCTGAAACTGAAACTCTAGTACTTTGGCCATGTGATGTGAAAAGCCAACTCATTGAAAAAGACTCTGATGTTGGGAAGGCTTGAAGGCAAGGGGAGAAAGGGGTGGCAGAGGATAAGTTGGTTAGATAGCATCACCAACTCAATGAACATGAGTTTGATAGTGATGATGATCACTATTATCACTAGATAGTGAAAGACAGGGGAGCCTGGTGTGCTGTAGTCCATGAGGTCGCAGAGTCAGACACAAATTAGCGATTGAACAACGACAACAACAAAAATCCAGTATGACTGGTGTCCTTATAAAAAGTGGAAATTTAGAGAGATGGACACAGTGGAACACCATGTGAAGATGGAGACAGAAATCAGAGTGATGCTTCTCCAAGCCAAGGAATGCATGAGGTTGCCAGCAAACCACCAGAAGTCAGGTGAGAGGCATGGAACATAATTCAATGCCTTTGGAAGGAATCAACTAGACTGACACTTTCTGATTTCTGGCTTCCAGAGCTGTGAGACAACAAATTTCTGTTGTGTCACCCAGTCTATGGTGCTTTTTGAAGGCAACTCTGGCAAACTAATATAAAGATTGCAGGAAAAAAGACAAATATACAAAGGATAGTTGACATTGACATTGACTTTCCCTTACAAGTATCCATAGATCTCAAGGATATACTGAACCTCCCCTATTTCTCAGTTTTGGTATAGGTACTCAAATAGGACATTTTGAACAAGGTCTGCCCTATTATGGCCAATACTCTAAAGGATAGTTCCATCTGAGTAACTTTTTATTCTGATATGTTCTTAATTTTTGTTGAGATCCATGTGATACAGGAGGCATGGGCAAGCCAATCGAACAATGAGTCTCTGGGAGAAGCTAAAAGAAAATTGAAAGGCAGTTTCACATATAAAGAGAATAGATTTTGAGTAAGAAAGATATTGGGGCTTACCTGGTGACTCGGTGGTAAAGAATCCACCTGCCAGTACAGGAGACGTGGGTTTGATCTCTGGGTCGGGAAGATCCCTTGGAGAAGGAAATGGTAACTCACTCCAGGTTTCTTGCTTGTGAAATCCCATGGACAGAAGAGCCTGGCAGGCCACAGTCCACGAAGTTGCAAGAGTTGGACATGACTTACTGACTAAACCATCATCACTAAGAAAGATACAAGTTCTAACACCTGCACTGTAACTTTGGGCAAATTACAAACTTTGTTACTTGGGATGTTTTCATTCACTAATCTCATCTCTAGTTTTGCTGCCCTGTGTCTTCTGAGAAATCCTTAACCCACTCTGCTGGCCCTATACATTCTGGATCTCCACTTGAGATTATTCACCTGTGTTTTCTTCTCTAGATGATGTCTTATGTTGCAAACCTGTCCTTACCTTGCTCATATGCAAACCCCTGCTCTGACCAGAATCTATTTTCCACAGAGATAAAATAGTTTCAGGGAAACCTATGAGCTCCTTGTGGACAGAAAATATGTCCTGTGGTTTCATCCTCACTGCTTACCTTGCACAGTATCTGGCACCTTACAGGTCCTTGATGAGTACCTGCTGAATGACTATTCATCTGAACTTGGACATGAGGGGTTCATGTGTTAAATCTCAAGAGTAATTTTATTTTTCTCATTTCAGTGTTCTTCATTTGTTTCATCTGAAGAGACCCTACTTACCTATCAAGACTGAACCCCTATGTCACCCTTCCTTGGAGGCCTTGTACAGGTGACTGATGAAACAAATTATTCATTTCTTCATGCTCACCAAGCACTTTGGCTATTTACTCTCATCATCTTCTCCTTGGGTAGACTATGATCTCCTATTCATCATTGGATTCCCAGTGCTCAACAGATTGAATAAAGTGTTCAATAGTTATTGAACACTTTCTTCAACAATCGAGTTGAATGGGAAGGGAGGCTATATTTAATTATTCCTATGACATTCAGTTTCAGATTGTTTTAAGGAGAAGCTGATTTAAATAAACTTGAAGGACAGTAAGTAAAACAGGCAATGTGCAATAATTGGGGCATGCAGGGGATGAAGGGATAGACTAGGTTTGATTGGTAACCACAGTTTATGGGTGTATGTATAGAGACCAACTTTTCCCTTTCTTGGCTGCCTCTGGTTTCTGCCTGGTACCAGCAGGAAAGCCACTAGAGATGGCAGCACATTTCATAAAAGTTAGCAAATTAGAAGTCATGCTCTAACTTTAGAGACATCCAGATATTAAGAAGAGATGGCAAGAATACACAGAAGAACTGTACAAAAAAGATCTTCACGACCAGATAATCACATTGGTGTGATCACTGACCTAGAGCCAGACATCCTGGAATGTGAAGTCAAGTGGGCCTTAGAAAGTATCACTACGAACAAAGCTAGTGGAGGTGATGGAATTCCAGTTGAACTATTCCAAATCTTGAAAGATGATGCTGTGAAAGTGCTGCACTCAATATGCCAGCACATTTGGAAAACTCAGCAGTGGCCACAGGACTGGAAAAGGTCAGTTTTCATCCCAATCCCAAAGAAAGGCAATGCTAAAGAATGCTCAAACTACCTCACAATTGCACTCATCTCACACGCTAGTAAAGTAATCCTTAAAATTCTCCAAGCCAGGCTTTAGCAATATGTGAACTGTGAACTTCCTGATGTTCAAGCTGGTTTTGCCAACATCCGCTGGATCATAGAAAAAGCAAGAGAGTTCCAGAAAAACATCTATTTCTGCTTTCTTGACTATGCCAAAGCCTTTGACTGTGTGGATCCCAATAAACTGTGGAAAATTCTGAAAGAGATGGGCATACCAGACCACCTGATCTGCCTCTTGAGAAATTTGTATTCAGGTCAGGAAGCAACAGTTAGAACTGGACATGGAACAACAGACTGGTTCCAAATAGGAAAAGGAGTTCGTCAAGGCTGTATATTGTCACCCTGTTTATTTAACTTATATGCAGAGTACATCATGAGAAAAGCTGGGTTGGAAGAAACACAGCTGGAATGAAGATTGCTGGGAGAAATATCAATAACCTCAGCTATGCAGATGACACCACCCTTATGGCAGAAAGTGAAGAGGAACTCAAAAGCCTCTTGATGAAAGTGAAAGTGGAGAGTGAAAAAGTTGGCTTAAAGCTCAACATTCAGAAAATGAAGATCATGGCATCTGGTCCCACCACTTCATGGGAAATAGATGGGGAAACAGTGTCAGACTTTATTTTTCTGGGCTCCAAAATCACTACAGATGGTGACTGCAGCCATGAAATTAAAAGACGCTTACTCCTTGGAAGGAAAGTTATGACCAACCTAGATAGCATATTCAAAAGCAGAGACATTACTTTGCCAACAAAGGTCCGTCTAGTCAAGGCTATGGTTTTTCCAGTGGTCATGTATGGATGTGAGAGTTGGACTGTGAAGAAGGCTGAGCGCCGAAGAATTGATGCTTTTGAACTGTGGTGTTGGAGAAGACTCTTGAGAGTCCCTTGGACTGCAAGGAGATCCAACCAGTCCATTCTGAAGGAGATCAGCCCTGGGATTTCTTTGGAAGGACTGATGCTAAAGCTGAAACTCCAGTACTTTGGCCACCTCATGCGAAGAGTTGACTCATTGGAGAAGATTCTGATGCTGGGAGGGATTGGGGGCAGGAGGAGAAGGGGATGACAGAGGATGAGATGGCTGGATGGCATTGCTGACTTGATGGACGTGAGTCTCAGTGAACTCCAGGAGTTGATGATGGACAGGGAGGCCTGGCGTGCTGTGATTCATGGGGTCGCAAAGAGTCGGACACGACCGAGTGACTGATCTGATCTCTGATTGATGATGGAATTCCAGGCCGCATGGCTGACTTACGGCAGATATTTATAACTTTTCAAAACACACTTGGAAGCCTCTGAGTGGAACGGTCCTGCTGAGACAAGTCCATGGGCCTTCCTTATGTAACTCATTAAAGGAAATATGTGAGTAACCAGAGCTGCAGTGGAAGGCAGAGGGATAAATAAGGACCAGCTTCAGAATCAAATTGGTTATCTTGAAAATCTGTCACTTCACCCTTGCAATACCTCATAACTTTCGGTTATTCGTAAATTTAATTATCATGCTTTTGATTCCACTTCTCAATCCAAAGATTGAGGTGTTTTTAAATAGACTGAACTTCAGTTTCCTAAGTTTTTTTTTGGAGATATTTAACCTTTTCCTTTTCAGCATTTCTAAGAAATGTTTCATTGATCATATATGGTCTTAAACCATCACGGAATCTGCAGGCATTTCCTTTTCACTCCTTATTTTATACTTGAATACCCTAGTGGTAAAGAATCCATCTGCCAATACAGGAGACATAAGAGACACGGGTTCTATCCCTGGGTTGGGAAGGTCTCCTGGAGAAGGAAATGGCAGCCCACTCCAGTATTCTTTCTCGCCTGGGAAAACTCATGGACAGAGGAGCCTGGCAGGCTACAGTCCTCGGGGTTGCAAAGAGTTGAACACAACTGAAGTGACTTAGCAAGCCCGCATGCACCCATTTTCTAGTTTCTACTCTGAAATGTTGAACAAAACTAAAGTCAAGAATTTGTGGATACAGTTTTTCCAAGGATCACTGTCAAGAATTTCATTTTTTAAAAAATTTATTTATTGATATTTATTTTGGCTGCATTGGATCTTAGTTGTGGTTAGTGAGACTTCTTAGTTGGATATGTGGGATCTAGTTCCCCCATGAGGGATGGAACCTGAGCCCTCTGCATTGAGAGCAGGAAGTCTTACCCACTGGACCACCAGAGAAGTCCCCAGGAGTTCCATTGTTAATAGAAAGACCCTGAAACTCCTCCTTCACTGTGGGGTTGATAAGAGAAAGTAAACATTGTTGAGGAAAAAAGGATTTAGCCTTGGAAAAATTTTGTTTCTCTCCGTATGTCTGGTTTGACCTCGGGAAAAGGAGTAAATGTTATTGTTTTCAGACGTCAAGTAATCTGTGGGTTTTGAATTTTCTATCCATGTGTGGAATCAACATATGCAGGAAAGGGAAGAATAGGAGACTGAATATTTAATTTTTTAAAATAAAACTGATGAGACAGCAAATTATATTCAATCCTATTAAAGAGACTAAGCACAGACCTTAACAAAAAAAATCCTTACATTCCTTGCATTGGGATTGTGTGATATGGTTCCACAATTCAGGGAGATTGGAAATTACAGAACATCTGCAATGAAATTGGTTTTCTGTGGAAAACTGATGAATCACTTACTGCCAATGACTAGAAGGAAAAGCACTTGTTTATGCCCTTATGTAATGAATTTTTATGAGGTGAAGTTTGCTGTTTATAAAAAAAATACACTTTAAGCTGCTGTAGATGTAAAATAATAGAATTCAAAATTCGGAGCAATGCATTACTGCAAAGACAGTCACTAGCAGAATATTATCTGCTTACAAAACACCAAAACAGGGCTATTACTTCTATAATGGAATTAAAAAAAAATCTCATCTACCCAGTTGGATTCTAGAAGAAAAAGTATTTAAAGAGACATAGCTGAAATTGACAGCTCCAAAATTGCATGCATTTTCAAAGAAAAGTTATTAATTCTCTTATTGTGCTCCTGAATTCCAACTGTTTTCCCTCAAAGTAAGAATGCCACAGAATATTTTAAATTAAAAATGGTACTCCTAAGATTCACCACAAAGACAAACTGGGGGTGCTGGCTTCTCTATGGTGTTACAGAAATGCATGTAGAAATCTTTTCACAATAATACCCTTAGTTGTTCAGCTCCATGCTTATGAAAAGCTTCATGATCAAACCCCAAAGCCTCCTGCCTTCTTCAAACACTGAGCATTTGCAATGTGCCAGTCACTGTTTTTGGCTGCAGTGTCACAAAATAATGAGCAAGACACAGTCTCTATCTTCACAGCCTGTTTTGACATTTGAGAGAGTCATCTGTCTGAAATTGAGGACTATTCTGGTTGCTTTGAGAAGGGGCACTAAGAAATATTGCATATAATATTAGATGGGGGCTTTCCTGGTGGCTCGGATGGTAAATAACCTGCCCACAATGCAAGAGATTTGGGTTCAATCCCTGGTTTCGAAGATCCCCTGGAGGCGGACATAGCAACCTACTCCAGTATTCTTGCCTGGAAAATCCCATGGACAGAGGAGCCTGGTGGGCTACAGTCCATCGGGGTCTCAAAGAGTCGGACACGACTGAGTGACTTCCACTTTTCCATCTCAAAGAATTTATCTGCCTTTTGTATTTGGTCTGGAGCTAAGCATTTTTAAAGCAATTAACTATAATTTCCATGAGTGGAAAACAATTGTATTTTAGAATTTTGTTGACTAAAAAGGCACTCTTACAAATGATAGGGGTTTGAAAGAAAAGAGGCTGTTAGGAAAAGATGCTATTTCCTGAGTGCTTAGGGAATATGTTTACCAGGGAACCATCCTTGACACCTTACAAGACGGTAAAGCCTCTGGGTCTGCTAATTCAGGACTGTGACTGTTTAGATAAAGTATCAGCTGCAGTTCATTTGTATTATTGGCAACCAGATCATAAAAATATCTTAGAAATGTCAGGATTTCTGTGTCCACATTTGGAAGGAATACAAAATCCTGGGTCAGACTCTGTCTTGACTCTTAGTTGAGGATATATGGTCACCTTACAGGCTTAGGTGAATTGCTAATATATTTATGTCATTTGTCTTGATCTACTGTACTAGTTCTAGATATTTTAAAGTAACTAAACCACTTTCGTTTAAAACTACGTTACATGTATTTATAAGTATCATACAAATACTTTTGGAAAAGGGTCTGGGGAACTTTTTACCTTTTTGTTGCCTACATATTTCTAAGTGGTTGAAAAAAATGTATATGCTATGAGTCAGAGGTTTAAAATGTAATTTAAAATGCATGAAATAATTCAGACTGTTTTAAGAGTTGCGGGCAGTTGGCCATAAAAAAAAAGACAGACTTTATTTATTGTAATGCAAAAATAGGTACTCTAAGGTTTTTAGGATCTTATATCTCCTAAATTCATATTGTTCAAGGATTTGTTTACAAGCTGTGCAGATGTTTACCTTTGAATTGAACTGAAGCGAAGCTGGCCAGGAGATTTTAAAGAAATAAGTAACTTGTTTTGTTGTGATTAAAAAGTATTACATGCTCCTTGTAGAAAATATAGGAATACAGAAAAGTATTTTTTAAAAAAAGCAAAACTGAATTACTTAGACACTGATTGTAAGATATATGTGCATGTTTATCTTAAAATTGAGATCACATTGTACTTTATATCCTCCTTTCATTTTAATAGTATATTGTAAGTATGTTCCCATTATAAAATTGTGTATATTTTTACATAAACTTTTTCCCATGGTATTTATAACACTGACTTATTAAACAGCTATACCATTTTACTCATTTCCTTATTTTTGAACATTTGTGTTATTATTATGAATAGTGCTATATTGAACACCATTTCAATAAATCTACATCTAAAATCTTATTGTTTCCTTGAGACAGATTCTTAAGGTCAGTGGTATAAACATGTCCACATCCATTTGATTTTAAATTCAGCTTTACTTCAATAGATTTATGTTTTATTGGTTTGCGGATTTCAGCAGTGGCATGACCCAAAACCTGTTAATGTGAAGTTACTTTACTGCTAATGAGAAGGAAAGAGTACTACCCATTGAATACTGTACACTTGGATTTCCTGGTTTTAAGAGTGACTTGGTTTAACCTCATTTGACTTGTTTTAATTGCCAGAATAACAATTCAAAGACAGGTTTCCATGAAGGCCCTTGCTCAAAATGGTGCTTCCTTTTTTTAAAATGACATTCTAAAAACCATAAGATTTTTTTTTAAAAAAATAGAGAAAAAATAAGAGATGACCTGCAAACATAAAAGCCTATTCTGTCTTGTTACATGATTTACATACTCTTTGAAGGAAAAAAAAAATACACTCGAAATACTTGCCAACTTACTGGTGGTGATGCATATAAAATTTACTCTACACACTAATTTTAGCTGCAGAGAACCATGGAGCATCAGTTCTATAGACAATATGGCCTACTGGCTTGGCTAAAAAGTCTGTTTGGAATTGTTTCGTTGCTGAAAATATCTTTTCTTAATAGAGTAACACTTCATTTAGGGAGTGCTGTTAGGAAAAACAGCTTTTTAAAAAGCAAATGTTCCAAATGAATCAAGTTTTTGCTTTGAGTAGCAACACATTTTGAAGGCTTCCTCAAATAAAACAATGCTAATGTCACTGCCTCCTTAATCAAATGATACAGATTATATGGTAGTTTTTATTGATGATTTAAGGTCATTTTAAGCCACAATTTTGCCGTTGTTGTCATTTAGTCTCTAAGTCATGTCCTACTCTTTTGTAACCCCATGGACTGTAGCCCGCCAGGCTCCTCTGTCCATGGGATTTCCCAGGCATGCATACTGGCGTGGGTTGCCATTTCCTTCTCCATAGGACATTTGCACCCATGGATCAAACCTGCATGTCCTGCATTGGCAAGCAGGTTCTTCATCGCTGAGTCACCTGGGAAGCTCCAAGCCAAAATTACTCTTCAGTTATTCTTCAAAGAAGTCCATGGGTCCACTCTAAATATTACCAGATTAGTTTTTAAGTTTTTTTTTCCCATTGATATCAAGTTTTCTATTATTTCTTGTTATTGTAAACAGGCTTGCGTTTTACCAGTGTCCTCTGTCTCGCATCTCTTAGTTTTCACCTGGTGGTGAAAGTTCACAGAAATCTAGTTAAAGAAAAGCAGCTTCTAAATGGGGATTCAAGGAACCACCCCATAGGTAGAACTTTGGTGCATGAAATCTATCAACATCTATTTTAGTTTCTCATGGCTTTGCTGGTTTCCATGTCTGTGACCATTTCAGAGAGTGATGCTGTTAATGTACCACAAGCCTAATAGAAATTGTAACAATTGTGGCTTGTTATTTGCTGTAGACTTTGAACTTGTTTTCTTGCTTTTACTCATAACTCTACACACATCAGTCATTGTGATCCTTTAAAAGAGTGTGTTTGATGCCATTTCTTGGTTTAAAGTCTTCCGGCAGTTTCCTCATACTTAGAATGTGTGTGTGAAAGTCAGTTGTGTCTGACTCTTTATGATCCCACAGACTGTAGCCTGCCAGGCTCCTCTGTCCATGTAATTCTGCAGGCAAGAATATTGGTGTGAGTTGCCATTCCCTACTTCAGGTAATCTTCCCAAACCAGGGATAGAACCCAGGTCTCCCATATTGCAGGCAGATCCTTTACTGTCTGAGCTACCAGAAAAACCACACACTTGGAATAAATTCAGGTACTTTTTCACCGTGGCCTGCATGGGCTGGCCTGGCATCCCCTCGTCTCATTGCCTCATGTCCTAGTCTTGCTTGCTCTGATTTCTTGCTTTCTCAGAACAGGTGATGGATGCTCATCTGAGACCTGGGACACTTGCCATTTTCTTATCCTGGCACCCCTCCTCTGCTTGGCTTTCTCTCTCTTTTCATTCAGATCTCTTTAAACTTAAGCTTCTCAGAGAGGACTTCCAGGAGCATGTAATTCAATACAGCATCCCTTTTCACTCTCCATTCTCTTAGTTTATTTTATTTTTCTCAGAGTATTCTAACATCTGAAACGATCTTACATGTGTTTATTGTCTATCACCCCTCCAAGAATGTAAACTCCATGAAAGCCAAGGTTTTGTTTTATTCACGAATGCATCTGAGTACTGAAGAATGCTTGTAAGGCCTCGAGAAATAATTTTTGAAAGAATGATATGCTATTTAATTCCCCATTACAGTCTTAGTGGAGTCGCTTAGTTGTGCCTGACTCTGTGACCCCACGGACTGTAGCCCACCAGGCTCCTCCGTCCATGGGCTTTTCCAGACAAGAGTACTGGAGTGGGTTGCCATTTCCTTCTCCAGAGAATCTTCCCGACCCAGGGATCGAACCCAGGTCTCCCACATTTCAGGCAGACGCTTTACCGTCTGAGCCACCAGGGAAGCCTCAGTTACAGGCTTAAGAGGTCAACATTACTAAATGTCCATCTCATAGGTTGGGCAAATTGATTAGAACTCAGGGAAGTTAAATAAACTTGTCCAAACCCCACAGACACTAAGTACTGAAGGCAGGGGAGCTGGGAATGAGGGAACAGGTCATGGCTTGTGTTCACCTGGACTGATGTCTTTTAGATACGGTCACTGAAGCCAGTTGGACACACTAAACACACAAGGAGCAAACCTGACTTGAGAACAAGGTGCATGGGAGGGAGAAGAAAAATGTTAGTGTAGAAGTTATTTTCCCAAAGGACCACACTCAGGGCTGAATATTAGGTTCTGAATGCTAAAGTGGGAACATACGATGTAGCTAGATACGACCTAGTAGTCATGAACTTGGAGCCCTGCAGCCACTGGGGAGTGGGAACAGAAGCACCAGTGTTCAACCAAGTCCCCTGGCAGCCCTGGGGCAGCAGGAACTAGGTGGCATCTGGGCCTGTCATTGCAGCTTGGCCAGCAGGCCTGTTTCTGGGGTGAGGTGAAGCTCCCTTAGGTGGCACTCAATGTTCACGTCACCCACTGATGAGAAGCTGCACACCAGCTGCCCTCAGTGTGCTCTTTGCCAAGAATCCTTACAAGCAGGAAAAACAAATGTGGAAAACTATGAAGAAAAAGGATGGAGAGACAGGGTCAGGTGTGATACCCAACTGGCCCTTCCTTTAGGAATGGCTTTGTGGCCCAGCTGTGGGGGTGGGGGTGGGGTGACCAGGGCAGCAGGCTGCCTCGGGAACAGAGCTGCCAGGCCTGCGGTCGTGCCCTCCTGAGTGGCCACCACCAGCATCTGACAGGTGGAGGTCAAAAGCCTGACTGCTCTGGCTCCACCTAGGACATCCAGGCCTTCAAAATGCTCCAGGGCTCTCCTCTGGGTTGGACAAGTTTCCTTCAGCTTATTCCTGCTTCTTCACCATTTGCTTTCACAGGCATGGATTCCCTAATGAGTATCTTGTACTTCAAACCCTTTCCCACCATAGAACCCAATCTGTGATAGGTTTCGCCACTGGCTCACAAGATGTCTGTCTCGGTACCCTGGAACATGTGGCAGGGTCTGACTATCCAGTGATGGGCAGAAGAGCTATAGGCTCTGACCTCATGGGGGGATATCACTTAGCGGGGGTGGCAGATACTAAATTTAAAAATATGTATTTTGTACTAAGTGCCATGAGGGTCTATAGAAAGTATCCGCCCACATCCATAATACTGACAACTGTTAGCATGCGTGTTGTGTTTTCATGTTAAAATTATGACAATGTGGGCACCTGCTCAGAAACTGCTATCAAAATCACACTGTAAAAAAATTGTTGGTAGAACAAAATCGTGACCTTATTTCATCCTTTCAAATCTGCAATCTAAGATGACCATTCAGTTGCTAACGTACTTGCCAGACTAGATCACTGGTAAAATTAGAGGCTGGTGTAGACCTCCAGGACAGAGGGCAAACGGAGACTGGTCCAGATCACTTCTCCCCCGCCCAGTGGCCACCATGCTCCTAACTAGCCCCTGTGGTCACCTGCTTCCTGTCCTGTATTAGGTTCCTGGGGTGTTTGTGAGGGAGCATCATCCAGCTGAGGGACTGGGAACAGTATTTCTCCATCATGGTTTAGGAATGTGCACACAATTTCAGGCTGACCAGACTGTGGGCTCCTGGTGCCAGACTATTAGGCGAGAAGCTCTTTGGCCAGTGGGATCAGGAAGCTGGTAGGATGGAAGTCTTGAGCCTCTGGTGGCTGTCATTAGCTCTGAGAATGAAGCAGACAGAACCCCTTAAAAGCTGGCTTCAGAGAAAAGCTTACAATTACAATCAGAACATTGGGTCTGAAAGTTTCAAACAACAGGTCTTCCTCTTGTTATTGTATAATTTTCTGGTGTCATTTCTGAAAATAAATGCACAATCAGCCCAGAGTCTCCATAATCTTTTATTTTTAGTCTCACTCCTTCCAGGAAGTGACAGAATGAAGGCACATTCTTAGTGGTCATTTGTTAAAAAAAAAAAACCACCAGAAACTGTCCATTATTCTTGATGTTAAAAATTAAACACAATGATTAAAAAAAAAATAGCATGTTACCATTTATATCACATATTGAGGATCATGTGGTTTCCAGGACGAGTAGAATGTAGTTGTGCCTGGGAAGGAACAGAAGGCAGTGGCTGAGAAGCACGTGTCCTCATAAAACACATCTAAGTAGTACACTCAGGATGACTCATGCTAAGGATTTAGACATAATACAGTTCTTCTAGGAGAACAACTTTAGTTTCTAAGGGACACTCACTTCTGCCATCTCAATGCCCGATTTCAAGGGTTGCAGGCTATGGACTTCTGTGCCACACTTAGGACAAGTGAAGGACATGTCAAATAAGAAGCTACTCTTCACGCAGTAGTAGCAAAAGACATGCTCGCAGCCAATGGTGTGTGGCATGGTGGGCCACTCCCCACACAGAGAACACTGTCTGCCACTGGTTGCCAGCGTGCTGTCGCTGCCTGGGGCTCCAGTCAGTGGGACACACCATGAAGAGAGCTTGGCTCTCAACTTCTGGACGTTGATTAGTGGGAGGAGAAAAATTAGAAACTCGGCAAAGCCGTGCCAGAGGAGTTCCCTATTCATATACTCAAAGCCCACTTCTCGGACACTTTGGGGCTTGTGAAAGACAGAATGGATGCCCAGTAGACGTTCGGTCAAAGTTGCAAACTTGCCCCTTTGGAGGAAGATCAAGAAATTAATCAACCCGCCTAACTTCAGAAGTCCGACCACCAGATTCATGCACTGCTTGGCTTTCCTGAAGGATGCGATGTGACGGTTCCGAAACAAATCGTAGCATCGTTCTTCTAACCACTTGCCACCAATCGTACAGACAGCGTACCAGAGCTTCTGATTTCTGCTCGGTGGCTGGTAGCTCAGGTTTGGGGAAAGATCGTTCTGGTACTGAATATTCAACACTGACTGTCCCACTGTGGCATTTCTAGAGTAGATGGTGAATCTCCACAGGAAAAGCCACAAGAATGCTTTCACCTCTGGTTCAAAGCGGGCTAACAGCCCCGGCTTAAATCCATGAAAGCACTGAGTAAACTGGGACCAAACGAGCTGCTCCAGGGCCTTGTTTAGTTCAAGTGCATCCAACTGGCTGATTCTTAGCACTCTGTTCCTCCGCTCTGCATTCTCGTCTCTGGAAGCCATGCCTTTTCTGAAGGTCTCTAGGAAGAAGTACAATCAGAAACCATCACTGATGGAGCAGTTTCTCAGAGCTACCTAAAATGCTGTCTCCTGGGCTGCAATCCTCATTTTGCCCCAAGACTTAACTCCCTCTCCCTCAACATAAAAAGAAAACATCATCGAACAGTCCCAATCTTGTACTGTCTTCCCAACTTAGAGCTGGAAAACTGTGGCACACAAGTGACAATGGACAGAGGAGACAGGAATTCTGGGAAACCCTTGCCTCACGCTAGCCAAGAGCTGTAGGGAAAGAAACAGGTCAGGACAGAGCTGCCCTTCTTTTTTTTATCCATTCATGACCCTATCCCCTCCCAGCCTTTTCTCATTCTGGCTGCTCTGAGCTCCCCACTGGATGATGTCTAACGTTTGTCTTCCCTTTTGCCTCCTTCAGTTCCTGTCCCACACTGCAGTACTTTGAAAACACAAGCCTTCCCAAGTGGACCCCCAAGGCTGCTTTCCTCATGCTTCACCCTCTAGTTATAAAGTGTCCCCTCCTCTTGTTCACTACTGGACATTTGTTGCCTGTTCCCTTCACCTGGAACAATCTGCTCCCATTCTCTAACTGGAAAACTCACATTGCCTGGAAACCTCATAGACAGAGGAGTCTGGTGGGCCATAGTCCATGGGGTTGCAAAAGAGGCGGAAGTGACTTAGTGACTAAACAACTAAGTTTTTAAGTACTAGCTTACGGACCACTTCTTCTAATTTAGTTGCCTCTCTAGCTGTTTCTTTAGCTCTCTGTCCTTCCTCTTTCATGATTTTATGTCCCTACTGTATATAAACTACTTTTCAATTGTCTATTTCTTCCACTGGACGATAAACCCTATAGCAAAGACTGAGTCTTTTTACAGTTGATTCTAAGCAAATAGCCCAGTTCTTTGTTTAGAGAATGCTTTCCCACAAATTCAAGATGAGTGGAACAAGAAACAGGATGAAAGTCTGGAGTGGGTGAGTGGTAGAAAATACAAATTCCTACCCAATTGTTGAACCCAATTGTTCAACCCAAAGGTTGAAAAAAACCTTTCAAACGATTTTGAGTTACCATATCTTGACTGCTGATCGCCACATCTTTCAACATGTTTGTTGCTCACCAGCTTTTCCCCAACGAATGTGTCAGAAGCCCGTGATAAAACGGGAGAACACAGTCCCAACCCTTGTGGAGATCATAATCAAGTGACTGGGAAGAGGGAGGAAGCAAGAGTGTACTGCTGCTGCTGCTGCTGCTGCTAAGTCACTTCAGTCGTGTCCGACTCTGTGCGATCCCGTAGACGGCAGCCCACCAGGCTCCCCCGTCCCTGGGATTCTCCAGGCAAGAACACTGGAGTGGGTTGCCATTTCCTTCTCCAATGCGTGAAAGTGAAAAGTGAAAGTAAAGTTGCTCAGTCGTGCCTGACTCTTAGCGACCCCATGGACTGCAGCCTACCAGGCTCCTCAGTCCATGGGATTTTCCAGGCAAGAGGACTGGAGTGGGTTGCCATTGCCTTCTCCGAGTGTACTGCAGAAAATAATACATAGGCAATTACAAGATGTGAAAGGTGATGTGCAAGGGGAACTTAAGAACATCGTGCTTACAACTAGAAGGTCCAAGGCGGCTTCACGGAAGAGGCAAGATCTTCTGAAGGTAGCCACCTGAAGGACTGGCAGTGTCAGGAGGGTAAAGATAGGTAAGAAAACCATTCCTACAGAGGGAACAGCGGGTGCTGAGGATGGGAGGAGCCAGGACAAAAGATCAGGCTGGAAAGGTAAGACTGATGGTAAAAGCCGACTTTGAGGAGGCTGCATTTTATCAAGAAGGTAACGGGGAGACACCACATAGCTGTAAGGAAAGAACTGATCAACTCTGCATTTTAAAGTGTGTTCTGGCCACACGGAGAATGGATTAGAGGCCGAAAGACTAGAGGCAGAGAGACCAATTAAGATGATTGTTAACATGATTTAGTGAGAAACTAATGATGGTCTAAATTAGAAGGGTATCAGTGGGGATGGAGAAAAATAGGTACCTTTGAAAGCTTCGAGGCGGAAGGATGGACACGACTCAGTGAGAAGCAAGCCAAGAATAACTGACTTGAGTAATGGTGTGGATGGTAGTCCAATTCTCTGAAATAGGAAACATATGCAGAGATATAGGTTTGAAGGGAAAGATAATAAATCTGGGTAGTTTTAGAAAGCTGAGGCTCCTATGAGACAGCTAAGTGGAAAAGCTCAGTAGGAAGTTCTGAGGATATATGGGAGAGATATTTGGGGAGGAGATTTTGTGTGAGCCCCTCTGATGGGACTGATCTATTTTAAATCTACTTGATCTATTTAAATGCTAAGATCAGGAAGACAGTCGTCTAAAGATAGGTCGGTCCTGCCCATTCACAGCACATCCAACTTTCTTTGTACAATATAATCTTATTCCCCTGGTTTCCTTCTCCAGCCACTGTAGTGTTTCATGGGTCATGATCACTGCCATCACCAACCTTTGACCTTTCAAAGCTTTCTCTGCTGGGGTGTGTGTATCACAGTCCTGTTGTCTCTCTGTGCTTGTAGTCTAGTGGCCTTCACACCTGAGCATTAATCACCATCACATGCAGGACTTGTTAGACTGTGCCCCTCAGTTCCAGAGTTTCTGATGTCCTCTGGAATGGGCACCAATAATTTGCATTTCTAGCAAGTTCCCTGGTGATGTTGTGAATGACTGGGCTAGTCCATTTCCAGGCAAAACTCACGACTTTGTGGGCACACCTGTCACCCACCCAGCTCAATGCTGCATGCCAGTCCTCTTGCCTTTTTTGCTTGGTTTTAGTCCACAGATCTGCAGAGGCTCTTACAGATCTCACCCTGATTCAGTTTTCTCTTTCTGCTACTATGTAGTCCTTGTGAGACTGAGACCACTCACAGATTTCACCAAGTCTATGAGCAGCAACGTATCCCAGCTCTGCAGGTGCTTGGGATGCAAATGAAGACGCCAACCTGGGTCTGCACAAGGAAGCAGGCCAATCGATGGACAAGTCAGGCAGCAGCAGAATTACATGGTATTGCAAGATTCTTGAAGACACTGCATAAAATTTCAGAACTATCTCAACAGAAAAAGACTTTCAATCTTTATGCAAAAAAAAATCATTAGTGATTATTTTTCTCACATTTTATGCAATTAAAATCTTCTTTATATGTCATTTATGTAATTAAATAAAGGTCCATATAGTCAAAGCTATGTTTTTGCTGCTGCTGCTGCTGCTAAGTCGCTTCAGTCGTGTCCAACTCTGTGCGACCCCATAGACGGCAGCCCACCAGGCTCCCCCGTCCCTGGGATTCTCCAGGCAAGAACTCTGGAGTGGGTTGCCATTTCCTTCTCCAATGCATGAAAGTGAAAAGTCAAAGTGAAGTTGCTTAGTCATGTCTGACTCTTCATGACCCCATAAACTGCAGCCTACCAGGCTCCTCTGTCCATGGGATTTTCATGTTTTTACCAGTAGTCATATACAGATGTGAGAGCTGGATCATAATAAAGGCTGAGCACCAAAGAATTGACACTCTTCGCACTGTGGTGCTGGAGAAGACTCCTGAGAGTCCCCTGAACAGCAAGGAGATCAAACCAGTTAATTCTAAAGGAAATCAACCCAGAATATTCATCAGAAGGACTGATGCTGAAGCTGAAGCTCCAGTACTTTGGCCACCTGATGCAAAGAGCCAACTCACTGAAAGAGACCCTGATGTATTTAAGAAACATAATTAAGAAAAAAAGAAAAAAGAAAAAAAAAAACCAGTATTTAAAAAAACCTCATAGGCAAATCAAAATCTGTAAAATTATTTGTTCAGATTTACCAAATCATCTCTTACTTCACTGACCCCAGGATAAAGTACAAACTTCTTAGATTCTAGCCCAATTCTGTGTCCTTCTTTTTAACCATATAACCAGTTATTCACTGAAGAGTCTTTATTTTACTTCTAAAAGATTTTTTTGTTGTGGACAATTTTTTAAAGTCTTTATTGAGTTCGTTACATTATTGCTTCTGTTTTATGTTTTGGTTTTTTTTTTTGGCTGAGAGGCCTGTGGGATCTTAGCTTCATGACCAGGGATGGAACTGCACTCCCTGGGCTGGATGACAGCAACGGTTTAACCACTGGACCACCAGGAAAAACCAAAGAAATTTTAACTGACTCTCTTTTGGTCCTGCCTCTATGCCTTTTCTCACGTACCTGGAACCCTTACCTTCTCTACCATCTCCTCCTGCCACCCTCAAGTACACTGCAACCCTATTTCAACATTCTGCTTCACAATTCTCTAATTCCCACTGTCACTATTTTTAACCATCACAGTAACTGTCTGAGCCATGTGCTTGAGTCCTTACTCTAGTTGTCTGAATACACCTTTCCCTAACTTAACCATAAACTAGTCAAGGGAAACTACCTCACAGCTGCTTCTCAAGGTACCTGCCATCCACAAAGACTGATACCTAACTCACTTTTCCTCGTGCAAAATTCTATAATCACTCAGGATAGGTGAAATTATGGTATATACAATTCCTCTACTGTGAGTCTGGGCAACTCGGCATGTTTTCCAGATTTTGTATCCTGTGGTCAACAAGATAAAGGAAGTTCTCTTATTTGTCAAAGCACTCTTGAAAAGCTCAGGCTGTACTGGACATCAACTTCAACACTTCAGCCTTCTCCCGTCACCCCATCCCTGCCCCCAGTACTGAACCGGATGGATTGGTAATTTTTTTCAGTTGCGTGCTCAGTTTCTCAGTAGTGTTCAACTCTTTGCGAGCCCACAGATTCCCATCAGGCTCTTCTGTGGAATTTTCCAGGCAAGAATACTAGAGTGGGCTGCCATTCCTTCTTCGTTTCAGTTGCGTAGCAGATGAAATTTATGGCATGTGTTCACAGCGCCAGTTGTGCCAACTTATGTATCTTCAGATGTTAGAGTCACAATTAGTTCTTGGTAATCTTTACAGAACTTACTGCAAAGATGGGCCAGCTGTAGTGGTTGCTCAGTGAAGGTCTGCTGAACTCATATGTGGTGGAGCAAGTAGTTTGGTAGTGAATCAATGTTCAGATTGAACACTGTGGATAAACTGGAGTCTGAGGGCAGCTCTCTCTTCTCAGGTTCCTTACTTGTATACAGGAAGAAACTGGTCAGAGAGACTGGCTTCTGACAGGAATCACTAATCTCAAATCCCTCATTTATGGAGGAATCATACTTAAGTACAGTTAGTAAAGACAGGAATTTTTAATGGCTGCCAGGAAGGAAGACTTAACACACTAACCAATCCAATATTTAACAATCCTTATCATCAGAAAATTCTCTTATACCTTCTGTTACAGTTTAACTTTTTTTTTTTTCTTTCCTCTTCTTCACCCCAGGCCTGGCTTCGGTGAAGATTAAGAACAGCTGGGCCCGATCTCTCTACAGAAGACTCTTTACTAGAGCAAAAGACTATTATTAAACTGTTCTTCCAGAAGAATAATTTCTTTTTGTTTTTAGGTTTCAGTATCCAACATTTTAGTCATTTATGTGACTTCTTTTCATTGTAAACACAGAACAGGCATTGTCTATGACCCATCACAGTGTGTTAAAGTAGGAGCATAGCCTTCCTATTGCTCTGTCATCCTGTTCAGGCGACTGGGACAGAGTAGAAAGACCAGGTTTAAAATCAGATAGACTCGGGCTCCAGCTCCAGCTTGGTCTCTTGGCTGCTAAGTCATCTTAAAAAAATCATTAGCAGTAGATTCTTCTAAGAGTTGGAAATGAATGGCTACCTGGCCACCTCAAGATGTTGCTGAGATTAAAGCAGACAAAGTTGTGTAAGTGGTTTGGAAACAGGCAGGCAGTACATTATTGCTACTTTGGCTAGGGATGAACTTTAGAAGAAAAAGACTCGGCTGATTTTGCCAAATCTCATTTCAAAAGACTGAAATCTTCATTATTACTCATCTAATGCCTCAAGCTGGGCTGGAAGAAGCACAAGCTGGAATCAAGATTGCCGGGAGAAATATCAGTAACCTCAGATGTGCAGATACCACCCTTATGGCAGAAAGTGAAGAGGAACTAAAAAGACTCTTGATGAAAGTGAAAGTGCAGAGTGAAAAAGTTGGCTTAAAGCTCAACATTCAGAAAACGAAGATCATGGCATCTGGTCCCATCACTTCATGGGAAATAGATGGGGAAACAGTGGAAACAGTGTCAGACTTTATTTTTGGGGGCTCCAAAATCACTGCAGATGGTGACTGCAGCCATGAAATTAAAAGACGCTTACTCCTTGGAAGGAAAGTTATGACCAACCTAGATAGCATATTCAAAAGCAGAGACATTACTTTGCCAACAAAGATCCGTTTAGTCAAGGCTATGGTTTTTCCAGTAGTCATGTATGGATGTGAGAGTTGGACTGTGAAGAAAGCTGAGCGCCGAAGAATTGATGCTTTTGAACTGTGGTGTTGGAGAAGACTCTTGAGAGTCCCTTGGACTGCAAGGAGATCCAACCAGTCCATTCTAGAGGAGATCAGTCCTGGGTGTTCTTTGGAAGCAATGATGCTGAAGCTGAAACTCCAGTACTTTGGCCACCTCATGTGAAGAGTTGACTCATTGGAAAGGACCCTGATGCTGGGAGGGATTGGGGGCAGGAGGAGAAGGGTAAGTCAGAGGATGAGATGGCTGGATGGCATCACCGACTCAATGGACGTGAGTTTGGGTGAACTCCGGGACTTGGTGATGGACAGGGAGGCCTGGCGTGCTGCAATTCATGGGGTTGCAAACAGTCGGACATGACTGAGTGACTGAACTGAACTGAACTGAATGCCTCAACCAACCTGTGGTAAAAGGATTCCCACCCCCATCCCTCCAGGAAATACTGCTACACCATTAAAATATAAATTCTGGCAGTTACACAGTGAACATTATGTCACTGTGACGTGGGCATGTGTGGGGGTCAGATGGGAAGAGGCAGAAACGTGGTCCAGTGGAACTCATGCATCATATCAGAGGAGATGCTGGGGTGGGAATCCTGAGAGCATGGGGGTATCCCAGCGTGACCTGCTCTCTCGGCTGTCTCACCTCCATCCACATGGCTGGGCCTGTTTATCCGGAAGCAAAGAAACCTCTCCAGAATGCACACTGAGAGCATCTAACTCGAGGGTGCTTCACCAAACAGGGCCTGGCACAGGCAGTCCGAGACAAGCATCCAACCTTGGTTTACCATCAACATGCTCCATTCAGTTCCTCCTCCTCTCCCCTCCTCTTTCTAGCAGGTACAGTTATTCTAGGATATTGGCTTTAGAGAAGGGCACTGCTCAGGAGTAGAAGAAACTGATGAGATCGAGTAACTGCAAGTTTAATTCATCTGATTATGGAACTTCTTCCCTCCACTGCTGGACAATAATATTTGGCTGAAGTAGGTGTAGGACACAGAAAAAAATGCCGTAAGTGCCTTTAGATCACATAAAGTTATTCTCAATCTAATGGAAGAAGATTGGTTTTCAGTGAATTCTAAATCTGACAAATTGCTACTCAATTTAATATTTATTGAGTGCCCACAAAATGCCTGGCATTCTCTTACATTTCAGGGGTTTGATCCAAATAGTTAACTCTTAGTTAACTTCCTTTTAGTAAGGCATTTCTAAAGAAGTAGGACGTTACAATAATCAAGACTAGCCACTGATCTGTGAAGAAAAGAATGGATCTCAAAATACGAAAACACTATGAAGGATCACAAAACTCCCTGGGACAGAAAAGAGAAAACTTGGATTTAATACTGTACAAACTGCAGAAATATCCAAGCACTGACCCCAGCCATGGTCCACCTGGGAAACAGGGGGAGATGGGTTTCAACGGGAGCTGCATCCTTATGAATCCCCACTAACGTGGTTGTACTTGTTCGGAAGTAAAGAAAGAAGTTGTCTGCTGTGACCACAGCAGAATGGCTTGGCAGGAGAGACTGGCTGAAGAGTTGCTGCCGCTGCTAAGTCGCTTCAATCGAGTTAACCCCCTGCAAAAAAGACTCCGTTTTAAGGAAATTGGTTTTGTAGCCATGAGTAATCACTGAACAGAAGGGACTTAACAGGACATAAATTTTAAAAGATTAACCTGATTGCAGAGTTTAAGAAAAGGAAAACTTCAATTCTGAAGGCCCAGTTCCAGCAGTTGGCCCCCAACCTTTCTGGCACAAAGGACCAGTTATGTAGAAGAGTTTTTCCACGGATGGGAGTGGGGATGGTTCAGGTGGTAATGCAAGTGATGGGGAAGGATGAGGAGCAGCGGCAGATGCAGCTTCACTGTTCACCCCTCCGCTCAACTCCTGCTGTGTGGCTGGGTTCCTAACAGGCCACAGACTGGTACCAGTTGGTGGCCCGGGGGCTGGGGACTCCTGTGACCGTTCAAGGACCTTAACTGGGGTGTTGATTAATAACGTTCTGAACGAATCTTAGTAAGTTGACCTGCTTCACTGACAACTATGAAAATTAGAAAGATTACAGTATCCTCATGTTTTTGAATCAAAAATCTCCAACTCTTCTGGAAACCAGTGCTTTCCTGACTCTGCTAAACTTATTGCTATCCAAGGCCTACTACTGGTCGGTCTACTTCTACTTTCAAAAATTTAAATATTAAAAGTTGTATTATTATTGGTTCTTGTAGGTTGGTATTTAGTTTCACAAAAGCAGCTCAAACGTAAATGGTTTAAAAAAAATACAAACTATTTTTTTTTTTAAAGTTGGGATTGTTTTGAATTGAAACAAATACCATCAGATTTCATTCAAATTGATTTTTCCAGAAACACAAAATCTGGTGATGCTTTTTCCTGCTCTGCAATGAGATCTCCTTCTTTTAATGCACAATCCTATCAATCTCTCCCTCTCCATCCCCTGTTTCCCTAACTATACTAAGATTCTGAAAAGCTAACCCAGGGAAAACATTTATGGCCATGCAAAAAAGACTTATAAAAACAACTAAAAGTAAAATTGGCACTAAGTAACTTCACGTTCAGTGAAGGATACTACTATGTTAAGGACATGTGAAGAAGATGCTTAAGGCAAAATCAAGACCAGATAAAAAGTATAGCATCTATGAGGGTTACTGTGATTAACTTGTCACATAAATATGTTTAAGACAAAATGATTGAGCACTATAAAACTATTAAAAAGGTCTCCTGCTGACATTTTATCACTAGACATGTCACACTGCTTTTCTTTCACAGGAAAAAAACAACTGAAAATTCGTTTACTGAGAGCAGCGATATATAACCTTATCCCTTAAATAACTCATGCTTTCCTTTTAAGCTTTTCATTCCCCAAATAAAACTTTGTCATCTATATTGCATTCCAAAACGAAGGACTTTTTATCTCACTACAGTGGGAAGAATTTCTCAGGACGTCTTCCAGCGCTTTTATTGAGTATCGTACAAATTATGAATGAATATATTTTATTTAAAAACATGTTATTGACAGAAATCTATCAATACTAATGTGGGTATTGTCAAGGGCCTGTCAATATTAACGTAATTATGATTAAGGGCATAACATGGATTTTTAGCTATAATACCAAGTAACATCTCCGGCATTACTGCTATCAATAAACACATTATTATTGACCTGTTTCAAGATGCTCAGTACTAGATGTATTACCATTAGGCATGCTTGTCAATGCATACTGCTGACAAAAATTCTACATTTAAATTTACAGTCTTTGCAAACTTTGTCAGCAGAAACATGTGATTCCCAAGCAATCGCTAACGTTTCAAATCCATCCACACACTCTCTGCCAGGCTATTCTTTTCCAGACCCACAATCATCGACTGATTTTCAGCACGACAATGTTGCTGCCACACTGTCTTAAGGGTTCTGGTGATATAAATGGATGAGACCATTTCTGCCTTTTAGTTGTGTTTTTTTTTATCTTAACTGGCATTTCACATTAGGAGGTTATATGAATAAAGTTCTACAACCTGAGATCTTAAGCTTTGAACCTCTACCCTACTATTTTATTTCCTTTGTGTAGTCAGATAGATTTACTGTCCATTGTATTGAAATCAATACTAATAAATGGGACATGCATCAAAGAGAGATTTTTAACAGGACGTTGATTCCCAGAACGTACTGCAAACATGAGCGAAAGAGGAAAAAACCTATGGCGGGGACCCATAAGACCCTTGTGACCTCTGGCACTGTGAACAGGCCTAGAAATCAACAACTGTAAGTTCAAATCCCACTTCTGCCACAGCCTTGCTAAGTGACACGTCACTGCTGTTTCGTTCATCTTGTTCATCAAATATAAACGAAGTCCCGATAGCTTATAGGTATCTGATGATATAAACCCCAACTGTGCTCATTTGGCAGAGAAGGCAATGGCACCCCACTCTGGTACTCTTTCCTGGAAAATCCCATGGGCGGAGGAGCCTGGTGGGCTGCAGTCCATGGGGTCGCTACAAGTCGGACACGACTGAGTGACTTCACTTTCACTTTTCACTTTCATGCATTGGAGAAGGAAATGGCACCCCACCCCAGTACTCTTGCCTAGAGAATCCCAGGGATGGGGGAGCCTGGTGGGCTGCCGTCTACGGGGTCGCACAGAGTTGGACGTGACTGAAGAGACTTAGTAGCAGCAGCAGCAGTGGGTATGTAACAGAATGTCTCTACAATGTATCTTAAGGATAAACTTCCAAATAGCACATATTTTTCAAACACATGAACAACAATAAGTTATTCTTTTTATTTGGAGAGAATTGGGAATTCAACTCAAAGACTAAAATCTCCACCACTATAATCAGTCTTACACAATTGAGCACCTTACCTATTTCACTTACGATATATTTACTCAAGTATCTGGAGGTAACACAAACTTTTTTTTTAAAACCTGGAGACGGAATCTCCCGTTACTTTGGCCTTTCTTCACAAATACATTTTAAGCATGGCACTCATCTTTTCTCTCAGAAAACTGATACTCCTGAGTCTTTGAGGGAGAAAGCACACTGTGGAAACAAAGAGCAAACGTCTGAATGAACACGGGGCAGGAGACTTAAGCTGGTTCCGATTAGCTCTGTATTCTGGTTCACCAACAGGCTGTGTGACTCTGGACAAGTCATTTTACTACACTATACTCTTCAGCAGTTTAAAAAAAAGTCTTATAAAAAGTCTACTTCTCTAGAATCATCATGGGAATTATTTTAGAAAACCCTGGAAGAGAAGATAAAAAGTAAAAGTACAGTCATTTCCAACTGTAGTAAGGGTTAATGTCAAACATGAGTAAGGAAAAGGCTAAAGAAAGTAGAGCAATCAGAACAGTAGCACCCATGAGACAAACTCAATCCTTACAGAAAAAATACAGCGAAGCCTGATAGAAGACAAACCTAAATGATTTGGGAGTTTACAACTGCATTAAACCTATACTACTTACTTCCTGGATATGGAGTGCTAATAAGCGACCACTACAGCTAAATACCCTTTGCAAAAAAATCAAATATTAAATTATTTAATCCTTACAATGTTATGAAAAAGGTTCTTCTGGTATTTTGTTTTAAAGCAAGGAAACTGAAGCACAGGGAGATGACTTGTGTGAAATAACACAAGGAGGAATGGTGGGGCCATGCTCTGCACCAGCCTCCTCTATGGACAAGGTGACGGCAGACCTAATAGATGACCATAAACCCCTTAGGATGTCACTGCAGGACGTGCAGATGGGGCTGTTTAAGAGACTAAGTACGAAGTGATGAAGAGCACCGGTATGAACTTCAACAAAAACTGCAATCCAAGGATGAACAAACAAAAGACATGGGAAACTTAGAGAGCGACTAGACCTTCAAGTACTCTATAAATTTGGAGAAAGATTTTAGGATCTAACTGCCTAAGAAGAGAATTCTAAATGACTTCAAGATTATTGGAACACAGGTTTAATTGCACATTTTATGGAACATGAGAGAATATGAAAACAGCCACAAGGGAACAGAGGTATCAGCCACGGAAGAGGAGGAAGTACCACGGGATACATACTATGAAGAAGGCACTAGATGTTTTCTTTACAGTTTCATGACACAGTCAATGTTATGTCCACTTTAAGAAGTCAAAAATTAAGAGGGGTCTGATAACGTGCTTAAGGTCAAGCTGGCGATTTAGTAAATGCTAGAAAAATGGTGGAACATACAAAAGGAAGTCAGTATAGATATTTGCTAAGCTTGGATCAAATTCAACATCACAGAGCTCAAAACAAAGTTTTTTCTCTCAAGATAATTCTGCAGACCAGACTGCCAGTCAAGCTCTCAGGACTGTAGATGGGAGGAAGAAATTCAAGGAAGCTGGTAAAGTTGCCCATGTTGCCTGCAATTCACCTTATCTACTTTCCCTGCCTTTCCATGTGGTCAGAGAACCATTTGAAGAAACTGAATGTCAAAAATGAACCAAAGGAATATGGGGGTGAGAAAAGGAGGTGCAAACAAATATTATGAACACGTAATATGGGAAGTAAAGGCAATGCAAACTCACGTGACCCTGGAAAGGAACAGGTGTGCATAATCAAAATGGAATTACTCTAGAGCTCCTTTTTTTTTTTTTTAAGGTTTTAATAGTTAAAAAGAAAGAAAAGATAACTTGGATGAAATTTTATCTGATGTTGTTGACAAACAGGTAAAAAGGAAGAGCTCTGCAAAAAAAAAAAAAAAGGAAAATAGATAAAAAGCAATCTAGAAAAGGGCATTTTGATTCCAGAGATGAGAAAAGATGTGAGAAATTTAGAGTACACAATGGGAAGGCCTCTTGGGTGGCTCAAGTGGTAAAGAATCCACCTGCCAATGCAGGAGATGATCCCTGTGTTGAGAAGATCCCCTGGAGGGGGAAATAACAACCCACTCCAGTATTCTTGCCTGGAGAATCCCACAGAGGAGCCTGAACGCACACACACACAGAGGAGCCTGAAGGACCACAGCCCATGGGGTTGCAGGGAGTTGAGCACGACTTAGCAACTGAACACACACACACACACACAGGGAAGGACAGAGGGTGCTAGACACCCTCTTCCCTGCTCCCACGTGCAGAAATTAGTGCCAGGCTATGTGGGGCAAGTGGGATAGTCAGGGCTTTTCTCTTGAGGTTTCTTCCACATTCCAAAGGAACTGAAGAGGAACATGGAATGTGTGAAAATGCTGTCATTTCACAGCAAAGAGAAAAGAGAACGTCCAATTTGTTTCTAGGTTGTTCAACTCAGATAATAAAGTGAAGAAAGAGGCCAGTGACTCAGAGCAGAACTTCTATCCGTGAATAAAGACTGCTTTGTCTTGTGCTACAGGAACCAGAGCACGGTGGCGTGCAAAAGGCGAAGAAACTAAAAATTTACTTTATGCTTTAAGGAAACGTGAGGCTAGGACTTGGAACTTTACTAGTAAAATGATGTTAGGTAAAACCGCTAACATCTTTAAGGTTCAGCTGCCAAAAATGGAAAATATCTGCCCTCCCTATTGCAAACACTGCTATGAGCTTCAAAAATAAGCAAACATTAAAAAGTAGGGGGAAAAGAGAAAAAGACTAACTGTGATCAAAAACAAAGTATTAAACTTAAAATTTGTATACCCACAAAGGTTTGTGGCTTTTGGTAATGAATTAACTGTGCACATATGCATTTTATTGTTTAAAAACCTGTAACAAATGAATGCAAGTTGAATACAAATGAACAATTAATTTACGAAACAAAATTATAAGGCTAGTAGGAAATATATTATGTAGTCTAAGATACAAATTTAATTTTCTTAACAGGACTACTGTTTTTCAAGCAGAACAAAAAAGAATAGTTGTTCTTGTAAAATACTGCTGAGGGTCAGCTTGCTTTGTCTCTCCTCTGCATGACTCCAGGACATTTCTATAAGAATTCTTCCACAGAACAGTTTTAAAACCACAGACTGAGTGCTCCTCCTAATTTCTAAAAATAAGGAGAATGAGGCCAAGAGGCAGAGCTGGTCAGGAGTAGAAACTCAACTCTCTTGATTCAGTCTAGCATGTTCTTTGCTATGTCCTCTTCTGTTTTTTCCCCCATTTCTAAGAAAAATAAAATAAGAGGTTCTTTTTCACTTGTATTGTCAATAAAGAATTCCTAACTCCACTCTTTCTTTTCTTCCAAATCTCCTTCTGACTCAAAGACTATTCAACTTTAATGTTTCTGGATACAAGAAATGGATAATATGGGCAAGATGAGGGAGAAGATACAGTGAAAAGAAAGAGTCGGTCATCCTGAAATATTCTGCCAAGGCTTAACTAAAGGTAATTCATTAGGGGAAGGCGTTCAGACTGTAAACTGGTGTGGATGGAACCTCAGCCTACCTATAATTTCTACTGTTCAGATATAGTGTTCCAGGGACATCACAGAATAACAATACCATTAGATGTGAACAGTCTACAACTTAGTCTCATTCTGTGAACAGCCCTTTCACTAAATGTAGTATTTTCGGAAAATGGGACCTAAAGATAAGTAAACAGTGAGTTTTAAGGCCTCACAAGAAATATGACTTTTATATTCTATTTGTCAGGTATCAATGTTAAATGTAACTCACTCATTGTAAGTAATTTTCTAAGAAAATTCTCAGTAGTTTTTTCTCCCCAAGAAAATGAAAACTGCTTTTAAGTTTATAGGCTTTTAAAAATATTGGAAACTTAAGCCTACTCAACTTTTTGGTACCAAACAGCGCTATACAAGAACCATCAGATACTAAGAAAAGTTTGGACCCTCAGTAATTCTTAAGCCGTTCGAAAGGGTTAAATCTCACCACCGCCAAGTGACAGGAAACGATTTCCAAGAATGTTCTAGAAAATCACTTCCCAGAACGCAAAGGAAGCTCAAATCTAGCTGTCCTTTTTTTTTTTCTTTTTTTAAGAATGCCATCCTAAGACTATTTTTAGGCGTTTAGGTTTGCTCCACTGCCTTTCCCAAAATCAGACTTTGCCTCTTCCAGGAAGACAGGAAGCCAATTAAACAGGGAAACAAGCAAAGGGCGACAATTACAAGGTCGTGAAACTCCACGCCCTCCCAGTTGTAAGCAAGACCGCAGGTCCACACTCCGACTCTCTCGGGTGACACTGACCTTAGGAGTCTGCGAAACGCCCCGCTCCAAGTAACTGTTTCTGAAACATCTCTGGGAAGCTTGGCTTTTCTAAGCCGAACCTGCGGTCCACAAGCTTCCGGAACTCGTGGGTTTGCGGAGTGACGCAGAACCCGGAAGTGCCTGGAAAAAAAAAAAAAAAAAGTGGAGCTAAACCAACGAGAACCACGCTTTAACGCTCAGCGAAACGCCGAACTCCGACGAGCCGAAGGGCCGAAGAGCCGAAGGGCCGAAGAGCCGACGAGCCGAAGGGCCGAAGAGGACACCCGCGCGCTGATTGGTCTGCTGGCCGTGGGGGAAATCCGCATCTGATTGGCAGGAAAGGCGCGAACCCGGCAGCCCGGGTCCTGGGGCCGCGCGTGGAGAGGCTACCGGGTCAAGGGGCCGCGGGGAAGCCAGGGCTCTGGAGGGCCGGGCTTTCCCTGCCTTCGGACAACGGCAGCCGGCCTCTGAACGAGTGCCGCCGAGTGGCGGCGGGGTGCCTCCGCGTCTTGGGGGCTCTTCGCTCGCCAGGTTGGAGGGCCCACTGCGAGATGGCCGGGTGGGGATGGGAGCCTCCGGCTGCAGCTGCAGCATCCGGGCTGGGGCAGTTTTTGCAGCGCGTGGCTGCCGTGGCGGGAGGGGCGGATGGCTGGTTTGCCTCTGCGGGCTCAGGGAGGCGGGTGGCCTTCAAAGCCTCGGCCCGGGAGGCCTTGCCCTACGAATTGGACCCTTTCTCGCTCGCACAAATCAGAACCTTGAGCTCCCTGCCGCGGGGTCGTTGTGAATCATCCCAGACCTTTAGAAACGCGGACAGTAGGGTCCCCCAGCCCTGGGGAGCTGAGGCAGGATTTCTAGTACTAAGGGCCCGAGGGAAGGTATTTTTTGAGCATTGATCAGGCAATTATGTGTAGCCGGCATTGAGAATCGCCTCTGCCTATAATAAAGGGATGGCCTTATCTGTCTGGCTTGTTTGCTCAAAGGTTTGAATGAAGTCATGTGGGTACAAGCTCTCTGCACTCAGTAGGTCTTAAAAGCTTTTGAGCGCATGTCTCCCCCCCCGCTGCACCTTCTCAGAACCCAGGAGTACGCAGACCTGCAATAAATGTGTTGACAGACATTGGAGAGCTCATGCTGTAGAAGCAGTGTTTGATTAATTATCCCGTGGAACAGTTGTTATTGAGAATTTAAACATTATGGACAAGATAAAAGAACATTTATCAATGAAGTCTTACATTGTTCAAATTTGTTTTTACATTGAAGGTACACAATTAGCATCACTTATACCTGGAATTTTGTCCTCTTCCATACATTAAGGAGATCAGAAAGATCAGGCCTAAAAGAAGATGGTGATGGTTTCTCGAATTAATAAAATTCCCACTACAGGAACCAATAGTGTAAATGAGATTAGCTTCCCTGATGGCTCAGAATGCGCCTGCCAGTGCAGGAGATGCAATTTCCATTCCTAGGTGGGAAAGATCCTCTGGAGAAGGGCATGGCAACCCACTCCAGTATTCTTGCCTGAGAAATCCCATGGACAGAAGGAGCCTGATGGACACTCCATGAGGTCGCAAAAAAGTCAGACACCTAGTAGCAACTGAACAGCAAAGGAGCTCCAAGTTGAAAGGATATGTAGTTCTCTTAGGTACAGGAGGGATGGTGTCTCCAGAGCTCCAGTTGGCCAACTAGTTGCTGCTAGCCACCTGAAGCGTGGGTAGGCTGGATTGATGTCTGCTTTGCGTGTAAGATGCACACTGTATTTCTAAGATAAAAGGTAAGAAAAGAAAAGAATGAAAACTACCTCATTTGTTGCATTGGCTACATGTCAACGTGCAAATGTTTCAGAAAATGTAAAATTACATATATGGCTCCTCTTACATTGATGTTGGGTAGGGCTGTTCTAGAGGGTAAGAAAAGCTCTTTGAAGACGACCAAGTCTTTCATGTAGCAATTATAAAGGAAGGTAACCATGTTGAGCCTACATCTGTGCTTCACTTAATTTTTATGAAAAGGAGAAAATAGGACCCTCCCCCCCAAAAAAAAAGACTAACATAGGGGACATTTTCAGAATGCAAGTTCTAATTCATGGAGCCTTATGTATGTCACATGAAAATATCGTGATATCAGTTGATGATAAAAAGATATGAAGCTATCAAGAAATTTGAATTATGTCTTAAGGAGTCTGATTATTAGGGCAAAGCATATAGAACATTTAAGATTTCTATTGAAAATGTTTCAGATAGCTTCTGGGTTTTATCATGTAACCTCTAGATATGGTGAACTTTTTTCAGTTTTCCAGTGAGGTTTCAGGTAAGTTTTTCCAATACATTTATTTTTCATTCATTTATTTAACAAAGCCTGCTGAGGGCTCTGGGTATTGCAAGGCAGTGTTATAAAGGTGAACACTCAGACACCGCCCTTACGCTCTCATAACTAACCAATATCAATTCAGAAACAGTGAAAAAGTACATAATAACCAAGTCATAGTGTCTTTTGTCTTTGAGTGAGTGCTTTACCTTGGTAAATTCAACACATTAATTGTCTTCAACCCAGTATTTATATATTACTGCTCATGTATTAATGAAGAGTCTTATAAGGACTAGATATGGGCTTAAAATATGTTGGTAAAAAATCAAAGTATACTTAATTCATCTGTTAATTTTCAGAACTTAAAAAAGAAAATAAATTTGAGTATTCACCTTTAAATAGAAAAGATGAAAAAATTACAGTACCATCTTATTTATGATACCTTCTTTTAGCCTTTCAGCAACTTTTAGGTTATAAGGAATTTAATAATAGAAATGTAAAAGAGACATTGATTTATGCCCCTAACATAGTTTAAAATTGCTGACTTAAAAAAGCTAAATTTATTTTAGCATATTACAAAGTTCTTAAATCAATATATTTGAGTCTTTTAGGAAAAAGGTAAACATAAATCTTATGTTAGTTTACTACTGCTGCTGTAACAAATTATTGCAAAGTTAGTGGCTCAAAACAACACCAGTGTATCATCTTACAGTTCTGTGGTCCCAAGTCCAACTGGGGTCTCCCTGGGCTAAAATCAAAGTGTCATGGGTTTGTGTTCCTTTCTAGAGCATCTGGGGAAGAATCAGGTTTTTTTGTTTATTCAGATTGTTGACCAGATTCAGTTGCTTGCTATGGTAGTATTGAGGCCCCTGGTTTCCTTGCCAGCTATTAGCTGAGGGATGTTCCCAGCTTCTAGAAGCCTTTCACATTCCTTGGGTTGTGGCCCTCCTGCTCTATCTTCAGTCACCTGTCGTAGGTTGAGATCCTCTCATCCTTCTGATTCCTCTTACTTTTTCTTTAAGTTCAGTAAACCTCCTGTTAGGTTGAGCCTACCTAGAAAATCCAGGATAATCTCTCCATGTCAAGGTCTGCAACCTTAACCACATCCTTCAAGTCCCATTTGCTGTCGTGAAGTGACATATTCATGGGTTCCAGGGATTAAGGCATGGGCATTTTTAGGGGTCATTATTCTGCCTACCATAGATCTTAATTGGGTCCATGCAGTATAACCATAATTTCTTTTTTTTTTTTCTGGAAATATTTTGAAAATGTATTAAGGTACATATACAAATCCAGGGTATCCATGAGAGTAAAAGCAGCAGGGAAAACTGTTATTCTTGTCATTCTGCCTACCACAGATCTAAACTGGGTCCATGCAGTATAGCCATAACTTCTTATCAGTACTCTTAGTACTTTAGGATAGAATAACAATGTTTATAATAACAGGTAGACTGATGCTGAAGCTGAAGTTCTAATACTTTGGCCACCTGATGTGAAGAGCTGACTCACTGGAAAAGATCCTGATGCTAGGAAAGATTGAGGGCAGGAGGAGAAGGGGGCAATAAAGGATGAGATGGTTGGATGGCATCACCAACTCAACGGACACGAGTGTGAGCAAACTCCAGGGGATAGTGAAGGACAGGAAAGCCTGGAGTGCTGCACTTAAGGGGTCACAAAGAGTTGGACATGACAGTAACTAAACAACAACAAACTTTACTGGATGTTTCATATATTCCAGGCACTATTCTCGGAGAAGGAGATGGCACCCCACTCCAGTACTCTTGCCTGGAAAATCCCATGGACAGAGGAGCCCGGTAGGCTGCAGTCCATGGGGTCGCTCAGAGTCGGACAGGACTGAGCAACTTCACTTTCAGTTTTCACCTTCACGCATTGGAGAAGGAAATGGCAACCCACTCCAGTATTCTTGCCTAGAGAATCCCAGGGACAGGGAAGCCTGGTGGGCTGCCGTCTATGGGGTCGCACAGAGTCGGACACGACTGAAGCGACTTAGCAGCAGCAGCAGGCCCTATTCAAAACCCCTTTTCTGCATTTACTCTTAGTCCTCAAAAATGCCCCAGGAGATAAGCGCTGTTGTCCCCACTTACAGATAAGCAAACAGGTATAGAGTAGGAAAGTGACTTGCCTACTTCTCATAGCTGTTAAGTGGTGGAATGAGGATTTGAATCTACATGGTCTGTCTGATTCCAGGGCCTCTGCAGGCCCTGACCCACAACATAGAAGAAATAATTTTGAACATTTGGATTTACTAACCATGCTTTAAAGATATAGTGACTATGAGTTCAGGCTCTAGAATCACCATGTGTGGATTTATATTCTATATTTACCAGTTACTTGATGACCTGGACAAATTACCTAACCTCCCTGGGTCTCAATTAACAACAAACTGAATTCATAGTAACACTTGAGGATTAAATGAGACACTATAAAAGTATGTACTTACAACAGTGCCTCTGCATGAGCTATTGCAGCTATAATTATTGATGACAATTCAACTTCTAAAAACAGCAGTTTATTGTAAAAAGGAGTGTTTCCTTTATGAAAATTCAGTCGCTTTATGAAATAAAAACTGAAAGTTAATCTTTTTCCTTTTCAAAGACCACACTGTTTTCTCCTTCCCCAGTCGATAATTACTCTCCGATCCAACCCAGCTGCCATCGTTCTGGCAATGTTACTTTTTCCAATCAGGTGTTACGCTATTGTACACTTTAGGCACTTTGTCCAGACTCTAGTTCCCCCAGGTTAACATACAAATTCCTTAGAAAGGCACCAGGACTCAAACTCCAAGTACCGTGTGCTGCCCGGTGTTTACACAGCCCCCATTTCTAACTTCGATTTTCTTTTGCAATTGTTCCTGGAGGAGACATGGTGCTAATATACCACTCCAAACCTACCCCCTCTTCCAATAATCTTTGCTGCCATTGCTTCAATTCAAACTGTCATGCTTTCTGCACTTTAAGTCATCCCCAACAAATTCATGGCCTCCAGTCTTACCACCCTTCAAACTTTTATTACTCTCCTCCCTGTTCACCAGAATAGTCTTTCTAAAATACAAAACTCCACATTACTGTCCTCCTTCAAACCCTTGATTGTCTTTTCCAGACCCCATTCCTGCAAATACTATTCCTTTCCTTACATCTCTTAACACTGACTAAGTGCTTCTACTGTTGCATTCAAGGTATGCTTATTTAAGAACTTTCTTCTTGCCTTCTAAATCATGAACACATTGATAGGGATTAAGAGATGCTTTTGCTTGCATGAATTTATTCCATTATTTTGTTACTGCCTATTTACATGTCTGTCTGTTGTCTCTGAACTGTGAACTCTTTAAGGGGAGGTTTGTGGTATTATTTCTCTTTACCTGGGTGCCCAAGAGGTAGAAGGTGCTTAGTCATTGTGAATGAATGAATAAAGAAAAATAACCCCACATACATACAATTGAAACAATGCTGCTTAAATCCCCAAATGTGTTTATTGAGACTATATAAGGTCCTGACTTTAGAAGCTACATAACTGGTGGTTAACAGCATGGACTCTGGAGTCAGTGTTTGGCTTTGAATTCTGACTCTGCCACTTACTACCAGTTCACTATGAACCTTGAGTCTATGCTTTGTAAAACAGGGATGATAACAATATAACTATCTCTTTGGGTTAATAGAGCCAAATGAGTTCATGTTTATGAAGTGTTTACAATAGCATCTACCACATAGTAAATATTTTGTAAGTGTTGGTTAAGTAAAATTATGATAGTTTATGTTTTTATTACTCTTGTAGCCCACCAGGCTCCTCTGTCCATGGGATTCTCCAAGCTAGAATACTTGAGTGGGTTGCCATTTCCTTCTCCAGGGAATCTTCCCAACCCAGAAATCGAACCTCGGTCTCCTGCATCGCAGGTAGATTCTTTACCAGCTGAGCTACAAGGGAAGCCCTGATAATAGCTAATGTCCTTATAATACAGTGATAAAAAATACCACAGTGTTTTGTAATTGTGATATTTAACTAGAGATTTTTAAACTTTCAATGATTTTTAATATCTTAAAAATATATAAAATATATTTTGATGAGTAAAGTTGTGATGTTGTATGTTGCCCTGTAAAGAGGCCAAGGAACTAAGGACAGCACCTGGCCAAAAGCCAGAAAGGAACCAAGGTCCTGAGTCCAGTAGCTTGCTAGGAACTGAGTCCTACCAAAGACTAGATCTTAGTACTTCTAAGTACTTCTAGTACTTAGAAGTGGACCTTTCTCTGGTTGAGCTTTGAGATGCCTGCAGCCCCAGTGAACACCTTCATCTCAGCCTTGTGAGAGATCTTGAGCCAAAGGACACTGCTAAACCTCACCCAGATTCCTGATCCATAGAATTATGAGATAATAATTTTTAAAGCCATTACATTTGGAGGTAACTTGTTACACAGCAGTAGACAGCTAACGTGTGTCTGTGTGTGTACTCAGTCATGTCTGAATCTTTGTGACCCCATGGATTGTAGCCTACCAGGCTCCTCTGTCCATGGGATTCTCCAGGAAAGAATATTGGAGTGGGTTGCCATTCCCTTCTCCAGGGGATCTTCCTGACCCAGAGATCAAACTGGGGTCTCCTGCATTGCAGGAAGATTCTTTACCATCTGAGCTACCAGGGACTAATATATTAATGCTATTTCAGTACAAATGTGTAACTAAAACACTTGGAATGAAAGGCAACTTTGTAGGTTTCCTAGTTATTAATCAAAGCTCTTTCTACTGAAAACAATGATGATAATAATAATAAAATTAGAATATTAGTAGTAATTTACATTTTTTGAATGCCTACTAGGATATAAGGCACCTTTCCAAATTATATTTATAAATATCAGTTCAGTTCAGTAGCTCAGTCATGTCAAATTCTTTGCAAACCCATGGACTGCAGCACTCCAGGCCTCCCTGTCCATCAACAACTCCCAGAGTTTACTCAAACTCATGTCCATTGAGTCGGTGATGCCAACCAACCATCTCATCCTCTGTTGAGCCCTTCTCCTGCCTTCAATCCTTCCCAACATTATGGTCTTTTCAAATGAGTCAGGTCTTCACATCAGGTGGCCAAAGTATTGGAGTTTCAGCTTCAACATCAGTCCTTCCAATGAATATTCAGGACTAATTTCCTTTAGAATTGACTGGTTGAATCTCCTTGCAGTCCAAGGGACTCTTAAGAGTCTTCTCCAACACCACAGTTCAAAAGCATCAATTCTTCAGCGCTCAGCTTTCTTAACAGTCCAGCTCTCACATCCATACATGACTACTGGAAAAACCATAGCTTTGACTAGATGGACCTTTGTTGGCAAAGTAATGTCTCTGCTTTTTATATGCTGTTTAGGTTGGTCATAACTTTTCTTCCAAGAAGCAAGCATCTTTTAGTTTCATGGCTGCAATCACCATCTGCAGTGATTTTGGAGTCCCCCAAAATAAAGTCTGACACTGAAACACTGTTTCCCCATTTATTTGCCATGAAGTGATGGGACTAGATGCCATATTCTTAGTTTTCTGAATGTTGAGTTTTAAGCCAACTTTTTCACTCTCTTCTTTCACTTTCATCAAGAGTCTCTTTAGTTCTTCTTCACTTTCTGCCATAAGGGTGGTGTCATCTGCATATCTGAGGTTATTGATATTTCTCCCACAAATCTTGATTCCAGCTTGTGCATCTTCCAGCCCAGCATTTCTCATGATGTACTCTGCATATAAGTTAAATAAGCAGGGTGACAATATACAGACTTGACATACTCCTTTCCCTATTTGGAACCAGTCTGTTGTTCCATGTCCTATTCTAGCTATTTTTTCCTGACCTGCATACAGATTTCTCAAGAGGCAGGTCAGGTGGTCTGGTATTCCCATCTCTTTCAGAATTTTCCAGTTTTTTGTGATCCACACAGTCAAAGGCTTTGGCATAGTCAATAAAACAGAAGTAGATGTTTTTCTGGAACTCTTTTGCTTTTTTGATGATCCAACGGATGTTGGCAATTTGATCTCCGTTTCCTCTTTTCTAAATCTAGCTTGAACATCTTGAGGGTCATGGTTCATGTACTGTTGAAGGCTGGCTTGGAGAATTTTGAGCATTACTTAACTAGCATGTGAGATGAATGCAATTGTGTGGTAGTTTGAGCATTCTTTGGCATTGCCTTTCTTTGGGATTGGAATGAAAACTGACCTTTTCCAGTCTTGTGGTCACTGCTGAGTTTTTTTTTTAAATGCAACAGCTTGTAAGATTGTTGTTTTTTGTTGTTTAATTGCTAAGTTGTCTCTGACTCTTGCGACCTTATGGACTGTAGCATGCCAGGTTCCTCTGTTCATGGGATTTCCCAGGGAAAAATACTAGAACGAGTTGTCATTTCCTTACCCAGGGGATCTCCCCAACCCACCTGAAGTTCCTCTTGTGTCTCCTGCATTGTAGGTGGATTTTTAACCACTGAGTCACCAGGGAAACCCCATAAGATAGGTATTAATTATAATTATCTCCATTTTATAAGTAATGGAATTAGAGCTAAGGGAGGTTAAATAAAGGACATGCCCAAGATCCCCAGTTGAGTAACAACATATTGGCAAGATTTGAACCCAGGCTGTGTGACTAGAGTTTTCTCTCTGAACTACTATAATAAATTGTTCCCTAAAGATCCATGATCTAAGGCAAAGGTGATGGGTGTGGCAGGAAGAAAGGGCAGCACTCTGAGTTCACAGGGAAATGAGCTTAATCCTGATCTAGGAAATGCTGGGGTGCCAGGGCGGCATCTGATCTGACTTTCAAATGCTGGGTGGAATTTAGGTGCGTGGCTCTTAGAGGAAGGAGTCTATCAGCTGAGCAAAAAGTTGGAAAAGCATGAGACACAGACAAGAAAACATCACCTCACAGTGTGTCTGGAGCTCAGCTAGTGGGAGATAAACTTATGTAGTTTGGAACTTGGTTATAGTTCTGTGAAAGATTTTGAATATTTTTAATAAAAAAAAACTAGCTCTTGAGTTTTTTGTTTTTTTTTTTTGATAGTAGCTTAAATCAAGTACCTCTTAGTTTAAACTATACTGCAAAACTGTTAGAGAGAGGATATTCTGGTGAATTTGAAATAGAAAATCTGATTGTATGTGTTGTATGAAAATATGAAATTTAATTAACATGAAGTGCAAAAGAAAAATAGAAATATACACAGAGCATTTCATGTGGTTAAATTTCTTAACACATTCAAAGATGTGTTCAGCTTGTATTTAGTTTCAGTAAAACTGCAAGGATATCAAAATTTGTAGACCTTTTTATTTCCTTGTAAAAACAATACTGTTGGTGGTTACATTCAAAGCACATCAAGCATTTCACTAAAAACAGAGCCTAGAGAAATTAAAAAAAGTTATGGTTGTGTGTTTAGTTACCTGGGAGTGGACCTTGAAAACAGTACTATGTAAGGCATTCATATGAGCAGGGCTTAAAATATTATCCTTTTTCTCAAAACATCATTCAAGTGCCCTAGATGGAAATTTAATTTTGTAAGATGTCTGTACTGTTCAAATTTGTTTATGGTGTGAGCTTTCAATTTAGACAATTTATCATTACTTGGAGAGGAACTTTTTCTCTTAAGCCAGATTGAGTTTCCTTTCCAGGGAATAGATGAATCCAGGAAAAATGTTTCCACAGCTCGTACCTAGCCAAAAGCCATGGCCATGGAGGAATGGAGAGCTCATTGAATAATGACAAAAGGAAAATATGTAATCCCCTTTCCCTTAGCCTCTTGTGCCCTTGACTTGTCTCAAAACTCTCCAGTCCATAGATTCAAGCAGTGTCTATTTTGATTCTCAAATTTAGGGGTTGAACTTCTGCTTCACAACAGTATTAAGCAGACGATTACAAATATGATATACCTACAGAGGTCTGACTCTAGTTTGCCTGACAATCGTATAATCTTTGGAAGGTCTCTTTATGACCTTTGGAAGGTCTCTTAACTGTCATGAGCATTGATTTCTTATTCTCTCATCTGTTTGACATATCCTCAAAGATTCCTTTTGGTTTTAATGGATTAAGATTCTAAAGGCCAATTTTGCATGACTACAGTTTCACCCCAATGCTACATTTAAACACTTGGGTTTCCATGCTGTCTCCATATATTTTTGAATTCATCTTTTCTGTGTCTGTGTTTTCTGCAGTAACATAATTACATGCATAAGAGAGGCTAAGTCCTAAATTTGTCTCCTTTTCTGGTTATTTTTGATCTCATAATTTAGGAGATGATACTCCTTCCATCTCAAGGGCTACCAGTGCTACAGAAATAAGTTGGAAGTCATTTCCTTGTAAAATATCTCTCTTTTCTGTATGTATTTACATATTTGTACTGTATATCTTGGCTTCCCAGGTGGCGCTAGTGGTAAAGAACCCTCCTGCCAATGCCAGAGACCTAAGATGGAAGGTTTGATCCCAGGAATGGGAAGCTTCCCTGGAGAATGGAATGGCAACCTACTCCAATATTCTTGCCTGGAGAATCCCATGGACAGAGGACCCTAGGGAGCTATGGTCCATAGGGTCGCAAAGAGTCAGACATGACTGGAGCAACTTAGCATGCACCATCTTACTGTTATAACAGAGGAAGTTGGTGAGGAAAAGAGAAAAATATATATGGCAATAATTTACCCTGACACCAATCACCTTAGCAAACTCAGCATCCATCCAGCCCTCCAGCTTCCAACCCAAGAGGATTGCAGTGAGCCTGAGAGGCAGGGAATTTCTTCCAAAAGAAGTCTCTGAAACCACGATAAGCTGTTCCGAACAAGAGCTATGTACTCATTACATGAGAAATTTGGACTGGCCTGCAGGCAATATTCTTGTCTCGCTCAAAAATGTAGGGAATAAAGGTTTATATAGGTGAGTTCAAATTTCACATAATTTCTAAGAAGTCTGGAAAGCATCCGAAAGTCCCAATTTTTCTTGAATTTCTGGATTAGGGCTTTGTTCTTTCTGTGACTCATTTTTGAAGGCTCTAATAACTAAACATTTCTCCTGATTGTCTCTGGGTCATAGGAATCCCCTATAAGTTGGGTAAAGGTGAGCTGTGGAATTACAAGAACTGAATTTAGTGTTAAGGAGACAGGATCACTTATGTCCACCATGTATATTGAGCTGAGTGCTCTTAGGCAAATGGCAGTATTCTTGATGGTCCCAGTGATGTTGAAGAGTATGGGTAAGATAACTTTTGAGGACTATTTTAGTTCTAAATTTCTACGGTGTTTAGAGTAAATTGCCACATGCTTGTAGATATTTTGGATTAGACCCAAAACCAAGGTAAATAAATGTTGAAAGTTAGTGCTACTTAGCTGGGCTTTGATATTATCCAGAATTGTAGAAGCTTAGGTTTATCTACTTTGATTCCAAGAACTGCTGAAGAGAAATGTAGCCCAAAGTGAATGTAAGGCTTGCTCTTGCTGGTGTCAACTTAAATTGAATAACTTTGAGGTGTTCTTTTTAGCCATCATTACAGAACAACAATGTAAAGTATATGACTTTTATATTTACTCCTTTTAAATTCTATCATTTAAAAATTATCCTTGTTATCTTTAGTAATATTCTACCAAGTTTCCCTAATCCAGTGACAATCAGTGACACAAGATTTTTACTGTATATACAGTGCTATGCTAGTCGCTCTGGAAGGATAAAAACACCTATGACAAGGCACCTGCCTTTAGGTGCTAGGAGAAGAGAAAAACCATTAAGAAACAAACATATGAACAGGAATGAAAGAATAAAAAACCCCAGGACATTCTGCAGGAGAATGGGTTTAACCAAAAAGGGAAAAATGTATGCTTTGCTTTTCTAATAAAATAATTTTGTGAGCACTTTGTTCAATTAAAGATTATTATACTTAGAAGCAGGTTGAAATCTTTTTCTTCCCAGCATGCAAAGCTTTCTTAAAAGATAAAGATTGTCATGGTATTTTTAATTATTGAGGTTGGGTACTTATTTCCTTCTTACATTCATGTGCTTCCAAAGGGATTTGGAACATGAAAGAGTTTCATAGCTATTTAGAGAAATGAGAATTTAGGCCTTTATAATTATACACATTACTTTCCAGTTCTGTCTAAGTTCAGACTCTATTCTCTGTAGTATTGAGCCTTCCAAGTGGTGTTACACCAATATAATGTACGATCTATGTGCCTGGAACATCCAAACATTGGTGAGTTTCTAGAATACATTAAGGCAAATTAGTTTCAGCTAGCTTTGTCCTGTGGAGAAGGCGATGGCAACCCACTCCAGTACTCTTGCCTGGAAAATCCCATGGACGGAGGAGCCTGGTGGGCTGCAGTCCATGGGGTCGTGAAGAGTCGGATACGACTGAATGACTTCACTTTCACTTTTCACTTTCATGCATTGGAGAAGGAAATGGCAACCCACTCCAGTGTTCTTGCCTGGAAAATCCCAGGGACAGGGGAGCCTGGTGGGCTGCCGCCTATGGGGTCACACAGAGTCAGACATGACTGAAGCGACTTAGCAGCAGCAGCAGCTTTGTCCTGAGTGATTTTTTTCTATGTGGTTTGTGAATTATCAAATAAACATATCATTTAGGAAATACAATTTTATAACATCCTTCTTATTCCCAGTAATTGTAGCTCAAACATGATATAGCAATAATGCAATTTGGCTATCATGGGCTGACTACCTGAAGCAGTGTCTCAGCATGTTATTCATGAGCTTAAGATGACTAGAAAATGATAATTTTGGGGGGATGGATCGATCCCTGCTCACCTATCAAAATCTTATACTATAACCATGTACATTTGAGTAGTGTTTAGTGAAGGTAAATATTTCTGTCTTGTCATGTATAATTTTTTTTAAATAATGCTGATCTATCATAAGGGCTTTCTAGGTGGCTCAGTGGTAAAGAATTCGCCGGGCAATGCAGGAGACATGAGACAACAGGCTTGATCCCTGGTCAGGAAGATCCCCTGGAAAAGGAAATGGCAACCCTCTCCACCATTCTTGCCTGGAAAATTCCATAGACAGAGGCGCGTGGTGTGCTACAGTCCACAAAGTAGCAAAGATTCAGACACAACTGAACGACTGAGCAAGCAAGCAAAGCACATCTATAATAAAGTACTAATTTATAATAAAGTATCGGTGGTTTTATTTCTGATTAAGGTTAGACCATTTCCTTCTATTTTATGAAATAATATTAATGGCTAATGCTTATATCAGTTCAGTTCAGTTCAGTCACTCAGTCATGTCTGACTCTTTGCGACCCCATGAATCGCAGCACGCCAGGCCTCCCTGTCCATCACCAACTCCCGGAGTTCACTCAGACTCATGTCCATCGAGTCAGTGATGCCATCCAGCCATCTCATCCTCTGTTGTCCCCTTTTCCTCCTGCCCCCAATCCCTCCCAGCATCAGAGTCTTTTCCAATGAGTCAACTCTTCGCATGAGGTGGCCAAAGTACTGGAGTTTCAGCTTCAGCATCATTCCTTCCAAAGAAATCCCAGGGCTGATCTCCTTCAGAATGGACTGGTTGAATCTCCTTGCAGTCCAAGGGACTCTCAAGAGTCTTCTCAACACCACAGTTCAAAAGCATCAGTTCTTCGGCACTCAGCCGTCTTCACAGTCCAACTCTCACATCCATACATGACCACAGGAAAAACCATAGCCTTGACTAGACGGACCTTTGTTGGCAAAGTAGTACCCACTATTTTCCAGACACTAAGTGTTTTATAGGTATTGGTCCACTTCATGTCCAAAACAACACCATGTATGTAGCAGGCATTGTGATGATCACAGTCCCATTTTACAGATGAAGAAAGTGAGGCAGAGTGATTAAGTAACTTGTCCCAGATCATCAAGGCACCAGGTCTGAATTTGCACTCAGGCACCCTGACTCCTGACTCTGGCATCAGTGCTCTCTATTATCATGCTGTACTTCCTCTCCACAAGTCAGCCTGGACCTCAGCAGCCCTTCATTTCGAGGTCTGGAGCCCTAGTTTGGGGCTTGAGCAACTGTAGCCAAATCCTGTTTTTCACTTAATCACTCAACAATAAATGAGTGAGATGGGAAGAACTAGCTTGCAGCCAGCTCTGGCTCCATAATTCATAGAACTCAGTCCAAAAAAATGTGGGGCCTCTTGTACAAAAAGTAGGAAAAAAATAGGATTAACGATACTAAAATATAAAGCCTCTCCCTTCTTTCATGGTTTCCCCCTTGTCATGGAATTTTTCATCTGCCAGTGAATGTTGTCCTAAGTAAAGAAAAATTAAAAATTGAAATTATTAGCATGAATTTGCCATTCATCTTTGTGTTGTGCAATGTCTATTTTCAGGGCAAATAGAAAAGCATTTAACTTTTATGTGGAATCACCAAAATCATACAGTGATTTTTTGTAACTTGTACCTGAATATCTTTTTTTTTCCTTTCTTACCAGAACAGTGGAAACTCTGCATAAAACTAATTCAACTGTTTTTATTTCACTGCTTGACATGCACATTTCACCAACACTTTCTCCTTCTGGCTTACTGATGAATAGGAAGGACTGAAGGGAATGTGAGTTGTCCTGGTTTTTTTTTTCCCCACTCCTTCTGTGTTATAATTTTTAATGTAAAATAGTTCATCAATAGGAAGGAAGTAGCCTGCTTGGTTGTGTCTGACTCTGTGACCCCATCAGGCTCCTCTGTCCATGGAATTCTCTAGGCAAGAATACTGAAGTGGTAACCTAGCCCTTCTCCAGGAGATCCTCCCAACCCAGGATTGGAACTGGGGTCTCCTGCATTGCAGGTGGATTCTTTTCCAGGTGAGCTACCAGGGAAGCCCAAGTTCATTAATAACTGAAATTAATATGAGTAAGAAAGGATATGATAAAATTCCTCGGTTCATGTTTCTTATAACACCACTGCTTTTCTTTCTTTTAGAAGCAATTCTGTTTCAAATAGGAAGTGTATCCTCTGTGGGTTCAGTTGTAGAAGCAACAAACTTACTGTGCCCTTGATTTGCATCTCTCTCAACTTTCACTTATGGTGGGTCCCCTGGAATCCAGTGCACATGGACACACAAACACTATGTGTGAATTGGGAGGTAAGGGACAGTGCAAACTGACATGCATTTTGCTTGTGTCTCCTTTGCTCATGTGTATGCTCCATTGTACCATGGGAGGGACTTTGCTTAAAAAACACAAGTGCAAAAATGAGATTTTGGAGAATTTCATGATGGCAATAGCAGAGTTTTTTGAGGGCAAGGCTCTGCACAGGTTGTATGCCTGAAGTAAGCCTAGCTTTGGGCCATTAGATGAGACGGAAGCTGAGTTGAACTAAAACCACTTTTTCAAGTTAACCCCAAACATCCCAAACATCATGCTAAAGATTGGGATAGATGTATGTATACTGTCATGTGTAAAATAGATGGCTAGTGTAAATCTGCTGTACAGCATAGGGGACTCAGCTCAGTGCTCTATGGTAACTTAGAGGGGTAGCATGTGGGAGAGAGGGGATATATGTATACATATAGCTGATTCACTTCATGGTACAGCAGAAACTAACCCAACGTTGTTAAAGCAGCATCTGCTGCTGCTGCTGCTAAGTCGCTTCAGTTGTGTCCGACTCTGTGCGACCCCATAGATGGCAGCCGACCAGGCTCCCCCGTCCCTGGGATTCTCCAGGCAAGAACACTGGAGTGGGTTGCCATTTCCTTCTCCAACGCATGAAAGTGAAAAGTGAAAGTGAAGTCGCTCAGTCGTGTCCGACTCTTCACAACCCCATGGACTGCAGCCTACCAGGCTCCTCTATCCATGGGATTTTCCAGACAAGAGTACTGGAGTGGGGTGCCTTTGCCTTCTCCCATTAAAGCAGCTGTACCTCAATAAATAAATAAGTAATAAATAATATTAATAATATATTTTTTTTAATGTAAGAGATTGGCCTGGGACTGTTAAGTGTAGTCACAAGTGATCAAAAAGGCCACCGTGCCTACAAAGGCAGTGGAGTTGGCTGACTACTGCCCTACTGAAATGAAGCCCTGCTGAATGATGATGAAAAATGGCCTACCATTAACAAATGGTTAAGTGTTAAGTGTAAAAACTGGAGACCCTGGCTGGTTTCAGCATAGTTAAAGGGCAGGTATAGTCAAATGGTAGAGAGGAGAATTAATTAGGAGGGTTGCTGAGATGTTTGGACCCTCGGCCGAGGCAGATATGCCCTGCAAAGGTCAGAGTCCTAGAAGGAAAACTAGGAATTCTGCGAGGTAGGACAGGGCTCTCTGGGTGTCCCTGAGGATATTGATTCTACAGCCCCCCTGAAGCCTCCAGATATGCAGAGGCGGCCACTCTGCCCTTCTATACAAACAGCTGGCACTCCAGCTGTGCTGGAAGATGCTACAGACTCTATCCTCAGGTCAACTGGTACCCTGGTCAGATTCAGCCCTCATTCATCTCTTCTGACTGCCAAGCCAATAACTACAGATTGGATTTTTAAAACTGCTTGGTCAACAGACCAAAATGTAAGCCTGAATAAGCAAGAATGTATTAACCTGGGGGCACTTTCTTGGGAAATAAGGATTAACACCCTAGAAAAGACTGTAGTCATGGGGCACATATGCTGCTGTGGTGGCTTTTGGAAACCTAGAAAAACAATGTCCAACTCTCAGTAAGTTAGGAATGCCTGAGTTGACCTGGCTGATGGTGGATGAAGGGAAAAATTATGCTTGAGAGAAGTGGGCATGTTGGAGTGGATATATTAAGGAAAACCCACAAAACCCATCATGAGATTATATCCCACGACAGAGCTGAGAGAGGACTGACTGTATGTTAAAACTACCAGGAATGTACTGGAGAGAGATGCAGGCCAGCGATGATGACCATTATCAGACTCCATTTCAAGGTAGTTGGCAAAAGAATATAGTTGGTTAGTCACCTGGGTTCTAGCCCTCATTCTAAAATAACGGGGTGATGCAGGATAGTTGTAAAACTATCTAGGCAAATCATTCAGAAAATTTCATTTTGGAAAAGAGAAGTCTTTATGGTTTCCTCAGATCCGTATAAGTCTATGCCTCACTGCTCTCAGCCCTTAACACTTTTCTTTGGCTGTGTTGAGTCTTTGCTGAGGTGTGTGGACTTTCTCTACACGCAGTGCTCAGGCTTCTTTTTGTGGTGGCTTCCCTTGTTGCAGAGCACAGGTTCTAGAGTGTGAGACTCAGTAGTCGGGGGCTTAGATGCCCCTAGGCATGTCCCCAACCAGGGATCGAATCTGTGTCCCCTGTGTTACTGGCAGATTCTTAACCACTGGACCACCAAGGAAGTCCCACATGTTTATTTTTAAATTGACTTATTTTTCCCTAATGTCTGAAGAGGTAGATAATATTATTTAAGTTTTAGGGATTAGGAAACAAAAGGTAAGAGAGTCTAGATGATTTTGCACGTTTTAAAGTTGACAAGAGAGAGATAATTACTTACTATTGCAAATCATGAAGCAAAGTGGTCTATGTTTGAATCAAGGCTCTGTAGCTAACTAACCCTGTGACGTTGGGCAGTAATCTACATTTTAAACTTAGTTACTTTAACTGCAAAATGAGGTTAAGGCTAAAATTTGAATTATAGATTATTTGGAATATTACCTGTGATAATCCAAGTAAAATGCATGTAGCATATATTTCATAAGTATTAACTCAAAATACATTTCTTTTGCTGTTACTGTTGGGCTTGCCACTTGCATCTGAAACATAGATCAATTGCCTGCCTGATCTTTCAAATTCCATTTTTATTTTGGAATTCCAGGTACAGGAAGATATGACAAAACTCTGTTTTTATTTAAAAAACAAACTAGTATACAAGCAAGAGGAATTTATCACTCTCTCATTTCCAATATCAAAATTTACTAATCGATGGAGCCCAAATTTGAAAATGTGCAGAGTTCACCATTAAATCACTTCACTTATTTTCTCTTTTCAAAAATATATATATTTTTTTAAAACAGCAGGAAAAAAAAAGAAAATCATGTTCAAGAGAGGGCTGTTACTCTACTACATTTCTTTAATGATTGGTTGTATTTTCTCCCAGGACTCAAAGAAAAGAAGAGAACATGAGGGTTGATTGCATCAAAAGTGTGTCACGAATAAAGGAATCAAGAAATCACATATGTCTGCACAGAAGTCAACTAATAAATCAAAAGCATGTTCTTAGCTAAGTCAGATGTTTCTTTGAAACAGCATATTGCACAATTCTAACATACTCTAGATTCAGCTACCTAACAGGCTGTTGCTTTCAACTAGTGAAAAAATCTAGCAGCGCAAATGTTTATAAGGCTGGTAAAACATTTTAACTTTATTTAATGCCCTGATTAGCTATTACTGGTTTGATGATTACATTGTAAAACCTAAAATCATAAATGGAGAAAATAACCTTTTGGCAAGAGTGAACCCTAATTGTTACAACATCCTATATTATGTGTTCATCATTTCTCTTTAGCAGTTATTTTGATGTAAAATTTAACAAGTTTTCTTTCATCCCATATCAAGTCTATATTTTTCTTTAAATTGTGGATTTAAATTTCCACATCACTCTTTTAGAGTTGAGAGTCATAAAATTAACATATGTCATAATCATTTTAATCAAATCCTCATGATAGTATCGTGTCCTAATCAAGGAACAATAAAAATTATAACCCTTAAAAATGTTAAGATGACTGTATCTTACAACAAAGAATAAGCCAATCACATTATAGTGGAAGAAAACTAGTTCACATAGTTTTAAGCTTTAAATATTAAAAAGTTCCTGACTATGTGAAGGTTGCTGTGGGTGTGTGTAACTTTGTAGCAAAGGAGGAACTTCTTAGACTATTATTAATTGACAGAGGTAGGAGGAATTTGGCTCAATTGATCATTATTCTATTTTTCAATGATATTTAATTGCTCTTATATTGTAATGTCAATGGTAGTCAATGTCAAATCTGAAAACTGTATTCTACCCCCATTCATCCTTTGACCAAAAAAGTGCAGCTACATGTGTTTGTTGGTTACTGATACCAAGGAAGGACAGTCTTCCAGAGGAAATTATTGAACACTGTATTTTATCAGATTTAAAAAGGAAGGAGGGTCAGGGGATATTAGTGAAAAATTGGGGAATAGAAAACTAGGAGAGGAATCATTGGTTTAAGTTTCTAACCAGTAATCACCTAATTATTCTGAATGAAAACCAATCTTTCATCTTGAGTTACCAAATTCAGCAGCAATGAGAAGGAAGAATGGCCTCCTTCCTATATGTGGAGCTACTTAAGTGCAATGAGAGGGCCCTGGAGTTGCTTTGCCAGAATTCTGAAATCCAGGGTCTTTTTTTTTTTGCCTATTTCTTCCTTTCATTAAATCTACTCATTATTTTCCAAGGCTGCCAATTCTGTGTGTAGTGTCTATTCACAGCACTTAATATTTCATCAGAGCTTAGTGCTATCATTAGGAGCCAAACAAATAATGGAAAAGCTAGGCTACAAAGCCAAGTGGTCAAATGGGAGGGAATGGCTATATGGTGCCGAAGTACAGCGGCTGTTTCAGTTGTGTGATTTTTTCCCCATCTGGCTCCCAAATCAAATAATTGAAGAACATAAAAAGGGAAATGGCACTAGTGAAATGTTCCCTCTCTGATAGACACTTGGCACCCACTGTCTTCATCATGCTTACACTGATCCAGGCCCAAGACCAATTCTGTTCATAGTTAAGAAATATTAATGAGGCTTGCAACAGTAACTTGCTGACTTAGTGTCAGGCCATCCCATATGAAAGAACTGGCCCCTTGCTTGTGCCCTAGTTGCAATAAGGGGTGTTGTAAAGCCTTTGAACACAAATGTGCCCTTTCCCAGTCTCCTGCTTAATTTCTCCATGACTTGTTCTTCTCCCTGAATCTTACCCAATTCTACCTAATACCAGGCTTCTGGATCTCTCTGTCTCCTTTCCCGTTTGCTTGCTTATTCAGACTTCTGATCGCCTGCATGTGCTTCCCACTAATAATCATGCCCCACATTTAGCTGTTGGGATCTTCCTGCCATGTATTGCCTGATCACTTAGATTTGCTGTTAATCCCCTGACATACCACATGTGGAATCAGAATTACTCCCTTTTCCTGCTTTGGCATTCATCTTCATTTGCCTCATCTTTTCATTCATTCTGGTTGGTCTGATATGCTCTGTGTGCTCTGGTTCTTTGATTATGGGAAGCAGGAAGAAAAATATGGTCAGAGGGCCTAGAAACATGGCGGCAATGAGAAATCTAAACTTCAGAGTTGTCTCTGCCTTGCTGCTATCTTGGATAGATTTTTCCATCCTTTGTTCCTTTTGCATTGTACAGAGAAGGCTTTTGTGAAGTCTTGATTAATCTGAAACTACAGTGTACGACAGCTCACAGGTAGTGATTTTGGCAGCTATTTTGAGTTTATCCACATGTCAGTAGCGGTAATTGCAAGCTTCTTTTCTTGTTAATTCCTGCAGTTGCCACTCTCCTTCCCCTGCTGTGAAATTTTGTCCCTCTCCCAAACAGAACACATTTTTTTTTCCTGATGTGCAGAGCACACTCATTAATTTCTCACTTAGTGATGATTCATTAATCATGGAAGGGCATGTGAGCTGCAGTTAAAGCAACTCCTTTAATTTAATTTAACAAACATTTATTGAGTGTTTAATGTGCAGAGCAAAGTGCTAAGCATGAGACCCGAGGATACCCAGTTTGTAGGATATGTAAATTATCTTTTCATCAGGATAAGTGTTTAATAAACTTATCTGAATGAAAATCTAATTGGTATATATTTTATTATGATTTTATGTTTAGATAAAAATTTAAAATAAACTTTAGTTATAATGAAACATACTTGGATTGTTTCTATGGAGAATGAGTGTGTTTTATTTAAGTAACTTACCTACAGTTCATAGTCTTATGAAAACAGTGCCAAGTCAAAAACTAAATCCTTCAAAATATCACAGCTTATGTTTCCCTTTTGTACATCATTTCTTTTCTTCTCTGTTGATTGCATTGTGTAGGAATAATACAGAGACAGAATCAGGAAAATGGTTAGAAAAGAAATGATCTTTGAGCAAAACTAGGATACAGTGTGAAATAGTCATTTTATATAATCGAATTATAGAATCATGGAATGTTAGAATAGATAAGATCCAGTCATCAATTTTATTTCAATCATTTTACAGGTAAGGAGGCTCAGACCCAGGAAAGAAGGAATGGTTTCCTCATGATTGCCCAGCTAGTTGGAATCAGAAACCAGCTTTTGATCCAGGTCTGAAGTATTAATTATGACTCCCTGAATGGTGAGAACCAGAAAACAAACTAACTTGGGAAATTGTTGGTCATGCGTTTGAGAGGTGGGTGGATTGCAGTCATGGCTTGATCTAAGCATTCCAGCTGTTCTAGTTTCACTCATTCTCCAACTCCAGAATCGGTTTCTGTCTCTGGTAGACTCAGTTCCTCCTAGTGGGGACAGGCTTCATCCATACTACTGGTAAAGATGTTCATAAGTAGCCACAGGATAAAGTGTTCCTGGCTTACTGGCTTAATATAAAACATGAAAAGAGAGTCATTTCTATTATTTGAACATCACTCAGGATCCTGATTGCATCTTCTTGGTTCATGTGGGCATCACCACGACAGTCAGACATGGCTCACATATCCATTGTCTTTGGTCAGAGAAGCCCAACTGCTATCAAAACAAGGGCAATGCTAGGAAAATATTCTGGACAGACAAAAACAATGGCTTCATAGCCCATGACATTAAAAAAAATCTTAAAGGATTTAAAATGGCTCATAATTAAAAGAAAACAAAGTTGAAACCTAATTTTATATTTTTGGAATATTGAAGAAAGTTGGAGATATTGATTAGGACATGTTTGCTCTATTAGAGCTTATTGCAAACAATGAATAACTGTTATCAGCATAGTTCACTCTCCTTTTTCCATAACCTTCCCTTTTTCCATGGAAAGGTTCCCCCCTCCTCCATGACCCAAACCTATCCACTACTAATTAGCAACCCTCACCTTTACATTCTCTCTTTATCTCTCTTATTTTTAACTGTAAAACTCCAGGTAGACATCAGAGAAAATTCTTATGAAAAAAGCATTTAAGAGTTCTTGTTCATATTTTTGCCCATAGTATGTTCATAATTGTTCAATATTGCTCATAAATTATTGTTCAGATTATTTTGATTCTTTGATACTCATTATTTCTATTATATTGTAGTGAATACTAATGAATTAATGAAGAAGAGTAATTTACTTAGGACATTGCTACATGCAGAGAAAGTGCTATAAGGTTTTGTTTTTAGACAAATTAAAGCTTTTTGAAAGTTTATCCCTCTGAATATAATTATTTTTGTGCCTGTGCATTATCAAATTCAGTCACTGTAATTCAGTGTGCTCAAACTCATACAACATACATATTCATTCAACACTCAGGAAGTTCTTTCTAGAATGAATTAGCTAATAAATGACTATTTATAAACACAAATACACACATTTATAGACACCTGACCTCAAGGCAAAGGGGATTAACAACACTCAACCACTTCTAGACTTTACTGATCTGTAATTCCACTTCTGTGATATAGATGTTATTCCTATTTAAATGATTAAGTAATTAGCCCCATATAATATTAAGAGTAGCGGTTTTGTCAGATCCTATGGGTTTTAGTTCCAGCTTTGCTTCTTACTAGTTTACTTGCCTTTGCTAAGTCTTTGTTTCCTCACTGGAAAAATGGTGAGAAAAAATAGGATCTAAACATGCTTGGCAAATAACACTTGGGTTTGTCTCATTCAAGATTTTTTGAGGAAAATAAAGTTAGTAAATGATTCCTGTGTTAAAAATCAAGTGAAACATAGATAAGTTATGGCTTCCCAGTTCTCTTTTACCCCAGTTCCTCCCATTCAGTTGGGTGTTGTAGCCAGATTTAGACTTTCAATTCCTTGAGTTCCTTATTTCTAGTTATTTTCCCTCTTACTTCATCATGGTCATCCCACACCACAGAAATTCTCTGAGCCTGGGCAAATTTTGAATTCCTCTACCTCTGAAAGGCTACCTAATAATATTTCATTGTCACTGCCATCTCTTACTTTCCTAACACACATTGAGAACTCTGGGTCTAGAAATCTCTTCTCTCTCCCTATTAGCTTCCTTGCCTACTGCCAATGCTTTAGGCTTATTTTCTCTGAGAGTAGACACTGTCAATATACCCAGTTCTCTTTTCCTATTATCTGTTACTCTGTGCACTGTGACCTTCAATCTCTCTCCATCTCCCCAAGCTCTATACTCCAGCAGAACTAAAAGTACTGGAAGTTCCTTAAATGTGCCCTGCTGTTACGGGTTTTTGTTCCTTTGCTTGTACCACTCTCTACTTGAAATACCTGTCATACAAAGATACATTTAATTTTAAAGTCTTTCTGGGAAAAAAAAAATCTCTGTAAAGATTTTCGTGATCACCCATCCTAGGTTAAATCTATTACTCACCCATTTGGTTCCCCACAGTGTTCTGCATCCATACAGGAAGACACATGTTCTACTCATTTGCACTTATTTGATTTTTATATCCACCTTCCACGGCTGCTTAATTTCTGTATGCTCAACATTGGTGTAGTGCCTCACATGTAGTAGGCTATTAATAACTATTTATTGGATGAATTTATTAAATGAATTTAGCAAGGGGAAATACTGCCTCCCTGGAAAAATTAAAGTTTTTATTTTTCCAGTACTAAGGCACATACAACTCTCTCTGCCTTTCTCTGCAGCTGTTGGGAAGGACAGGGTCAAGTGTGTGAACAAAAATTATTAGCTATGTTAACCTCATTTTGGGTGTATTTGAATACTTTCTTTTACTTTATGTAGAGTTTCACATGAGTAACTTCAGATTACATGATTTTAAAAAGTAAGGGATGTGTGTGCCTCTGTGTGTAGAAAGGTGGGTAAATAAATAATTTCAACAAGTTCTATTTCAGAAAATAACAGTATTTTCCTTGACACATTTTGATACTTATATGTGCACCAGATTAACAGAGTTTTTCAACTTGCTGTAAAATAAGATGAATGTTTTGCATGAAGAAAATCATATTCCAGCACCAACAGTAAATCTCCCCTTTTTGAAATTTATAGTCAATGCACAGAAATGTTAATATCTTGAATAAATCTACCACTTAAATCTGTAAATTTCAAATAATTTCCTTGACACAAACATTATCTATGGTTCCTGAAAATATCTAGCCAAATGTTAAGATCAAATCCATAAATGGTATTGTGCTGAACACTGAAGTCTAAAGTTTGTGATCTATATTTCTGACAAATATAGGAGAAAACATTGAGATACATAAATTCATTATCATATAAAAGAAGAATAACTAGAAAAGCACATGCCAAACCACTCAAAAAAGTCCTCAAGTTTGGTAAACTGGTTTTCACAACAAAGGTATTTAGTTAATTATGTCGAATATTGGAATGCATAATCTAACATTGTAGTTATGTATTCCCAAGTGGCTCTAGAGGTAAAGAACCCACCTGCCATGCAGAAGAGGTTAGAGACATGGGTTCCATCCCTGAGTTAGAAAAATCCCCGGAACAGGAAATGGCAATCCACCGCAGTATTCTTGCCTGGAGAATCCCATGGACAGAGGAGCCTGGAGGGCTACAGTCTATAGGGTCTCCAAAGAGTCAGACATGACTGAAGCAACTTAGCACGCACATTACTGTAGTAGAATTTGCAGTCACTATCTTAAACTAATAAAATGTGTGTACATGTAATTTGAGAGGAACTTTTGGAATGACTGAGTTCATAATTTATTATAGAATTCATTTATCAAACAGAGCATAATTTATAATTATTGATATTGACATTGTTGTGCTTTGCATAATTAACAGAGGTATGCTGGTATATGTTTAGTAACTATTCTCTGAGGAAACAAAGTCCTGATTTGTAATGTTTGCCAATTTCCATGGTATAAATTCTCCTACTGCAGCTAACTTAAAGCCACCAATGTGAGGTTACCTAACACAGTGTTAGGAAGAAAAGCACACAATTGACTCTCCTGAGGCATACAAGCCAGCTCCAGCACACCAGTGCCAAACTCTTATGTAGGTTTCTGGTAGAAGCTCACTGTTTCTATGAAGATATATGTTTAATTAAATGATAAAGGAAGCCATACCAATGAGGCGGATACTTGGAAGAGCTGTACTCAAGAATTCCTTTTGTTTCTCTGAATTCCTTCAAACAATTAAAAGCAATAGAGTTCAAGTTGTGTTTTTTTTTGTTGTTTTTTTTTTCCTAATTAAGCCTGAGGTGATACTTTTCTAAGAATTGTATTGAAAATTTCAAATGCAGGAAGGCTTTACCCATCCATTCTGTTGTCTGGGCAGCTTGAATGTTGCTCTTAAATTGGGCCCAGAGTCTGTTGTTGATAGGTCTCAGAAAATGAGGAAATATCAGCTTCCAAGCATGTTCTGTTTGAATGTTACATCTATAATTTATAATGTATTTGCACATTGGCATTCACTTTTCTTTCTTCAGTTTTTGAAATTTTTCCAGATGCCATTGTGGGTTAGTTGTTAAAGATTAGGTCTTTAAAGCAGGTTTACATAGACAGGATATGAAATCTCTTTATCTGTAAGTTGGAAACAGCATAATATCATGGAGGAAAATAAGTTAGATTTTTATGGTCACTGTCTGAGTGAGTGAGTGAAAGTCACTCAGTCTTGTCCAACTCTTTGCGACCCCATGGACTATTGCCCACCAGGCTCCTCTGTCCATGGGATTCTCCAGGCCAGAATACTTGAATGTGTTGCCTTTCCCTTCTCCAGGTGATCTTCCCAACTCAGGGATCAAACCCAGGTCTCCTGCATTGCAGGCAGATTCTTTACCTGCTGAGCCACAAGGGAAGCCCATGGTCACTCTCTATTGTGTAGAAAATACCCCTTGCTTAAATAAGTGATATTTTGGGTAATATAAGTAAAAAGTCTACACTAGTTACTTAAAACTTATTCAAATGTTTGTTTTTAATATTCAAATTGTTGCAGCTTTATCTTTTATATATACTTAGCGTCTTTGGGATTTTTAAGAGTGATATACCGGCCAAAGTATGAGTGTGAAAAACGTCTGAATCAAATAAAACCAAATGTCCTTCTGAGCCATTGAAGTTCATATAGTTTTAATGTATTTTTATGGGTTTTCTAAAAAGGATTGTCTTCCAGAACACTCTAGTTTCATCAATACTGAAAATATTTCTGCAATAATAACCTTGCCCTTCAGATTTCTTCAGATCTCATTCCCAAATTGTGTACTAGAGCACACAAGTCCCATGGGATGGTCCTTGAAAAAAAAGAGGAAATTTTACAGTCAGGTATGAAAATGGTTATATTCACTGACTCCCTTTAAAGTCAAGATATACATAAGAATATTAAGGACTCTGAGTAGTGCTTCAGAGAAAGATATCATATTTACTCTAAATCATTTTCCAATTATATTGATCCTAGACCCTCTTTTTATGTTATCTTGAAACAGGGGGGAAGGGAGAATGGCACAGTCTTTAAAAGAATGATATAGCCATACGATATTGATGAAAACTGGTTAGAATCAAATAGGTCCAAGATGGCAGAATATTCAACTTCCAGTGAACCTTGAGCTGCATCATACAGTTCATCGTAATTCATAAGCTGAGTGACACACCCACCAGTGCCATGACAATTCTGAAGCTGACCATCAAAGAGCAAAACTTGGGCTGGAAACCTCTGCCCCATCCCCCAAATAATTGGAATAATCCTCCCATTCATTAGCCAATGAAATTACCCAGTCCATACAACCTAACCCCGTGATATCTCCAAGCCTCACTCTCTCTCTCTTCCTCTCTCTCTCTCGTCATCTGAGATGGTCAATACTCTTGTCTGTGGAATGTGTTTCTTTCTAAATAAATCCATTTCTTGCTATCACTTCATCTCTGAATTCTTTTGCAATGAAGCGAGAACCTTAAATTCACCAGCAACAATCCTATTAACATCCATGAAACATACTTTTGGCAATATCTTCTTTACAAAATCTTTTTGAAAAATATTGAATTTATACTTTTTTATCAATATTGTACAATACACAGGTAACTTCAGAAAGAAGTTTATCAATTTTCTAGACACTGGAAATAACAAAAATTGACTCAAGAGATATAGATACATTAAACCAAACAATGATCATGGAAGGAATTCATTATGTTGTTAAATCAGGGCCTGGCCTATACAAATACCAAAGAATTTCATGGATGAATGTTTTCAAACCTTCAAAGAACAGGTAATTCCTATGCAATTTAAATTGTTTCAGGCACAGAAAATAAAGCATTCCAATTTATTAAAAAAAAAAAGCCCAAACTACTATGACACTGACTCCAAAATCTGACAAAGACACCACAAAAAAGAAAGTGATAAGCCATCATATTTATGAATATTAATGAAAGACAATAAATAAAATCCAGAAAATAAAATCCACTACTACATTAAAAGAGTAATATGCCATGACCAAGTGGGGATTATTTCAGGAATGCAAGACTGTTTAACAGTATCAAATCTTCTAGTACAATTGACTACAGGTCAAAGAAGAAAAATCTTTCATAAACTAGTAGGAGAATAATACTTCATAAGTAAAATGATACGCATATCTCAAGCCAGTTTCTAGAATTGTTCTTGGTGATGAAACACTTCAAGCTTCTTCCCTGAAGTCAGAAATAAGTCAGGTGTCTGTTGCTTCCCCATTATTATTCACTAATTATCTGGAAATGTTCTAGACAATGAAATTAGACATACGGGTGAAATAATGATGATAAACATTGGAAGAGAAGGGGCAAGATTGTCATTATTTACATATAATATGATTTTATATATTTGAAAAACTCAAGAGAATCAATAGGAAAAAGTACTGTTAGAATGAATAGAGGAATCCAATAATGTGGTCACAAATATTAATATATAGAATGGGTTTGATACAACCATAAGGAAGAAAATGATATTGGGAATATATTCCACTTATAACTACAAATAATAAAAATAGTAATAACAAGCCAAACGCCTCAGAATAAGTATAACAAGGAATATGTAGATGCTAAATGAAGAATGATATTTGAATAAATGGACACATATACCCTTGATAACAATATGCAATATTAAACTATGAAATAGTTATTCTAATTGATGTATATATCCATTGTAATTCTAATTAAAATTCCAACAGAATAACTCTGAAGTTCACTTAGAATAATAAATTTGTAAGAATAGGCAATATCTTTTAGTACTATTCAAGCTTCTATAATAAATAATATGATAGGAAATAACATTAGTCAAGCAGCAGAATATTCCTACGATCTCACTGACTTAATGGAATAGGAATTTATATGTCATTTAAGTCAGTCAGTGGAAGTTTGCCTTGTTGGAGGTGCCTCTTTGTTATTGTTCAGAGGTCCAAGCTTCTGTTCTCTTGTGGCTCCACCTTTGTTTAAGTCTTTTGGATTCTACCTCTTAAGAGTTGCTTCTTGATGTTTTGTCCATAAATGTGCATCTCTTCCTGGCCAGATCTCAGACACTTAGTCTTAATTGTTTGTGGAGCTAAGAAATGAAATCTAGCTGTGTATACTTAAAGATAATAAAATGTATTTTGAATGAGACAGAGCAATCTGACAACACTTTTATAATCAGAAACCAAACAGCAGATTCTAAAGTACATAATGTGCATTACTGTGTCTGTCTTAAAGAAATATTAATGATCCAAGTAACTAAGGGTATCAGTGCTTTTTAAAATAGAGATTTTCCTTCTTAGATTGAATAATACTATCATTTAAAAAAATTTTATTCATTTATTTATTGCTGCCTGGGCTTTTCTCTAGCTGCAGTGAGCAGGGACTTTCTACTTGTGGTATATGGGCCTCCTATTGTGGTGGCTTCTGCTGTTGCAGAGCACAGGCTGTAGGGCACACAGGCTTTGGTAGGTGTGGCATATGGGCCCAGTAGCTGCGGCTCTTGGGCTCTAGAGCGCAGGCTCAGTAGTTGTGGAGCATAGGCTTAATTGCTCCAGGGTAAGTGGGAGTCTCCTAAATCCGGGATCGAACCCATGTCTCCTGCATTGGCAGGCTCTTTGTCACTGAGCGACCAGGAAAACCCCAAACAATGCTATTTTGCAAAGAGAAACTAAGTGTGTAGAAACATGCTTTATCATTTGTGCACAGCTGGGCTACTTGGAAAAGCTAAGTGGGTGGATTTTCTTGTAGTTCTCAGTGCTTCCTACTGTTTAGGAAACAAAACTTCACTGAAAATTTGTGTGGGCTTGGTTCTTGCTCCTACATCTGGAACATAGAATGAACAAAGCAGATGAAACTCAATCTGGCGAACATGTAGTACTGAAGACATCTTGAGAACACGGGTGTGTTTCAACAATTATTACAGTCTGTGAGCACTGATTTTATGTTGTGTGAGCTATGAGCTTGGAAAATCATATAAGGATGTTTCTGAAACATATTCTAAGTGTAGCCATTTCAAATTATTTTCATGAGAGTCAATTGCAATGATATGTGCAAAATTATTGTTTTATGTAAGAAATGTGGGCTTCCCTGGTGGCTCAGAGATAAAGAATCTTCCTGCCAATGCAGGAGACGTTGGTTCAATCCTTGGTTTGAGAACATCCCCTAGAGCAACCCACTCCAGTATTCTTGCCCGGGAAATCTATAAACAGAGGAACCCGGAGGACTACAGTTCAAGAGGTCGCAAAAGAGTTGGACATGACTTAGCAGCTAAACAACAAAAACAATAAGAAATGTACAATATGGTAGCTCTTTTAGATCTTTATTCTTTCCTTGTTATAAACCGAGCACTTACAGCACCCTGACCCTGTTCAAGGCACCAAGGATGGTGGTCTTGATGAAAATGGACCCACTTCCTGCTTTCAAAGAGCTTCCAGTTTAGGCGGATTGCAAGCAGGAGACATGAAATGAATACATAAACAAGTAGAAAAGATCATTTCAAATAGCGATGTGCTACATATGACATTAAACAGCCTAGTGAGATGGAGGCTGGAAGGGAGCAAGGGCTGACTATAGAGCTAGGTAGAAGTAAAAGTGAAAGTCGCTCAGTCGTGTTCAACTTTTTGTGACCCCATGGACTGTCCATGGAATTCTCCAGGCCAGAATACTGGAGTGGGTAGCCTTTCCCTTCTCCAGGGGATCTTCTCAACCCAGGAATCAAACCCAGGTCTCCTGCATTGCAGGCAGATTCTTTACCAGCTGAGCCACAAAGGAAGCCCTAGAGCTAGATAGGCATGGCGTATTTCAGAAGGCAGTGCTTGAGATGACACCTATATCATGAGAGAGGCAAGTTTTGCAAAAAAAAATACACTCAGCAAATGTTTGCTGAATGAATGCATCTATTTATTTATTTTTGGTTCATCTTTAAATTCATTTTACACCATGAAGTAAAAAGTAAAATATTTTTAGCAGCTTAAAGAACTCTACAGTTCAGTTCAATTCAGTTGCTCAGTCATGTCTGATTCTTTGTGATCCCATGAACCGCAGCACGCCAGGCCTCCCTGTCCATCACCAACTTCTGGAGTTCACCCAAACCCATGTCCATTGAGTCGGTGATGCCATCCAACCATCTCATCCTCTGTCGTCCCCTTCTCCTCCCACCCCCAATCCCTCCCAGCATCAGGGACTTTTCAAATGAGTCAGCTCTTCGCATCAGGTGGCCAAAGTTCTGGAGTTGCAGCTTCAACATCAGTCCTACCAATGAACACCCAGGACTGATCTCCTTTAAGATGGACTGGTTGGATCTCCTTACAGTCCAAGGGACTCTCAAGAGTCTTCTCCAACACCACAGTTCAAAAGCATCAATTCTTCGGTGCTCAGCTTTCTTTATAGTCCAACTCTCACATCCATACATGGAAAAACCATAACTTTCACAAGATGGACCTTTGTTGAAAAAGTAATGTCTCTGCTTTTCAATATGCTGTCTGTGTTGGTCATAACTTTCCTTCCAAGGAGTAAGCGTCTTTTAATTTCATGGCTGCAATCACCATCTGCAGTGATTTTGGATCCCAGAAAAATAAAGTCTGTCACTGTTTGCACTATTTCCCCATCTATTTCCCATGAAGTGTTGGGACCGGATGCCATGATCTTAGTTTTCTGAATGTTGAGCTTTAAGCCAACTTTTTCACTCTCCTCTTTCATTTTCATCGAGAGAACTCTACATCTGCATACAAATGCTTTTCCTGGCCTAATGAAGTTATGGGTTTGGACATTAAGCAGGATAATAGTTCAATCTGTCAGCTTAAAAAAAAATGGGATATAGTTGCTTTACAATTGTATTAGTTTCTGCTGTATAACAAAGTGAATCATCTGTGTGTTTACATATATCCCCTCCCTCTTGAACCTTCCCCACCTCCACCATCCCATCCCTTTAGGTCACCACAGTGCACCAAGCTGAGCTCCCAGTGCTTTATAGCAGCTTCCTATTAGTTATCTGTTTTACACGTAATAGTGAGTATATGTCAATACTACACTCCCAATTCATTCCCCTTCCCCCCTATATCCACATATCCGTACTTTACATCTACATTTTTGCCCTGCAAATAGTTTCATCAGTACCATTTTTCTAGATTCCACATATTTTAAATGAACTAGACATTTTAAAAGGAAATAGAATTTTGGAAGGAATGTAGCACTTAAAATTAGCTACGTTAGACAGATGTAAGTGTTACAGCTTCTACTTTTAACCACTCTCCACCATCTCTGTTTCTACACATTCCCTGTTCTCTTCCTTTCCAACATTGTTAGTGTCATTATTCTTGGTTTTTTTATCCATGTAGCTCCTCACCATGCTGGCAATTAAACAGCTATACCTGTCTCTTCATCTCTCAGATGGTAAAGCGTCTGCCTGCAATGCGGGAGACCAGGGTTCAATCCCTGGGTCGGGAAGATCCCCTGGAGAAGGCAATGGCAATCCACTCCAGCACTCTTGCCTGGAAAATCCCATGGACAGAGGAGCCTGATAGGCTACAAGGCTACAGTCCATGGGGTCTCAAATAGTCGGACACGACTGAGTGACTTCACTTTTCAGTCACTCAGAGGGCTGAAGTAATGATCGATTGTTATGATTTATATGAAAATACTATGTTATCATAAAACATTTTATATTTTCTAGGCTTATAGACCATTTTAATGCATCAGTGCCATCATTTATTAAATGGGTATGTTGACTTTCTCCACTGTTTCCTTCATAAGGAAGAAAATAAAAACACTTCTTTAAAACAGTGTGTTAGTGAATACAAATGATAATTCTCAGATTTTTGTCCCCTCAGCTGATTATCATCACTTTGTCTGGCTTGTCTTTCATGGGAGTGTTTTAGGAAATTTTGATGCTAATCATCCACTTCATGAATATGAATTCTTGGGGTTGAAAAGATCGGAAAGCAAAGCAAATAGAAAAGAAACAAAGTCTATCTTTGTGTTAAGAATTCCCTGATAGAAGGGGATAAGCTGATCAAAGAGCACCCTAAAATACTGTTCTGTAAATAACTTACATAACTTGATTTTATAGATAGAACATTCCAGAAGTTGAGTGATAAGGATCTTGGCTACCCTCAATAGACCTTTTAAATGTGCTGTTGGTTTAGTGTTTAATACACTGTACAGGGCAATTTAGTCAGGTAACATGAAGTTACTTTTGGTAAGGTTTTTTGGCAGCGTTAATGGTAACTTTGTTAGGAAAAACTCATTAATTTCTCAATCCCGCTCTCAATTATACCAGAAATTGCTGATTTTCCACCAAAAGTTATTTAAAGAACCACTAGTGAAAGATTCTAGCGTGGATGGAGAACTCTTACCCGAAATTAAGTCTTATGTCCAACATTAATATGGATTTATTTTAACCGAGGCTCCTTATTTCCTAGGAAATGGGACTGTGCGCATTTCCATTCTTTCCAAGTGGGTGTCAATTTTGGACTTATAAGCACAAATTCGGGCCAATTCCTGGATGTGCTGTCTGCAAGGTACCTATGTGTCAACAGCCCTCTGGAAGAGTGGTTCAATTTCCCCCAGAAGAAGCATTCTTTTTAGGGAGAAAATTTATGTTGATGATTTTCAAATTATTGGAACTCCTCAGGCAACTTTCCAGCTGGCCAACCCCTATACACTGACTTGAGAAGAAGTGCCAATTTTGGATTTTTGGCAGTCGTTAGCATGACCTGGTCAACTTCAAGAGGCAGCTCAGGGAAAGATTTCAGCATCCACATTTTAACACAATTACCGGTTTACTTCTGGATGGAATCCAGCACTTTATTTCTTAATATTTGAAGCTCAATCTCTCTTTTTTTAGTGTGCAGGAATTTATTTTTTAAAGAAATGCTGTTTATTAGATGGTTAATTTTAGAGATCTCTCTTAGAATATGGAAACCATTATACTGTGAAAGGAGTGAACATTTCCCAGTTAGTAAATTACTTTTTTTTTAAACTACATTCTTAATTTATTTTAAAAAATATAAAAACTGCACTGAAAATGGTAACAATATAGGCATATACATATTTATCTATAGATTATTTCTGAGACCAAAACATTGTTTGCCTTTTTTTTAAACAACATAATATTTCTTTATATTCTCAGAATTGGATTAGAACTTTCAAGCCCCATTCAATTTTTTTTAAAAAACATCACTAAAATAATAAGCTTTCTAGACTTTAAGCAGTAATACTAGATGCCAGAATAAATGGAACAATATCAAAGTTTTAAGTGAATATAAATTAGAAATCTAGCATTCTGTTCATACTTAGTCAAACTAATGGAACAAAAATGTCATAAATTTTTTAGCTAAGCAAAAATTCCATGTTTCTAATATATATATTATACATACTATATATCTATACATATATAATACATATATGTATAGATACATGTATAAAACTTTTCTACTGCACTTGCTAAAGGCTTAAGAAAGAACAATAACAGAAATAGAGACTGAGAAACTGGAAAACATAAACTAAATGAAATGGGAGCACTGAATATGAAATACAAAAAATGAAGCAAACAAGATAAAAGCAAGAGATTATCATACAGTCTAGTTATTTTTAAACATGGCTGCTCATCAGAATCACATCTGGAAATTTGGAGAAAAAAATAATACCTGGGCATTAGTGTTTTGGATTTTAAAAAGTGAGTGGAGGCTTTTCTATGAAATGGTAATTGTAATAATATCAGTTCAGTTTAGTCGCTCAATTGTGTTCAACTCTTTGTGACCCCATGAACTGCAGCATGCCAGGCTTCCCTGTCCGTAACCAACTTCTGGAGTTTATTCAAACTCATGTCCATTGAGTCAGTGATGCCATCTAACCATCACATCCTCTGTTGTCCCCTTCTCCTCCTGCCCTCAATCTTTCCCAGCATCAGGGTCTTTTCCAATGAGTCTGTTCTTCGCATCAGATGGCCAGTGTATTGGAGTTTCAGCTTCAGCATCAGTCCTTCCAATGACTGGTTGGATTTCCTTGCAGTCCAAGGGATTCTTAAGAGTCTTCTCCAACATTGTAGTTCAAAAGCATCAATTCTTCAGCACTCAGCTTTCTTTATAGTCCAACTCTCACATCCATTCATGACTACTGGAAAATAGCCTTGACTAGACGGACCTTTGTTGGCAAAGTAATGTCTCTGCTTTTTAAAATGCTGTCTAGGTTGCTCATAGCTTTTCTTTCAAGGAGAAAGTGTCTTTTAATTTCATGGCTGCAGTCATTATTTGCAGTGATTTTGGAGCCCCCTGAAATAAAGTCTGTCACTGTTTCAATTGCTTCCCCATCTATTTGCCATGAAGTGATTGGACCAGATGCCATGATCTTAGTTTTCTAAACGTTGAGTTTTAAACCAACTTTTTCACTCTCTTTTTTCACTTTCATCAAGAGGCTCTTTAGTTCTTCTTCGCTTTCTGCCATAAGAGTGGTGTCATCTGCATATCTGAGGTTATTGATATTTCTCCCGGCAATCTTGATTCCAGCTTGTGCTTCATCCAGTCCAGCATTTCGCATGATATACTCTGCATATAAGTTAAATGGGCAAGGGACAATATATAACCTTGATGTACTCCTTTCCTGATTTGGAACCAGTCTGTTGTTCCATGTCCCATTCTAACTGTTGCTTCTTGACCTGCATACAGATTTCACAGGAGGCAGATAGGTGGTCTGGTATTCCCATCTCTTTCAGAATTTTCCACAGTTTTTTGTGATCCACACGGTCAAAGGCTTTGGCATAGTCAATGAAGCAGAAGTAGATGTTTTTCAGGAACTCTCTTGCTTTTTTGATGATCCAATGGATGCTGGCAATGTGATCTCTGGTTCTTCTGTCTTTTCTAAATCCAACTTGAACATCTGGAAATTCATGGTTCATGTACTGTCGAAGGCTGGCTTGGAGAATTTTGAGCATTACTTTGCTAGTGTGTGAGATGAGTGCAATTGTGCAGTAGTTTGAACATTCTTTGGCATTGCCTTTCTTTGGGATTGGAATGAAACCTGACCTTTTCCAGTCCTGTGGCCACTGCTGAGTTTTCCAAATTTGGTGGTATATTGAATGTAGCACTTTAATATATATTACATACTTATATTAATAATATAAAACCCTATTATTTTCTATTGACCAATCATGATACTAAAATGAATAATCATAATAATAAAATAATCACAATAGTAAAATATGCTTATCAGTTTTCACAATCAATAGCCAGACAAAAGATAAAAGATAATTACATCTGCAAGCCATAATGGAAACAAGATTAACCTAACAATATAAAATAATTACATACAATTTGATTGGCTAAGTAGAGTGATGTGGGAAGTGGAAGTGCATCCGTACACATATTGTTATCCATTCAGCCAGTCTATGTTTTTTGGTTGGAGCATTTAATCATATACATTTTAGGTAATTATCAATACATATGATCCTATTATCATTTTCTTAATTGCTTTTGGTTTATTTTTTGCAGGTCTTTCCCTTCTCTTGTGTTGCCTGCCTAGAGAGGTTTCTTTAGTATCTGTCATAAAGCTGGTTTGGTAGTGCTGAATTCTCTTAACTTTTGCTTGTCTGTAAAGCTTTTGATTTTTCCTTCAAATCTGAATGAAAGTCTTGCTGGGCAGAGATTTCTTGGTTGTATGTTCTTCCCGTTTATCACTTTAAATATATCGTGCTGTTTCCCTTCTGGTTTGTAGAGTTTCTATTGAGAAATCAGTTGATAACCTTATGAGAGTTCCCTTGTTGTCATTTTCCCCTTGTTGCTCTTAATATTTTATCTCTGTCTTTAATTTTTTTTTTCAGTTTGATTTCTATGTGTCTCAGGTAGGTCTTGTTCAGTCTCCTGTAGGTGACTGCTCCTTTCCCCTGGGTCCTGGTGCATGCAGGATTTTGTTTGTGTCCTCCAAGAGTAGAGTCTGTTTCCCCCAGGCCTGTGGAAGTCCTGTAATCAAATATTGCTGGCCTGTAAAGTCAGATTCCTTGGGGATACCTAGCGCCTTTGCCAAATTCCCAGTCTAGGAAGCCTGATGAGGTACTTGGAAGCTTCACAACAGTAGAACTTCTTTGGTATTATTATTCTCCAGTTTGTGGATCATCCACTGGGTGGGTATGGGATTTGATTTTATCATGATTGCACCCCTCCAACTGTCTTATTGAAGCTTCTCCTTTGTTTTTGAACATGGGGTATCCTTTTTTGGTGGGTTACAGCATCCTCTCATCAATGGTTATTCAATAGCTAGTTGCATTTGGTGTTCTCATAGGAGGGAATGAGCACATGTCTTTGTACTCCACCATCTTGAACTAATTCTGAAATTTAATGTCTCTTTAAAATCGTTTTCTATTTATGTTCCACTTGTAAGAAATTGAAGAGGCTTTAATATAGGAAAAATTTAAAACAAATATTCTTTAATTTATGGATTTTAGACTTAATTTCCGTGACTTTTAAACTTAATTTACTCTTGGAGGTTCAAATATTCTCTCTTCAGGCTATTGATGTGTATATGTTTAGAATGTTAATATTCAATGTTCAGAAAACTGAAAAGATGGAGATTATTTTTACAGTATTTATAGAAAATATGGAATAAAGTTTAAATATCTAGTAATTTAAAGATGGTAACATATTTCCATTCATTAGGTGATCATTTTGTATCTTAGTGGAATAATTTATGGACTTAGTGATTTTCTTTAAACTCTTGAACAGTCTATAAATAGTATTACAAAAGAACGAAATGATGTATTTCTGAAAGAGAACTGTTTTCTCTACATTTTTAGTGGCTAACTTTGAAACACCTCCCCCCCACCCATGAAGCCACATTTTCACAATCCATATCCAACTTCTGGGAACAATAAATATTTACTACTGATCATGATAGAATTTAGGTGGGACTGAAAAATTCTAGATTACTGGGGAATTCTAAATTGCTTACTGATGCCAAAGAAAGTGAAAGTGAAGTCGCTTAGTCATGTCTGACTCTTTGCGACCCCATGGAATGTAGCCTACCAGGCTCCTCTAGGTTCCCTAACTTATCCAAGTCTTAGTTTCCATACCTGCAAAATGAGGATAGTACTACTCAGCATATACAATAATTATGAGTATTAATCAAGCACTGTGCCTAGTACCTAGTAAATATTTAACAAATAATAATGCTTCTGAGAGTTAATATGGGCTCTCGAGTCAAATTGTACTAGGTCTGAGTTCTGGCTCAATCATTTACTAGTTGTATGATGACTGGGTAAATTAATGAACTGGGCCTCATTTCATCTACTGCTAGATGGATAAATAAAATAAATATATAAATTGTGCAGCCCAGATGTCAATAAATGTTTTTTTTATGATTAATAAAACATGACCAGTTGGAGGATGCCCCAATGGTAAAATTGGGTGGCACCAGCTGGCTCAGTGCTTTCCAATTTGCCTCCCATGGTGCTTGATTATTGGATGGACACTCTCTCTACTATGTTTATGTAAAGTGTAAAATATATTGCTTTTCCACATGGATTTTCATTTGAAGAAAGAGTTGTGTCGCTAAGAAAAGCTTGAAAAACATCCACTCAGTCCAAAGTCATTAATTTACAGATGCAGTGGTTAAAACTCAGGAAAATTAATAATGAAGCAGTCAGGACTGGAATTCAGGTCAGCAAAATTCTGACTCGGAGTTATATGATATTTCCACTATTTCATTCTCATTGGTACTTTAGTTTTCACGTTAATTAAATAGCTTCAGGAATTGAGATGTCTGCAATTTTTTCTTGAACTATGCACTAATTAAAAAGAACCATCTGTTAATTAAAAAGAAATGTTTCTAAAATTTGTTTTAAAGAATTGCTAAAAAGGAAAAGAAAGGGAAAATTGTATTATTAAGTGTATTAGTTTAGATTTTACAGAGATCCAATAGGAGATATGTAGCCCTATCTATCTATCTGTCTAGCTAGCTATCTACCTATCTATCTAGCTATCTATCTGGAGAGACCTATTATAAAGAATTGGCTTATGTGCTCATGGAGGCAAAGACATTGGAATCCCAGGAGTTGCAATGGTGTAACTTCAGTCTGAGTCTGGGGGCCTGAGAACCAGGAGAGCCTATCTTGTTAACTTTTTGTCCAAGTTTGAGCCTGAAGGCAAGAGAAACCTCAGGTCCCAGCTCCAAGACCATCAGGCAGAGAGAGCAATTTCTCTTGCTTGACTTTTTACTCTATTCAGTCTTCAGTGTATGGGATAAGGACCACCCATATTGAGGAAGACAGACTGTTTTATAAAGTCCACAAATTAAAATGTTAATCTTATTTGGAAATATGCTCATAGATACACACAGAATAACGTTTAACTTAACATCTGGGCACCCCATGGCTCAGTTAAAGTGATACATCAAATTAATAATCACACTAGGTAAAATATGTTTTTATCACTGATTCCAAGTACAAGGGTATCTAGTTTTATTGCATTTCACTTTATCAAGCTTTGAAGATTTTTTTTAAACAAATTGAAGGTTTGTGACAACCTTCCATGGAGCAATTCTACTAGCATCACTTTTCCAGCAGCATTTTCTCACTTCATGTCTCTGTGTCACATTTTGGTAATTCCCAAAATATTTCAACCCCTCCACTGGAAAAATGATGAGGACTTGCTGATGGCTTAGATGATGGTTAGACTTTTTTATCAATAAAGTATTTTTTAAATTACTGCATGTACCTCAATTTTTTTTTTTTTAAGATCAGTGCTATCGCACATATAATAGACTACAGTCTAGTGTAAATGTAACTTTCACATGCACTGGGAAACCCAAACATTTGTGTAATATTTATTGTAATATTTCTTTCATTGCAGTGGTCTGGAATTAAACCCACAATATCTCCAAGATACTCTTGTATAGATTTTTAAGATATGCATATATTCTCCAATATCAATATTCACTCATTCACCATACATAAAAATTCAGTTTTTCATGTTTAAAGTAGTATTCTAACGTGTTCTTTCCCCACATAGAATACTTGTATAACATTATTGAGGCTTTCTGTTTTATGATAATTTATTGCTTAAGTTGGGCTTCTCAAGTGGTTCAGTGGTCAAGAATCTGCCTGCCAAGCAGGAGACGTGGGTTTGACCCCTGGGTCAGGAAGATCCCCTAGAGAAGGAAATGGCAACCAGCTCCAGTATTTTCACCTGGGAAATCCCATGGACAGCGGAGCCTGGCAGGCTATAGTCCATGGGCTTGCAAAGGAGTTGAACACGACTTAGTGACTAAACAACAACAACAACAATTGCTTAAGTAACTTGTTTGTCAATTTGGTTAACATTATTTTGTTACGTTTCAAATTCTTGTTATTCTGATATTAGTTCAAGGTATTTGATAGTAGTTCCTTCCCTTAGATCTTGAGTTTGCCTTAAGTCTTCTACATATACACAAATATTCTGAAGTAGCCCAAATGATTTATTTTGAGTACAGGAGAAAAATAATATTGTGACAATTATAAGAAATAAAACAATGACAGAGATTTCTGTGGTTATTCATACATAGCAAAATATGAAAGTGTGAATTAATCAGATCATCTGTCTATACTATCTGACTCCTCTAGATAGGCTCCTCAAGATACTCAAGACTCCTCTTCCCCTGGAAGAGAAGGGAAAAAGCAATACTTTCTTTCCTCTCTCTTCAATATTTGACACTTTATGGAATTATAAAAACAATTAGGAGCATGTCATTCAGTTTTCACTTGATGATATTTGATAGCATATTTCATCCGATAGTTGATATATTCTGACACCTATTTATTAAGATGTATATTAAATTTTCCAAAAAAATTGAAAGGTAGCATGTTAATAGATGTATTTCTACCTTTAAACTGTCTAAATATTGAAATTATTACTCAATTAAAACTCCTCTGAAGTTATGCTGTATTTCTGTTTGAGAAAATTATTATTAATTTCCACATTACCAAGTCAGCATTTTTGAGTATTTTACCAGGACTTGGATGAGGTTAGCAAAGGGTTTGTGGATAGTAAAAATTGCATTATGATAGAATTTTAATAGAACAAATTTGGAATAATTTGGAGGCACTTTTTTATATATAATACTTTTGCTTAGAAGGATGACCACTGGATTATCTTCCTTCATTTCCTTAAGTCATTAACATCATTGAAGCCTTCTCTTTCTTAAGCATTCAATTCTTCTGGACTCTATGGTACCATGTTGTCATCTGCAGCACTAAAAATCCACTCTTGCCTCTCAGAGGGTATACACACAACCAAGCCTCAAGATTGTCTTATGTCATCTCACATCCACTGCTTCATCTCCTTGATTATGACTTTTGTAGTTTGATCACGCAGTAAGTGAATTCTACATTGCTCTCAGAAGTTTTGTTATGGTACCTGCTATCTAGCAGTACAAGCCCTTTCTCACCTCATGGTGTAGCTCCAGAGGGTGCAAGATAATACATTTCCTCTGTTTTATGTCTTGTTTTGGTGCCTTGCTGTCTCCACTGGCTCTATTGCCTGTTTCATTGTTTTGTTCAGATGCTAAGTTGTGTCTGACTCTTTGCAACTTCACAAACTGCAGCATGCCAGGCTTCCTTGTCCTTCACTATCTCCTGGAGTTTGTTCACACTCATGTCCATTGAGTCGATGATGCCATCCAACCATCTTATCCTCTGTCACCCATTTCTCCTCCTGCATAAGTTTGACTAATGCACTTATTTTTTCCCTTCATCACATCACCATCGCTCACAGCCTCAGATGCCTCCTTGCAACTGAATACATATCAACTTTGGTCTATCTCCTGGGCTTCCACCCCACATTTAAAATCACTTAGATATTTTGGGGTTGTTTTTTTTTTCTCACCGCAAATTAAGAAGTTTCCCTTCCCTTCCACTCTTCTGTATCACAGTCAACGTCAATAGCACCAGCTTTGTAATCTCTCTTACAAAGATTACAAAGCTGTTCTCTTTCTTGTTCCACAATAAGACTGTTACTAGAGTACTCCTTTCATTACATTTCTTAGATGTGACGTTTCCTAATTCTTGCTCTTTCACCTCATCCATTGACTGTTAATTCTAATTCACCAACAATTTGCCAAATGAAGCCTCTCTTCTCTTCTCAGGTCCAGGTAATTCAGTTAGATCACTCCTCCTAAAACATCGCTCTATGTTTATCACGGTCTGGATCAAAGCCTCTGCCCAATGAATTGGAGTCCACACTCTGTACACATCATTTAAAATCTCCTATATTTTGGCCCCATCCCAACTTTTCCCACATATCATTCATGACTCCCTCTTTTCAAGAACAATTTATTTGTAATGCTCCAATATGCCTCACACGTTATTCTTTTCATATTTGCACACAAGATCTGCAACCTTATCATCATTGTTCTGAATTTTGGTCATTCTTTAATCATTCTTTATTTCCCTTGTGGCTCAGTTGGTAAAAAATCCACCTGCAATGTGGGAGATCTGGGTTTGATCCCTGGGTTGGGAAGATTCCTTGGAGAAGGGAAGGGCTACCCACTCTAGTGTTCTGGCCTGGAGAATATCATGGAGAGTGTAGTCCATGGGGTCGCAAAGAGTCAGACACTACTGAACGACTTTCACTTTCACTTTAATCATTCTTCAGTCCAACTAAAGTTATCCCTCCTTCATGAAATTTCTGACAGGTAGTTTTTTAAGCCTTTTTATTTTATATTTATCATAACAATGTTGTGATAATTTCAAGTGCGCAGCAGAGCAACTCAGCTATCCATATACAGGTATCCATTCTCCTCCAAGTCCCCCTCCCCTCCAGGCTGCCACATAACATTGAGCAGAATTCCCTCTGCTATACAGGCTCATGTTGGTTATCCATTTTAAGTACAGCAGTGTATACATGTCAATCTCAAACCCCCTCTATCCCTTCCCCCAACCCTTCCCCTCTGGTAACCATAAGTATGTTCTCTAAGTCATGACAAATGATTTTTTTTTTTTTTTTGAACCTCTGAAGAACTGCTTTCACTCATTTGGCATAACTGTTAACACACAATGCTAATATACACTATCTTAGAGGCATATATTCTTTCTTTTCAAAATAAAGTAAATTCCTTAGGTGAAGTGTCTTAGGAGTTTCATATTCCTGTTGTCTACATTAATTTGCATAGTTTATTTTGATGTAACGAATAAATCTGCTGTTGTATTTTAGTCAAACATTATTTTTCTGATTTCTGTTTTCTGAAGTACTCCACACTAGTTCAGGATTGGGTGCACGAGTGTCCAGGTAGGGAGAGATCAGCTAGAGAAGCATGTGTCCTTCCTCAGTTTCTTATTTTAAAAATCTATATTGGGGGTACTCCCCTGGTGGTCAACTGATTAAGACTTCACCTTCCAATACAGGGGATGAGGGTTCAATCCCTGGTTGGGAAGCTAAGATCCCACATGTCTGGGGGCCAAAAAAAAAAAAAAAACAACCCACCAAAACAAAACAGAAGCAATATTGGAACGAATTCAATAAAGACCTTAAAAATAGTCCACATCAAAAAATATTTTTAAGGATCTATATTAAGGGATTTTATTTTATGGTTTTACCAGCACAAAACTCTAGATTGGAAAGCTGAAACTCAAAGTCACATGGATATTTAGTACTGTTTATTTAATATTATCTTTATTAAATAAAATTGTTTTTTTGGAAATATTTTACCTAATGAGCAAAATTTTATAAGATAAATTGAGGATTTTTTTGTCAACAGAGAGTTCAGAAGATACACTGTATGGTATATCTAACGAAAAATGAAAGCATATTTTTAAATTGTACTTGAAGAAATGTAGTCTTTAGAACAATTCAATCACTTTAAACACGTTTCCAGAATGAGACATTTCACTTGTAGGAATGTTGACAGAACATGAGAGATTTAGAGGTTAGTACATTTTATGTTAGGGGAGTAAAAAACCATAACTTTGAGAAATAAAGCACTGAGAACAGTGTTTAGCTCAAAAAGAGAAATATTCATAGACATACGATACATATTTTGAAGAGCTTGTCCTTCAGTCACTCAGTTGTGTCCGACTCTTTGTGACCGCATGGACTGCAGCATGCCAGGCTTCCCTGTCCTTTACCACCCCCCAGAGCTTGCTCAAACTCACATCCATTGAATCAGTGATGCTATCCAACCATCTCATCTTCTGTCGTCCCCTTCTCCTCCTGCCTTATGTTTATAATGTAGCTTGTTTTGCATGATTTCCAAAGACAGAACCAGTAACAGTGAGAGTTAAAGAGACATGTGTTTTAGCCTAGTATCAAAAATCATATTGTATTGGAGGGTCTGTAGCATGAGATGAACTGCTACATGATGTATAGATATTTCTATGTTGTGGAAAGTGTTTAAAAATAGTTATTTCTTTATCATTGTTCAGGTTTCCCTTACACTTAAATTGTACTTCTTTTATGTCACTTATCCCTTGCTATCTAGCTAAATAGTGAAATAAAATATTAAAAGTAACACATTGCATATATATGAGTGTGTGTGTATGTATGTTATTTCAAAATTCATTCTATTACTAAAATTCATTCTAATACTAAAAAAGTATTAGCTGAGGCTCCAGAGGTGAAAACCATATTGTTGTTGTCCAATAGCTAAGTTATGTCCAACTCTTTGCAACCCCATGATTTGCAGCATGGCAGGTTCCTCTGTTCTCCACTATTTCCCAGAGTTTGCTCAGATTCATGTCCATTGAGTTGGTGATGCTATCCAATCATTTCATCCTCTGTCACCCCCTTCTCCTTCTGCCTTCATTCTTTTGCAGCATCAGGATCTTTTCCAATGAGTTGGCTCTTTGCATCAGGTGGCCATAGTATTGGAGCTTTAGTTTTAGCATCAGGCTTTCCAATGAATATGCAGGGTTGATTTCCTTTAGAATTGACAGATTTTGTCTCCTTGCAGTCCAATAATCCTTGCCAAGTAGCCTCACCTCCATATGTGTTCTAGAGGAACTAAGAATTTGGGAAAGCAGCAGTTCTGCTAACATTAGTAATTAGCCACTTTAATTTGTTATATGGGCTTAAATGATTGATGGGGCTTTCCTGGTGGCACAGTGGTAAAGAATCTGTCGGCCAATGTAGGGGAGATGGGTTTGATCTCTGGGTTAGGAAGATCCCAAGAGAAGGAAACGGCAACCCATTCCAGTGTTCTTAACTGGAAATCCCATGGATAGAGGAGCCTGGTGGGCTACAGTCCATGGGGTTGCAAAAGATTCAGACATGACTTAGTGGCTAAACAACAACAACAAAAAGGATTGAAAGAGGATGCTTTTACAGAAGAATTATTCTTCAGCAGGAAAGAGTAGTAAGCTATTTTACTCTTACCTGAAGATAGTGTGCAGAACTTTAAAGTCTATTTGTATCCTCTGAGTTTAGGGAACTGGAGTTTGCCTCTTGACAAGAGAATTCTAAAGGCAAAATGAATGTAGGCAAAACACCTGTTTGGCAGCAAAGACAAAGGGAAAGCCCACTGCCTTGCAAGCCAACTGCACCTTCATATTTGGAGAAAGTTTGTGTAAGTTTTTCCCTGAACAGAGTAGACCCATGGGAGAGAGACATGGAGCGGAATCCTTCAATGTCTTCAATCCACAAATGCCCCTGGGAAGATTCAAAGCTTAAGTTGCTGGAAGGAAAAGAGTTGTCTGCATCGTGAAAATTGCCTTTGGAGTTATCTAATAGTGTAAACTCTGAGAAAGAGAGTAACAGTCCAGAAAAAAAAAAAGGGTCAGCATCGAGCATATGAAACCCAGAGTACATGGGTGCTTTACAATAACAGTACCAATCAGCCACACAAACCTGGGGGGGAATCACTTCCACTTGTCTCTCTCCCTGAGCCCCATCTTGGGAGGACTGGATGTTGTGATTTGGCTCAGTGAAGTGGTTACTAAGGGAAGACCTCTCCCTTTGCTAACTTTTCCAACTTGTGGTAGCACTAAGCTAGTTGAGGGAAGAGCTCAATTGTCAGTGGTTCAGAATTTTAATTATTACACCAGATTGGACATTTTAATTACCAAAATGAGACTGTTAACATGAATACAATGAGGAAAGGGCTATTAATTATCCAAGACCAAAAGCAATAGGATTTGCTTCAGGTGTCATCAGGGGCAAGAAAAGAATAAGTCCACAGAGTTGTTTATTTTTAATAAATAAACCAGGAATCTATGAATTTGTGAGTCATGTCTCCATAAAGAGTGTCAAGTAAGCTATACAGCACTCTGGGGTATGAAATGATGATATTTCATGATTTAAGTACTCCTGGCTGTATGTTTGAGACCTCTTCAATTCTTCAAGGCCAGAGGTATATCTTCGACACAGGAAAGGACATGGGGAGACACACTCAGTCTGCAGGTTTCTCTCTGCTTTGTGTCTTGTGATTGTTTATCTCCTTGAAATTACTAGTAAATCTTGAGATGAGGTGAGATAGCTATTCACATGCATCTAATTTCACCATCACACTTTATGGGTTATTTTGTAACTTTATGAAATAATCAGACTAAGCTGATTTTTATTTACCTGGACATAAATGAATTAGCTATGAAACTGCTCCAAATTTTATCTAGTTGTTAGCAAAACAAGTCAGGAAACTTGGTATGAATACACAGGTAGGGAAAAATAAAGTTGTTTTCCACTTGTGCCCTTCAAAGTCCAGAATGCTTGATAAGTAACACACAACACGTTCTGTGTATGAAAGAAAAAGAAAGTGAAAGTTGCGTCCAAGTCTTAGAGACTCTATGGACTACAGAGTCCATGGAATTCTCCAGGCCAGAATATTAGAATGGGCAGCCTTTCCCTTCTCCAGGGGATCTTCCCAACCCAGGGATCAAACCCAGGTCTCCCGCATTGCAGGCAGATTCTTTACCAGCTGAGCCACATACATGCCTTTTATTCTCTTTTAGACTGTAAGCTCCTTTATCACAGCAGAAATATCTTTGTTCTCACTTTCTATTACATTAAATTAAATATGGAAGGGTTTCTAGTGTTAAATATGGAAGAGTTTCTCGTGTTGCCTGAGGATGAGAGTAAGTTCATTCCAACTTTTATAATGGGAAATTCTATTAAATATTTTAAATATTCAATGTTTAACCATTCACAGTATGGGCCTGTAATTAAAAATTGAAATTTCTCAAATACCATTCTCTTAAACATGTTTCTCATAATGAAAGATTTCCAAGGACCAGACCTGACTAATTCAAACAATACTCTTTTTAAAGACAATATCAATGTAAGTATTTTGGTAACTCCATCAGGTTAATTACTTATAACTGGATTTGAAATGTGCAGATAATTTATGTGGAAACATCATTATATTAAGAATTACTTGAATTCTGATAGAAATAGAACTTATTAGCCTTGTGACCCATGAAAGTGTTCACTTCGACTAATTTTGTGACTCCCTGAATCACAATATTTTCAACTCAATCTATAAAATGTGAGAAATAGTGTTTGTTTTGCTTAATTTCCAGATAACTATGCAGTAAATGCATTTAGTACATATTTAATATGTAGCAGAATGGTGGCTCTTTGTCATGTGTGAAAATCTCTCCCTAATTTATTCTAATCTATTCCTTAATTTATTCTAATCCATTTCTTTATTTACTCTTCTGACTTTTAAAATAAAAGTTATTAAGGCCTATTTTACATACCAAAAATGCACCCAATTTAAGTGTATAGTTTAATGTGGTTTCAACAAATGTACACCTAGCATGGGCTTCCTTGGTGGCTCAGTGGTAAAGAATCCTCTTGCCAATGCAGGAGTTCAGTTTGGTTCAGTAGCTCAGTTGTGTCCAACTGTTTGTGACCCCATGGACTGCAGCATGCCAGGCTTCCCTGTCCATCACCAACTCCCAGAACTTGCTCAAACTCATGTCCATTGAGTTGGGGATGCCATCCAACCATCTCATCCTCTGTTATCCCCTTCTCCTCTTGCCCTCAATCTTTCCAAGCATCAGGATCTTTTCCAATGAGTCAGTTCTTCACATCAGGTGGCCAAAGTACTGGAGCTTCAGCTTCAGCATCAGTCCTTCCAACAAATATTCAGGACTGATTTCCTTTAGGATTGACTGGTTTGATCTCCTTGCAGTCCGAAGGATTCTCAAGAGTTTTCTCCAACACCACAGTTTAAAAGCATCAATTTTTCAGCACTCAGCTTTTTTATGGTCCAACTCTCACATCCATACATTTTGGTCTGCGTTTTGGTTGAAAAAGTAAATGATAGGATCACTAGGCTGTTTTGTGTTCTCTGTGTTAACTCCTCCTTTTTAAAAAATATTGGCATAAAAAGAATATTGGCATAAAGTTGATTTACAATGTTGTATCAGTTTCGGGTGTATAACAAAGTGCATCAGTTATACATATGCATATATCCAGCTTTTAGATTCTTTCCTCATTTTTACCATTACAGGGTATTGAGTAGAGTTCCCTGTGCTATACAGTAGGTCCTTATTGAAAGTTAAAGTGAAAGTCACTTAGTCGTGTCCAACTCTTTGGGACTCCCTGGACTATACAGTCCATGGAATTCTCCAGGCCAGAATACTGGAGTGGGTAGCCTTTCCCTTCTCCAGGGGATCTTCTCAATCCTGGGATTGAACCCAGGTCTCCCGCATTGCAGGTGGGTTATTTACCAGCTTAGCCTCCAGGGATGGAGAAAGCAATGGCACCCCACTCCAGCACTCTTGCCTGGAAAATCCCATGGATGGAGAAGCCTGGTGGGCCCCAGTCCATGGTGTCGCTAAGAGTCGGACAAGACTCAGAGACTTCACTTTCACTTTTCACTTTCATGCATTGGAGAAGGAAATGGCAACCCACTCCAGTGTTCTTGCCTGGAGAATCCCAGGGATGGGGGAGCCTCGTAGGCTGCCGTCTATGGGGTCGCACAGAGTCAGACACAACTGAAGCGACTTAGCAGCAGCAGCAGCAGCATCCACCAGGGAAGCCCAGGTCCTTATTAGTTATCTATTGTATATGTTGGCAAAGTAATGTCTCTGCTTTTGGATATGCTATCTAGGTTGGTCATAACTTTCCTTCCAAGGAGTAAGTGTCTTTTAATTTCATGGCTGCAGTCACCATCTGCAGTGATTTTGGAGCCCAGAAAAATAAAGTCTGACACTGTCTCCACTGTTTCCCCATCTATTTCCCATGAAGTGATGGGACCAGATGCCATGATCTTCGTTTTCTGAATGTTGAGCTTTAAGCCAACTTTTTCACTCTCCACTTTCACTTTCATCAAGAGGCTTTTGAGTTCCTCTTCACTTTCTGCCATAAGGGTGGTGTCATCTGCATATCTGAGGTTATTGATATTTCTCCTGGCAATCTTGATTCCAGCTTGTGTTTCTTCCAGTTCAGCGTTTCTCATGATGTACTCTGCATATAAGTTAAATAAGCAGGGAGACAATATACAGCCTTGACGTACTCCTTTTCCTATTTGGAACCAGTCTGTTGTTCCATGTCCAGTTCTAACTGATGCTTCCTGACCTGCATAAAAATTTCTCAAGAGGCAGATCAAGTGGTCTGGTATTCCCATCTCTTGAAGAATTTTCCACAGTTTATTGGGATCCACACAGTCAAAGGCTTTGGCATAGTCAAGAAAGCAGAAATAGATGTTTTTCTGGAACTCTCTTGCTTTTTCTATGATCCAGCAGATATTGGCAATTTGATCTCTGGTTCCTCTGCCTTTTCTAAAACCAGCTTGAACATCAGAAAGTTCACGGTTCACATATTGTTGAAACCTGGCTTGGAGAATTTTGAGCATTACTCTACTAGCGTGTGAGATGAGTGCAATTGTGCGGTAGTTTGAGCATTCTTTGGCATTGCCTTTCTTTGGATTGGAATGAAAACTGACCTTTTCCAGTCCTGTGGCCACTGCTGAGTTTTCCAAATTTGTTGGCATATTGAGTGCAGTACTTTCACAGCATCATCTTTCAGGATGTGGAATAGCTCAACTGGAATTCTATCACCTCCACTAGCTTTGTTCGTAGTGATGCTTTCTAAGGCCCACTTGACTTCACATTCCAGGATGTCTGGCTCTAGGTCAGTGATCACACCATCGTAATTATCTGGGTCATGAAGATCTTTTTTGTACAGTTCTTCTGTGTATTCTTGCCATCTCTTCTTAATATCTTCTGCTTCTGTTAGGTCCATACCATTTCTGTCCTGTATTGAGACCATCTTTGCATGAAATGTTCCCTTGGTATCTCTAATTTTCTTGAAGAGATCTCTAGTCTTTCCCATTCTGTTGTTTTCCTCTATTTCTTTTCATTGATCGCTGAAGAAGGCTTTCTTATCTCTTCTTGCTATTCTTTGGAACTCTGCATTCAGATGTTTATATCTTTCCTTTTCTCCTTTGCTTTTCACTTGTCTTCTTTTCACAGCCATTTTTAAGTCCTCCCCAGACAGCCATTTTGCTTTTTTGCATTTCTTTTCCATGGGGATTGTCTTGATCCCTGTCTCCTGTACAATGTCACGAACCTCATTCAGAGACATTACTTTGCCAACAAAGGTTCGTCTAGTCAAGGCTATGGTTTTTCCTGTGGTCATGCATGGATGTGAGAGTTGGACTGTGAAGAAGGCTGAGCACCGAAGAATTGATGCTTTTGAACTGTGGTGTTGGAGAAGACTCTTGAGAGTCCCTTGGACTGCAAGGAGATCCAACCAGTCCATTCTGAAGGAGATCAGCCCTGGGATTTCTTTGGAAGGAATGATGCTAAAGCTGAAACTCCAGTACTTTGGCCACCTCATGTGAAGAGTTGACTCATTGGAAAAGACTCTGATGCTGGGAGGGATTGGGGGCAAGAGGAGAAGGGGATGACAGAGGATGAGATGGCTGGATGGTATCACTGACTCGATGGACATGAGTCTCAGTGAACTCCAGGAGTTGGTGATGGACAGGGAGGCCTGGCGTGCTGTGATTCATGGGTCACAAAGAGTCAGACACGACTGAGTGACTGATCTGATCTGATTGCGTATGTAGTGGTGTGTATATATGGGCTTCCCTGGTGGCTCAGTTGTTAAAGAATCCGGCTGCAATGCAGGAGACCTGGGTTTGATCCCTGAGTTGGGAAGATCCCCTGGAAGATGGCATGGTAACCCACTCCAGTTTTCTTGCCTGGAGAATCTCCATGGACAGAGGAGCCTGGTGGGCTACAGTCCATGGGGTCGCAAGGAGTCGAACATGACTGAGCACCTAAGCACAGCACAGCACAGCACAGTGTGTATATATCCATTCCAATCTGCCAATATATCCCTCTTCTTCCTTACCCGCTGCTAACCATAATTTTGAAAATATTTGACTACACCTTTTACTCTTATGGAGATAGCAGATGAATAGGTGGTCAGGAGAAGTCTACGTTTTGGTTTGTTTTTTAAATAATTGTTAATAATAATGTCAGTTATTTTTTTGTGGAGTATCTACACAAAATGCTTTCAAATTTCTTCATAATTTTAAAGAAATCTTGTAAAAATAATTGTTGTAATAATGACTCCAGGGTACATATATTTTAAAGATAGTTTTTAGAACACAAAAAAATCACTGTGTAGTAATTGGGACTAATTCCAAAAGCAATATAAAAACACATTACTTTCCTCTATATTTACAAGCACTAATATAGGAAAATATATTAAACCAAATCTTCGGGGACTTAAGTAATATTATGTGTCGTATACTCGATGTTGGAATAAGTGTTTACAGATTTTTCTGTATTGGACTTTGATTTTTTCCTTGCATGTTTTGAAGCTTACTTGCTTGTGAATGTATATGTTAAGTTGGGAATTTGATTCATGCTTAACAGGGAGGTTTTATTTTTGATGGTCTTCCTTTTACATTTAGTGCACTAAATAATCCTCTGCTTCTATATTACATCACTTTACAAAGCCTACTAACGTCAGGGTTGACAAATTTTTTATTTCTTTTTTACCAACCACATATAGGTTACATATTGGCATTTTAATGAGGTAACATACTGCTATATTTTCAAGTGAGAGAAGGCAATTTCCTTTTTGGTGGGCGGTTTTCTTTTAAAGATCTGATTTAGTTTTTAATTTGATTCAGTTTTGAAAGGAAATATGACTCAACCTTTCTCATTTTATACATGAAGAATGATTCCTGTAAAATTCAGTAGCAAATGCAATAATTTCTAACTCTCAACAGGAAAGATCTTTACCTCTTGGACTACTTTATTTGAATACTAGTTGTAGTTCAGTTATTATTTTTTTTAATTTCTTTCTTTAAGATGATACATCATTCCCTTTGATATTAACTTTACTCCAAAATTTGACCTACTGAAAAATCATTAGACTTAAGTAGAGTTATAGGTCCGTTTTCTATTGTTTGAAATGTTAGTATTCTCTCAAAGACTGAGTAGGAGTGTCATTGGTACCATGCTTTCACAGGGCAGTTAGCCATATTGATGATAATTTTAAAACTTGCATTCTCTATAATATAGTGATTCTAGAAAACTGTCTAACAGAATATTTGTTTAAGTATACAAATTACTTTTAAAAATGCATTGCAACATTATCTGAAATATTAAAAAGATGTAAATCACTTGCATAGAAGCTCCTTGAGGGAGGGACTTCGTCTGCTTGATCTATTTTGTGTATCAGGGCCAAGGACACAGTAGGCACTCACTAAATATTCATTTAATTTTTAGAATATATTTCCAAGGATTTTGTTCTTTGAGATACTATTATGAGTGAATTGATGAATGATTAAGTTGTCCTCCTAATTTCATTTTCAGGTTGTACATTATTCATATATAGCAATACAATTCACTTTTGAGTATTAATCTTGAATACTTATTTTCATAATATCAGTAGAAGCTATTTTCTGTATTTTTTCTAGATCTGCTCCCCATAAGATAAGCTATCATGAAATTTTAAAATAATTCAATAATTATTTATTAAAAACAATACTGATATATGCCCCTTAACAGACTTACCAGTAGAGAAAACTCTAAGGAAAAACATAAACATCAGCATCCATATTTAACAGTGAGCCTAAAAATGTCTGATCATGGGGTTCTCAAGGCAAGTATGCTGAAGTGGTTTGCCATTCCCAGTAGTCATGTATGGATGTGAGAGCTGGACCATAGAGAAGGCTGAACACCGAAGAATTGACACTTTTGAACTGTAGTGTCAGAGAAAACTCTTGAGAGTCCCTTGGACTTCAAAGAGGTCAAACCAGTCAATCTTAAAGGAAATTAATCCTAAATATTCATTGGAAGGATTGATGTTGTAGCTGAAGCTCCAATACTTTGGCCACCTGATGCGAAGAACTGACTCATTAGAAAAGACCCTGATGCTGGAAAAGATTGAAGGTAGGAAGAGAATATGACGACTGAGGACGAGATGGTTGGATGGCATCACCAACTCAATGGACATGAGTTTGAACAAGCTCTGGGAGATGGTGAAGGACAGGGATGCCTGGTGTGCTGCAGTCCACGGGGTTGCAAAGAGTCAGACACGACTGAGCAATTTAACAACAACAACTAAGCGTGCCTGTGGTTGTATGTAAATTGACGTGTATTTGATCACAGAAAGACATTTGTTTTACACAGATGGACATTCTCATATTTTTGTGTAAATAAGCTAGTTTTAGATAATTAAATTTAAGGACTGCCTTATATTCTATGTACTATGTATTTAATATAGTATAATTTATTTATCAGTTAACATTAAGTTAAAACTTACAGCCATTATAAATAAGAGCAACATGAACATTCTCTGTTGCATAACTTTGAGATAAATTTGTGTGATATCTCTTCAGGATAGAATTCCTGGGAATGGTATTGTTAGATGAAGAAATACTCACACACAATCCTAAAATCCTGTAGAATAGAATAATTTACTTTCCTATCAATATTACATGAAAATCTTAATTCCCTACACCTTGGATAACACAGTTTTTTTTTTCCTTAAATTTTTAAACCACTTCAAATGTATCTTAACTATTTATAGTCTATTTCTAGTTATCAAGGATACTCAATTTTTCTTAATGCCAAAAAGAAAGAAAAAGAAAAGGCAGACAGGCAACAATTTTTCTACAGATGTTATCTTTAGACCATGTTAATTCAGAATTTTAAGGGACAATAGTGATTCTTTTTTGACCTCAGCTGTTAATACTCAACCCTGAAAGACAGCTGTCATATTTATAGTGACTACCTCAATTGAAAGAGAACATGACTAACCTCAGGTAAATAAATAATTAGATATTTTAAACTGTTGAAATTTTCTTGTTGTGGGTGAAAATCTACCCTTTTGAAATTCTACCGAATTGGTCAGACTTTTTTGTGGGGCAATGGAATCTTTTTTTCCATTACTTCTTCTACACTGCTGCTGCTGCTGCTAAGTCGCTTCAGTCGTGTCCAACTCTGTGCGACCCCATAGACGGCAGCCCACAAGGCTCCGCCGTCCCTGGGATTCTCCAGGCAAGAACACTGGAGTGGGTTGCCATTTCCTTCTACACTAGAGGTCTTTATATATGAGATGACATTTGTTGTGTATCCCATTAGTTACTTGTTTCTAGAAACTTTCTAGCATAATTAAAAAATTATAATATTCAATTTTTGTGGACTGTGGTTTGATAAAACACCTCAAACTCTATTTAACAAACTATTTTATTCCTTTGCTCTGTGTTGCTAATAGGTTTTAGAAGCTTGGTAGTCTTTATATGTAGTCTCAGTTCAGTTCAGTCGCTGTCGTGTCTGACTCTTTGTGACCCCATGAATCGCAGCACGCCAGGCCTCCCTGTTCATGACCAACTCCTGGAGTTCACTCAGACTCACGTCCATCGAGTCAGTGATGCCATCCAGCCATCTCATCCTCTGTTGTCCCCTCCTCCTCCTGCCCCCAATCCCTCCCAGCATCAGAGTCTTTTCCAATGAGTCAACTCTTCACATGAGGTGGCCAAAGTACTGGAGTTTCAGCTTTAGCATCATTCCTCTCAAAGAAATCCCAGGACTGATCTCCTTCAGAAAGATACATTTAAATAAAATAAGTTACGGTTTTGAAGAAGCAAAATATTAAAAGATAATCTGAGGATATCTGCAATTTAGCACAGAAAGTGGTTTTTTCCATTTGGTTAAGACCATGAGAAGCAAAAATATATGTAAATATGGTTTCTGTCTACTAGGAGTACCTCACACTTTTATTCTGTCCTTCACATTATATGTTAAAATCTTAAATTTATCATCTGCTTATATTTTAACACAGATATGTACAAAATCAGGAACACTGTGATACTCCAATGTTCTATTTTTTTTTCTTGGAAATAGTTTCTATAACATTATGGCTATGGATGAGCTCATTTGAAGTTTTCATTGGTTTTCTAATAGAGACTTTATTGACTTTGGTTATAGTTTGTTAATAATTAAAACATTAGGTTTATATTCCATTGCGGCAAATGGATAAAGAGTAAATATATGTCTCCATTTCTGTGAAGGCATTTTGAAGATTTCTATTTTTTGGTCTTCAAAAAACAGTAAGAAGTAAAATGTCTGAACTGTCAATACAAAATGCATAAATATTTATAAATACTTAGATTCTTCTTTCTAGTTGTAGTGCTAGATATAACCAGGATTGGATGAATAGTAATTTGAACTGTAATAGCCTGTGGCTTCTTGACCTATACTGTATTGTAATTACTGCTTTTTGGCCAAGACTACTCTACACCTGATGGACTCAGTGCAACCTTTATTCTACTCTTATTAAAGTTAAAAAATAGGCAATAAATACAACACAGGGTAAATATGAACGTTATCATCCAAAATGGAAGACCTACCACCCTTATACTCATTGTTCATTTACCATTAAGTGTCTGCAATGAGCAGGTGATACTCTTTCTTTTTCATATGTGAATGATGAATATATTTCGTTCTATTTCACATTTTGACACTGCTTCTTATTACAATTTTTCTTTTCATATTATGCAGTTGATAGGAAGTCGATTTTTCTGTGTATGATAGATTCCATCATTTGCACCGTAGTGTATCTCTTGGCAGTGAATGTATTACAATAGCACATCCCAGTGGTTTGAACAGAAAGAAGTCAAGTTCTAATCTAGACCCAGACCCTATGTTTATCTGTTTCTCAAATGGACACTCTACTCATGAAAAATAAATGTTCCTAAATAGTTCTTATTTCATTTATCCTATATCTCAAACTCTAATGAAACTGGAAAAAATTATTTGTTACAAATGTTTAAGTATGTATTGTTTATGAGAAATTTTCCATTTAATAACACCTATACAATATTAATATTTCATTATTCATTAATTCTACCAGACCATATTTGGATGGCAAATACCTGAAGACTTTTTAAAAGTCTTGCAGTATTTTGGAACACTTCCACATTATTGACCCTTTTATTTCATGGCATGAAAAAGGTAAAGAAACAATAGAATTGTCATAAAAGTGAAGAAGATGAGAATGAGAATTTGAGAATGTGGAGCTTATTTTTTTTTAAATAAATTAACAGTGGACTAGAAGTTATCAATTTCTCAGAGAATTTGAGAATGGAGGAATCAGGTAAGACATGCTATTTCAGAATCACATGAATGTCTCAACCATTCAGATGGCACTTAGTAACATCCTATTTTAAAGTGTTTTAGTCTAGTTTATATTTATTAATCAACTTCTCATTAAGTCTAAGATAGATTAAGAATTTTTTTAACTATTAAAAATTGTATGTCAATTTTTTGAGATCAATTTAATCAGCTATTATTTGAGCACTTATATCTGTTATTTTTAGAAATAAATTTTTGGGTTTTGTTCATTAAAATTTTTGTTAGTTTTAAATTATCTTCTTAGATAAACATAATTATTTTAGCTTTTGTTTTTCCCTTTTTTCTTTTCTCCTCATGTACTCACAGATGGAACTTCTATTCAAAGAATTCTTTTCCAACTCTCATTCCTAAAAGATAAAAAAACAATGAGAGAAATGATACATAGATTTAAAAAAAGAGAGCACTTTTGTCTTCAAAGTCACTAGAGACAGCGTCACGTGATTCTGCTCAAAACTCTTCTTTGAGATGACATGTTAACCTTCTCTCCAGGTTTCACTCATTTCCACTTTTCTACCCAGTTTCCTCCAGGCAAGAGTACTGGAGTGGGTTGCCATTGCCTTCTCCGATTTTGGTAAGAAATACTTGCCAAAGAGTACCTTCCATCCCACTGGTCTTATGTTTATCTTTGGGCAGATGAAATGTTATCAAGGCAAGTAAAGTTTTAAATTGCTTCACTGACAACCAATAGACATTCGAGTTGATGACTAAGAAGTTGAAATCTTTCATATACCTATATTTTGACTGTATTTTGCCAGCTTGCCTCTGTAAGCTTTGTAAAGTCATCAGAGAAGTACCATTCCATTGCATCTCTTTGGCTACAAAAAATGATGCTACACTCTCACAGTCATATCTTTCTTTTTTATTCTCTTTTCTTAATAGTCTCTCCAAATCTACTACAAAGATTGTTAATAAAAACTCAAATTACTATCCTCAAAATATTAGGTTCCTTTACTTCCCCATTTCACATACTTATCTAGAGTTACATCTTTAATTTTGCTTAGTTTTATTTTTCCAGGGAGAATCTTTTCATTAGTCACTTTCAATTTTGAATCATACACCTATACATATTAGGGAAATTTAGGAGAAATGTCTATTATCTTTTCTGAAATGAAACAATATAATGCCAGATAATTTAAACTCAGTATATTTAGTTGTCATCAGGAATTGTAAGTATTATTTTTGAATCTGTTGTCCTTTTCTTTTGTATGAATCACTGAATACTTTCTAACACTGTCATTCCTTTTCCATGTTCATTAGCCTTTTACCATATCCTCTTTCTCCAAATTATTTAGGGGCTATTTTCAACATATTAGCTAATCTCTGAAGAAATGAGCTTTGATATGACTCCAGGCTTTATAAGACCCCATTATTTTTGTGTCATTGTTTTTATACATACTTGGCAATTATAATTTTATGATTCCAGAGTCTTGACAAAACCATGTAACTTTTTCATTCCATTTCACATGGATTTTGAAGCTGACTGCCTTCTTGTTCAACTCTACTGTATCACTATTTACAGTTATCAGATCAGATCAGTTCAGTCACTCAGTCGTGTCCGACTCTTTGCGACCCCATGAATCGCAGCACGCCAGGCCTCCCTGTCCATCATCAACTCCCGGAGTTCACTCAGACTCACGTCCATTGAGTCAGTGATGCCATCCAGCCATCTCATCCTCTTTTGTCCCCTTCTCCTCCTGCCCCCAATCCCTCCCAGCATCAGAGAGTCTTTTCCAATGAGTCAACTCTTCACATGAGGTGGCCAAAGTACTGGAGTTTCAGCTTTAGCATCATTCCTTCCAAAGAAATCCCAGGGCTGATCTCCTTCAAAATGGACTGCTTGGATCTCCTTGCAGTGCAAAGGACTCTCAAGAGTCTTCTCCAATACCACAGTTCAAAAGCATCAATTCTTTGGCGCTCAGCCTTCTTCACAGTCCAACTCTCACATCCATACATGACCACAGGAAAAACCATAGCCTTGACTAGACGAACCTTTGTTGGCAAAGTAATGTCTCTGCTTTTGAACATGCTATCTAGGTTGGTCATAACTTTCTTTCCAAGGAGTAAGCGTCTTTTAATTTCATGGCTGCAGTCACCATCTGCAGTGATTTTGGAGCCCCCAAAAATGAAGTCTGACACTGTTTCCACTGTTTCCCCATCTATTTCCCATGAAGTGGTGGGACTGGATGCCATGATCTTCGTTTTCTGAATGTTGAGCTTCAAGCCAACTTTTTCACTCTCCACTTTCACTTTCATCAAGAGGCTTTTGAGTTCCTCTTCACTTTCTGCCATAAGGGTGGTGTCATCTGCATATCTGAGGTTACTGATATTTCTCCCGGCAATCTTGATTCCAGCTTGTGTTTCTTCCAGTCCAGCGTTTCTCATGATGTACTCTGCATATAAGTTAAATAAGCAGGGTGACAATACACAGCCTTGACGAACTCCTTTTCCTATTTGGAACCAGTCTGTTGTTCCATGTCCAGTTCTAACTGATGCTTCCTGACCTGAATACAAATTTCTCAAGAGGCAGATCAGGTGGTCTGGTATGCCCATCTCTTTCAGAATTTTCCACAGTTTATTGGGATCCACACAGTCAAAGGCTTTGGCATAGTCAAGAAAGCAGAAATAGATGTTTTTCTGGAACTCTCTTGCTTTTTCTATGATCCAGCAGATATTGGCAATTTGATCTCTGGTTCCTCTGCCTTTTCTAAAACCAGCTTGAACATCAGGAAGTTCATGGTTCACATATTGTTGAAGCCTGGCTTGGAGAATGTTGAGCATTACTTTACTAGTGTGTGAGATGAGTGCAATTGTGCGGTAGTTTGAGCAGTCTTTGGCATTGCCTTTCTTTGAGATTGGAATGAAAACTGACTTTTTCCAGTCCTGTGGCCACTGCTGAATTTTCCAAATTTGCCGGCATATTGAGTGCAGCACTTTCACAGCATCATCTTTCAGGATTTGGAATAGCTCAACTGGAATTCCATCACCTCCACTAGCTTTGTTCGTAGTGATGCTTTCTAAGGCCCGCTTGACTTCACATTCCAGGATGTCCACTTGACTTCACATTCCAGGATGTCTGGCTCTAGGTCAGTGATCACACCATCATGATTATTTACAGTTATGAAATGCTGTAAATCTATTTACAGATTTCTTTTAGTTTGCCACTAATTTTCTTTGAATTCTTCTCCCCAAATCTAGTATAACTTGAAAGTGTCTTATGTTATTTAAAATCATTTTTCATTTAGTCTACAATTCTAATGAAATATGGATTGTTAGTCCTCAAGTAAATAATTTATATCACCATGCCTTGATGTCTTCATGTATCAAATGTGGATTTGAAAACAAATGGTTCCTGCCACTTAAAGTACTTACTTTCAGATAAAATACAAAGGGAATGTATACTAGATTTATTATGATTTATACACAATTTCATCGTATTAACCAATTGCCTTTTAAAATAGCTTTACTGAGATATAATTTGCCTATAGAATTCACTCTTTTTGAAATATATACTTCTGACATTTTTAGTATATTTTCAAAATTGATCCACCTTATCACTAGTTTTAGAATGTTTCCCCACTCCCCAAAGAAATTTTATCCGAATGAGCAATTATTCTCCATTCTTTCCTCCTGCCTCAGCTTCTGATGACCACTAATATACTTTGTGTTTCAACTAATTTGCTTATTCTGGAAGTTTCATAAAAATGAATCCTCAAATGTGGTCTTTTGTAACTGTTTTTCATTTATTATATGCTTTCAAAGTTCACCATGTTATAGCATATTTCTGTACTTGATTTCTTTTAACACTTGAATAATATTCCATTCTGTGAATATAGCACATTTGTTTATTTATTCATTCATCAGTGATTAGACATTTAGATTGTTTATACTTTTTTGGTGACTGGCTAATGTTGCTCTCAACATTTGTGTACAGATTTTTGTGGGGACATATGTTTTTATTTCTCTTGGACATATAGCTAGGAATAGAACTTCTGGGTCATATAACTCTGTGTTTAACATTTTTAGAAACTGTCAAAATGCTTTTTGAAGTGGTTGTAACATTTTATAATTCAAGCAACAATGAAAGAGAATCCATATTTTTCCTTGTCCTCACCAGAATTTAATATTACCTGTCTTTTTTCTTTTTTTCATTTTGTCATCCTAGAAGTGATATCTCATTGTGGTTTTGGTTCCTATTTCCCTAACGAGTAACAATATTGAAGATTTTTCATATACTTCTTGGATATTTGTATAACTTTTCTGTAGAAATATCTACTCAAACCTCTGCCCAGTTTTCAAGCTAGGTTGTCTTTTATTGTCAAGTTGTAAGAGTTCTTTATATATTCTAGATACAAGTTGCTTATCTGATATATAATTGTAAATATTTTGTCCCATTCTATGATTGTCATTTCATTGTCTTATGGTGCCCTTTAAAGCACCGATTTTTCTAAATTTGATAGATTCCAGGTTATCTATCTTTTCTTTTGTCCTTTGGGCTTTTGATATTATTTCTAGGAATGCTATGCTTAATCTCTTTACATATATTTACATCTATTATTTTTTTTAGGAGTTTCCTTACGTGAAATCTAAGATACATTCTGAGTTAATTTTTGTATATAGTGTGAGATAAAGTTCCACCTTTGTTCTTCCTTTTTTTTGGTTTTTGCCATGTAGATATCCAGTGTCCCGGCACTGTTTGTTGAAAAAATTCTTCTATGCCCATTGAATTGTCTTGATACCCTGTTCGAAATCAGTTGATTATGGTTGTATGGGTTTAGTTCTGGACTCAATGCTATTTGACTGATCTGTGTATCTATCCTTATGCTAATATGCTGTGGATTACTGTAGCTTTGTAATAACTTCTTAAATGATGTGCAAATCTTCTAACTTTATTCTTTGTCAAGATTTCTTTGGCTATTCCAGGTTCCATAATTATTTTCAAATGTGGTAAATATGCTTAAAAACCATTAGTTCTTAAGTAGCAGTCAAGTACTATCATTGTAAACTGTGGCTTGTGTTTTTTTGAAACTTGCATTTTCTGTAGCTTTTAGCACCTTACTTCTAGGAGTGCTAGAAACTCATACGTTTTCCACATATGTGGGTAGAATAATCGTTAACTTGGCATCTCATGAAACACAATACTGCCTCTATATTGTTGAAGAGCTCATGTCTATGCTTGATTTGAGTATTAAGATTTGCTTAGAGGAAACACCAAGCACATATTGCTCTTTAGAACATCTACAATTATGAAATAGGCTTTTCCATGTTGTAGAAATAAAGGGTAAGAAGTAAAACCAACAGGCTAGACTCAGTGAGTCTTTCTAATTGTCCAGCCTCAGACTAGCCTTGGTAAAACACTAAAAAAATAATCTCTCTATCCTCTCTTATGGAGAATTAATCATTATTGTGAATTTTAATCATTTGTTTAATTTTTGCTTTTAATGATGAATTAAAAATTTTTATCTAAAATTGTTATTTGTACCAGACACACTGCATTAACTAGATAGTCTGCCTGCAAGTGCCCAAAATTGAGAAATTCAAACCTGGAGATTGAAGAGAATATTTAAAAAATACTAAAATATTTTTGAACTTTCCAGGAATCATCCTGTGCCTCAGAAACTATGTGATATTTTACAATTATTAGAAAACTATTTTCTGCAATTCATGGAGATAAAATGACCAAGGCAATGATAAAAATCCCAGAATAGCTCATATGTGGTTTTGTTTTGTCTTTGTATCTGGTGTTGTGATTGCTGTTGGAGAGCTTTTCTCTCTTTAGCAACACAGAATTGATTTTCTAAATGAAATGCATCACAGAAAAAGTGTCTAGTGAATAATTTTAATAACAATTTATGGAGCTATCATGGGACAAGCAGTCCTCTAACACTTATTTGCCCTTGAGATTTAGAAGAAATCATATCTCTAGTGCTCATAATAAGGAGCTAATTTAACTGAGTTCAAGTTAGCTGTGAACAAATGGATTAACAAGCACCTTATTAAAATTTTAATTTACATTTCATTTATCACATTTAATAGAATCAACTTTGTTGTTTCAGGGAGGGGAAAAGCATTAATTTCCAAGCATAACTTTAGGTACCATTAATTTCAAATGTTTTTTTGTTGGTTTTCATAGTTACCATAATTAGGTACCGTCCATAGCATGGAAATAGAAGACCCATAACATAAAATTTTGTTATTAAAGACCATTTAATTGTTCAACAAATTAAAAACATTTATATTTGTATAGCTTTTGAATTTTCTTGCCACTGTAGAAAGTTTAATTAAGGTAATTTAAGATCTCTGGTCCTTTTGGGATATAATTTATGTAGTTATATATTCCTATGTCTGGAGGAATAGTCTGGATTTCCGATGATAATGTTTTGACTTAGGGCTTTATTTCTCATGCTACTTATTTTTCCCTTTGTCTTTAAAGTATTTCTGTTATTTGCATATGACAGTATATTTTCACATTTGTTAACAAAGATTCATGCATTTTATTGACAGTATAAGAAACTTGCTATGTGATCAGGAAAAAAATGATTCTTATATGATTGTATTTACAATATCATCAAACAAGGGACTGATGACAAAAATGTTGTAATACACAAATATTAATTTTAACAAGGAAAAAGACTTGAAATCATTGTACATATTAAAAGCCTTTCATTCAGCCTTGCCTCTAAAGCAAGTCAGCTGATGAGTTGAGCAGGAGTGAAAAGATATTTTTACCTGTTACTTTTGATCTGTCTTTAAAATTGATTTATACTTATAATCCTTGAACTTTGATGGTTCTTATGAAATAATTGATGACCTTGATCCATTTTTACAATGGCAATCATAAGAATTTGATATACTTAAAGTAACAACTTTAATTACCTTATAGATTTCTGAATAAGGAAAAATAAGTATATATTGAAGGGCCTGTATTCTGTTTTCAGTAGTAGTATCCTGTCAAATAATTTTTCAGATTATATCATCAACATAGTAAAAAGTAACATTTCCTTAAAGTGAGACAAGTGATCTAATTTTAATGACAGTTCCTGTGAATGTCAGGCACCCAGATATAGTTTAGAATGCTTAGTAATTACAGCAATCTTTCTTCTCTTTTATTAATTATTTCAAGAAAAAGAAGTAAAAGCTTTGAGAATGGGCACAAAAGGCAGTTATATTGGATCTTTTTTGTAAAGCAAATAGCTTTCAAATCATTCCATTAACTGTCATCAGAGAACAAAAAGAATTAATCAAAAGTGACACCAATTTCAAGGGCCTGCCAAAATCTCAGGAGAAAAACAATACTATCATAAAAAAAGAGAAATTAAAGAGTACTGCCCTTGATTCCATAAAGAGATTTCACTTCTTTCCCTCATGCAATCACATTTGTGCTTCAGAAGATTATATATAAAATGTTATGTTTTGAATTATAGTGCATTTATTGCAAGGGCACTAGTTAAAGTGAATTAATACATTCCTTGATAACTGGTTTTTTTCTGAGTTATTCCTTTTATTGGACAATTAGTATCTTTGTTACCTTTATATCTTTGTTAGTTTATTTTCTTGATTTTGACTAATTTTTTAGCATACTATTTGAAATTGTTAGAATCTTGAATGTAATGGTGGAGAATCACAATAGACAAAGTGTACATTGTTTGAAAAGACTCTGATGCTGGGAGGGATTGGGGGCAGGAGGAAAAGGGGATGACAGGGGATAAGATGGGTGGATGGCATCACCGACTTGATGGACATGAGTTTGAGTGAATTCCGGGAGATGGTGATGGACAGGGAGGCCTGGCATGCTGCGATTCATGGGGTCACAAAGAGTCGGACACGACTGAGCGACTGAACTGAACTGAACTGAACATTGTTTGAAAACTAAAAGTAAAATAAAAATAGGGAAGGACATATCGAAAAAAGGTATTTTTGTTGAGCTTTAAAATGGAAATTCCTGGTGGCTCAGGTGGTAAAGAATCTGCCTGCAATGCAGGAGATCTGGGTTTGATCCCTGGGTTGGGAAGATCCCCTGGAGAAGGAAATGGCAACCCACTTGCCATTTGCATGGAGTATTCTTGCATGGAGAATTCTATGAAGAGAGGAGCCTGGTGGGCTACAGTCCATGGGTTCGCAAAGAGTTGGAAACGATTGAGTGACTAACACTTTTAAAATGGAAATATCCAAGAGTTTCTAATTTAATATCACTTATTGCATAGTTGCTTTTACGTACCTGCTAAACAGAAAAGACTTTATGTTTAGTTGGAGTATTCCAAACCTGCTTGTATTCCAGTATTCATTAATACTGGTAACTGGTAACTCTGATGTGCATGCCCGCATGCTCAGTTGCTGAGTCCTATCAACTTTGCGGGATCCCTCGGACCCTAGCCCTTCAGGCTCCTCTGTCCGTGTAATTTACCAGACAACAGTGCTGGAATGGGTTGCCATTTTCTGCTCCAGGGGATCTTCTTGCCTCAGGAATTGAACCCATGTCCCCTGCATCTCCTGCATTGGGAGGCGGATTCTTTACCACTGAGCCACCTGTAATGTGCACAGGGGTAAAATTACTTCTGTGTTTTACTAGAGTTAAGCAAGGCTCAGAGTGTTGAGATTACCAAGGTAAGAATTTGTTAAAGGGGGACAGTTAGTACTGGATCTCTAATTATTTCTTTAATACTCTTCCCACTACATTACAGCTCATATCTTCTATGTTCTCTGTGAAGCACCCTAAGTCTCAAACTTCAATACGAGGTGAACAGGAGAAACACATTAAAGTTAATTCCTTCTTTCTAATTGTTCACCTGGGATCCATCAGAGACCAAAACATAAGTACCTGCCTCTGTGACACAGCAGAGGAAGACAGAAAATGAGTAATAAATACAATAAATAAATGAATAAATGGATGAGTGAATTAATAAATAGACAAGTGAATAGAATTTGTTTAAAAATAATAAGTTCTATAGAAACAAAGCAGATCAGAGCTTGGCACACTGGGGGTGCTGGGGTGAAGGTGTTAGAGAGACTGCCCTTGTTGAAGTTTCTTTTTTATTTTGTTTAAGAAGGTGTGTCACAATCTTTACATGCCTCATTATAATATACATAATAAATATGTGTGTGTATCTGTTAAGTCACTTTAGTTGTGTCCGACTCTTTGTGACCCTATGAACTTGTAACTTGTCAGGCTCCTCTGTCCATGGGATTCTCCAGGCAAGAAGAGTACTGGAATGGGTTGCATGCTGTCCTCCAGGGGATCTTCCTGACTCAGGTATGAAACCTGCGTTTCTTATGTCTCCTGCGCTGGCAAGCAGATTCTTTACTACTAGTAGCATCTGGGAAGACCACATAATAAATATAAAGTATAACAATTTAAAAAATAGATTATATAAATATAAATTATATATGTATGTGTATACATTTATACACACACACACACGTTTGATCACTTTTCAGATTCTGAATTTGTGAATTTACCTACTTGCTAAAATTAAACCTCAAGGCTATACTCAAGACACTTTATTGATCACTCACAGATATGCACATATGCAGAGTAGCAAAACATTTGAGTCACCTGATGTGCATGTTCCCAGCTGAACAAGGAAATGCCGCTTTCTTATTTCAGATCTCAGTCTAGAAACAAGTGGCCTCTTCACGATATATTTAGTGTCACCTTTCTACAACTTTGTCCTTTTTTTTTTTTTTTGATAATGTTGCTGCTTAAAGTGGACTCCCAGCAATGTGATGAGTTTTGTGTAGTATTCCTAAATGCAAGACATTATATTCTGCTCAATGGATAAAATAGGTGTGTTAGATTTAGCTTCATTCAGACATGAGTTCTAGTGCTGTTGGCTCTGAGCTTTACATTAGTGCATCAATGATATATATTAAATGATATCTTGAAACATAAACATATAAAACAAGATTATGTATTGATATGTTGATCAAAATGTTGTGACTAGAGGCTCTTAGGAATCAAATCCTGTGCTTTCCCTAGGGGAAATGATTCAGTGCTTGCTAATTTAAATTTTATAATGACTTTATAGAACATAACTTCTATGAATAATTAAAATAACTATATAAAATTATATAATTATTATATATATTTATATGATATATTTGAGATATATATTTATATGATATATATTTTATATATATTAAAATTAAAATTCTAATTGTAAGTAATTCTAACTTTAACCAATAAACATGATTATTTTCCATGTTTGCTATTTTAGTATTATTCTATATGATGTAAGAGCTTAAAAAGCATTTTCTTGAGGAATTACTCAAGAAATTCTGTTTGAGATTTCTTAGTTTGATTCTGTTTTCTGAGAAATTATTTTAGAGCTCCTTGAAAATATTCTATGACCTAGGATGTTACACTTGATTTGTGGCTCACTTCAATATCTTCCTTATAACACTTTGCTCATTTCTGTATTTTTCTCCCTGATTTGCTCTTCATGCTTCAATCTGGATATTTTCTATTGATCTATCTCTCAGTTTACTAATCTTTTCTTATGCTGTATCTAATCTACTGTTAAATTTATTAGTACATAATTTCAGTTTTTATATTTTCTTTTGTAGAATTCCCATTAGATTCTTTTCTATAGATTTTAGTTCTGTTGCAATGATGTTCAACAGATGTTGAATAGATGTTGAATAGATAGTTCAATAGATGTTGCAATGAGTTCTTGAATATACAAAATTATACTCAGGACTGACTATGTGGTAGAAAGTTGTTGTTCTATCTAATACAGTGAAATAGTTTGGAAACAGAGAAGTGAAGGACAAAGAGAGAATATTGGGAGTAAGAGTATGTTCTGAGGAATATGGTGAAGGATTGGACAGAAAGGTAACCAGTGAGAATGTACTATGATTATACCACCTCTCCTCTCACTGCCACACACACATATTAATACATACCATAAACACACACACACACACACACACACACACACACACACACACCCCTTAATTACCTATACCTTCTGCAAAGATTATTGTTCACACATGCTTTGGTGAATCACTTTGAAGGAAATCAAGAAAAAAAAAAAAACCAGCTAAGTTCACATCAAAAGCAGTGAGATTAAAATCATTGAAGAGTATGAAATACAAGTAAGAAAGAAATTTGGAGCCAACCTAACTCCCTAAGAATTCACAGAAATCTTATGTTAAGGCATTGGGCTTCCTTTGTAAAATGTGATAAGGCTCACTAAGCTGATATCTTAGTGCTTCCCCAGTTGCTCAGCTGGTAAAGAATCTGCCTGCAAAGCAGGAGACCTGGGTTGGATGCCTGGGTAGGGAAGATCCTCTGGAGAAGGAAATGGCAACCCACTCCAGTACTCTTCCCTGGAGAATCCCATGGACAGAGGAGCCGGGCAGGCTACAGTCCATGGGATCACAAAGAGTCAGACATGACTGAGTGACTAACTTTCACTTTCTTTTCAAGTTGATATCAGAAATATAACTAATTAAAGCAAAGGGCAGTTTGCAGAAGTTTTTTCAGGAAGAATTACTGAATGAAGTCAAGGATGGATCTATGTGTAACAAAAATATCTTTGAAGGAAGGCACTCACAAAGGTAGGAGGGTAACAAGATTGATAGTGTCTAAAAGTCAAAGCAGCAGCCAGTCTCAAGGAGAAAGGAGTGGTCAAAAACATCACAGATAGTTACTAAGTAAAATAAGACTGCATAAATATATTCTTTTTTTTGGTTACTTAAGTCACATGAAGCTTTAACAAGAATAATTTGAGCCAGTAGCTGGAGTACTAGATGCCAGAAAGTAGTGGGCGGAAGCATAAACTGCAAATAAAAAATAAATACAGTAAGCACTTTGTACCTTTTGAAGAAGGTTTTCAATAAAGTAAGGAGGGAAAAAAGAGTGACAGATGGAGGAGGGTTGTAAAATATACTGACAAGAAGGGGCCAGAAGAGAGAGAGAAATTAAGCCTAAACCGGAACACTTCTTTTTAATATTTTTTCTGGTATATGTGACACAGACTCTTTGATTACCCAGTGAAATCTCTTCACTTCTAGAAAAATATTTATTAGATGTACTTACCAAATTTCCATGCCATTTGAGGGACTTACTGTTGTTCTGACAGGCTAATTGGTTCTAGGTTAAGACCTTTTGCACCAAAGAGAGGGAAAATGAATGATGGACCAAGGTTCTTGAGACAGAAAGAATGAGTTCAAGAACAAAGATGAGGCACGTCTTGAAATTGATGGAGTTACCATAATTATCTTCTTTTAACATTAAGTGCTTCCAGAGACAATAAAGGGATGTCTCTTACTTCACATGCATTGACTTTGTGTGTGTGTGTGTGTGTGTGTGCATTGACTTTCTGAATAGTTCATCAAAATTCTAAGTCCACTTATCAGTGGAAAGAGGAGAGGCTGATTTGAACTTTTTTCCAATCAAAAGAGCATAAAGATTCTTTATGGAATTCCCCAAACCTGTTATCGGTCTGGTCACTATTCTAATCACAGACAGTCCTTTCTCTGTGCTTCAGGGGTGATCTGTATTTGCCTCATAGATATCAACTGATCATCAGTTTTGACCTTTGCAAATTATCTATTTATTTATATCCCTGCCTTATGCTAATACAGAGGAGTGTGTGCTAAGTTGCTTCAGTCGTGTCCGACTCTTTGTGATCCTATGGACTATAACTTGCCAGGCTCCTCTGTCCATGGGATTCTTCAGGCAAGAACACTGGAGTGGGTTGCCATGCCCTCCTCCAGGGGATTTTCCCAACTCAGGGATTTAACCTGGGTCTCTTGTGTCCTGTGCATTGGCAGGAGGATTCTTTACTACTAGCGCTACCCGGGAAGCCCTAATACAGAGGCAGATGGATTAAAATCGCCACATTCTGTTGTAATTGCTTGCCTCTGTCTGACCAATAGTTGACAGTAGAGCTCTTTGTCACAGTTTTTTCCTCAGTTGCTAAATGTGTACTGGATAAATGAGTTAAATTATTTTTCAAGTGGCAATGTAGTGAGCACAATGAGAAATCTGACAGATATATAAGCGATTTCTAGGAAACCCACAGATGGACTGAGTAACCATCATCAGTTGAAACTTAGGGCTTGCTCTTAGTGTTACCATATGAAAATGCAAACGAGTATAGACTGATTAACCCTGATACTGAATTCTAACTCTTGTAGGTATGATTTGTATTAATTAATAAAAGTAATAATGAAATAACCACTATCTTAAGTACCAACCCTGTATAGAAACTTATGTGCGTATGTATATATGTGTGTGTGTGTGTATACACACATGTGGAAGATTGAAGTTGCAAAAAGAATATGTACCTTGTTTAAAGACATAGAACTTGAAAGTGGAGAAGTAGAAATAGACCAAAATTCCCACTCTTCCTTGAAAATTCTATACCCATAACTCTCATGAAATATGCTAAAGGAGCAGGTATCTTTTCTGATTGGTGCCTAAATCAGGAAAAATTATTGTCCTTTTAGAGAAAGACTTTAATATCAGTTTTATAGTACATTTTTTTAGAATTACAATGACTTGAGTCAGGGCACAGACCCCCTTTAATACTACAGACCCCCTTTCCTTAGGACATGTGATCTAGAATACATTTTGATGTGATTATTGGTAAGTTATCATGTTAAGAGACCCACTCAATTAAAATGTCATTCAAACCAGTCAGTTTCTCTTGACCATTTGATTCTGCAGGAAATATGAAGGATCTGAGATTTTATTCTGCTTGGAAATTAGGAATGTGGCTTGCGGCACTGTTATGCAGGCTAGCAGAAGACACAAACTCCAAGGTCAGAGAAAAAGACCGTAATTATTCCTGACACATCAGTGAGCAGAATGGACACTGGCATATTTGCACCAGTTTTCCTTGGCTTCTACTTCTATTGTGCAATGTGAATGGGCCCAGATGGATGCCTGTATATACAGTATATGTTACTGGACTCAGAGAGGTACCCTGAGTTTAGGGAACCTGAATCTTTATAATGGGGAGTCAAATGAGCCTTCTGGAGGGAGACGCATCTCTACCTGTCCAGACTGCAAGCAAAGCTGTCTTTTGTTTTGAAGGGAGACACTATATTTTCCAAGGCTGCTTGCCTTGAAAAAATAGGCTGGAACAAAGGGTAGTCAGTGACTTGAAATGAAGGTCAGTGTCTCATTTCACAAGATGGGCAGAAATGTGGAAAACTACTCCTGGAGAATTATCTTTCAACAGGCTCTAAAAATTCATCTTTCTTTACAAACTTGGACATTTTGCTGAGAGCTGTTTCCATTTTAATTGCTCAGTACACTATGCCAGTTAGTCAGCATCCTAGCTTAGGAAAACACATTTTGATCTTATTAGGCTGTGGGTATGATTATCATATGAATCATAAATGATGGTATGATAGACTCACCACCTTAAAGCAGGAGCAGCTCTTATTTTCTTCAATTACATATAATTACTCTTGGAAAATTGTATGAAGAGACTCATTTTACACTGGTGTGTCACTTAATTGCACATCAGGAGTGACATGAAAAACTCAAAATATTCTATAAAGTTTCTTTAAAAAAAGAACTAAGACATTTCTCACTCCCGTATTAACCAAAATTAAAAGTTTTAAGATCACCAAGTTTCTTGCATATAAACTGAGGTTTCTATTAATGTCTCAAACTGAGTAGTAACCAAGCCTTGCTAGAACTTTCAATTTTGAAGCTGGGAAGGTTGTAGGAGCCCCGAGGGTCTGTCCTTTACTCCAGGCTGTCTGCATGCTTTCTTCCCTTTTTGGTACCTGTGGGCTTGTCCAGCCCATTTCCTCTCCTGACACTTTTTTTTTTTTTAAATACAAGCCTAATTGCAGAATGTAATGTCATCTGCCTTACTGTTCTCTTCTTAGTTACTTTGAGAAACAAAGGCCATGATGCTTTTCTGTTGGAGTATTTTAATAATAATCACTGTGGAGAAAACAACTGAGATGAACTACATTCAAATAAGATAATGGCAAAGTGGTAGATATCAGATAAAGTTCTTCTTGTGTATGAATCTTTCAAAGGATCTCCATTTCTTCACAGATAAAGTCCAAACACCCTAGCCAAAAAAGCTTGCCCATCATTTTATCCAGACTTTTCTTTCTATCCTAGTACTGCTCATGACTTGTGGTGCTGTTGCGTATTCCACACTGTTTCTGGTCAAAGTTTTCCCTGTATTCGTACTTTCCCATCTTTCTGTTTAATTCAGTTCAGTCACTCAGTTGTGTCTGATTCTTTGTGACTCGATGGACTGCAGCACGCCAGGCCTCCCTGTCCATCACCAACTCCCGGAGTTTACTCAAACTCATGTCTGTTGAGTTGGTGATGCCATCCAACCATCTCATCCTCTGTCGTCCCCTTCTTCTCCTGTCTTCAATCTTTCCCAGCATCAAGGTCTTTTGAAATGAGTTGGTTCTTCACATCAGGTGGCCCAAGTATTGGAGTTTCAGCTTCAGCATCAGTCCTTCCAATGAATATTCAGGACTGATTTCCTTTAGGATGGACAGGTTGGATCTCCTTGCAGTCCAAGGGACTGTCAAAAGTCTTCTCCAATACCACAGTTCAAACGCATCAATTCTTCAGTGTTCAGTATTCTTTATAGTCCAACTCTCATATCCATACATGACTATTGGAAAAACCATAGCCTTGACTAGATGGACTTTGTTGGCAAAGTAATGTCTCTGCTTTTTAATATGCTGTCTACGTTGGTCGTAACTTTTCTTCCAAAGAGTAAGCATCTTTTAATTTCATGGCTGCAATCACCATCTTCAGTGATTTTGGAGCCCAAGAAAATCAAGTCTGTCACTGTTTCTATTATTTCTCTATTTGCCATCAAGTGATGGGACTGGATGCCATGATCATAGTTTTTTGAATGTTGAGTTTTAAGCCATCTTTTTCACTCTATTCTTTCATTTTCATCAAGAGGCTCTTTAGTACCTCTTCACTTTCTGTCATAAGGGTGGTATCATCTGCATATCTGAGATTATTTATATTTCTCCTGGCAATCTTGGTTCTAGCTTGTGCTTCATCCAGCCCAGCATTTTGCCCGATGTACTCTGCATATAAACTGAATAAGCAAGGTGACAATATACAGCCTGATGTACTCTTTCCCAATGTTGAACCAGTCCGTTGTTCCATGTCCGATTCTAACTGTTGCTTCTTGACCTGCATAGGGATTTCTCAGGAGGCATGGAAGGTGGTCTGCTATTCCCATCTCTTTAAGAATTTCCCAGTTTACTGTGATCCACATAATCAAAGGTTTTGGCATAGCCAATAAAGCACACCAGAAAAACCTCTATTCACTGTATAGCACACCAGAGAAACCTCTAATTCAAAAAGATACATGCACCTCAATGTTTTTAGCTACACTATTTATAACAGCTAAGACATAGGTCTACATGTTCATTGACAGATAAATGGATAAAGAAAATGCATATAGATATATATGCATACACACAATGGAATACTCAGTTCAGTTCAGTTCGGTTCAGTCACTCAGTTGTGTTCGACTCTTTGCGACCCCATGAATTGCAGCACGACAGGCCTCCCTGTCCATCATCAACTCCCGGAGTTCACCCAGACTCACGTCCATCGAGTCAGTGATGCCATCCAGCCATCTCATCCTCTGTCATCCCCTTCTCCTCCTGCACCCAATCCCTCCCAGCATCAGAGTCTTTTCCAATGAGTCAACTCTTCGCATGAGGTGGCCAAAGTACTGGAGTTTCAGCTTTAGCATCATTCCTTCCAAAGAACACCCAGGACTGATCTCCTTCAGAATGGACTGGTTGGATCTCCTTGCAGTCCAAGGGACTCTCAAGAGTCTTTTCCAACACCACAGTTCAAAAGCATCAATTCTTCGGCACTCAGCTTTCTTCACAGTCCAATTCTCACATCCATACATGACCACAGGAAAAATCATTGCCTTGACTAGACGGACCTTTGTTGGCAAAATAATGTCTCTGCTTTTAAATATGCTGTCTAGGTTGGTCATAACTTTCCTTCTAAGGAGTAAGCGTCTTTTAATTTCATGGCTGCAATCACCATCTGCAGTCATTTTGGAGCCCCCCCAAAATAAAGTCTGACACTGTTTCCCCATCTATTTCCCATGAAGTGATGGGACCAGATGCCATGATCTTAGTTTTCTAAATGTTGAGTTTTAAGCCAACTTTTTCAATCTCCTCTTTCACTTTCATCAAGAGTCTTTTTAGTTCCTCTTCACTTTGTGCCATAAGGGTGGTGTCATCTGCATATCTGAGGTTATTGATATTTCTCCCGGCAATCTTGATTCCAGCTTGTGTTTCTTCCAGCCCAGAGTTTCTCATGATGTACTCTGCATATAAATTAAATAAGTAGAGTGACAATATACAGACTTGACGTACTCCTTTTCCTATTTGGAACCAGTCTGTTGTTCCATGTCTAGTTTTAACTGTTGCTTCCTGACTTGCATATAGATTTCTCATGAGGCACGTCAGATGGTCTGGTATTCCCATGTCTTTCAGAATTTTCCACAGTTTCTTGTGATCCACACAGTCAAAGGCTTTGGCATAGTCATATAATCTCGCTTATATGTAGAATATAAAATATTACACAAATGAATTTATTTATGAAGCAGAAACAGACTCATGGACATAAAAACAAGCTAATGGTTACCAAAGGGGAAAGGGAGTTGGGGAGGGATAAATTAGGAGTTTGGGATTAGCAGATATAAACTGCCAGTTATAAAATAGATAATCAACAAAGTCCTACTGTATAACACAGGAAACTATATTCTATATTCTGTAATAAACCATAACTTAAATGAATATGAAAATGTATATTATATGCATGTATATAACTGAATCACTTTGTTTTATTCCAGAAGCTAACATAACATGGTAAATGAACCATATTAAAAAAAAAAAAAAGTTGTTGCAAACCATTTTCGCTCCCAGGAACTGAGCAAAGTATTACTTTGCAACTATAAATGGTGCTTTTGCTGAAATTCTTATTAAATTTCTTTCATCCTTAATTCTGGACTTTATGTTTTTTGGAATAAATCTTGACCAAGAAAACTGTCTTATTGGAATGGACTCTACTCATTGATAAATGAATTTTGTATATGAATACTCATCACTTAGCTGACAAAGGGCTGTATAGTCAAAGCTGTGGTTTTCCCAGTAGGCATGCATGGATGTGAGAGTTGGATCATTAGGCAGCTGAAGAACTGCTGCTTTTGAACTGTGGGGTTGAAGAAGATTCTTGAGAGTCCCTTGGACTGCAACAAGATCAAACCAGTCAATCCTAAAGGAAATCAACTCTGAATATTCATTGGAAGGACTGATGCTGAAGCTGTAGCTCCAATACTTTGTCCACCTGGTGTGAAGAACCAACTCATTGGAAAAGACCATGATGCTAGGAAAGATTGAGGGCAGGAGGAGAAGAGGGTGGCAGAGGATGAGATGGTTGGATGGCATTATCGACTCAATGGGCATGAGTTTGAGCAGACTCTGGGAGATAGTGAAGTACAAGGAAGCCTGGCATGCTGTAGTTTATGAGGTCACAGGAGTTGAACACAACTGAGTGACTGAACAACAAAGGACTCATGGAGAGGAGTGTCACTCAATTTTGCCCAACTTCTAGCTGTTACAAATCTTGTTTAGCTGTATTTCTGCTGTTGTACACTTGTGTAAGAGGGCACCATTAACCAAAGGAGTATGTTTTAATACACAGGCTTATTTTGAATATAAAAAGTGGCTGAAAGTTTAATCAACTGTGCAAGTGCACAGGTGAGTGGAATGAACATTGTTTAAGTCTTAGAGATACCTCTTCACTTTGTGCCACCAGCCAAAATTTCAGGACTAATGGAAGTCTTCATCAAGCTTCACAGATTTTTATTCAATAAGAATATGACCTGGACTAAATGTTTATAGGCCATACCAATGTCTGTCTATCACCTATTATGTCTATCTCTCTCTATGTATGTGTCTACTTTATCACATATATATCATCTGTCTAGCTATGTATCATCTATCTATGTAACTATTTATTATCTAGCCAGCTGGTTATCTACAAATCATCTGTAATATCTCCATTTTACTGTTAGGAAGTTGAATTATTTCAGAAGTAATAAGTAGCATCTAGTGACTAGATTGTCAAAATTAAAGATTCTCTTCAATTTAAAACCCTATTGACAACTCTGCCCTGCCCATGAAGGCATATACTACAAAAATCTAGCAGTGAAATAATATCAATTTTGAAATAGACCTAAGTGATCTATGGTAAATTCTGAGGGAGTATGGAATTCTCTTTTAAGATAGTCTTGTCACCTGCTCCTCTGACCACACTGAGTCCATCATTTGAGGTACTGAGTGGCATCTTATAGTGGAGATAGGAAGAAGGAGGTCTGTTCTCTCTAAAATGCACAAAGATTAAAATAAAGGGGAGTAGTGAGACTCTAGGGAGTAGCCTTCCTTCACTTACCAAGTAAGAGTGGTTGGTTGCGTAAATTTCATGTCAGATAATGTGTCATTTCAAAAGTTGCTGAAAGCCTAGCCCAAATAAGAGGCAAATGAAAAAGAAAAAATTGCTGGCTATGTCTGCAAGAATGATGACTTGAAAAACTCTGATCTGAGATGTAGGTTTCTGAGTTTAGAGAATCTGGAGTGGGTATTGAAGGGGAAAAACACTGGAAGACATGAAGCCAAGAAATAACATCTTCTATTTTACAACTGTACCTAAGACTAACTTTCTTATTAATTAAAGAATATTAAACCCTTAGAGGCTAGTTTAGAGATTTCAAAATTAAAGATAAGTTTTATCTGGAGTAATTTATATAAAGTTGAAATAAAACATCCACTGCTAATAAAGAAGTAATACCCTCTGTACTTTCTTAGAGAATAGGCTCAGTAGTGCAGGAAACCAAGGGATCCCTACTTGCCGACAGGTGTTGAGGACTAATCTTTAAAAGCAAAAATAGTATTAAGTCCTAAAAACTAGTGCAGGGTCTTTGAATAGTTTTTAAAGTAAGTTGAGGGTGGAAACAGAAATCTGAGCTTGGCTTACGTCATTTTGAATATTGAGCTGGCAACTAACCAGTAGACAGCAATTAAAACCAAAGAGAGGGGCTAACTTAAAATAACAAGTCCACAATAAGTGGAGAAACTAAAGAAGGTAAAGAAGATGGCAAAATGTTAGGCTGAGGTCAATAGCAACAATTGGAATTTCTCTCTGAAAGGCAAGAAGCATAAATCAGGCTTGCTACAGAGTATGTTTTCAAAGTGTTATTTGGCTTAAAATTGTGACCCCAGGTGTCAGCTTCAGTTATACTCTAGCTTCTTAGTACCAGTGTATTAGTCCACTTAGGCTGCTGTAACAAAATACCATAGATTGGGTGCTTAAAAAACATAAATTTGTTTTCTCATAGTTCTGGAGACTGGGAAATTCAAGGTCAAGGTATTGGCTGATCAGCTGATCCAAGTTGTCCATGGAGGCTCTCTTACTAGTCTGCAGATTGCTGCCTTCTCTTTGTATCCTCACATGTTATAGAGAATGAGACCGAGAGACAGAGAGCCAGTTCTCTGGTATCTCTTTTCATAAGGCTTAATCCCATCATAAGGGCTCCATTCTCAAGATCTCATTAAATCTACCTACCTTCCAAAGGTCCCTTCTCCAAAAACCATCACAGCAGAGGTTAGGGTTTCAACATATGAACTGTGGGCATTGGGGTTTGCACAGTTCATTCCATAGTGTTTTACCCCTGCACCTCCAAAATTCATGTCCTTCTCCTATGCAAGCTGCATTCATTTCATCCCAATATCCCCTAAAGTCTTAACTCATTCCAGCATCAACTCAAGAATCTAAAGTCACATCTACATATCATCTAAATCAGATATGAATGAGATGAGGTATGATTCATCTTAAGGTAAGATTTTTCTCCAGCTGTGAATCTATAAACCAAGAGAAGTTACACATTTTCAAAATACGATGGTGGGGCAAGCATAGGAAAGAGAGTCCATTCCAAAAGGGAGAAATAGGAAAGGAAGACAACAATGATGAGCTCTAAGAAAGTCCAAAACCTTCCAAGTCAAATTCTATCAAATTTTTAAGTTCAAGAATAATCCTCTGGTTTCAGGCTCTGCCTCCTTGACCCCTGGAGTGATGGTCCACTGCAACCAGTAAGACTAAATTTTTTCACTTGCTCCGCTCCATGTCCTGTGGAAAGGTTGAACCCTCTCCAAGATGTTTGGGAATCTCTCAGGCTTAAGCTGTCATAGTTTTCTAGACCTGTGAGCTTTCCCTCCTGGGTGAAGCAGCTTTGGTTAGCACTTATATTCAGAGAGGCTTTTGAAGTCAAGAGCCTTGGCTCTTTCTGAAGTTAAGCTAAGAAACTCACTTTAACACATAACATTCACAAGCATGCTGTACTTCAATGAAGATTTTTGGAGGTTTTAAGGAGCTCATGCAACAACTGTAAAAATATTAAATTGAACACTAGTCATTTTATTCTTTAAATGTCCTTTCGCCAATGCAATTCAGGTGGGTTTCCACTGGCTGATTTCTGGCAGTGTCCCCATCTCCACATGTTATCCTTGTTGGCCCTTCTTCTCTGTTCTCTTCTTTCCCCTCAGTAACAAAACAAAGCCCTCTCCTTGTAAGCTACATTTGCTTTTCTTGTCTTGAATACTGATGACATTGTTTCCCATGCTTTCAGCTTCCACCCTCTAATTTAATTATTTCATCAAGTTATTTTCTTAAAAACATTCCCTTCCTAGGTTGAATTATAATGACAAGTGTTAAGACACACACACACACACACACACACACACACACACATATATGTATAAAATACTTTGAAGGATTATATATATGACATATCTATAATATTTTGATGATTAAATGTATTTCTTTTCCAAAATACAAAAAAATAAAGAAAAACATGGAGAATAAATATAATCCCTGATTTTACTATTCTCAGATTATAACATTTTAACCTGCCTATTTTATTCTTTTTTCTTATGATTTACTTTGCCCATCTATATATTCAAACATAACAAAATAGTATCATACTTAGCAAATTAACTGATAATTTGTTTTATCCACTTACATTTAACAGATATTTTTCAAGGCCATTACATGTCTTTTTATATCATTATTTATAATGACTACTTAGTATTTAACTGAATATAAGAATAGAGCATAGTTCACTGGTTCTCTACTATTACACATGTATATTTGTTTCTAATTTTTGCTAATATAAACAACACTTTGAAATGCATTCTCAAATATATACCTTTGCTCCACATAGATCCACAATGATTTTTGAAGATAAATTCCTAGAAGTGAGATAGCTACATCAAAGGATATTTGTTGCTGCCTTGAATAGTGTTGTTAAAGCCTTTTCAGGCAGCCCAGCCAGAGATAACCCACCTTATGTTTAATGGGGCCATGTCCTCTAAGCAGAAAGGGGCTCCGATGGGGTCCTGGCAGAGTGAAGCTGAGCCAAGAGTTATTTATTGTGGTCAAAAAGAGGTTAGAACTTCAACGTGAATCCTGTTTGTGGATGACCTAGGGACAGGGACAATGCATTTTTTCATGCATGTCTACTCACAATGTATATAAATTCTCACAGACACATATATTGCTTCTTCTACCCCATCTCAAAATGCACACACTCCTGTACAGGCACACAGCTCTTCACATTGGCCAGGATGGTGCCTACCGAAGATGTGGTTTCTTTCAAGCGGTTAGAAGAACTCTTAGAATTTAAAGTTGAATTTTATTTTAGAATACCATTTGCTGCCTGAATGTTTTTGAACTGTGCAAAAATCACCCTTTCTTCAAGTGATAAATTTAAAAGTGAATTTATACATAGAAATGTAGTGAGGTGTTTGTGTGAAGTGGTACTAGACGAGTGTTATCATCACAGTATCTGTAAGTATCCTCTCAGATGAGTAAAATATTCCCTGTTGTGTCAAGTGCCCTGTAGTAGCATCACATCCTCCCTCCCACTAAAGTACCACTTAGTATGATGGGGTGCAATTAAACCAATACAGCGTTGGTGGTCTGAAAGGTAGCTCACTTCCAAAGTGTTTCATTTACTCCTCTGGGTTACTAATGGGTGGTTTCCCCATGCTATGATGGGTAATTCAGGAGTAAGAAAATATTTTGATCTAGACTAAATGGCACAGAACTGATTCTATTTGATTAGCATTATTTCAATTCAGCCTTTCTAGAAACATAGCTTTCATTTATCATTATGTTTCCTAAGGACTAATAGAACAGTAATACCCATATGTAGCATATTCTAATATTTTGTGGAGAAAATGATTTCTAGATTTTCCTTGAATGTGTATTATTCTTCTCTTGTGTTTTGCCTTTCAGCTTGAATTATAAATTCATACTGAAGTGGTTATTTCTACCATAAGTACAGTCCTAATATATTGTTGATGTTTAGACATATGATTAAGAATTATAACAATAAAAATTTAGTTCCATAGAAACATTATTAGATTTTCCTTTATTGTAGATCATCCTCCTGGTAATATATGATAGCTGGGTGATTTATGTGTTCTTAAAATATTTCACTAACATTATAGCTTTTTTGGCTAGTTTTTCAGAACTTCCTAACTCTGCAGATTTCATTTCTTCAATTTTTCTACCTAAAGACTGATATGAAAAGCTTCTCAATATCCTAGCCATTTTATATTTATAACAAATTTCATGCCCCTCCTGGTTTATTAGGTCTATTTTTCCTCAATTATCTTTTCCTCAACATAGAGTATTTATAAAATTCCATCTTGTTGCTGTGTCCTTATGGCTAGTACTTTATCCTGATTTATCTTTTCCCTTTAAATTTAAATTCCTGCAATGTATTGTTGCTTTTATCCTGTTTATATTCATTTCTAGGGCCTTTAAATAGCAGTTTTGGAGTTACTTTTCTTGAATTCCTATTAACTATTTCTTTCTGTGTTGCAATAGAAATTGTACATAGTGCTTTTTAAAGTTTTACACTTATGATATAATTAAGTATACTTTAGTCATTTCCCAAACTTTTGTCTTTAATATAACCTGTCTGTGGATTGTCCAACTTCCAGATGCTTCTACTTCACATTTACAGAGTAAAACATTCTTAAGCTATGCTGGTGGTAACCTGAGTTAAAAACAAAAGCAAAACAAACACAAGACAACCACCAGTCTGTTCTCTATGTTCATAATTTTGTTTCTGATTCATAGATAGTTTCATTTGTGTCACGCGTGAATGATATCATAAGGTATTTGTCTTCTTTTGACTTCACTTAGTATGACAATCTCTAGTCACATGCATGTTGCTGCAGATGGCTGGTGATTGCCAAGAGGAAGCGGGTCAGGGAAGCAATAGAATGGGAGGTTTTGCTGCTGCTGCTGCTGCTAAGTCGCTTCAGTCTTGTCCGACTCTGTGCGACCCCATATACGGCAGCCCACCAGGCTTCCCCATCCCTGGGATTCTCCAGGCAAGAACACTGGAGTGGGTTGCCATTTCCTTCTCCAATGCATGAAAGTGAAAAGTGAAAGTGAAGTCGCTCAGTCGTGTCCGACTCTTAGCGACCCCATGGACTGCAGCCTACCAGGCTCCTCCGTCCATGGGATTTTCCAGGCAAGAGTACTGGAGTGGGGTGCCATTGCCTTCTCCGAGAATGGGAGGTTAGGGGTTAGCAACTCCATGGACCATATCCCACCAGGTTCCTCTGTCCATGTGATTCTCCAGGCAAGAATACTGGAGAGGGTTTCCATGCCCTCCTCCAGGGAATCTTTCCAATCCAGGGGTTGAACCCTAATCTGTTACATCTATCTGCATTGTCAGGCGAGTTCTTTATCACTAGTGCCACCTGGTAAGCCCTAACCTGTGGTTAGTTGAATCCAAAGATACAGAACCCATGGATATTGATTTCCAACTGTATTTATTTATTTATTTAGGTGTACTTTGTATATTGGCACTGGATGCTTTAAATCTGGTCACTTTTTTAGTTACTAGCATACTGATCTTTTGAAATCTAAGTTTTGGTAATTTTTTGAATAATTTTTAATGAATAATTAAATTCAATCTTGTATATAACTTCCTAATCATTAAAGATTACTTGATTTTTCTAAAATTTATTCTACTCTATTTTCAGGAACAGATTCTAAGTCCTACTTTGGAATTCTAGAAGCCACACATTTAAAAAATATATAAAATTTCTTATATTCTTTGAAAACTCTACTATTCCTCTGAGAAGAATCTGTATTTATCACTTCTATCACTATCATGATAACTTTGATGATCAATTACAGCACCAGTAGGAGACAAGGAGGAAGGAGAGACTTCAATTCAATATTTAATAATTATTGCCATGCTAACTAATTAACTAAATCTCTGAGGGGAAATGTTATATAGATTTCCATGACAAATAAATAAAGTGAGATTGTATTACTAACCATTGATTTGACAGAGATTCAAGACAAATTCATCTATCTATACAGATTGACAAGTATCTAAAGCTATCCAATCAATGCAATCCTGGTAAAGAAGAATGTGAAAATGGCAGATGACTATCAACTACAATGCCAATACTATTGACTGTCTAATGGCCAGGAAGGAAAATAATTGCATTCATTTTATCATAAATAGAGATATTTTCAACCTCATTGAGACTGAAAATGAATAAATAAGTTAAAACATTGCTAGTAGCAGGCAGTGCAAAAGTGAAATAGAAAGTGGAAATAGGGATGTTAAGGGGCTTTTCTGGTGGTTCAGACAGCAAAAGAATCTGCCTGCAATGCAGGAGACCTAGGTTCACCCTGGGTCAGGAAAATCCAGTAGAGAAGGGAATCCACTGAATACTGGGAATCACTCCAGTATTCCTGTCTGGAGAATTCCATGGACTGAGGAGACTGGTGGTCTCAAAGAGTTGGACATGACTGAGTGACTAACACATACATACAGAGGGATGTCAAAAAATAAAACTATTAGATATTAAAGCAGAGCCCAGGCATCACCAAAGTCATAGTTTCTTTATCATAAAGAAGTAAACGGAAAGATATGAATTGTGTTTTAAGGTTGTGGTCTGTCATCTCTGTATTGTAAATAGAATAATGAATAAATTTATGTTACATTAACATATGAACTTTGACAGCATAAGGCTGATTACAATATAAATCTATCAATTGGGGTTTACTCAGAGAAATAAATTGTAGGAATATGTGTACAAAAAAATGACAGCCAACATGGGACAAAATAGAATCAAGAAGGTACCATATTATCTAAGATATTATCAATAGCTTATCTAATATATATTTTTTAATATACATAAGGAGACCAAATTGATGTTGATTCTTTCTATGGTATGAATGATATTCTAGATCATACCTAGTTGATTTTGAATGGATGAATTTTTATTGTTTAGAAAAAGATGTTTTATATATTTAATGAGGATACATTATATTTTTCCTAATACATTATTCATTTTCTTTAGTATGATTCTATGTAGGAAAACATGGCATTTCTGCACTGTCTTTTTAATAAATATATTTTTTAACTGGGTCAGAGTCATAAATACTCCTTCCAGTGCTTTCATTCAGGACAGTTAAAAGGTGCCTATGGATGGCCCTAGTACCCTCACAAATCTTGGAAGAGAAAAGACCCAGAGACCCCTATCCTCTTAAGCAATGGGCTGTATCATGTAACATGGTAGGGTGACTACAAAATTTATTGTCCAAACGGAGACACTTTTGAAAATGAAAGAGAGTGCTATTAATAATTACACCTGGACAACAGGCATAAACCACAAGCGTCCTGGGCAAACCAGGACGTATGGTCATTCTCTTATATAGAGGCAGCACAATGATGTATGAATGGGATATTTGAAGCATCGAATGTAACTTGGTTTAGGGTTTTTTTTTTGAGCTAGAGCATCTTGTGTTGCCTATGTGTAAGTTCTGTTTTCTCAAAGTTTTGTAGGGAAACAAACTATTTTCCCCCCATTATGAAAGAAATTTAAGTCATTACCTATCTTAGATGCTGTAGAAGATAATTTGAGTATGGGATATATTGCAGTATTGGTTATCTTCAATCCATGGGCTAGTGTTCTCTTGATATTGATAATAGGATAAGAGCTTCTGAAGAGATATGGCATGCCATTTTTTTTCCTCCCAGGATTTGCTTTAACAAATTCTTTATATGATATCAGTTATTTTATTAGTTTCTAATTGTACTGAATTATAACAGAGTAATTTTAAAGATTATATTGAGCTTCATGTTGAGGCCAAATTAAACATATAAAGGAAATATGTACTCTCTATTCAAAGGATTTATTTATTAAGCCAGTTATTATTCAGTTTTTCTATGGCCTGAATTTTTTCTATTAGACCTGCCAAATTCTGAGATATACTAAAGTTTCATACTCTAATTTATTCAATATTTTATTTCACTTTCAATAACTTTTGCTTTATATCTTTAAACTGTCATATTGCTGATATCTGACATGAGCATATTATTGATATGTATGTGCATTTAAGGCTGCTTTTATCTTTATCTCATTTATGAATTGCAATATTTATCATTAGACAATGTCACTTTTTATCCTATTTTGCTGCTTTTAGCCTTATAATACGCATCATATATGCATTCTAGTTTTCTTTAATTTCATACTTGCCTGGTATCTCTTTGTCCACTTTTTTATTTTCAATATTTTTTTAATTGCTGAATTTTACTTGTGTGTATCAGTTTAGATAGGAAAATACTGTATTTCACCAACAAATTAAACCTGACATTTCAGAGACTTAAAAAAAAGCAAAAACAGAGTTCATTTTGTCTCACACTAAATCCAGTAAAGCTTCTTTACTTTTTTTTTATCTTTTTGTCTTGGTTGCCCTGTATCTGTTGTTGCCATAACCCAGGTTGTTTCCTTCTAGTTGTTCTGCCTTCTCAGTGTGTGTTCACTGCAGCAGACACAGTTCACGCCCATGCTTCCTTATCCAACTATCTGGCTCACAGTTCATTGACTAAAACTAGTTATGTGACTCACTGACCAGCTAGAGGTCTGGGAATGTGGTCCTATCACTCAAAAAAGGAGAACTTAATAATGCTTAATGCTTTTAAAGTCAATGTGTTACTTTCAAATAAAGTACAGCTTTTTAAAAAAAAGTTAAATAGAATCTCTACCTTTTATGCAAGAAATTCACTGTTTACATTTAGTAAAGTGAATGATATGCTTGATTTTATAAAGCATTTTTTGTTACTTTTTCCTTATTTGTTGTAGGTCAAATTACTATTTTTTCTTTCCTTTTGATCCTTTTTTCTTTATTTTGTTTCCTTCTATTTCACTTATTTTTAGATTTCCTTTTCTCTGTTTTTATATATAATTAGAAACGTATTTCTGCTAATACCTAAAAACAAGATACTAACTTCCACAAAGTTTTACCTGCTGTATTGGTTGGGGCTCCTCTAACAAAGTATCACAAACAAGGAGGCTTAAACAAGAGAAATTTATTATCTCACAGTTTTGGGAGTTAGAAATCTGAAACCAAGGTGCTGGCAAGTGTTCCTTCCTACTGAAACTGGGAAGGAGAATCCATTCCATTTCTGGACTAGTTTCTGGCAGTTTCTGGCAATCTTTGACATTCCTTGCCTTGTTGACACATCACTCTGGTCTCTGCCTTCTTCACATGACCTTCTCTGTATACATCTCTGTGTCAACATTTACCCTCTAAGTATGACCATAGTCACATCATAGGGGTAGGACATCAACAAATGAAATTTGGGAAAATATAGTTCAATTCATACCGGTTTTCCACATGTTTTATTTCTCTGTTATTCCCCAACCACACCAACAAGTAAAGCTCTCTAGGAAACTTACTTTCCCTCCTTCCCACCACTGGTAATTATTATCTTTGCTGGAGGTGGATTAGAACTTTGAATTGCATATGCTTTATCATTAAGAATACTTACTTATTTTTATTTTTCAGATCTTTAAATGTTTGAGAATATTTTTATTCTTTTTATATTTGGCCACAGGGCATGTGGGATATTAGTTCCCATACTAGGGATCAAATCCTTGCCCCTGAATCGGAAGTACAGTTTTAACCACTGGACTGCCAGGGAAGTTCTAAAGAATGCTTTTTTAGTATTTGTAGTATACATTTTCAATAATCTCTTATCCAGTTAGATTTTATATTTACTATAAAATATAAAGACTTAATTATGTATATAATAAATATATAATTATAAAAGTGTTTCTAATTTTGTTTTTTCACTGCTATATCCTTTATGTTTCATTATCCATTACATCAATGTCTCTCTTTGGGTTCACTTGTAAATTGGTTTTTTTTTTTTTTGCATGCATTTTCTTTATATGGAATTTGTAGATGTATACTCTGAATTCTTGCATATCCTCAAACATTTTACTTTCACCCCAAAAGATGAGTGGTGTGTGTTGATTAGTGTCACCTGCAGACTTTTCTGTTGGAAGTTTCTGTCTCTGCAATTCTACTGTCTTGTTTCCTCCAAAATGCCGTATAAAAAGCCTGGAATCATCCAGATACCTATTTTTTTCAATTGTGTGCATCTTGTTTTTCTTGGCATATTTTAAGATCTTCTCTTAATCCTTAGGGTTTGAGAATGTTGAGACTATATGCCTAGGAGGTCACCTGTTTTCCTTAACACCTGAAAGCTAGCTAGCTAATTAGTCTGAAGACTCAGGAAATTCTTCATCTTAAGGAAATTTGCTTCAAAGACTATTTTAGTCTATTGACTTTCTGTTATCTCTTTCCTTTCCTACTTCTGAATTCCTATTGTTCTAATGAATGGGCTTGTTTTGAGTAGGTCTTAAAGAATCAGACAGGACAGAGTGACTGAAAAACAATAACCTATCAATAGTTCTGCTATTGTCCAGGATTGCCTAGGGCACTCACCTGAAGTCCTGTGACTCCTGGTAAGTACTATTCAGTGGTGTGGATGGACTGGTCCCTGTGATATTCACTAGGATTGCAAGACACACGTCAGCAACAAGCATCAAGAAATCTTGAAAAAAATACTTATCACTCACAAGTTCTGATGCCTAAGCATCACATAGGGAAAATGTGGGGAGAGAAAGAGGGATAGAAAGAGTGGACCTGAGGTTTTATCTTTATTGGGGTAGGAGGGTGGGGCACCTAGGGTGTTGAAGTTCTATCTTTATTTGGGTACATTCATGCTCAGTCACTCAGTCCAGTCGGACTATTTGTGACCCCATGGACTGTAACTGGCAGGTTCTTCTGTCCACGAAATTTTTCAGACAAGAATACTGGAGTAGGTTGTCATTTCCTACAACCCCGGGACTGAATCTGCATCTCTTGCTTCTCCTGCATAGGAGGATTCTTTATTGGTGAATTTTGAACCTAAGAGCAAGAGTTAGGTTGCTGGAAGTGATGGTCAGTTATCTAGGTTATTCAGGGCTTTCTAAAAGGGGAACTTCATGGATAGGGAAGCCTGGCTTCTTATATATTTGTGTAACTAGTAGCTGTACCATATAGCTGGTCATATGTTTGTTTATTTTAGATGAGTGACTTTGGAATGAATGCCTTAGCAATCAGAAAGTTCAATGTCAGGCCTTGACATTGTAGGCCTCCCAGATCTACGTTTCAGGTCTTAGCTCTTTTCCCTTATGATTTCCTTCCCTTTGTAATTTGCCTCTAAGTACTGGGAAGTTTGTCACATATGAGAACTCAGAAGTGAACATTCTTTCCTTCAAGTCATCTATTGAGTTATTTAATTTAAATACTTTAAATAAAATTATTTAAATTAAATAATTTTAATTAATATTTGTTTTTATTAATAGTTTAAAATAATTATCTAATTTTACAAATGCAAAATATTTTAAAGTATTTTTATTTGAGCGTTTTCCTAAAATCTGCCATCATTTTTGTTTCACTGGGGTTATGTTCTGATTATTTCTTTTGTCTTCAGTTGCTGGGCCCCTTAGATGAATTGCTATTTTTATTTTTTGGCTTCCCAATGCTCAAGTTGTATCAACCATATTTCCAGCTTCCGTAAACTTGATGTTTAAACATCTGCCCCACATGCCTAAACCAGACATGCCTTGTTCTGGACAATTTGACAGTGTGCCTGAGTTACTTTGTCTTGGCCTCCTGCCCCTCTTGTCACCCCTCCACCTTGGGAGAGGTCCTACTTCCAGACATGCTTTTCTTTCCTTTCTTTTTCTCTTCAATTTTATTGGCATATAGTTGATTTATTATTATACAACGTTGTATTAGTTTCAGGTGTACAGCAAAGTGATTCAGTTACACACATACATACTCTTTTCAGATTCTTTTCTCATATAGGTTATCACAGAATATTGAGTAGAGTTCCCTGGACTATTGTAGGGATATTGTTAATCTATATAAGATAGATTAACAACAAGGGCCTATCAGTAGGCCCTTGTTGTTAATCTATCTTATATACAGTAATGTGTGTTAATTAATCCCAAGTTCCTGATTTATCCAGGCATGCTTTTCAAATACAAACCAAGCAGCCCAGAGTCTATCTCTGTTATCAGCTCTCAGATCCTGGACCATGACATACTTGCCCTAATCACCCCAGGGCCAGGTATTTGACTACCGGGAGCCTCAGAGCCCTGGTTTTGAGTAACTGAAGTTACTCAAACTAGGCAATCTTAAGGCTGCTTAGCCTGTTTTATCAGTTCCTTCCTGAGAAAACTAGAACAAAGGCCCTTGCCCATAGTGCCCTCCCTTCCTTCTGTCTCCTGTGCAGATCCCTCATCTTGGGAAGGGGTGGGGTGCTCTTTCCTCTTGGGAACTGTAAGTAGTAACCTATCTTTAAATATCAGTTATCTCCTGGGAATTTCCTGGTGCTCCAGTGTTTGAGACATCATGCTTCCACTGCTGGGGATCTGGGTTCAACCCCTGGTCAGGGAGCTAAGATCTCAAGATCCCACAAACTGCACAGTGTAGCAAAAAAAGAAAAAAAAAAAAAAGCCAATGATCTCCTGCTCTTCTAGCCTTCTATACTTCAGATTTGCTATTAATACACCATATTTCAAACTACATTTCCAGGTGTTGTAGTTTACCATGCATGGCAGAGATGTCTGTGGTTGATGACATTAGCCCCTCCCCCTGTCCTGTGCCAAGGCACCAGAGTCTCTCCCGGTCTCGGAGGAAAGGAAAAAGCAGTACATCCATTCTATTCTCAATCTGCTTTTGTGGTCTGGTGGTCAGGCACCATTTCACAGGGTGCCTGTCACCTTGCCTCTAGGCATTCATAGATCTCCAAGAGCAATGCTATCTACTACTAAGGACCTGCTACTCTCCAAATTGCCTACCAAATATTAGCACTGTTTGTCCTGTGCTTGTTTGGGCTTCTGTACCAATACCTGTATCTAAAACTCTCCATGTGCATCATCAGTCCCTGTGGGAGTGCTTTGGCTTGGCTGAGGGAGCCAGTTTAAGATTTTGAGCGGAGTTCAGTTCAGTTCAGTCACTCAGTCATGTCCAACTCTTTGTGACTCCATGAATCGCAGCATGCCAGGCCTCCCTGTCCATCACAAACTCCCGGAGTTCACTCAAACTCACATCCATCGAGTCGGTGTTGCCATCCTGCCATCTAATCCTCTGTTGGCCCTTCTCCTCCTGCACCCAATCCCTCCCAGCATCAGTGTCTTTTCCAATAAGTCAACTCTTCGCATCAGGTGGCCAAAGTATCGGAGTTTCAGCTTTAGCATCATTTCTTCCAATGAACACCCAGGACTGATCTCTTTTAGAATGGACTGGTTGGATCTTCTTGCAGTCCAAGGGACTCTCAAGAGTCTTCTCCAACTCCACAGTTCAAAAGCATCAATTATTCTGTGCTCAGCTTTCTTTATAGTCCAACTGTCTCATCCATATATGACCACTGGAAAAACCATAGCTTTGACTAGATGGACCATTGTTGGTAAAATAATGTCTCTGCTTTTTAATATGCTGTCGAGGTTGGTCATAACTTTCCTTCCAAGGAGTAAGTGTATCTTAATTTCATGGCTGCAATCACTATCTGCAGTGATTTTGGAGCCCTGAAAAATAAAAGTCAGCCACTGTTTCCACTATTTCCCCATCTATTTCCCATGAAGTGATGGGACTAGATGCCATGATCTTAGTTTTCTGAATGTTGAGCTTTAAGCCAACTTTTTCAATCTCCTCTTTCACTTTCATCAAGAGTCTTTTTAGTTCCTCTTCACTTTGTGCCATAAGGGTGGTGTCATCTGCATATCTGAGGTTATTGATATTTCTCCCAGCAATCTTGATTCCAGCTTGTGCTTCTTTCAGCCCAGCATTTGAGGCAGTCACATATATGGTACTATAATGGGACTCTGGAGCCACACTGACTAGGTTCAAGTCCTAGCTGTGCTATTAACACTAATTAACTGTACAGCTTTAGTCACATTCCTTAACCTCTCTATGCCTCAGTTTTCTCTTTTGTAAAATAGATGATGATAATAGTACCTCTTCGTAAGTTTGTTGTATGAGTTATTACATCTAAAGCACCATGTAGGTGTTACCTCTCACTGTTTATTCTATGATGTAGTCTGCTGCTGCTGCTAAGTCGCTTCAGTCGTGTCCGACTCTGCGTGACCCCATAGACGGCCTCCTACCAGGCTCCTCTGTCCCTGGGATTCTCCAGGCAAGAACACTGGAGTGGGTTGCCATTTCCTTCTCCAATGCATGAAAGTGAAAAATGAAAGTGAAGTTGCTCAGTCGTGCCCGACTCTTCACGACCCCATGGACTGCAGCCCACCAGGCTCCTCCGTCCACGGGATTCTCCAGGCAAGAGTACTGGGGTGGGTTGCCATTGCCTTCTCCGATAATGTAGTCACACCTTTTCTAATAAAACACAAGGAATTAACAAAGAGAACACTTTTCGACTTCATGATGATTCTGGACTCTAACAGAACTGTGACATCTATCAGAAGACCTAAGGAAATGAAGAATCAGGATAACAAGTTTCTACTATCATGATCACCATATTGGAAACAATTGGAAAGTACATGGCTATGTATGACTTTGCTTCAGTATTTGAAAACTAAACACATTTGTTTTAAAGGCAGATACATTGTTTTTAAATGAGCAAAGAACATGAATAAACATTGTAAAGAGGAATAAAAAGAAAGAATACAAACAACTATATAAATAAAATAATGTTGAATGTCAGTTATGTTTTGGGGACCAGGGAATCCGGGTAAGCCTTGGATCTTGGTGGATTATATTGATAATAAATGCTTAGAAAATAAAGAAGAGAATACACAAAATCAGTTACCCTACTATGTAGGAATGACTATTATTATAGCACTTTAATCAATTATTTTCTTATTTTTTATATTTACTAGTTTCATACATTTTTTATGGTGATGTATACAAAATCTTATGGATGTGAGAGTTGGACTGTGAAGAAAACTGAGCGCCAAAGAATTGATGCTTTTGAACTGTGGTGTTGGAGAAGACTCTTGAGAGTCCCTTGGACTGCAAGGAGATCCAACCAGTCCATCCTAAAGGAGATCAGTCCTGGGTGTTCATTGGAAGGACTGATGCTAAAGCTGAATCTCCAGTACTTTGGCCACCTCATGCATAAGAGTTGACTCATTGGAAAAGACTCTGATGCTGGGAGGGATTGGGGGCAGGAGGAGAAGGGGACGACAGAGGATGAGATGGCTGGATGGCATCACTGACTCGATGGATGTGAGTCTGAGTGAACTCCGGGAGTTGGTGATGGACAGGGAGGCCTGGCGTGCTGCAATTCATGGGGTTGCAAAGAGTCGGACAGACTGGGCAACTGAACTGAACAGATACAAAATCTTTTGAAACATATTTTTTTTGCACCTAAAATAGCACCATGAGCATATTTCATACCATTAAATATTATTAAATTTTTTTTTATTATTTAAATTTTAGCTATTTTTAGCAATTTTCCTATTGATGCATACTTATTATTTCCAAATGTCCATGAGTTAAAATAATACTGAGATTGGCATCTTTACTTTTTTAGCTTTCTTTTTCAAATTTTATTTGCAAGTATGAGAAACCATCTTGAGCTTGCCTAAGGCCAAAGAAGGAGGGAGAGTGGCAGAAGAATTTATTGAAGAATTGTGCTATATCTGAGTCACAGAATTAAAGTTAAAATAATGGCTATCATTTTTTAACCTGTCAAGCTGAAATTGTCCTTTTCCCCAAATTATAACAGTTAACATTAGCAAGTGTATGAGAAAGGAGATAACCTCAGTGAATGTTGGGTTGGGAGAGAGGTGCTCATAGAATGGGTTTTCTGCAAAGCAAATTGGCAATAATTCAAAGAGGCTTCATAAAAAAACATTCTTTGATGAAGTAATGCTATGCTACTAATCTACATTCTCTGGAAGTAAGCTGATAGTGTCAAATTTATGGTTAATTATGGTGAATTTTGGGGAGAGTTGTCTGTTTAGACCTTTCCATTCTGCCTCTCTTTATTTAGATTTGTCCATTATGCTTATAGGATGGTTTCCAGCATTCTGAAAATTTCTGCATCACCTTGCCTCTCCTATGTAGGTCAGTTTCCCAAGGTGGGCATCTAATGAAAACTGGATCAGAGATTTCCCAAAGATTTGTAATATTGAAGTAAGGGACATGGTGACTGGTATTGTTGGGAGCAGAATATTATTAAGAACAACACTTAGTGGAAAGGCACATGGGATCATTCCATCAAAATTCCAAGGCCTGCTTGGGTTGCCCTGGTCCCCAAAGCTTTAGCTGAGGGTCAACTTTATTTCAATAGCTCTTCTATTCTTTTTAAAAATTCTTTACTATGTTTAGTCATGTCTTTTGCTCATGTAAAATTATATATTTGCCTTTAAAAATTTATTTAATTTATAAGAACAGACAAAAATTTGGGATTTAGATTTATATCTTCAAGTCATACACAGCCATGTACATTCAAATCCTTTCAAATATGGTGATTAAGATGGTGGAAACATCCTGATTTTTTCATTTCCTTAGGTTTGCTCAATAGATATTTACAATCCTGTTAGAGCTAAAAATTGTCATTAGGTCAAAAAAATGTTCTGTTTGTTAATTCCTTCTGTTTCATTAGGAAAGGTGTGACTACATTTTAGAAAAATAACAGTATAGCTAATGTTTGGGGTTTCACTGGTGGCTCAGTGGTAAAGAATCTGCATGCAATTGAGACATGAGTTTGATTCCTAGGTCGGGAAGAGCCTCTGGGGAGGGAAATGGCAATCCACTTCCATATACTTGCCTGGAGAATCTCATGGATGGAGGAGCATGGCAGACTACAGTCCTTGGGGTCACAGCGTCAGACATGACAGTGACTGAGCACAAGCACATAGTACTTTAGATACAGTAACTCACACATCAAACCTATGAAGTGGGTACTGTTACTATTATCGTCATATTTGTTTTACAAATGAGGAAACTGAGGCACAGAGGGGTTAAATGACGTGACTAAAGTTATGCAGTTAATAAGTAGCACGGCTAGAATTTGAAGCTGGTCAGTGTGACTGTAGAGTCCAAACTCTCTAAGCCGTGTGGTTTCTCATAATAAAATAAGTTCATGTAAGAAGTATTATACTTTTCATATACCTAACATCTTATTAAGCATAGCTTAATATATTGGCTATTAAAGGGAAAATCAACCAATATATTTTTCTCTTTGAGAATATACAATTAAGAATATTTTACACTAAAAATTCAAAAGTGATCATCTGCTGAGGAGCTTCATTTTTTTGGCTAAGGATAACTCCAAAGCAGTGTAATAGAGCAAGAGTCCATGTGATTTTTTTGACAGGTAACTTAAACATTAAAGTCATATTTACTACCTGCAAGATAAATATATCTACCTTATTTGCTTTCTTAAGTTATTAAGGATATTAGGTGAGCTAGTTCATGAAAAGCTTTTGCAATTTATGATATCTTATAAAAGTAAAGCTTTCATTATTATTAATATATTTTGTGCTGTAGGGAGGAAATTATATATTCTTATTGATTTGGGAAAAAAGTTTTTAAAATTGATTTTAGAATAAACAATATCCCTTCTATTGGGAAATGATGCAAAATTATGTTAAGACTAGGAGGAAAGAGTTCAGAGGGTCAACACAAAATATGGTCAACATTGTAAAAATATGGTTCTTATTTACTTGGCTCATCAGAAACCATGCTGAAAAGTCAATGAATATAAAAGAAATGAAAGATGTTGGAAGAACTTCTTTCTGTATATCTGGAGATTCTCTGTGTCTTGTCTATATTTTCAAGGCCACTTTGGGGTCCATATGCATAAATGATGACAGAAGATTTCATTTAGAGTGAAATCTTCTGTGACTCACAAACTTGCTCTGCTTAAGAATAAATTAAGAGAAGATACTTCTTTTGGCAGTTTTGAATATTTTAATAGAGTAAAAATATGTGCTAATTATCTCTTCTGTTTAATTATCTGTAGGATATTTTAATTGTAAGCAACTTTTTCCCCTCCTATTCCCAAATTTTCATCAGTTGCATTTTTCGGGGGATGGGGGGATGTGGATTACTTGGATGCTCTTCAGTCTTTATCCTCTTCACTGTCTTACAACATTGGACACTCTTGACCATTATCTGTTTAAACTTCTACCTTGGATTCTGCTTCCTTTGAGATTCTTTCTGTTTTTCTCACTGATGTTTCTTCCACATATGCCTTGAAAACTGAGATGCCCCTTGGTTACATACGCATCCTTCTGGATACTTGCTCTAACTGATGATCTTAGACAGCCATCAATTCCAATCACAGGATGTCCTGAAAATACGTAGCCCTAGATCAGTTCTCCCATATTCCCTGAGTCCCGTATTCCTGTCTTCCTTCTTCATAAGTCCTTCTGCATATTCCAAGGGCATCTTAAGTTTAACGTGCCTCAGATGGAATTCACTGCCAGTTGAGCACACTTCTTTAGCTCTCCATATTTCCTAATGTTGATAATGGTACCACGTGCTGTGTGCTAAGTTGCTTCAGTCGTGTCTGACTCTTTGAGACCCATGGACTGTGGCCCACGAGGCTCCTCTGTCCATGGGATTCTCCAGGCAAAGATACTGAAGTGGGTTGTCATGTTCTCCTCCAGGGGATCTTCCCAAACCATGGATAGAATCCATGTCTCCTGAGGCTCCTGACTTGCAGGCGGATTCTTTACCACTAAGCCACTGGGGAAGCTCAATGGTACCATGTAGCCATCTAAACTCAAAAGGTTGGCATTCTCTAGATCCTTCTCTAAGCCTCACATCCATAGCCTATCACACTCCAACTCTAGTCTCCTTTGAAACACATCTCCAAGACTATCTCCAGTTCTAGGTCACCATGTTAGTTTGGGTCCCATCCTTTCTCATCAGACAGAAACTAATAACTTTCTAACTGGTGTTTGAGATTTTGGGATTTTGTCTCTGCTACAGTCTCCATCCACACTGCCATTAGAGTGATTTTCCTAGAACACAGTATGGACTTATTGTTTCTTTACTCCAAAAATATCCATTGATTTTCAGCTGGATAGAGTAGCAGATATATATGAGGTTCTTCATACAGATGTCTCTTTCTACCTTTACTTACTTCCATTCTCCCTCACTCTAAGTACAGTGTATATAACAACATGGATTTACCACTCCTTAGGTTGAGGGAAGGAGTGGTAGGGAAGACCCTATATAAAGGGTCTGTGATTTCTGCCTATGATTTCTCCATCCCTGTTTCTTGCATGGTCAACTCATACCTGGTCATTAAGATCTAACTCAAATGTTATTTTCTTGGTGATTTTCCTAAACAGGTACTTTCTCAATACTGGTACTCACTTCATTATTCTCTGTGACCACATACACTATACCCTGTCAGGCTTCTCAGTCCAGGAAATTCTCCAGGGAAGAATACTGAAGTGAGTAACCATTCCCTTCTCTAGGGGATCTTCTTGACCCAGGGATTGAACTTTTGTCTTCTGCATCGCAGACAGATTCCTTATCTTCTGAGCCAGCAGGGAGCCCAATTAATTTATTTTAAATACCCAGTGAATGAGATGTAGGTGTACTGACAGAAGCCATATATACAGTAAACTAGATGAGGCATTGTTTTAATTGATTTGGGATATATTCTATTTATTTTCTAAAGATTTTGTTGTTGTTGTTGTTTAAAACTTTTAATCAAATAGATGATCCATGATTTTGTTGAAAAAAGCAAGATCCAAATTTCTCTTATCTGTCCTCTGTATAGTTTACAATGAACTCATGGGGTTATAATCTAAACATCCTGATGACATGCTAATTGCATTCTAAAAATAGTTTTCACAAACTGTTGAGAACTTTAGTTCTAAAGATCAAATGACATCTTCAAGGGTGGTTAATTATTTTTTAAAGTATTGTTGTAAATAAATCTTTTATTTTTCTGAATCAGTCCCATTTTATTTTTATTGACTTCTTATCAGTAGGAGTCTTCCTGTTTTGTTTTGGTTTTTAAATTGCACTGCACAGAGACTTCACTGTCAGTGACCCTTCCTTTCTTGCTCTAGCATGAAAGTTCAGCAAATGCAAAATTTAGGATGTGGCAAGCAGCTGATAGATAATTATTTGCAGTTATAGAAGTTTCTTAATTACAAATCCATTTCTAGGTAGTCACTGTGCTGAATAATTAATGCTGAATAATTAGAATCTAGCATGAAATGACCAGAGAAGGCAATGGCAACCCACTCCAGTACTCTTGCTTGGAAAATCCCTTGGACGGAGGAGCCTGGTAGGCTGTAGTCCATGGGGTTGCGAAGAGTCGGATACGACTGAGCGACTTCACTTTCACTTTCATGCATTGGAGAAGGAAATGGCAACCCACTCCAGTGTTCTTGCCTGGAGAATCCCAGGGACGGGGGAGCCTGGTGGGCTGCCATCTATGGGGTCATACACAGTCGGACACGACTGAAGTGACTTAGCAGCAGCAGCAGCAGCATGAAATGAATGAGACTTAAGAATCAACCAATGGAATATAAGTGAGCATGCATTTAATCTCTCTGAACCTCAGTTTCTCCATCTGTCAAATAGACATTTCACATAGCCTATTTAAATAATATGAGATTGTTTTCACCTTATAGTGAAATAGTGAAGCACTATTGAGTAGTGTGGAGAAGGCACTGGCACCCCACTCCAGTACTCTTGCCTGGAGAATCCCATGGATGGAGGAGCCTGGTGGGCTGCCGTCTATGGGGTCACACAGAGTTGGACATCACTGAAGTGACTTAGCAGCAGCAGCAGATTGAGTAGTGCTATTGAATAGCAACATAATCTAGTCTTATCTGTGTTGTGTTCATTACAAAATTATAAAATTGTTGACTGTCATCCATTATGCATGTCACGTGTACACATATATTGTTCTTTTAATATATATTTTAAAGAGAAACGTGTGGAATATATAGACTTGAAGGCAGGTAGTCCAAAACTTACAGTAAGTGCCATTTAAAAATGACCCATTAGAGAAAACAAGGCTTCCCTAGTGGCTCAGATGGTAAATAATCTGCCTGCAAATGGGAGATTAAGCTTCAGTCCCTGCTTCTGGAAGGTCCTCTGAAGGAAATGGCAATCCACTCCAGTATTCTTGCCTGGAGAATTCCATGGACAGAAGAACCTGGTGGGCTACAGTCCATGGGGTCACAAAGAGTCAGACACGACTGAGTGATTAACACACACACAAGGAAGACAGTAAGGAGAGAATGAGTTTATGCAGTATTTCACCTACTTCAATCCATATTCAACAAACATTTATTGAACACTTCTCTTTGTGTATAAACTATTCTGTACTGAGTCATGTGTAGAATACAAGATATTCTTGGACAGATGGGTTCTTATTTTGTGGAAATGTACAATTCCATAAGTGACTCATCATCCATTGACTGAATTTTTAATTCAAAAGTCACCTTTTTTTCATCCAGTATTTATCTTCCACAGAGAAGGCAATGGCACCCCACTCCAGTACTCTTGCCTGGAAAATCCCATGGATGCAGGAGCCTGGTGGGCTGCAGTCCATGGGGTCGCTAAGAGTCGGACACGACTGAGTGACTTCACTTTCACTTTTCACTTTCATGCATTGGAGAAGGAAATGGCAACCCACTCCAGTGTTCTTGCCTGGAGAATCCCAGGGACAGGGGAGCCTGGTAGGCTGCTGTCTATGGGGTCGCACAGAGTCGGAGATGACTGAAGTGACTTAGCAGCAGCAGCAGCATTTATCTTCCACGCACTTGATTGAGGCTCAAATTGAGTCGAATAATCAGTGCTTTTAATATATATAAAATCTACTTTTAATTACAGTTAAACAATTATTAAACAATAATTATAGAAATGCAAGTGTTAAGATAAAGTGCAAAGGATAACTTTCTGGTAAAGTTGCAGTAGAGATGTTCTTTGAGGCACTTAGAGATTTGGTAATGATTGTTTCTAAACTCATATTTTCCACAGTGTACATTTCACAAAAGCATGTTTCTGTTGGGCTTTTCCCACTCTTTACCTTTGTGAGAGTTGTCGAACAGTCTAAAAATAAGACATAAGAATCTTATAAATGAAGATCAGTATATCAGTTTTATTATTCAAGTTGTCAAGAGAATATGGCTTAAATATGCATCCAATTAGGTTTTCTAATACTTCTCCTTTTGCACATACCCTTTCAAAATCAAAGGTCTCTCTTTTACTGCAAGTGCCCTAGGATTAAATCCTGCCACTGTAGATCAACCAAGGTAGAGAAGCAGATATGAGAGCAACTTGAGAACAGGTTCCCAGAAGGGGAAAAACCTAGAAGGGACAGAATCAATTACTTCCAAATTCAATTCACTAATTAGTAAAGTCACCCCTTCTCCATTAGACATGAAGTAAAATATCTATTTTCTAAAAATCTTGAAAAGGAGAGGGCAATGTATCCCCTTTGCATTACCTCACAGTATCTTCATAGTCCTCAGATCCTTGAGGTAATGCCTAAGGGATTCTTGTTCCAAAAACCTGTGTGTATATGAACAAGTAATATTTTGGGTTCTAGAGTTGTGCTCCATGGTCTACAATGATGGCTTGGACTCTATACTTCTAAGACAATCTTTCAAAATTTATAGAAAAGTTATATAATTTTAAAGGTGGGAAAATTATAAAATGTACCTAAATACTTTTATAGATAAGGAATTTAAGGTTCATAGAATTTGAGAGGCTTGGCTGAAGACATGCATCTTGACTTTTCTACAAAAGGGAGTCTTATTAATTTTGAGTGTTAGTGCCTTGCAAGTGCTTGGCACTCAACTCTACTTGTTGAATGAATGAAAGAAAAATGAAATTAAGAAGGCAAGAAGGAAGGAAGAAAAAAAAGAGAAGACACGGTCTCAACATTGATTTGTCACTAACACAAATATTTTGATATTATGTCACAGTTCCTGCGGGCCAGAAAGAAGAAAACCAGGGTTTTCATTCTACATTTGAACAGAACAGAGAATTTAGACAGATATCTATCAACTGAATCAGAGCCTTCAAGATAAATAATGATATGATTAAAAACATTACTTTAACCAGCTAAAGTTACTAATTGATCCAACTTTCATTGAATTTTTTATAAATTGATAGCTTAAAAGTTCCCAAAGTTCTTTTAAAAGAAATATTATATAGATTTTTTTGGATGGGAAATTTATTCACTAAGAGAAAAATACACTTGAATTCATAATTTTAAATTTTTTACATTTCTGATTTTCACTTTAGAAACAACTTTTTAGGGTCAATAGAAACCAATGGAAACTTTTAATGCATATTTGTTTGATAACAGAATAGGCAAATTTAATTCAGATGACCATTACATCTACTACTGTGGTCAAGAATCCTTTAGAAGAAATGGAGTAGCCCTCATAGTCAACAAAAGAGTCTGAAATGCAGTACTTGGGTGCAATCTCAAAAATAATAGAATGATCTCTGTTTGTTTCCAAGGCAAACCATTCAATATCACAGTAATCCTAGTCTATGCCCAAACCACTAATGCCAAAGAAGCTGAAGTTGAATAGTTCTATGAAGACCTACAAGACTTTCTGGAACTAACATACACAAAAGATATCCTTTTCATAGAATGCAAAGGTAGGAAGTCAAGAGATACCTGGAGTAACAGGCAAGTTTGGCCTCGGAGTACAAAATGAAGCAGGGCAAAGGCTAACAGTGTTTTGCCAAGAGAATGCACTGGTCATAGCAAACACTCTCTTTCAACAACACAAGCGATGACTCTACACATGGACATCAACAGATAGTCAATACCAAAATCTGATTGATTATATTCTTTGCAGCCAAAGATGGAGAAGCTCTATTCAGTCAGCAAAAACAAGACCAGGAGCTGACTATGGCTCAATCATGAACTCCTTATTACAAAATTCAGACTTAAATTGAAGAAACTAGACAGTCAGGTATGGCCTAAATCAAATCCCTTACAATTAAACAGTGGAAGTGACAAATAGATTCAAGGGATTAGATATGATAGACAGTGCCTGAAGAACTATGGACAGAGGTTTGTAGCATTATGCAAAAGGCTGTGATCAAAGCCATCCCCAAGAAAAAGAAATGCAAAAAGGCAAAACGGTTGCCTAAGGAGGCCTTACAAATAGCTGAGAAAAGGGAACTGAAAAGCAAAGAAGAAAAGGAAAGATATATCCATCTGAATCCAGAGTTCCAAAGAATAGGGAGGAGAGATAAGAAAGCCTTCCTAAGTGATCAATGCAAAGAAACAGAGGAAAGCAATAAAATGAGAAAGACTAGAGATTTCTTCAAGAAAATTAGAGATACCAAGGGAACATTTCATGCAAGGATGGGCACAATAAAGGACAGAAACAGTATGGACTTAACAGAAGCAGAAGATGTTAAGAAGAGGGGGCAAGAATACACAGAACTATACAGATAAGATCTTAATTACCCAGATAACCATGATGGTGTGATCACTCACCTAGAGCCAGACATTCTGGAGAGCGAAGTCAAGTGGGCCTTAGGAAACATCACTACAAACAAAGCTAGTGGATGTGATAGAATTCCAGCTGAGCTGTTTCAAATCCTAAAAGATGATGCTGTGAAAGTGCTACACTCAATATGCCAGCAAATTTGGCAAAGCAGCAATGGCCACAGGACTGGAAACAGTAATTTCATGCCAGTCCCAGAGAAAGACAATGTGAAAGAATGTTCAAACTATCACACAGTTGAACTCATCTCACACACTAGCAGAGTAATGCTCAAAATTCTCTAAGCTAGGCTTCAATAGTATGCTAAGTGAGAACTTTTAGAAATACAAGCTAGATTTAGAAAAGGCAAAAGAACCAGAGATCCAATTCCCAATATCTGTTGGATCATTGAAAAAGTAAGAGTGTTCTGGAAAAACATCTACTTCTGCTTCATTGACTATGCTAGTCTTTGACTGTGTGCATCACAACAAATTGTGGAAAATTCTTAAAGAGATTGGAATACCAGACCACCTTCCTGCCTCCTGAGAAAATTGTATGCAGGTCAAGAAGCAACAGGTAAAACCAGGCATGGAACAACAGAATGGTTCCAAATTGGGAAAGGTGTACATCATGGCTATATATTGTCACCCTGCTTATTTAACTTGTATTCAGAGTATATCATGCAAAATTCTGGACTGGATGATGCACAAGCTGAAATCAAGATTGCTGGGAGAAATATCAATATCCTGAGCTATGTAGATGACACCATCCTCATGGCAGAAAGTCAAGGGAAACTTAAGAGCCTTTTGATGAAAGTGAAAGCAGAGAGTGAAAAGGCTGGCTTAAAACTCAGCATTCAATAAACTAAGGTCATGGCATCCGGTCCCATCACTTCATGGCAAATAGATGGGGAAACAATGAACACAGAGACAGACATTATTTTCTTGGGCTCCCAAATCACTGCAGATGGTGACTGCAGCCATGAAATTAAAAGACACTTGCTCCTTGGGAGAAAAGCTATGAGCAACCTAGACAGCACATTAAAAAGCAGAGATATTACTTCACCAATAAAGTTCCATCTAGTCAAAGCTATGGTTTTTCCAGTAGTCATGTATGGATGTGAGATTTGGACCATAAAGTAAGCTGAGTGCTCCAATACTTTTGGTACCTGATGGAACTGACTCATTGGAGAAGACCCTGATGCTGGGAAAGATTGAAGGCAGGAGGAGAAGGGGATGACAGAGGATGAGATGGCTGGATAGCATCACCGACTCAATGGACATGAGTTTGAGCAAGCTTGGGGAGTGGGTGATAGACAGGGAGGCCTGATGTGCTGCAGTCCATGGGGTCGCAAAGAGCTGGACAAGACTGAGCAACAGAACTGAACTGAACTGATGTTACAGTTGAAGGGTCTGAAATCTTACCCTTCTGGCTAGCCAACAGGTTAGCCTGACAAAATTCTTAGGATGCTGGCAAGAAGACCCAAGATCCTTAGTTAGAGATGAAGGACTTTATATCTAATGACCTTGAGCAGTGTGACCTATTTATATCGGTTCTCTTTAGCCCGAAGTCCCACATAGTGTCCTGATGGATGTTTGTAACGAACTGTGTTACAGGAGGGGGGGACTGGATGTTTTCTGATGGTCAGTACACATCTCTGTTCTTTGCTCTGGAGGAGACTGTCTCCTCTAGGGCAGGAAACACATTTTAGAGGAAGATACTCTTTATCTTTCAAGGGTGTTGGCTATACTAACATTGCTGTGAAGAGTTGTTCAGTTGCTCAATCATGTCAGACTCTGGGTGACCCCATGGACTACAGCCCATCAGGCTTTCCCTGGAATAAATGGTAGTCAGTACCTTTCCAATATGTGTAGAACCATGAGACAGTCCTGAAAAACTGTCTCTCCATAGCTTTCTCTTGAATTAGGCAAAGTACATAAGTACAAAGCCTCCAGTGTTTATAGAGAATCTACTCTGTAAAACTTAGTATTTGGCACTGACTGATACACAGTGGTAGAGAAGCCACATTTCATATCCTTAAGGAGTTCAAGGATGTGTGTACACGCATAATTTAAAGCACGGTGGTGTAAGTGCTCTGTCTGAGACAATTCACAGAGAACTTAACAATGTTAGCCCATGAACAGACATGCTCGAATCCCTATAGCACAGTAGATAACAACTGAGGCTGAACTATCCGAGTTTAAATCCAAGTCCCACCAATCAGCATCTCACAAGCAGTATTTAGCTTCCCCTGTCTTCAGCCCTTACTGGTAAAATTTCTATTACTCGCTGCCTCACAGGGTAGTTGGTCTTCCCTGGTGGCTCACTGGTAAAGAATCTGCCTGCAATGGAGGAAGGAGCCAGGGGTTTGACCCATGGGTCTGGAAGAGCCCCTGGAGGAGGAAATGCATCCCACTCCTGTATTCTTGCTGGAGAGTCCCATGGACAGGAGAGCCAGGCAGGCTACAGTTCTTGGTCTCAAAAAGAATCGGCCGCGAAAGAAGCAATTGAGCACGTATACAAAAGGTACTTGGGAGGATTGAATGATTTACTATGGGAAAGAGCCGAGAATAGTTTCTAAAACATGCTATCTGTTGAAAAAATTTTATCACTGTGACCTTAATAAAAACTTAACTTCCTTTCTGAGTCACATTTTCCTTACTTATAAAGTGGGAGTAATATTATCTCATTAATTGATGTGATTCATCAATTAAAAGCATAATGAGTATGCTTAATAAAGACTTAAAACTTGCAGCTGCTATTATTAGCAAAAGGATATATACTACATATAATTCAAAGGATAAATGTGGCTTTCTTCTTTTCACCTTTTATATTTCTTTCCCTGATTCACAGCTGGTAGACTAATGCAATAGGGGTGGGGTGGGGCATGAAGAGAAAGGAAAACATACCAGAGATCAAGACCTGGTTCTATTCTTGATTTTTGTCATTAATCAATTTATCATACAAATACATATGTATTATTTATACAATATACTTTGTATATTGACTGACCAGTGCTTGGCAAAAGATAAATATGGCAGGATCCCTTGCCTTTAACAAACTCTCAGTAGTGTCTCAAGTCATTTGCATTCTCCTGTGCAGCCCAGAGGAAGCTAGAGTGACCATGTGGTCACATTTGACCTGAGTCATGAAAGGTGGGCCAGGACACCATGAACAAAAATACAAAAATCAGAAAACAACTTAGTGTGTTTTGAGAAAACATAGAGTCTGAGGAATAGGTTGGTTTGATTGGGGAAGCATGCAGGGTAGCATCTAAATGCATTAAAGGCTTAATCTTAATTCCATATGTCCTGCGAAGCTATTAAGGACTTTTTAAAATAAAAATCATTGGAGTATATTTGATTTATAATGTGTTAGTTTCAGGTAAACAGCAAAGTGATTCAGTTGTACATACCTGTGTGTGTGTATTTGTGTGTGTGTTAGTCCTTCAGTCACGTATGACTCTTTACAACCTGATGGACTGTGGCCTGCCAGGCTCCTCTTGTCCATGAAATTCTCTTGGCAAGAATACTGGAATGGGTTGCCATTTCCTTCTCCAGGGGATCTTCCTGATGCAGGGATCGAATCTGGGTCTCTTGCGTTGCAGACAGACTCTTTCATCTGAGCCACCAGGGAAGTCCCATACACACATACACATACACACACACATATATATATAAAGCTATATATATATTAAGATTATTTTCCCTTATAGATTATTATAAAATATTGCATACAGTTCCCTGTTTTATACAGTACATTGGCTGTCTATTTGTCACTGGGCAAAGCTGGGCAAGAGCAGGACACTTAAGAGAACAATCACACTTAAGCCTGTCCATCCTGGAGACAAAACTGACCCCATCCTTCTGTGTTATATTAACAAGTAAAGAGAAGTGCTTTGAACTTAAAAGCAATAGAAGGAATCATCCCTCCACACAAAGTGTTTCCCTCATCCTTAGTTGTTGGAGGCTACAAATACCTGATTAAGTCCCTAAAATAGAAATGCTGACCACTGAGTTAGGGAAAAGACAAGGCTTTGGGATTAAACTAAAAACTACTTCAGTAGCTCAGTGATGGGCAGATGGGGCATGGCCAGGGATTAGAAGTGAATTGCCTTGATGTTCATGAGATAATTCAATCAGCCCCCACCCCACCTCCAGGCCTGCAGTAATTCTATTTCACTATTTAAAGTTAAAAATACTGCTCTGTGGGAGCAGTGTTTCTTATTTCTTAACACACAGACAGTTTTTTTCAAATATTTACCCAACTTTACAGTGTTTAGTATTTGAACTGTGTTGTTGGAGAAGACTCTTGAAAGTCCCTTGGACAGCAAGGAGATCCAACCAGTCCATCCTAAAGGAAGTCAGTCCTGAAAATTCATTGGAAGGACTGATGCTGAAGCTGAAACTCCAATACTTTGGCTGCCTGATGTGAAGAACCGACTCATTTGAAAAGACCCTGATGCTGGGAATGATTGAAGGCAGGAGGAGAAGGGGACAGCAGAGGATGAGATGGTTGGATGGCATCACCAACTTAATGGATGAGTTTGAGTAAACTCCAGGAGTTGGTGATGGATAGGGAGATTTGGCATGCCGCAGTCCATGGGGTCACAAAGAGTCAGACATGACTGAGTGACTGAACTAAACTGACAGTGTTTAGTGGAGTTAGGTATTGAATTGCCAGAGACGTGCATTTTATTGTAATGCTTATTGGAAGGCAGTTGACACACCAATCCCCAATCCCTGGCACAAAATATTCTCATTAACTACTACCTTCATCCAACAAATAACCTCTCGGCAGTGCTCTCGCTCTGTAGGCAAGCCCATCTTCAGCCCCTGCAGTTCAAGCGAGAGCTGTCAACGGTTCTTTGAATTCAGCTGTCAAGCCAGGTGTGGTGAGTGGAGTGCTGCACTCTGATGTTAATGATGGATTAATTAAACTGCTGTGTATGCAGGCACTGGAATCTGGAGAGCTGTCTGTGCGGTGCTTCCGGAGGGGCTTTTGAGGCAGGCTTCTGTGTACTCCTTGGGGGCTTCCTCTCTACTTGGCAACAGGTCTGTACATTCCTCTTCAAAAGCAAACAATCAGCTTATCTGAATTAAAACCAAACAACCCCATTACTAATTCACTAAAGCTCGTGATCTAGACAGAGAAAGCACAGTGCTTACTTGACAGGTCATGAAAGGAGGTGGAGGAGGTGTCCCTTTTCTCTTCACTCTTGTGGAGTGGCCTCATCTATTGCTTATGGTCATCAACCAGTGACACATTGGTTATGCTTCTTAGCTCCTAAGAGTATAGAATTTTGCAATATTTATTCTCACTTTATTTAAATTTTTCTAAAGAAAGTGAAGACTAGTTGATTTACAGTGCTATTAATTTCAGGTGTACAGCAAAGTGATTCAGTTATAAATATATATATATGTGTGTGTGTATGTATGTTTTCTTTTTCAGATTCTTTTCCTTTATATGTTACTACAAAATATTGAGTATAGATCCTTGTGTTATAAAGTAGGTCCTTGTTGGTTATCAACTGTACATGTAATAGTGTGTATGTGTTAATCCCAACCTCCTAATTTATCCCACTTCTCACTTCCTTTGGTAACCATAAGTTTGTTTTCTATGTCTGTGGGTCTATTTCTGTTTTGTATATAAATTCATCTGTATCATTTTTTTTTTAGATTCCACATGAAAGTGATCTCATATGATATCTGTCTTTGTCTAGCTTACTTCACTTAGTGTGATAATCTCTATGTCCATCTGTGTTGCTGCAAATGGCATTATTTCATTCTCTTTTGTGGCTAATATTCCACTGTATACATATACATACCACTCTTCTTTATCCATTCCTGTGTCAATGGATATTTAGTTTGCTTCCATGTCTTGGCTATTGTAAATAGTGCTGCAGTGAACACTGGGGTGGATATATCTTTTCAAATTATGTGTTTCTCCAGATACATGCTCAGGAGTGGGACTGCAGGATCATATGGTAGTACTATTTTTAGTTGTTTAAGAAATCTCCATATTCTTCTCCATAGTGGCTCTAACAATATTTAAATGTTTCCTATAATTTTTTTTTTCTCGAGAATGACCTTGTCAACAAGGTTGCTGCCCTTTGAAACTGTTTCACTTCCATAATAGTTGCCTCTTTAGCATCAGTTAGGCTGGTTTTCTAATCAGTGTGTCTCTCCATGTTACTCATGGGTAGTGTTCTATCTGTTAATACCTTGCCCAAGGACTCCAATGCTTTGACCTCAGATTAAACTTCATTGTATCTTGAATACAAATTACAGGTTTCCATCTCTTTTAGATAGAATAATATTGTAGCAATGTTAAAGCGACCCCATGGACTGCAGCCTACCAGGCTCCTCCGTCCATGGGATTTTCCAGGCAAGAGTACAGGAGTGGGTTGCCATTTCCTTCTCCAGGGGATCTTCCTGACCCAGGGATTGAACCCAGGTCTCCCGCATTGTAGACAGACACTTTACCGTCTGAGCCACCAGGGAAGTCCATAATAGTAACTACAATTGAGCATTTTTTACAAAACATAATTTTATATTATCTTTTTTAGTCCATTTCACAGAAGTTAAAGTTTAAAGAGAGTAGTTAACTTGCTCAGAGTTGTATAGCTCATAAGGAAGAGTGGAATACATGTGGTGAAGATGGATATGGAAGATTCAATAGGGATTTATTAGGGAGGAAAGGGGGAAACCAGAAGGAAACAAGCCTAGGATGTGGGCAACTCAGAGGCCCAATGCCTTACACAGGCACGACTTAATAGGCACAATGCTTATTAGGAAACTATGGTGGATCAGATGGTAAAGAATCTGCCTGCAAGGCAGGAGACCCGGGTTCAATCCCTGGGTTAGGAAGATCCCCTGGAGAAGGGAACAGCAACCCACTCCATTACTCTTGCCTGGAGAATTCCATGGACAGAGGAGCCTGGAGGGCTACAGTCTATGGGGTTGCAGAGTCAGACACAACTGAGCAACTAACATACACACATGCACACACACACACACGCACACACACACACACAGAACCTGGTACCACTGGAACACACATATGTTGAGCAGAGAGGCAGCAAGAGGGTGAATTGAAAATACCATGATAAAAAGTCTGAACTTGACTTTATTCTTCTCACCAAGAGGAACAAGTGAAAAGACACATTAGATTAGGGAGGTAACAAATAAATAATAAATAAACAAAATAGATAACTAACAAGGATATAATATACAGGGAACTCTGTTCAATGCCCTGGAATAACCTAAATGGGAAAAGAATTTGAAAAAGGATACACAACTAACTGAATCACTTTGCTGTTCACCTGAAACTAACATAACATTATTAATAACTATAATATGAATTAAAGGTTTTTTTAAAAAAAGATAATGACAATAAAGAGGATGCATTGAGGTGAAAGTGTCCAGTAGGGGAATACAATTAAGGAGCTGTACATTGACTAATTTGCCTTGGGTGCAGAAAGCAAAGCACAAAGATGGACAAATGTATACTCATTTTATTACAATCTGCTCTAGGAAGCTGCTCAACTTGGAAAATGTCTGACAACTGAACACACAAGCACTTGCCTCCTAATAATAATAGCTAACATCTGAGTGACTAGCACATGCCAGGCACTGTTTTAATTTCTTTACAGGTGTTATCTCATTAATCCTCACAATAATAAACCTATGAGTACAAAAAAGGAAGTGGAGGAACCAGGTTATGAATCCATGGAGGGTGGTTTGCAGATTTGCTATCTTCACAACAGAATAAGATGATATTTTAGATAGATATTTTTTATTTCACTTACTGTATTAGCAACTGCACTTTACCACCCAGGAACATTTACAATGCAAATTTAGATTTCATATCTATCGTTGTCAATAAAAAGGTGTCCTGTTTTGTTGGGGGAACTCTCTGAAGAGATGTAGGAGAATTCGGCGGATTGTACTTTCTTGGAGAATTTTAACATTTGAGGAATGACAATTAGATCCTATTAGATCTGGATATGGGGAAATATTTTATAAACTACCTTACAAGTTCTCTCCAGAAAAATAAATTCTGAATGGCTTAAATGTGCACTACTGTCAAATGGATTTAAAACGGAGTGAAGGGACCCTAAGCAAAGGGTAATGATAGCAATAATAATGATAAATGGCAATGCATTGGGTTAGGAACAGGGTGCACAGTTGGCTGCTTTTATTTAAGATGTCTTGCTAATGTTAAGGCTGCAAAAAGCATTAATAAATGAGTGTGTAGTGTTGTAATCTGAAATCTTTTACAGTGATCTTGCTCCTTCTCAGTGTAATTATTTGTTGCTATTGTTATTTAATGAAAGATAACAAAATCACAACAATTAGCTTGCATGGTATCTTAAGAATCACAAATATCTCAACAACTGTCTGGTTGTTTGTTTATTCTTACACAAGCCAGGACCACACAACTGCCAAAGTGAACACACTGAGTTTTCAAGGTGGAGAAAAAGGAAAAATCTAAGTGGACTTCAGTTTCAGCCAATGATATTATTTTTTTGCTCTTTTATTACCACTGGAATGCTCCAAATAGAGTCACAATGTATTTTAACCAGCTCGTACATAGCTTGAAATGGTAAAAGCAGACCAATGAAAATGAAATTAACAATAAACATATATTCACTTTCAAAAGAGAAGATTGTAAAATTATTTTAGTGTGTATATGTAAATTGTCAGCTACGACTTCATAATTTGTAATGGTATTCAGCTTGGCAATGTTTACACTTGTTAATGACTTCCTTTATGAGTGATAATTGATCTACTTCATTATCATATTAAATCCCTGATCATATGCCATTAGGTCTGAAGTAATAAATGATCTGTGTGATTTTTAGTGTAATGAACTAATTAGACTAATTAAAATCAATATGTGTGCCAATATTATACTATGAGTCCAAATGTTCCTTCTTACTCCGCTGGCTTAAAATCAGCAACTCAGTAAAAAGGATCTAATGCTGATTTATGAGCACTTGAGGAACATGAGGCAGAATAAATTGCTTGTGGTAGTAGAGACAGCATTAGTGGAGTATAAGATACTAAGTGCATTGTAAGGTCAACAATAAGGGTGTATTTACACATGTAGTTATATGGCACCTTAAACCTCTTCTTAATATATCAGAACATCCCAGCAAAATTATTTGGTTTAAATACCAGTGTGATTCCTCTTCCTTTGTTCAGAAATAACATTAAAAAAACACAAGCATTTCAATTAGGTAATCAGTGTTCAATATAATGAAAATATGCATATTCAGTTTGATAAATGTTTTTCAACAATTGATTTATTTATGTTAGAGTGAAGCAAATGTATTCTGAAGCCAAGGTTAAAATAAAAATCAGTGTATATACATTTTTTATTATTCATTCAGGAATCCATAGAGATTTTAAATGATAATTTTAGAGAACCTATAGATAAATTCTTCAAAACTAAGCTCCTACATCATTTTTTGAGGAATATCTCCCCGACTCTCAAGACTATAACTTACCCCTCACTTAAATGCTCACCCAAATACTTCTTTTTGTTGTTGTTGTTATTATTTACCAAATTTTCAATTGTAGGATTGATTGATTAGTGAAGATTGAATTTCTGGGCTGTAACCTCCGGAAGGACAGGATCACATATCTGATTCTTACCTAGACAGTGCCTTGCTCACAGAAAGCAAAATCTGTTTAATTTTCTTTTAAATATATATAAATTTCTTTGCTATTTCTCAAGTTTAAGTAAATTTTAGATTTACAGATGGGAGCTAGATATTATACCACAATAGTCAATAGGTAGCTTGAAAACAAATTTAAAAAACAATTAAAATCAGATAGCCTATAACATAGGGAACTGTATTCAATATCCTGTAATAAACTATAATGGAAAATGATCTGAAAAATTATATATATATATATATATATATATAATTGAATCACTTTTCTCTACACAAGAAACTAACACATTATAAATCAACTATATTTCAAAAAAACAACAAACAAACAAATAAAAATACTTCTCTTCTGGATCAGAAAAAAAGATTGGATAGCCATATTTTCTTCACAGAATCTGGTCTATGTCTTCCATGCTTATTTCCCTTTAGAGCCAGTAGAAGTTGCAGGCAGTAAAGGAAGCTGAACTGGAACATAGAACTTTGGGCTTATTCATTGGATGCCAGGGGCTTTCCAGGTGGCTCAGTGGTAAAGAATCTGCCTGCCAATGCACACATTAAATGCCAGATTGATGGTTGTTTGTTTTTTCCTCTCACCCAATAAAAGGGCTTGTGTGTGTGTTCTTAGATGCTCAGTTGTGTCCGACTCTTTGAGACCTCATGGACTGTAGCCCACCAGGCTCTTCTGTCCATGGAATTCTCCAGACAAGAATACTGGAGTGAGTTTCCATTTCCTACTCCGGAGGATCTTCCCCAGCCAGGGATCGAACTGACATCTGATGTGTCTCCTTCATTGACAGGTGATTTCTTTACCGTTTAAGCCACCAGGGAAGCTCCAAGAACTTCTAGATGTTGCCAACTAGTGGGACCAGCATATATTATCTTTGGATACTTCTCTAAAGACTTTGCTGTCAGCTTTTTGTTTACCTGTATATTATGATTATCCAAGTATAGGTTAGTCATTGAACATGAAAATTTGAGTTTGGGAATAAAATCTTTAGTGACTGATTATGATTGACTTTAGGCATTGAATATGAAACAGAAACTCAAGGCATTTTCTCCATCCCATTCAGGATCTATCTTTCTTATTTTTCCTTTCCTCACATTCCCCATAGGCGTCTGCTAATCATTTGTGCTTTCATTTATTCAAAAATAAACACATATTTATTGAGAGTTTATGTCAGGCACCGTCCTTGCTTCTTTGGTAATGAGTTTTGGATCCCTGATCCAAATCTACATCTCATATAGGAAGAAAGGGAAGATGTGCATGTAAATAATTCTAATTTCAAATGATATGTTCTAATCTCTAATCTCAAATAAATCTTTGAGTATCTCAATTAAATCACATATGAAATTTAAAGAGGGGCAATTACTTCTAGCAGGGTAATTTAGGAAGGTTTTATAAGGGAGGTGACATTCAAATTGAACTTCAGTGGCTAGAAAGAATTTTGTCAGGTGGGCATGGAAAGTGACCACATTGGAGAGGATAAAAAGCCTCATCAATCTGCCTATTCTAGAAGAGGGTGAACTACCAAATCCGCACTAACTAGATGGATGAAGGCAGTGGTCTAAATTAGCACAAATATGCATTATAGATGACTACTTTCTACTGCTTTCAAATACTTGGAATCATTGTGAGTTTTATAAAGTAATATCTAATAGAGGTTTGAAGTAATTTTTTAAAGGTGAGATATGTGTATAATATTACAGGTTGTTGAGAACTTCTAACACATAATGAGAATCTTTATGGAACACTGATTTCAAGCCACAGAATCTAATAATATTTTATCACATAAAAAAATGCAGTTCACTAGATTTCCTTGGTGGTGGAGGGTAGGGATGAATGGTATCGACAGATACATTAAAAGAAAGCTTGTAAGAAATGCTCTTAAATCTTAGGCAAAATCCCAATATCTAACAAAAATAAGTGTGGACCTCCTCTCATTGAAACTAGAATCAATCCATTCTCTGGTTCATCTGTTTATTTCTTGAAACAGAGTCTAAAGTCTCCTCATGCCTATGCCCAACACAGGATGAGAAAACTTGCCCAGGCTGTACATATTAATGTTATGATATGTGGAATTAGCTCAGAGCATTGGCAGCTCCAGGTGACACACTCAAAAATGTTATTGTGATTATGGTTGTTATCCTTACATGAGGGCTTCCCTGTTGGCTCAGTAGTAAAGAATCAGCCTGAAACACAGGAGTTGCAGGAGATCCCTGGGTGGGGAAGATCCCCTTGAGGAGGGCGTGGCAAGCCACTCCAGTATTCTTGCATGGAAAATCCCATACAGAGGAGCCAGGCAGGCTATAGTTCATAGTGCCGCAAAGATACGGACATGTCTGAAGGACTTAGCATGCATGCATGCATCCTTACATGGAAACTCAGGAGAAAATTTGGAGTATTCAGTTGTGATTTTGTTGAGCATTGTGATTTTTAAGTATATAGTTTCAACTTCCAAAGTCTGTAAATCATGTTTAAAATGGAGGTTTTGAGCTAAACAATAAAGTTTTAAAATTTATTTCCAGTTATGTTCTATGATTTCACTATTAGTAGTATTTTAACTTTGTTAAAATGGGGATATTCAAGTTGTTGAAAAAACACTTTTTAAAGAGAATAATCCTCTAATGGAATTAAAACAATGCCAAAAAATAAAATACTGTATTTATGAAATAAATAAAAATGAAATTTAGGTGTACTGGGGGAATAATATTTTGGATAGAGAGATAGTCACGTCCATGGGAGCTGCCTGAGACTGTTCTTAGAATCAGAACTAATGTATTTACTACATTCTTGTTTTTGTTTTTTTTTTAATGCTACTCAATGACCTCTACCAGTTCCCTAAATTTCCTCTCCCTATCCTCATATATCTACATCTGTTTTTCTTTTTTTATTTCAGCCTCTCTCTTGCTCTCCTCCTGTCTCTCAACCAATGATTCCTAGTCTGGGGAGGAAAGATTTGTGTAAACAAGATGTTTTATTTTATCTGTCAATTCTTATTTTTTTAAATAGACATCTCTGTCTATCTAAATGTATTTATTCTGATGGAGAATTTGTCATTTTGCACTATTAAGTCTTCAAGGAGCAGAAGCTTATTTCTGTTTAAATATTTAAGGCCTGCCCTATGATCTTTTCACAACTGTTCTCTAAACATCCTTGTTTCATTTTTCCAGGCCGTCTTGAGGTCTTTGACTTTCAATCACAGTTGCTGAATAAAATAGATGACTGGGTGTTTTGCTTCTCTGAGGCTAGTTTCTCTCATTTGATTCTAATAAATGAAACAAGGCTCAATTGAAAAAAAAGTGAAAAGTGGAAGTTGCTTAGTTGTGTCCGACTCTTGATGGTGGTTTGATCCAAGGAGCTCTGGAGCCAAAGGATGGGGCTCAGCATCCACATTCATATCTCAGTAGCTACCTGGCCTTAAGTGAAAGTATGAAAGTGAAAGTCACTCTGTCCTGTCCCACTCTTTGCGACTGCATGGACTATACAGTTCATGGAATTCTGCAGGCCAGGATACTGGAGGGGGTAGCCCTTTCCTTCTCCAGGGCATCTTCCCAACCCAGGGATCAAACCCAGGTCTCCCACATTGCAGGCAGATTCTTTAGCAGGTGAGCCACAAGAGAAGCCCAAAAATACTGGAGTGGGTAGCTTCTCTCTTCTCCAGCAGATCTTTGCGACCCAGGAGTCAAACCAAGGTCTCCTGATTTGCAGGTGGATTCTCTACCAACTGAACTCATGGAGGGCAGTAATATGGTTGCACTACCCTGGTGAATTATCCGAGTCATGTGACTGGGTGGTGGAAGGCTGTGTAGGTGGATGCCGTGTAGATGACATCAAGTTGGAAACAGCGTTAGACATGGGTTGTGACCTTTGGTTGGTTTTAGCTCTGCTATTGATTAGTTTCTAATCCAGAGAAACTCATCGGAAAGTGAAGATGATAGCATCTATTGTATTGTAGCATTTAAAGCTTCATAACATGCCGTATGTGAAAGCAATGGACAAACTCCAAAACACTGTACAAATTTAAGGTTTTATTATTAATTCTTATAAATAATAAATTTTATTTGCATATTTAAATCTTGGAAAAAATACAAATTTCATGTTGGTAGGGTATGGAAGATGAAAATTTAAATTATAATTTAAAATTATAATTTGTGTGTAGATAGTAAGAAGAAACTCTTATCTTTAAAAGAGAGTTAAATAATAGAAAAAGGACCAAAATAAGAGCTCTAAAAAAATATTTTATCTTATTTATTTAACTTATATGCAGAGTACATCATGAGAAACGCTGGACTGGAAGAAACACAACCTGGAATCAAGATTGCTGGGAGAAATATCAATCACCTCAGATATGCAGATGATACCACCCTTATGGCAGAAAGTGAAGAGGAACTCAAAAGCCTCTTGATGAAAGTGAAAGTGGAGAGTGAAAAAGTTGGCTTAAAGCTCAACATTCAGAAAATGAAGATCATGGCATCTGGTCCCATCACTTCATGGGAACTAGATGGGGAAACAATGGAAACAGTGTCAGACTTTATTTTTCTGGGCTCCAAAATCACTGCAGATGGTGACTGCAGCCATGAAATTAAAAGACGCTTACTCCTTGGAAGGAAAGTTATGACCAACCTAGATAGCATGTTCAAAAGCAGAGACATTCCTTTGCCAATAAGGTTCGTCTAGTCAAGGCTATCGTTTTTCCTGAGGTCATGTATGGATGTGAGAGTTGGACTGTGAAGAGGGCTGAGCGCTGAAGAATTGATGCTTTTGAACTGTGGTGTTGGAGAAGACTCTTGAGAGTCCCTTGGACTGCAAGGAGATCCAACCAGTCCATTCTGAAGGAGATCAGCCCTGGGATTTCTTTGGAAGGAATGATGCTGAAGCTGAAACTCCAGTACTTTGGCCACCTCATGCGAAGAGTTGACTCATTGGAAAAGACTCTGATGCTGGGAGGGATTGGGGGCAAGAGGAGAAGGGGACGACAGAGGACGAGATGGCTGGATGGCATCACTGACTCGATGGACATGAGTCTGAGTGAACTCCGGGAGTTGGTGATGGACAGGGAGGCCTGGCGTGCTGTGATTCATGGGGTCGCAAAGAGTCGGACACCACTGAGCGACTGATCTGATCTGATCTGATGATTGAGATTGGATGATATGACTTGAATTTACTCTCTGCTTGTGAATTATACAAATGTTCAACACCATCTAATAATATTTATGCTCAAAGTAAACTTTTGTGAATTATTTTAAATCAGTGGCACAAAACAAAGAATTGCCACATTGTGATTATATGATTTTCTAGACAGTTAAATATATATAGATGGAATATTATTAACTTTATTTAACAGTCTGGTAAGCAAAGTAAAATTATGCAATTTTGTATATAACTACATATACTTTAATTTTAAATGGGACAAATGTTATTGTCACTTTTTGAACAAGAAAAATATTTAAAACAATTTTGGACACAAGATTAGAAGGGGGCAACAGAGGATGAGATGGTTGGATAGCATCACTGTCTCAATGGACATAAGTTTGAGCAAACTCCAGGAGATAGTGAAGGACAGGAAATCCTGGTATGCTGCAGTTCATGGGGTTGCAAAGGGTCAGACACTACTTAGTGACTGAACAACAACACTAAGAATTTCAGTTTAATATATATCTCATTTTCCAGTACTGAAACTTCTCCACAGAACTTCCACAAGTTAAAGAACATTTTAATATTATGTATTGTGTATTTGGAGAAGGCAATGGCACCCCACTCCAGTACTCTTGCCTGGAAAATCCCATGGATGGAGGAGCCTGGTGGCCGCAGTCCATGGGGTCGCTAAGAGTCGGACACGACTGAGTGCCTTCACTTTCATTTTTCACTTTCATGCATTGGAGAAGGAAATGGCAACCCACTCCAGTGTTCTTGCCTGGAGAATCCCAGGGACGGGGGAGCCTCGTGGGCTGCCATCTATGGGGTGGCACAGAGTCGGACACGACTGAAGTGACTTAGCAGCAGCAGCAGCAGCAGCAGCATTGTGTATTATTCGTTTCTTTTGTTTCTTTGTTTTATTATCTTCTACATAGGACTGAAATCATGTGATATTTCTCTTTCTCCATCTAACTTATTTCACTTAGCATTAATACCCTCAAGGTCCATCTGTGTTGTTGCAATTAGCAGGATCCTACATAATGTATATCTTTAATATATCATTCCAAAACTCAAAATGTAACTGAAATTGAGACATTTTCCAGCTGAACACCTACACTGAATTTAGTAGCATGTTAATTTTAACATGCTACTTTCAGAGAGACATTTTACAAAAAGGAGCCATAAACACTTTATGGTTTTGCTTAATGTATATTTAATATATATTTGTGCATTTTAGGAGCAGATTTGTTTCTAATGAGGTTTTGTATTTATTTTAATTCATAAATACTTTTGTTGTTTTCTTTTGCGTGTTAAGTGATATTTTGTGAATTTCTCAAACAGACATTTTTCAAATACAATGTCTCAATGGATACATCATCTCAAGAGCTTTTCTTAATGGCTTACCACTAAGGATCTCACTACTACATTCTTCTGTCCATATTATACTTCACCCCACCTTTGTTCTAACAATTATCAACAATTTTTACACCTGTACACATGATTTTCTCTCCATTTTATTAATAGATTCTGAGTTGTTTGAGGGTAGGGTATATCTCATTTATAGTTACTCAAATAATGTTTTTGGAATAAAATGATAAAGTAGGAAATGATATTTAAAAGACTTCATTTATAATGCTGTTAAAAAAACATTACCAGCTGAATAAAGAATTCTAACTTTCCTAAAACCTGTGTCTGATGAATTTCAAATTCTTCATATGGGCTAGCAACAAAGTCTTTTCATATATTGACATTAATACATCTATATACCATGCCACGGAGAAGGCAATATTACCCTACTCCAGTACTCTTGCCTGGAAAAATCCCATGGGCGGAGGAGCCTGGTAGGCTGTAGTCCACGGGGTCGCAAAGAGTCGGATATGACTGAGCGACTTCCCTTTCACTTTTCACTTTCATACATTGTAGAAGGAAATGGCAACCCACTCCAGTGTTCTTGCCTGGAGAATCCCAGGGATGGGGAGCCTGGTGGGCTGCCGTCTATGGGGTCGCACAGAGTCGGACATGACTGAAGCAACTTAGCATACCATGCCACAGGACTCTTACACAAGAGTCTAGCTGAGAAAGTATTTTATAAAATAGAAAACACTATAAAATGTAGCACTTCATAGAAGAAATTAGAAGAACAGAGATAGCTGTCACCATCATTATGAATGATTTGTTCTAGCGAGACAGTCAGTGCTCAAATCATCCAGGCTTCCTATTTATTCTCAGATTTATATTTAGAATACTTATTCATTTCCTTACTTGTACTCATGTCTTTAGTTTGGGGGCTTCTGCGATGGCTCAGTGGTAAAGAATCTACCTGACAAGCAGGAGGTGAGGGTTCAGTCCCTGGGTAGGAGATGATCCCCTGGAGAAGGAAATAGCAACCCACTCCAGTGTTTTGCTGGGAAATCCCATGGACAGAAGGAGCCTGGCAGCCTACAGTCCATGAAATCTCAAAAGAGTTGGCTACAAATTAGCTACTAAACAACAAGCTTGCTTTAAATCCTTTCATGGAATCCTTTAGCAGTGACTTCACACAATATTATGATCATTCTTTGTCATTATTGTGTTTGATACATTGAATCCACTTGCTCGCTTTTGGTGTGTATATGTGTGTGTGCTCAGTTGTTCAGTCGTGTCTGACTCTTTGCAGCCCCATGGACTGTAGCCTGCCAGGCTCCTCTGTCCATGGGATTTTCCAGGCAAGAATACTGGAGTGGGTTGCCATTTCCCCCTCTAGGGGATCTTCCCGACCCAGGGATTGAACATGTATCTCCTGTGTCTCCTGCATTGGTAGGCAGGTTCTTTACCACTGAGCTGTCTGGGGAGCAACCACCTAAAAATTTGTTTCAGTGTTGTTGGAATCATTAATTAAATTGCACTGCACATACCTGGTTTAGACATGCGAAGCAAATAGGCCAATTGAACTTTAAATTATTAGAATAAAAGAAAAATAAAAACCTGACTTGAGAAGATTCATCTTAATATCTTAGATTGTTGATTATTTCTGCCACCTAGTTCCCTAAGTTGTCTCTATAGTTTCCAAGTCAGTTCTTCAGCTTTTTAAGAAGTCTTTTTAATGTACCTGAACCAGTACATACTTTTCTGACAAATCTCCCCTTGATATAAGTTAATTTAGATTATGTGTAAGAGAAAAACCCTGATGCTTGGTCCATATAGCTGTTAGTATCATGATTGTTTTTGCATAATTAAAAGGAATGGTTGCCATGTGTGTGATTTTTAACTCCTTTTGAATACTCAAAAGACTTTTACATTGCATTTTCTTTTTTATATGTGTGTACTTAGGTAATAATGAATAATTTATGAATAAATGATGTCTGATTGAAGTGGAAATAGCAGAAACATGAACTTTAAATTTTATGACATATTTCCTCTGGCATTTAAGTTATAATATCCACTTGCATTCAAGCTGTTAAAGAGAATGACTCAAAATAGCACAATTGAAGGGAGATTACATTCACACTTCTACACTTTCCATATTTAATAATAATCAGGGACAAAATCGTTGTTTTCTAAAGTCATACCTAAGTAGTAGGGGATTTATGATTCATTCCTCTTGGATTTAGAAATTACTTTAATTTCCAACTAATTCATAATAAGATCACCATTTTTTTGAGCCATGAAATTAACACAGTATTTAAGTCAGAATTCTGAAGACTTTTTCCAACCAAAATGATATCCAGTTGTATTTCATTGTCCAATTAGACTTTATTTTAGCTTTTGATATTTTTCATGGATAACATTTTGTTGTCTGTATTTGGTGATGACCTGTGTGTGTATGAGGAGAAAGGGAAACATAAATTATCATCTTGTAGTTATGTTTATAGACTATAAGCAACAAAAGGCACCAGGAAAAGGTAATAATATCATCTCTAGGCATGAATTCAGAAAACAAAGTGAAATTTGGCTGAAGATTACATAGGCAACATTTTGTGGCCTTTTTAATGATCTGATTTGGGAATGCTCAAATGTTTTTTTTTCTCTTGAAGACATACATGAAAAGATGCCGCTCAGCTTATGGAGAGCTTAGAGAAAATTTCCAAGATTTTGTTTGTTGTCTGTGCCTATTTTATACTTGCATTGAATTATAGCCATGTTGTGTTTATTTATGTTATAATTATTACTGTCATTATTTTAAATTTGTGTCTTGCTGCTTGAAGGCTTCCTCTTGATTGGTACAGTATGACAACAGGTAATAGATACAATAGCAGTAAAACAGTCATCATCACTGCTGGGATGAGAAACCCCTCCTCTTTGCTTTTTTTAACCTCCCTCAGCTGGAAAGTTTTGACATCTGCTGGTTTGGGATATGGCTGAGCAGCTGTCAGCAGTGGGGTAGCTGTTTTCAGCAGCAGTTGGCGGGATGGCAGGGTGCCAGCTTGTACCATCTGTGCGCCTGACATTTCATTCTAATTAACAGTAGGGTTAATTGTTCTGGCAGGCTCAAATGTAGTGTCTAACATTACCCAAGGGAAGCATGTACAAGTGCAGGAGTGGCAGGGAGCTGGGGACAGCATCACTAACAAACCCATCGAGGCAGAGTGGTTAACAACTACTGATGATTTTACTAGCTGGCCACATGCAATAAGGCGGAGGTATTTTTTATTCTGATGAATTATGCCAAGCCTGTAATGATGTAGAAGGAATCAAGCTTAGAAAGGCTGAGACTGCTGCCTTAGGGCAATTGTGAGGGAACAATTTGCATGTTATTACTGCATATTCATACCTAATTGTGTTAGGCTTTGCTAATAGAGCAGAATGACAGTATGAAAAATCGAGCAACTGCCTTAGAAGCAACAAAGCCAATGTTTTTTTCTTCCTACACTATGAGTGCTGAATGATCATTTAGACATTTAGTTGCTCAATATGACAAGCCTACCATTTGTTAGTTTGACATAGTATAATTTATAAAGCACTATTCTAATTTTACTTTTAGTTTATTCTTCTCATTTTATACAATATTCATGATAGCAATTTGAATGGGGATATTCATAGCTATTGTGAGTAGTTGTGATTCAAATAAAACTATATTTTGTATGAAGCATTACCATTGTTTCATGATGTATTAATTTTAACGTTTAAATCACTTTTTCATATGTTAATACAACATAAACCAAGAGTTGATGAGAATTCCTTATTATAGCCATGCTTATTCACATTGCTATAGTTAATGTCTCAACATTTCCATTATATAAAGACCTATTTTTAGTGTGGCTTGGACAAAGAAATTGTCAGGTAATACAAAGCCAAAAGTCTGCTGTTTTAGAAAAGTGACTAGGTGCGGATTCACTGAACTAGTATCTGATTCTATCTTCTAAGCAGATAACATTCTTAAGAAATCTCAAGCATAGTGCTACATTTTTTATGTTAGCCCACAATGGCTTTTGAAATCTTTTTATGGAATCTCAGAGAAGACAAAGAATTGGAAAATGTAACTTTAGAAATCTACATTTAAAGACCGGTAAGATCTATCTTCATTTTAATTTTTCTTCTTTTAGATTTGTAAGGCCATACTTATACCATCAAGTTGTCCCAATCTGATACTTGAATATCCATTCAATTCAAATTAGGAGCCAGCTTTCACACTATATTACTGCTCTGAGTGCAAAAGGTTGTAGATTATGTTAATGAGTTAAGAGTTTCAGTAGCTTTCCCGGTTAAATGATAGCACAATGACATTTTTTTTTTGTAGTATATTTTTGGTAATTTCTACTTTTTCAATGTCTAACAAATTGTGTTCATAATATATTTTAATCTTCTATTATATAGAGTGTTCAAAATAAGTCAAACTTTGCCCTATGTTAAGCTTGCTCTGTGTTTCTTTTCCTTTTTTGTCTAAAACAGAACTATTTTCCAAAATAAATGTGGTTGCTTAAATAATATATAGTGTAAAATCTTTCTTAGCTTGTAGTTAAATTCCAAACCATGGAATTATATAAATACTACATATTTTCAGCTTAATTATGTAGTAAAATATTAGAGAACTGTAATTCAAACAGTATATGGTATGGCTCAGTTAATTTATGAGACCCTAAATTTTGGCTATTGGTTGGTAATTTCATGGCTTCAAACATAGAAATTTAGTCCCCCACATAAGATGTGTTCTATATTTGTACATTTTCTAGTTAGAGGATAAATAGAGACTTTTGTTAAGTATATGAGTCATCTTTCAGCCTGAGTGTGTTTTTGTCAAAGTTTTGTATGTCTTTTTTTTTTTTAAAGGATAAAAAACATTATTTTGGAAACATTCAACTTTAATAATCATAAAACATTTTAGTTGAAATAAGCCTAATAAGATTTCATAGGATATAAATCTAACTGTTCTCAAAGACATGAAGTTGCATCAGACTGTTATTTTTTTTTCCCTAATCCTAACTTTCAAAAGGTAAAGAGAAGTAGAATAATACCAAACAAAAATACCAAAAGAAATGAAAACCCAGTGGTCTGAGTTCGATCTATATTATCCAGGGGTTCTATGCTATAGCAGAGTATGTTTCAGATCACAGAAATAGCAATAACTTTATAGTGTTTTAGCAAATTCATTCTGTACCAATTGTCACTTAAAGGACTAGAGCCTCATTATCTTCTAAAGCTGTCTGTTCCATGCTTGAACATCCTTAACTTGTAAGGCAGTCAGATATTTAAAATGATTTTCTTTAAAACCAGAATAAAGTACTTGAGTCACGTACTTGAGTAAGAATTATTTTTTATTCCATAAATCAATAAACTGTAAATATAACTGATATGGCTAAATTTTGTAAGGTATTATTTGTGAGGCAAAACCTTTGCTTCATGTAACTCTACCTCTGTTTTATAACTGAATCTTCCAAGTGGAAATGTATGGAGCCATTTAATTGAGGAAATAAAAGCACTAACCTAAAAATAATAAATGTGCCTCTTTTTGATTTTTGAACCCAAATCTTGATTCATTCCCTAACGTTTACTTTGTTGTCACATGTATCATTATTATCAACGTTCAGGAGCTATTTGTACTTGTTTATCTTCCCATTTTCTTTTGGCGGCCGCTCTATGACCAAAGGCTCAATAAATGCTGTTCCCATCTCTTTAGGAAATACAAATGAAATAAAAACAGCATTTACTGAATGACTACTCTGTACCAAGAATGATTTTAAAACTTTGCATGTCTTACTTTATTGAACCTTTATTGAACTCTTTATTGAGTAGGGACATGACTTTCTGCATTTTTTGGAAGAGAAAACAGGTTTAGAGAGCAGTGAGGACTTGCCTATGATCATACAGCTAGTTGGAGAGGAGCCAGAATTACATCTGGAGCAAGTTTTCTTAATCTCTGCAGGAGATGTACCAACCAAACAGACAAGGAAGACATAGAAAGAGGAAAATATAAATGTATGAGAAAACACTTTAAGAAATAAATATATATAGTTAACCTAAACTATTAAAAGCCTGTTTTGTTTATTGTAGAGAGAATGGTAGCTGAGGAATCACTTGTTCAAAAAGTCAGTTAGAGGATTATAAACCAAAGCTTTCTAGTGTCCAGCATGCCCAGATTTGGAAATTTGCTAAAGAGATTATTGAGTGTCCTTTCAGTGGAAAACTAGGCACTTCTCATGGTACATTATGGGACTATTTTATTGTAAAGAAATGTACACATTTGATAAATTGTCTATTGACTAAGCTATTCTATAACTCAGTAGGGATGGAGTAGAAACCTAATAGCGATGGAAAGAATTTTTGTCCATAGTAATGCAAACAAATTTAGTCTGGTAGAGAAATGATAATCAGCCTCTAAAAACTCCAAATATTATGTTTTGTTATCTAACATTAACAACATCGCATTTAAGAAATTTTATTTTAACAAGTTTTGCATTAATTCACAAATTAAATTCATTTCAATTTTCTTGGCTGCCTATATATACATCTGTTTTTCAAATACTTTTTTGAGCTAGTCTTTTTAATATCTTACTGAAGCCTTCATTACTTAATAGGCAGACTAAAATTTTTGGCACATGTTCATTTATTATTTACATGAGAGTTATGTTTGTAATTTTTTGGAAATTATACTTTGGTAAACATTTTAGGGTTAAAACAAAAAAAAAGCAAAATTACTAAGTTTTACTGAGTGCCTGTTATAAGTTCAGGATTGATTAAACCCTTTTCACATATTAGCTATTTTAGTCTTCATAATAACTCTACTTGGTAAAATAAGTGATTTACCCATTTTACAAATGATGAAGATAAGTGATGAAGATAAGAATGATTAAATAATAGCTTGCATGCCCTGTGCTTGATCTAGTAAGTGAGGGAAGTGGTCTGAGTCTGTGTGACCACAGAGTCTTTGATTCCTTCTCTAAGATAAGGCTTTTTATTCCTATATTTGGAAATTGAAGAGTATATCATTATACAAGGAAACATTTATATTTATTTAAAATTATCTATTTTAGTATATATCATCTAGTTCTCAAATATTTTCTAAATTTCAGCAATTTTTTTTCTTCCAAGCTAATTTAACAGATACTATCTAATACTAACTGAATGTTTCCTATTGGAAGTATTTTAGTTCCAGGAAAGTGAAAACACTATTGAGAATTTATTATCAGTTCTAGACATATGTTTATGAGGATACTTTCAGTTGGCAATAGATAGACAGGTGAGGCTTATGTGAGTACCTGTTTTATTCAGTTATTTTCATTTTTAAAATAATTATGTATATTTTTATAGCTTAACTTTTTATGTCTTTCAAAAGATTTTGACTATTTGATGACATTCTAAAATCCAGGTGATGATGAGTTCAATGTTGGAATTGATGATGGCATTCGAATGACCATATTAATGGTAGGGTCAGCCTTACGGTTCTATTGATCTTTTTTGTTTTTGTTTTTTTCCATTAGCCTTTATGTCGATGACCCCTAGATTTTCTGGTTGTTTGAAGCTCATTCTCTTTGTATTCCCTGGGAAGGGCTCATGGGAACAATAGTCCACAAACTCTTGCATTTCATAACAAGCTGTCTGAGGTTATACTTAAAGACCAGCTTGGCTTGGTTATAAAATGTGCAGACTCTATTTTATTTTCCTCAGCATTTAAAATGTGTTACTCCATTAACTTCTATCAGATTTTCTAACCTATAATATTATTTTATTTTATAGTTTCTACATTTTTTATGTTCTCTAAGGTGATTTTGAAATATTAAATTATAGTTTTTACTTCCTTTGTAGGCATGATTTACTAGTTGACTTTCATTTTTTTAATGGGGAGCATTATAATTATTTTACAACTTACAAATGAAAATTTGGAATCAATGCAATGCTTTTATCTTGTTCACTTTTAAAATAGAAGTAGCACAATGATTGCACTTTCAGAAAGAAGTATTGGGTCATGATTTCTTTAGTTCATGCTTCTAGAGATTCATTTTCACAAAGTGATGAAAATAATATGACTCTGTGATTTCCTCATTGTTTTATTTTGCTTAAAGAGAGGTTGAGTTCTTATAGACCTTCCTTTTCTGTGTTCCCTTACTATTTGTTGAAAATTTTAATATTTATTATTTTCTAATTATGTTATAAAGATGAGTAAAATGTGGTCTAATGTGTCCTTCATATTGGTCTACAAGTGTTTTCAAATTGTGTATAAAATTTCTACATAAATTCTACACATTTCCACATAAATATTCTCCACCAAAATTTGTATTACCACTAAAAAACGATGATTGTTCCTTTTGAACTTTTAAACTAAATTTATGCTGTTGTTTAGTTGCTAAGTTGTTTCTGATTCTGTGACCTCATGGACTGCAGCATGCCAGGCCTCTCTGTCCCTCACCATCTCCTGAAGTTCACCCAAGTTCATGTCCATTGAATCAGTGATGTCATCCAACCATCTGAAATTATAACAGGATTCATAATAATTTTACATGCTTAAGGTATAGCCTAATGAGCTTCTGACATTTCTAGTTTTATTACATGAATTTGTTGAAAAAATCCAATTTTGGAAGTAACATCTTCTATTTGAAGTATTTAATAGCACATATTTACAAATAAGAACATTAAACTGTAAAATTATTTTAATATTAGACCTAATGCTAATAGAAATTGATTAACTTTTCAATTGCATGGAAGAAAACTTGAAGATGAGTGAACTTAATGTAAGAACAACCATCTGATCTAAATGAAAAGTCATGTTTCACAGGGAGGTTTAAAAACATACTTCTTGTGGCTTCTTCATTAAACTGTAGTCTTCAGCATGGTCTTCTTAAAATAATTTCTAACTTGGAAAAAAATGCTGCTGATTCTATGGCAAATTTGTGTGTTTTGGTTTTCATGTAGTTATGATATTCTTAGGGCTGTATGTTGAATAACATATAGCCATAAATATTTTGTGGAAGTTGTGTATTTATCATCAACCTTTTGGGATACATAAATTCTATATTTAATATTCCCTTATGCATAAACATTCATAGTTTTGAGCTCATTGTCATCAAAAGGGATTATTTACAAAAAATAAAAGTTATATACTGCCATCATACAATAAATGACAATGCACTCCAAGTATGGGATGCATGCCTGTATATCTCTGTATCTTGCAAATACATGCTATAGTTTCCCAAAACACACAGGACCACATCAACTGGCAACACTGCACATCTTTCAGGCCAAAGCACAGTTCACCAACGGGCAGTCTGATAGTGTGATCTATCTTCTAGGGAAAATCATAAGATATGACAAAGCAGGCTGGTATATACATGGCTTGCAAAAGCACCCAGCAGCAAATAATTCTCTTATCATCTCTAGAGGTTGTGAAGAGCCTTTAGCTACTGTTCTCAGAGCACACTTTTAGTAAATCCCCTGTGTGTTTTCACATATATTTTCCTAATATGTGTTATCAGTTACATGGTATCTGGGAAGAATTAGGCAAAGCTACTTAACTCAATTCATTTCACATGCATCTCACACAACACTAGACTGACTATGGAAGATTCTGAAAGGAAAACAGATATCACATCCTTACTTAATTTACTGCAAATATTGGGAATTATTAAGACATGAAAAAAGCAAATAAACAAGATTTTTCCTAAGCCAGATGGAACACCAGAACAACAACTGTAAGCTGGGATATTCCTTTCTGAACCAAATGACAAGTGTGGTCATCATATCATGTACCCTATTCCTCTATATGCCTGGCTCTGTTTCTGGGCTTCCCATTTGCTTCTGGATGATTGCCTGAACCAATAGCCTGAACAGAAACTGTCACTGTGTCTGTTCCATCCAGAAGTTCAGCTGTCTTGGGCTTCTGTCCTGATTCCTTTTGAGATTCTGGTTTATAGAAATGTTATCTTGGTTTTGAGGCCAAGCAAATGTTTTTAAAAATTTATCAATTATTACTATGTATTTGGGACATGGGACATATGTTAAAATACAATTATCTGCCACTTTGAATAGATGTCTCAAAGTTTTTTTTCAGTGAAAAATCCTTATTTTTCTCATTCTATAATGTCACATATAGACCATACCTTTTTTCTATATTAATATAACTTAGTCAAACAAAATTATTATTAAATCCTCATCTTTAATTAAGAAAGACATCAATAAAGTTTCTAACATCAATTAAAAATTAAACAATATAAACAAAATTATTGATTTGAAAGAATTATACTAAAATGGAACTAAATTTGAATTTGACTATTTTTATTTCCATATTTGTACAACCTTTTTTTGGAATAGTAATAATTCCAGTTGCAGCAAAGCTAATCTGTAACTTTTTTTACCAGCATATACCTGGAGATTTAATTTTTATTCTTCCTTCACACTAAGTATTCATATCTCTTGTGATCATATTAAACATACTAAATATGAATACATATCAACTAGTAAACAGAGTTATATGAGCAAAATAATAATTGGAAACCAAATTGTTAATAAATTGTGGTTTACTTTTTTGAAGAATTTTGTTATGGAATACTTCAGAATAAAGTGATTATAGATTTGAATAATTTACATTATATAAAGAAGAACATATTAGTTTTTAAATAATGAATTCCACATTTATGCTTTTTCCCTATTAATAATGGAAACAAAATTTGCATATAATCCTCAATTTGCAGATTTTTAAAAATATTATATTTATGGGATGTCTTGGAGGTGTTTAAACAAGTTCAACCAGTCCATCCTAAAGGAGATCAGTCCTGGGTGTTCATTGGAAGGACTGATATTGAAGCTGAAACTCCAACACTTTGGCCACCTGATGCGCAGAGCTGACTCATTTGAAAAGACTCTGATGCTGGGAAAGATTGAGGGCAGGAGGAAAAGGGGACGACAGAAGATGAATGAGATGGTTAGATGGCATCATTGACTCTATAGACATGAGTTTGGGTTAAGTCTGGGAATTGGTGATGGACAGGGAGGCCTGGCGTGCTGCAATTCATGGGGTTGCAAAGAGTTGGACACGACTGAGCGACTGAACTGACTGAACTGAATAGGTTTTGAAGGATTTTAATGTGTACCATTTGACTACAGTAAATAAGCTCAGTCTCTCACTTTATATAGTTAAATAGAATACTTTTTATGATTGAATTTAAAAAATTGCATATGATACAAAGGCATTCTCCCTGAGCAACTAATAATGTCCTGAATTGAGAATGTTCAGATTAACAGCAATTATTTTGGCTTGAAAATAGTGTTCTGGGTACGAGAACAATAGGGAGGTAGGAAATAGGAAAGAAATAGGAGATCAGTTGTGGAAGACATCAAATGTTTCACAGAGGCTTTCGGCCTTTATTCTATGGACCAATGGAAGGAAGAACAGATTTTGTATTTAAGTGAACATCATGATCAAATTTGTGTTTCAATGAGATAAATATGCTGGAAAAGCAAGTTGAAAGATAATTTGGAAAGCTATTGTTTCAAAAGAGGTAATGAGTGTGGTGTCTGTGAAAATAAAGAAGAGGGAGTAGATAGAAAAATATTGTGGCATTAAAATGAGAAAGTGAATGAGAGGCCTCATAAAGGGAATTTTTTTTTATAAAAGAATAAAAAATTGATTTTTGAGCCTGGGTGATGGAAAATTGATGATGTTAACAAGAAAAATCAGCAGCAAATATAAGTATAGTCACAGAATGAAGATGATGCATTCAGTTGTTTAATTTGTGGTATTGGCAGGACATACAGGTGATTGCCATTAAGCTGTTGGAAATATGACTGCATATTTGTTTCTTCAAATGAACACTTGCAAAAGCAATCCAAAGCTTCCCTTGAAATCCAAAAGAAAATTACATTACCATCACTGTTGGGAAAGCTAATCAAAATGTAATTTGCAAAATATGTATTTTGCAATGTCCTTTGCATTCTTCTCTAAATTCTAATACAAAGGACTCAGTGTATATTCAATAAATATATGGGAAGCTTGATGGTCTAGTTAGGATTTAGCATATGTACCACCATAGCCTAGCTTTATTGCCAGGCTTGGAGACTGTTTAAATTCAGGGCCTATCACAATGCCTGGAATTTGGGAGATCCTCATGGATGAGAATGAAAGGACCAATGGATCAATGAGCACATTTTTGATTTTATGATAGGTTGGAAGTTATTAGTGTTTCCTCTTTTGGTACAGTGTTATAGAAAATCTGATGGGGATACATGATGAAAGTTTTGGGGGAAAAGTTACATTACTTAAATATAACTAGAATGCCTTTGGTTGGACAGATTGAATTATGCAAGATGTTTATGGCTATCTGTATACTCATGAAGCAATAATCTTTAAAACTATTTGAAACATAGGGGGAAAATGGTATTTCTTAGTAAAATATGAAGTTATAATTATTGCTATTAGAATTAGGAATTTCCTCAAGATAATTGTTGATGTCATTCATGTCCATCTGTATAGGGTAATTTCTATTTGCCAATGACAACTGGAAACACTGCCAACATGTTTTTAAAGAGTCTATGATTTAATGCATTTCTGTCTGATTACAGGAGATTGTCAGAAGAGACTGTAGTCAATCCTTTGTATTCTTTGGGTCTCTAGTCCATCCTGCTTTTTGGTCATTGGAATCCATTTTTAATGCTTGACTGTAGGATCATAAATCTAATAGTAAGTCTCATGATCTAAAAAGCAGTTGTGAGATTTCCCTGGTTGTCCAGTGGTTAAGACTCCACTTTCCAATGCAGAGAGTACGAGTTTGATCCCTGATCAGGGGGGATAAGATTCTACATACCTTGTGGCCAAAAAACCAAGACATAACCGAGAAACAACATCATAACAAATTCACTAAAGACTTTAAAAAAATGACCCACATAAAAAAATCTTAAAAAAACAACAACACATGCTTTAAAGGAAAAGTAAAAAGCGATTGCAAATCAAGAGAAGGAAATGGCAGTAATTTATAAGATCTAATGCTATGTTATACCAATACTTTCTATTGTGAGAGTATTGTGGGTTGAGTTGTGTCTCCTTCTCCCAAAAAGATATGTTGAAGTCCTCACCACCAGTACCTCAGAATGTGCTCTTATGTGGGAACAGGTTTGTTGCAGACATAATCTGTTAAAATCAGGGTACATTGGAGTGGGGCCCACTGAGTCATCTGGGAGGGCCCTAGTCCTTAAAACTGTGAGATGATATATTTCCGTTCTGACTTATTTTTAAATCAATTGCTTTGTGGTGCTTTTTTAGAAGAGCTTTGGGGAATTAATACAAAGAGCTAAATATATTGTAGGGTATATCACACCCTTGTTTTTAGTCCTTTAACTGTTTCTATTACATTTTCAAAGAGGTGACAGCTGCATATGAGTGGACACATACTTGTACGTTCAGAATTTCCTGTATTTTGGGAAACTATGAATCAAATACCTTACTAAGATTCTAACAATGTCTCAACATTTATTTCCAGGTATGTTTTATCACTTCCATCTTCTATTTGTTTTTAAAAGGTGAAACTACTGTTAATAACTACATACCAAGTTATAATTTCTATGAATCATTTAATGCATTGGAGACTAGGCCCAAGAAGATTGCATATTAAATTTGGTTTAAGCAGGTTGATGATAGTTTTTGAAAGAAATGACTGTGTGGATTTTTCTGAAATAATGGGAACCCATCATGTATTATGAAAAAGTGACATATTTGTTACTCTTCATACTCTTTAGTTATTAAATAAAGTCTTTTGACATGAAAACCTTAATCATTAATTCTTTTCTTGCTTGTATTTTGAGATATATTTATTAATTTTTATTTCTTTGAGGTATACAATTTCAAGTAATTGTTTTTTAGGAATTTTTTTAGTAAGATATTTCTATTGACCATCAGACTATCCATTGAATATTTCCCTTATGTTTAATTTTCTGATATATAAATATAAACCTTTACTTTTACAGATTTTCTATTGGAGTTAGAAATAGTATAGATCTGGGCTTCCCTGGTGGCTCACTGGTAAAGAATCTGCCTGTAATGCAGGAGATGCAGGTTCAATCCCTGGTCAGGAAGATCCCCTGGAGAAAGGAGACGGCAATGCACTCCAATACTCTTGCTGGGAAGATTGCACTCCCTGGTGTCGCAAAAGAATTGGACATGATTTGGTGACTAAACAACAGCATCAATAATCAACAACCTGTTAATAAGCAATATCATTTATCCTTTTAATGTTTTTAAATTCCTGTTTCATCCTGTTTTATGGACAAGATTTCTGTTTCCCTGTGACTGTTTCCTTATTCACTGCTAGCTTTAGTAGAAAAAGAAAACTGTCTATTTCAAGATTTTCTATAACTAAACTAGAAATTTCTTATGCCCGCCAATAACATGTTCCTATCTACAATTATTTCTGGCTAGATATTTCTATTCTAGATACTTAACGCTATTGCAAATGATAAAGAGCTACTGCTTCAATTCTCCTACCTTTGTAGATGGAAATTTTTAAAGAATTTGGAAACACATTAAGTGTAGAAACTATGGTGTCATGTCCTGTGAAGACCATTGATCACTCCTCTGTGAGAGAAAGCATATTGATTCCTTTCCATATTGTAGGTGTGTGTGTCTGTGTGTGCGTATGAATAACTGAGGTGGTCAGTTTCTCACTCACACAAAAGTACTGAATGAAATATTCTTTTTTCTAAAAAGGGAAAGTACTGATGATTTTGATACATTTTGAAGGTCAGTAATGTTCAGCATAGAGCAATATGTGGAGAACAATAGCTCCTTAGAGAGTGGAAAACATGGTACTCTCATTATCCATAATCTCAGCTGGTCACCATAGTAACAGCATTTTATTTTCCAAGATGCAAGCCTTTATAGCTCTGTAGAATCCACTTCCTAGGCCTCCAGACACATCAGCGGCATCTAGTGGTGAGACCTCTGTTGAAATATTTGCGCTTTACCGCCTGCTGTGTCATGTTGAAAACTGATGGTCTGCACATGTGCCTAACTATGTCTGTATTTTTCACTCATCATGATGGGTGACTATAATTTTACGGAAAAATATTTGTGGATTTCCAGCAAAAAAAAAAAAAAAGGTGAAAAAAGTAAGCGAAAAGAAAGTTTGCTAATACTCTTATTAGAATTTTGCAAGGGAATTGGGGAGTATAGAGGCATGTATTTTTTCCAAACATAGGGGGAAGTTGGAAAGGTTTCGTTTCCAGATGATGAAATGGTTGCTCAGAGAATACATAGAACTACCTTCCAGAATCTCTGAGGGATGAATTTATTAAAGATTCAAGGAGATTATTAATGAATTCTGGGAGGAATTAAATTTTGTTTACCCACTTTTATTTTCTGATAATGTATCTATTCTTTACTATGCAATTTTTAGAAACCTATGTATTGGTGGTTGTTATGTAAATCAGATACGTACCAGACTTTAACCCAATCTCAGCGTAAATGGACGAAATTCATAAATTTTATTTAGTCTCCAGGGACATAGAGTAGGGTTTTGGAAAATGCATGGATGTTGGATTGAGACCCAAATGTAGTCTTGCTTCTGTCACTTCATGGAATTTTGAGCAAAAGCTATAGCTGTGGTCCTCATCTTGGCTGCATTTTAGAAGAAAATGTCAGGCAGTACCAAACTCCATCTTGGACTAGTTGAAGCAGAATCTTTGGGAATACAGCCCAAGCATAACCTGAAAAAGGAATCAGAGGAACCAGACCTCAGAGTCTCCTGAGCTTTGTAATAACAACAGTCACTGGTATGACTTGAACCTTCTTCCTAGTAGCACGGGCCACTGACCATCAGCGTCAATTGGGAGTGTGTTATAAATTAACACACATTTCAATTGGAGAAACAATGAAAACCCATAGAGATTCTAATTCAGAAAATCTAGGATGAGCCTTGGAATCTGTGTTTTTTAAAACAGATGTTTCTGTGGTGCTTAACTTCCTGTTGTAATAGAGGCTCTTACCTGTAAGTTACCTGGAAGATTAAATAAAAACACTTATGGCATCCGGTCCTATCACTTCATGGGAAATAGATGGGGAAACAGTGGAAACAGTGTCAGACTTCATTTTTCTGGGCTCCAAAATCACTGCAGATGGTGACTGCAGCCATGAAATTAAAAGACGCTTACTCCTTGGAAGGAAAGTTATGACCAACCTAGATAGCATGTTCAAAAGCAGAGACATTACTTTGCCAACAAAGGTCTGTCTAGTCAAGGCTATGGTTTTTCCTGTGGTCATGTATGGATGTGAGAGTTGGACTGTGAAGAAGACTGAGTGCCAAAGAATTGATGCTTTTGAACTGTGGTGTTGGAGAAGACTCTTGAAGAGTCCCTTGGACTGCAAGGAGATCCAACCAGTCCATTGTGAAGGAGATCAGCCCGGGGATTTCTTTGGAAGGAATGATGCTGAAGCTGAAACTCCAGTACTTTGGCCACCTCATGCGAAGAGTTGACTCATTGGAAAAGACTGTGATGCTGGGAGGGATCGGGGGCAGGAGGAGAAGGGGACGACAGAGGATGAGATGGCTGGATGGCATCACTGACTTGACAGACGTGAGTCTGAGTGAACTCCAGGAGTTGGTGATGGACAGGGAGGTCTGGTGTGCTGTGATTCATGGGGTTGCAGAGTCGGACACGACTGAGCGACTGATCTGATCTGATCTGAACTGTTGCTCCTTTTTTCATGAAGTTAACTCATATTTCCTGATTACCTCATATGTCCCAAGTCCTATAACAGAGATTCATGAGCGAGTTGATGTGAGTAATACACAGGGTTAAAATCAGCTTGGAAATAAATACTGGAGAGGGTGTGGAGAAAAGGGAGCCCTCTTACATTTTTGGTGGAAATGTAAATTGATATAGCCACTATGGAGAACCATATGGAGGTTCCTTGAAAAACAAGGAATAAAACTGCCATAAGATCCCACAATCCCATTACTGGGCATATACCCTGAGGAAACCATAATTGAGAAAGATACATGTATCCCAATGATCATTACAGCACTGTTTACAATAGCTATGACATGGAAGCAACCTAGATGTCCATTGGCAGATGACTGGATAAAGAAGCTGTGGTACATATGTACAATGGACTATTACTCAGCCATGGAAAGGAATACATCTGAGTCAGATCTAATGAGGTGGACGAACCTAGAGCCTATTATACAGAGTGAAGTAAGTCAGAAAGAGAAAAACAAATATCACTTATTAATGTGTATATGTGGAATCTAGAAAGATGGTACTGATGCTGAACCTCTTTTCAGGGCAGCAATGGAGACACAGACACAGAGAACAGATTTGTAGACAATGGGGGAAGGAGTGGGTGGAACAAATTGAGAGGGTAGCATTGGAACATATACATCACCATATGTAAAATAGATAGTCAGTGGGACTTTGCTGTATGACACAGGGAGCTCAAACCTGGTGCTCTGTCTCAACCTAGAGTGGTGGGTTCAGGTAGGACGTGGGAGGGAGGTTCAAGAGGAGGGACATATGTATGTCCATGGCTGATTCATGTTGATATGTGGCAGAAACCAGCACAATATTGTAAAGCAATTATCCTCCAATTAAAAATAAATTTAATCTATAGATTGCTTTGGGTAGTATACTCATTTTCACTACATTGATTCTTCCAATCCATGAACATGGTATATTTCTCCATTTGTTAGTGTCCTCTTTGATTTCTTTCACCAGTGTTTTATAGTTTTCTATATATAGGTCTTTAGTTTCTTTAGGTAGATATATTCCTAAGTATTTTATTCTTTCCGTTGCAATGGTGAATGGAATTGTTTCCTTAATTTCTCTTTCTGTTTTCTCATTATTAGTGTATAGGAATGCAAGGGATTTCTGTGTGTTGATTTTATATCCTGAAACTTTACTATAGTCATTGATTAGTTCTAGTAATTTTCTGGTGGAGTCTTTAGGGTTTTCTATGTAGAGGATCATGTCATCTGCAAACAGTGAGAGCTTTACTTCTTCTTTTCCAATTTGGATTCCTTTTATTTCTTTTTCTGCTCTGATTGCTGTGGCCAAAACTTCCAAAACTATGTTGAATAGTAATGGTGAAAGTGGGCACCCTTGTCTTGTTCCTGACTTTAGAGGAAATGCTTTCAATTTTTCACCATTGAGGATAATGTTTGCTGTGGGTTTGTCATATATAGCTTTGATTATGTTGAGGTATGTTCCTTCTATTCCTGCTTTCTGGAGAGTTTTTATCATAAATGGATGTTGAATTTTGTCAAAGGCTTTCTCTGCATCTATTGAGATAATCATATGGTTTTTATTTTTCAATTTGTTAATGTGGTGTATTACATTGATTGATTTGCGGATATTGAAGAATCCTTGCATCCCTGGGATAAAGCCCACTTGGTCATGGTGTATGATCTTTTTAATGTGTTGTTGGATTCTGATTGCTAGAATTTTGTTAAGGATTTTTGCATCTATGTTCATCAGTGATATTGGCCTGTAGTTTTCTTTTTTTGTGGGATCTTTGTCAGGTTTTGGTATTAGGGTGATGGTGGCCTCATAGAATGAGTTTGGAAGTTTACCATCCTCTGCAATTTTCTGGAAGAGTTTGAGCAGGATAGGTGTTAGCTCTTGTCTAAATTTTTGGTAGAATTCAGCTGTGAAGCCGTCTGGACCTGGGCTTTTGTTTGCTGGAAGATTTTTGATTACAGTTTCAATTTCCGTGCTTGTGATGGGTCTGTTAAGATTTTCTATTTCTTCCTGATCGAGTTTTGGAAAGTTGTACTTTTCTAAGAATTTGTCCATTTCTTCCTCGTTGTCCATTTTATTGGCATATAATTGTTGATAGTAGTCTCTTATGATCCTTTGTATTTCTGTGTTGTCTGTTGTGATCTCTCCATTTTCATTTCTAATTTTATTGATTTGATTTTTCTCCCTTTGTTTCTTGATGAGTCTGGCTAATGGTTTGTCAATTTTATTTATCCTTTCAAAAAACCAGCTTTTGGTTTTGTTGATTTTTGCTATGGTCTCTTTTGTTTCTTTTGCATTTATTTCTGCTCTAATTTTTAAGATTTCTTTCCTTCTTCTAACCCTGGGGTTCTTCATTTCTTCCTTTTCTAGTTGCTTTAGGTGTAGAGTTAGGTTATTTATTTGACTTTTTTCTTGTTTCTTGAGGTGTGCCTGTATTGCTATGAACTTTCCCCTTAGGACTGCTTTTACCGTGTCCCACAGGTTTTGGGTTGTTGTGTTTTCATTTTCATTCGTTTCTATGCAAATTTTGATTTCTTTTTTGATTTCTTCTGTGATTTGTTGGTTATTCAGCAGCGTGTTGTTCAGCCTCCATATGTTGGATTTTTTAATAGTTTTTCTCCTGTAATTGAGATCTAATCTTACTGCATTGTGGTCAGAAAAGATGCTTGGAATGATTTCTATTTTTTTGAATTTACCAAGGCTAGCTTTATGGCCCAGGATGTGATCTATCCTGGAGAAGGTTCCATGTGCGCTTGAGAAGAACAGCATTCTTCACAGAGCTAGAACAAATAATTTCACAATTTGTATGGAAAAACAAAAAACCTCGAATAGCCAAAGCGATCTTGAGAAAGAAGAATGGAACAGGAGGAATCAACCTACCTGACTTCAGGCTCTACTACAAAGCCACAGTTATCAAGACAGTATGGTACTGGCACAAAGACAGAAATATAGATCAATGGAACAAAATAGAAAGCCCAGAGATAAATCCACGCACATATGGACACCTTATCTTCGACAAAGGAGGCAAGAATATACAATGGATTAAAGACAATCTCTTTAACAAGTGGTGCTGGGAACTCTGGTCAACCACTTGTAAAAGAATGAAACTAGAACACTTTCTAACACCATACACAAAAATAAACTCAAAATGGATTAAAGATCTAAACGTAAGACCAGAAACTATAAAACTCCTAGAGGAGAACATAGGCAAAACACTCTCTGACATACATCACAGCAGGATCCTCTATGACCCACCTCCCAGAATATTGGAAATAAAAGCAAAAATAAACAAATGGGACCTAATTAACCTTAAAAGCTTCTGCACATCAAAGGAAACTATTAGCAAGGTGAAAAGACAGCCTTCAGAATGGGAGAAGATAATAGCAAATGAAGCAACTGACAAACAACTAATCTCCAGAATATACAAGCAACTCCTACAGCTCAACTCCAGAAAAATAAATGACCCAATCAAAAAATGGGCCAAAGAACTAAATAGACATTTCTCCAAAGAAGACATACAGATGGCTAACAAACACATGAAAAGATGCTCAACATCACTCATTATCAGAGAAATGCAAATCAAAACCACTATGAGGTACCATTTCACACCAGTCAGAATGGCTGCAATCCAAAAGTCTACAAGTAATAAATGCTGGAGAGGGTGTGGAGAAAAGGGAACCCTCTTACACTGTTGGTGGGAATGCAAACTAGTACAGCCACTATGGAGAACAGTGTGGAGATTCCTTAAAAAACTGGAAATAGACCTGCCTTATGATCCAGCAATCCCACTGCTGGGCATACACACTGAGAAAACCAGAAGGGAAAGAGACACGAGTACCCCAATGTTCATCGCAGCACTGTTTATAATAGCCAGGACATGGAAGCAACCTAGATGTCCATCAGCAGATGAATGGATAAGAAAGCTGTGGTACATATACACAATGGAGTATTATTCAGCCATTAAAAAGAATACATTTGAATCAGTTCTAATGAGGTGGATGAAACTGGAGCCTATTATACAGAGTGAAGTAAGCCAGAAAGAAAAACACCAATACAGTATACTAACGCATATATATGGAATTTAGAAAGATGGTAACAATAACCCTGTGTACGAGACAGCAAAAGAGACACTGATGTATAGAACAGTCTTATGGACTCTGTGGGAGAGGGAGAGGGTGGGAAGATTTGGGAGAATGGCATTGAAACATGTAAAATATCATGTATGAAATGAGTTGCCAGTCCAGGTTCGATGCACGATACTGGATGCTTGGGGCTGGTGCACTGGGACGACCCAGAGGGATGGAATGGGGAGGGAGGAGGGAGGAGGGTTCAGGATGGGGAACACATGTAAACCTGTGGCGGATTCATTTTGATATTTGGCAAATCTAATACAGTTATGTAAAGTTTAAAAATAAAATAAAATTTAAAAAAAAAAAATAAATAAATAAATTTAATAAAAAAAGAAAAAAGAAAAGAAAATAATTCATTTGCTTGTCATATACATATGAGAGAAATATGAGCATAAAATAACTTCAGACAAATGATTTTTTTAGAGACTTCCCTGACAGCCCAGTGGTTAAGACTTTGCCTTCCAAAGCAGAGATTGTGGATTCCATCCTTTATCATGGAGCTGTGTGTGTGTGCTGTGTCTCTTCAGTCGTGTCCAACTCTTTGCAACCCCATGGACTGGAGTCTGCCAGGCTCCTCTGACCATGGGATTCTCCAAGCAAGAATGTGGGCTGCCAATCCCACATGTCTCAGGGCCAAAAAACCAAAACACAAAAGAGAAGCAATATTGTAAAAAATTCATTAAAGACTTAAAAATGGTCCACATTAAAAAATCGTTAAAAAAGAGATTTTTAAATTCATAAAAACGAGAGTTAAATATTTATTAATAATATGTACCCAAGTCTTAGTGCATATTTTGTAAAGAATAAAATATATTTCCTGTCATTAAAAAATGTAGGTTTTAAATACTTTTGGAAACTTAAAGCATAATGAAAAAATAACCAAAGATTAATACCAGAATCAAATTACATAGATGAACTAATTATTCTTTTTTTTTTTTTTTTTTTGAGGGATGATGACCATTTTTGAGGAAAGTGGTATTAGATCATGTTTTTTTAAAACAAACATTGATATAGAGAATTATGTGTAGGAAATTTATGGGGCAGCTTTCTTGGGAGCAACACTTATGAAGGAATGAGGAAAGAAAAGCAGGAAAAGAGTAAGGGGAGAGATGAATGTGAGGTGCATTTGTCCCAGATAACTTATCCCCCTCCATGGGGAACTCTGACCCTGGGCCAGCCCTTCAGAGATGTTCCTGATTAAGGTCATGAGTTTAGTTCTTTGTTCCCTGTATCAGCCAATACTGGATGTGAACTGCCTCCAAGAAGAGGGTGTAGACACGAGTAAAGCAGCTCCCTTTAGTTGAGGACAGCTCTCAAGGAAGTCCTCAACTTTGAGGCACCAGCAACTGATGCTCAAGGCAGTTGAGGGAATGAGGTCTTCAGTTCTTCAGGGTGGAGTTTGAACAGAGAATCATGCTTATTGTAAAAGCACCGGTCTTCATAAACACTCTTAGTGGTTCCCCCAACCTAACTTTCGGGCCACCTCTGACATAAACCCATTCTACATCAAGACTCATCCCCTGACACTCTGACTAAAATCTCCTCCCTGAGCTAAATTGGTTTATCCCTTCCCTTTTCAGTAGTTGAAATTTTGCTGTTGTTGTTCAGTCACTCAGTTGTGTCCGACTCTTTGAGCAAACAGAGTTTGCTCAAACTCATGTCCTTTGAGCCTGTGATGATATTCAACCATTTCATTCTCTGTCATCCCCTTCTCCTCCTTCCCTCAGTCTTTCCCAGCACTGGGGTCTTTTCCAGTGAGTCAGCTCTTCCCATTAGGTGGCCAAAGCATTGGAACTTTAGCTTCAGCATCAGTTCTTCCAGAATGAATATTCAGGGTTGATTTCCTTTAGGATGGACTACTCATTCTTACATTTCAGTTTCACACTTTCTTAGAGAAGACTTCCTGACTTCTTTAACTAGATTGAATCCTTCTGTTATATGTCTTATATCATTTCCTTTTATTTGTAATTACTGAAGTTATTATTTTATATGTATTTGTGTGAATGTTTTATTAATGGCAGTTTTGTCAATCTCTCCAACTATACTGTAGAGGTACTAGAGAGTAAGGACTGTGTCTGTATTTTTATTTTTCTTATATCACTTAGGACAGTGACTGAAATATATGTAACATAGTACCTTAAATAATGGGGCTTCCCAGAGGACTCAGTGGTTAAGAATTTGCCTGATAAAACAGGAGACAAAGGAGACTTGAGTTCAATCCCTAGGCTGAAAGATCCCTTAGAGGAGGGCATGGCAACCCACTCCAGTATTCTTGCTTGGAAAATCTCATGGACAGAGGAGGCTGGTGGGGTACAATTCCTGAGGTCGCAAAGTCAGACACAACTGAGAGACTCAGTAGGCATCAGGCAGGTAGAGCTAACTTGGCTAGGTAAAGTCTTCTGGGAACATGCCTCAGATCTCTCATGCTAAGCTTTTTTCTCCTTTGACCATTTGCCTGAAATCTCCTTGCCTGTTTTTTCTTCTCGGTGCTTGGTCAACTCACTAGTTTACAACGAATTGAAGTACTATCGTTCTTACGAAATGTCTAAGATGGGCTTCTCAAATTTGAATGTGCATATAAATCACAAGATCTGGGCATCTGCTAAAATGCAGATTCTGGTGCAATAGGTTTGGAGTAGAGTCTGAGTCTCTGAATTTCTAACTAAGCAACCATGTTGGTGGTCACTGAAGAGTTCCATCTTATCTGTGCTTTAGTAGCCCCTTTATCTACAGAATCTCTTATTTTTGTATAACTTCTACTTTTATAGTGCTAAGTCACCTCAGTCATGTCCAAGTCTTTGTAACCTATGGACTGTAGCCTGCTTGGCTCCTCTGTCCATAGAATTTTCCAGACAAGAATACTTGAGTGGGTTGCATTTCCTTCTCCAGGGGATCTTCCTGACCCAAGGATTGAACCCATGTCTCTTATATCTCTTGCATTGGGAGACCAGTTTTTTTTTACCAGTAGGGACATGTGGGAAACCCCTTACTTTTGTAGAATGCCATTATTTTGTATTAATAGAAATTAATTCATTAAATCATGTGCTTCTTTACATTATAGTAATTGCACCTGACATATTACTATTTCTCACAGTACTTAACATAGTGCTGGTGTATATTATGAACCCTGTATATATCTGTAGGTTGATTTGTCAGATGGCTCTAACACATTTTTCAAGCTTAGCATCTGGGTTTTCAGAGTTTTGCAGTATCCTGACCCTGAATGAGAACCACTATTGAGAGAGTCAATTTCTAGGCAGGTTGATAAGAAGTCTGGGGTCACCAAGGAGAAAGGGGTCTGGAGTCCTCAAGGAGGAGGAAAGGACAAACTCCCCCCCCCCCCCCCGTTATATTCCTTAGTCTTAGTCACATAAAACATTTTTTTTCTTTAAGCCAGAAACTGATCATTACACAACAAACAACTCTGCAAGGAGATCTAACTGGTCCATTCTAAAGGAGATCAGCCGTGGGATTTCTTTGGAAGGAATGATGTTAAAGCTGAAACTCCAGTACTTTGGCCACCTCATGTGAAGAATTGACTCATTGGAAAAGACCCTGATTCTGGGAGGGATTGGGGGCAGGAGGAGAAGGGGACGACAGAGGATGAGATGGCTGGATGGCATCACCTACTCAATGGACGTGAGTCTGAGTGAACTCCGGGAGTTGGTGATGGACAGGGAGGCCTGGTGTGCTGCGATTCATGGGGTCGCAAAGAGTCAAATACGACTGAGTGACTGAACTGAACTGACTGAAGGATTATATATCAACAATACATCCTGCTTGAGGACAGTTTCTCCTTCCTGAAAACCTTCTGGCTAATTCTGTTATCTTAAAATGTAAATTATGGGAGTGGGTCTAGAAAAATCTTTACAACCTTGAGACATTCTTTTGATTTATTGCAATAACTAATTTAAAAAAGGATATAACTCCCTTGCTTAGACTAGCAAGGGGGACACTCTTCATCCCCTTCTGATGTGTATGTCAGAAGCGTTCTCTGTTCTTTTTCACTTTAATAAAACTCTTCTACACAAAAGCTCTTGAATGATCAGAGCTTTGGGTCCCTGGTCCCAAAGCTCCATCTTCAGAGATCACGAATCTGACGCGTGGTGTTTTCTGAGTGTCAGTAATGCTGTCCTGGCTCTGCTCCTCCCTGGCACAAAATAGCAAGAAGTTCTACATCGCCACTGAAGAATTTTGCAATACTTCTGTGGATGTCTTGTCACATTAGGTCAGTGAAAGATGCCGTCTCTACTAATGCTCAAGGGCACAGAAAATTGAAAAAAAAAAATACTTGTACCTAAAACTCAGATATTCTCAACTTCCCCTATTATAAACCCAGCTTCTCCATTTCTTCTAGTTTTCAAAGAACAGTGAGATAATGCATCCGGTGATACCTGTCAGTAGCACTTCCGTGTTCATTTTAAGACACAAGCACATTATTTCTGAAAAGCATCAGTGGAGGAACAGTTTCAAGTCTATTTCATGGTAGTGCTTGACACTAACATTTAATTGATAGCTATAAGCAAGTAGCTATTCTAATTTTCTTACTCTGATGAATTCCATCTCCCCATTTAAATCCCTATTTACCATCCATATACTCTTAATATTTTATTGCCTTACTCTGGATAAAAATGCAGACTAGGAACTATAGCTCTTTCCTTGACTGATTTTAAATAAATTAATCAAAATGGGTAATTGCAAAATCTATAAATTGTATGTGCTGGGGATAAGCATGTTGAAACTTCTCATTAGATGATTGCCAAGTTGTGAGTCTGTTGCTGAAGCTGTGTTCATTAGTAATGCAGAGCATCGTATCTGACTGGTCGGGACCACTGTCCAAGTGGATGCTTTGCTTTTGTGATCATTATAATTTTGTATGTATTGGTAAAAAGCTATTGGTATGCAAACTATGAAAGAAATCTAAAGATATTTTTCAGTGTGCTTCAAGTTCTTTGTGAAGCCAGGAGAGTTAATACTAAATATTTGATGAGGTACAATTATTTGAAAGGACTCTAATAAGCCCTTTTAGTCAAAGACTACAGAATTGTGATGAGTGTTTCTTGTTACTGGTTGACAGCATATGTATACTCATAAATTGGTTATTTTGTTGGAAACTTGAGTAGCAAGCCTAGCTGTGCATACTGAGTTATTATACAAATCAAATATGCTTAAAGAGACTAGGTTAGCAGAGTCTCAATTTTAAAAGGGCATGGTTGACTTTTTCTCTTGGTCTTAATTTCTGTATCTCTTTATAATTGATTAATGTTCATTGGTAGAGTAAGTATGAATAATTTATGATTCACATAGCTGCTGGCTTATTAATTGTTTAATTTCAGAGAAAGTAACTATATATTAAGGAAATTCAAGTTGTCACTCTGAGCAGCCAAATGAATTTATACACTTTGTTACTGCATAGTCAAGAAATAGTGTTTCAGACATACACTCTGTATTTCTTATGGTGCTTAAAAATAAGAATATTAATGAAATGGTAAAGAGATTTTAAAAAGTAGAACAGAGCAAATGACTTGGCATGGCTGAGAACTGTGTGCTCTGGGGTTTCCCCCAACCCCCTTTAAACATTTCACTCTGCTTCAGTGATTCTATGTAGTGTGCCAACCATAAAATGAAGTTAATTGCTGAATGATGCTTATTCTTTAGGAGAAAACATAATTAAATATAGAAAAGAAAGTTGTAATTAACTTTTGATATGTTAGAATTTCTTTGGAATTTGGGCAAATTGATTTTAATCTTTAAAAATTAATATAAAAGGCATATAATATGTGATAAATTTGCTTCCTTTAGCAGCATGCCTAGAAAGACATTGCTGTCTTGGAAAAATGCATATTATTTGCATCATGACTCTTGATAAGTATATTAGTCTCTACATTTATTGCTGAAAACCAAAGGCTGATCTAAATTATATTTAAAATAAATGTTGACCATCTTTGTTTGTTTGGTAGAATATTTTCAAATAAATCTAAAAGGTGAAATCATTATTAAAATGGCTTTCAATGAAGTTGAAGAATACACACTTGAAACTTTCACCTTCCTAGAACACAACTCTTAGGATTATATTTTGAAAGACAGGATTTTGAGAACTGGTCCATAGATTGATTATGTCCATCTTTAAAATGTTTTGGCTGTGTGACAAAAGTCAGTTTCACATTAGGGACTAGGGGCAATACTTTTGCTGAAGATGAAATGTGTTTGGTATGGGAGGAGAAGAAATAAAATGCTTTTAATGATTTATCCTTTTCCTAGTCTCTTTCATTCATTTTGGCTAAATTATTTCACAGCATTTGATAAGCTGCTATAGAAACCACATTGCTGAGCTGTGAAAGGGAGCCTGAGTTTAATTTTGGTACTTTGGTAAATATACCTTTTTTTTCCTTCAGATTTTTCATGTTTCATGCTATTCCTCTAGAGAAATGGGGAGAAAGAGGACCAGAAATGCTACATAATCTTATAAAATTAAAGGAGAAAGAGCAAACTAATATGTATATATTGAGAAAAGAGGGATGAATAGCATATTAGTTATCTTCATTATGCATAAACAGGTCTCACATTTCCTGGTAGAGGGTGAGCTCCTTAAGGGCATGATGGCCCATGTTTAATTTAGCTTTGTATAATATAGTTTTTGCATGAATAAAATATGGTTGTGGGCTGACATTCACTTAGACATCCACAGTGTTATATCTAAATCGTTTCTCTTTCACCTAATGTTAGAGTCCCTACCTCTTGCTTTGCTCTCTTATATTATGGAATAACTTCAACTTCATGCATACCAACTGTCCTCCTATACACATTAAGCTAAAAATTAAGGCATTCCTCTTATTCTTTTGCTCAAAGCTAAACTTTGCATTGGGGCAATTGATTTTTTCTTCGGAGTATTGCTCTATTGTTAATTTTCTCTCTCTCTTGAAGGATTTTTCTCTCTTATGTGGCTACTTCTTAGCATAATAACAAGCTCACAGTTCAGCCACAATGAAACAATCAAGTGAAGAAATTAATAAAGCAACCTACTCTGAACAGGCATCTAACTTCATCTCTCTTCTCACTGGATCATCTGTGATATTAATCAATACAATATTGTAAAGTAATTAGCCTCCAATTAAAATAAATAAATTTATATTAAAAAAAAAGAAAGTCATTACTCCATCACCGGAGAAGGCAATGGCACCCCACTCCAGTACTTTTGCCTGGAAAATCCCGTGGACGGAGGAGCCTGGTAGGCTGCAGTCCATGGGGTCGCTAAGAGTCAGACACGACTGAGCGACTTCCCTTTCACTTTTCACTTCTATGCATTGGAGAAGGAAATGGCAACCCACTCCAGTGTTATTGCCTGGAGAATCCCAGGGACTGGAGAGCCTGGTGGGCTGCCATCAATGGGGTCACACAGAGTCGGACACGACTGAAGTGACTTAGCAGCAGCAGCAGCAGCAGCAGCAGCACTCCATCACCAGTCACCATTTCTTCTCTTCACATTTGCTTCTCCATCGTTTGCAAACTGATTTTACTTTCAGTGATATTTTGACAAAGATCACCCTTGATTTCTAGATTCTCAGATCCAGTTGTGACTTCTTTAGCCTTTTCTTTCTGTATCTCTGACTGATCTCAGCATTTGAGTCTCTTTTTTTAAATGATAAAAGAAGCTCAAACAAGTTTTCTTTTTCCCTTTCTTAAAGTCAAGTGTATACTTTGGCTGCTGTAGAACTCTTTTTTTTATTATTGATTGTACATATGCTTTCATTTTCTCATTGATTTGTGGTATATTTAGATCTATTTCAAATTCTAATTTATTTTTATTGGTATGGATTGCAAATTCCTTGGTCCAGGTAGATACTGTCGACTAAAAAAAGATGTACAACTTGAGAGCTGTGAATAAAGTTTGATTTGGGGCAAAATGAGGACTGCAGCCCAGGAGGAAGCACCTCAGATAGCTCTGAGAGACTGATCCAAAGCGGCAGTGGGGGAAAGTCAATATAGAAGGTTTTGGTGAAGGCAGAGTTCAATACCATTAAACATTCATTTTACAAAAAGTTTGTTGCTAGTCACCAGGACCTGATGTCACCATGAAGGGATTTCGTGCTTTTCTAGATATGAGGAGATGCAAGGCTTGGGATCATAAAATCTGTTCCTAAAGCATCTATCTAAAGACCTGTCCCACCAGATTGCCTGGAGCACCGAGTGCCTTACTCTGCCCTGAACTCCCTCAGCGGGTGTTGAAGGTCAGTAGCTTTGACAGTGCAAGGTTTAGTCTCCACAGAGGCTGATGGCGAATGCCCTTGTTGTTCAGTCGTCGGCAACCATCTTAGCAATTGCCAATTTGTAGTTGACAATATGGATTTTTCCTCAGAGAACTGGCCATTGGGTTTGTTTAGTTTCTCTATTTTTTTTTTTTTAATATTTCTTTAATGTTTGTTTATATTTTATAGTTTTATTTCCTTAATTTTCTTTGATTTATCTTTTTAAAAAAACTTTCAAGCTGTGAACACAAGTCATTAATGTTCAGCCTTTTTTCCTTTATGTATTTCTTTTCCAATATTATTATTTAAGTTTGTACATTTCCATCTAAATAATAATTGAGCTTCCTCTCTTTGCTATGATGATTAACTTCATTGTTCTCTTTCTTAAAATTTCTTTTGCTGTCCTTGTTCATTCCAGATAATTTTTTCAGATTTATTTTCCAATTAACTAACTTTTACTTTAGTTCTTTCTAATAGGCTGTTTAATCCATTAACCAAAATTTTTTATTAACATAACTTCATATTTTAATTTTTGATAAACAGAACAGTTCCTTTCATATATGTTTGTTCTTTTATATATAAGCTTGAGATATTTATGCTTTAACCACTTTAAAGATTTTTTACTTTATCCAATATACATCATACTGTTCTATTTTCTATAATTCCTAGAGTCTAATTCTACTGTCCATTGCATCTCATAACTATTATTTATTGTTGAGAGTTTCCTATTGCTTTTCTGTTTTACCTTGCTTATCTTCAGTTGGGTTTTGTGTACGTGTGTGGTCATCCAGAGGGTGTATTTCTATGGCATAAGCTTGTTTTATTTTTCTCATATATTTCTATGGCATAAGCTTGTTTTGTTTTTCTCATATATCCCAGGCTGAGTATGGGGATTCCTGTATGGGGATTCCCATTCTACACCATTTATATAAATTTAAATCCCAAGATCATTTAAGGTATATGCCTCTGGTTAGAATTATTAAGATCTAGTTTCTTCATTATATTGCTGTGCTATTGGCCAATTCTTTTCTAGATTACTGCTTCACCAAAGATGAGTTATACTCAAGAGTCTAAACTTAATATATTCCAATTCCCTATCTGCCAAGATCTTAAGTTTCTTTTTTTTCCTTTTACCATGTGGCCACTATATTTAGTTGCTAACATTATACGAACAAGGCCACTGTCCCTGTAACCTGTGGACAGAGTAAGATGTCATATACTAAATGAGCTTTTAAAAACTTTTTTAGCCAGATATGTTGATGTGTTTATTGTTGATCTTTTGAATGTCTTTTTATTATAATTTAAAAAAAATTGAAATATAATTGACATACAAAAATATATTAGTTTCAGCACAATGATTCAATGTTTGTATATATTGTGAAATTATCACCACAATAAGTCTAATTAACAGCCATTATCATATGTAGTTACATAATTCTTTTTCTAGTAATGAGAATTTTTAAGATCTACTCTCTTAGCAACTTTTAACTATGCAATACAGTATTGTTGACTGTGACCCTCTGGACTGTAGCCTACCAGGCTCCTCTGTCCATGGGATTCTCCAGGCAAGAATAGGTTGCCATTTCCTCCTCTAGAGGATCTTCCCAACCCATGGATCAAACTGACATCTCTTGTACCTCCTATGTTGGCAGGGAGATTCTTCACCACTGAGCCACCTGGGAAGGCCCAGGACTTACTTATTTTTATAACAGGAAGTTTGTACCTTCACCAATTTAGGTCACTTTCCTCCCCCTGCCTCTAGCAATCATCTATCTCTTTTGTTCTGTGTTGAGCATTTTTCCCTTATATTTCCTGTATAAGTGAAATCATATAGTATTTGTCTTTCTCTGCCTCTCTGCCTGACTTATTTCACTTAGCATAAAACCCTCAAGCTTCATCCATGTTGTTACAAATGACAGTAAATGACCTGGTTTTTATGTCACAATTTTACCTGGAGGTCTCACTCTTTACTTACATAGTATTATGAAAACAACAACTATGGTTAGCTCATCTGGTCACCCAAATGAGCATCAGGTATGATAATTTGCTCCATGTCTAGTTATAGTAGGTACAAACACAAATTTGAAATCCATAGAAAAACTGTTGAAGGGGCATTGACTTTATAAGAGATCCTTAAGCTTTATTATTTGACAAAATTCCTTTATACTTTATCTTTCAGCCATATGTACCTCTCATACAGGTGACATTGCATTTATAATTGGGTCGTATACTAGTCTGATAATTGTCCTGAGGCAGGAGATGGATGGGCTCCGGGCTAAGAAGCCAGAGTTTGTTCCCTGTGGACAGAAACTTGATAATAGCAGAAACTCCATAAATGCAGGGGTTAGGCTCTGTGCAGATAAAAGACTACATAGTCCTCATTCTTGAAGTCAAGGTGACTTCCTGATGGACTACACATGCACAGAAATACTTCTTGGAGGTCAAAAAGGCACAGGGTGTTGCCTCATAGTAAATGATGTCAACTACCCATAAGCCTCTTCACTAAAATCCATCTTGGCTAAGAGATGAGTACGCACAGATGGGCAGTTCCTGATATACCAAATATGGACTCAGAACCAGGCAAATGAAAATGATCAGCCAAGGGAAACCCAGAAGTAATGCCCCATAAAAGTAATTCAAATTGCCATTAGGGCTCAACTCATCAACTCTCTCTGAGTCCACCCATGTGTCTATCCACATGTACTGGACCCTTTTCCCTCCTAATAAACACTTTACTTGTTTCACTACTTTCTAGCTTTGTGGAAATTCTTTTCTGTAAAGCCAAAGAGCCAGGGCCTTGTCACTGACCACTGGTCTAGCTGCTAGAGTTTGGTGACCTCTTATCCCTGTGACCTGGCCTCCATTTCTGGCCAGAAGCTGGAGCCCTGCTTCAAGCCACTGTAGGCTGAGGCCACCTGAGATCAGTCCCAAAGATACTTAGTCCCTGAAACTTGTGACTGTTATCTTATTTGGAAGATTTGAGATTGTTCTCTTTTACTGACTGGATCCTGAATGCAATCACAAAAGCACTTATAAGATACAGTCACAGGGAACCTTGACACAGACAGAGGAGAAGGTGATGTGAAGATGGAGCAGAAGGAGATTTGAAGATTCTACCTTGAAGATTGGTGTGGTACCGCTATGAGCCAAGAAAATGCTGGAAGCCACTAGAAGCCAGAAGAGGCAAGGGGCATACTCTCCTTGAATATGGCCTTGATGTCATCTTGATTTCAGACCAGTGGTAATGATTTTGGATTTCCATCCTCCGAAACTAGGAGAGAATTTTTTATTTTTTCTTCTTCTAAGACACCAAGTTTGTGGTAATTTGTTCCAGAGGCCACATGAAACTAATGTGAAGATTTAACATGACTGCATTTCTTAAATTCAGATAATGAAGGAGAGATTGAACCCTTATCTCATGCCTGATGTCTTTGGAGGTGGCCATGTAATGTAAAGCACGGGCAGGAAATGGTAGTCAGTTTAGTGTATTCTCCTCATCTAGGATATTTGAGTTTGAATTTTACCTCTTACTAATTTTGTCACTCCTTTTATCTAACTGTCATTTGATGCAACTGAAGAGATTGTTCCATAAACTCTGTTTATTTCCAAAAGTTTTCAATTGTTATTACTGTAATCATGGATTTGGTGGGGATGCAGAATAAATCTGGCCTTTCATCTTTCTTTTTTACAGCTTTAGGAGTGGATTAATGGCTTGATGACCCAGGCTGGGGGCTCGCTAGAACCCACGTGCTATCTGGAGAGAAGCAATGTCAGTAGGACAGATTTGTGTTATCAGCTCTGGGAAGTTTGCCACAGCATTCTCCATCTCTCTGGCGGTGTTGTACCACCATCCTATTCCTTTTGGGTCAGAATTTCTCAGTTACTTTTGCTGCCCATTGCACATAATACCTGTGCTTCAAGGCCAAGTTGAAATTATGTACTTTTCCCTTCAGCTAAATTTAGAGAAAGATATGTAAATTAGTTTGAATAACATTTAAAGACATTTACTTCCACATTTAAGTATTTTTCAAAGGTGATTTCTGCCCCCATATTTTCCCTCCCACAAATAATACAAGTTAATTTTGTAACAAGATGGAAAGGTCAATATATTGTTTCTTTTTTGCAGAGGTTTGCTATGCCTTTTGAAGTGTTAAAAAAAATACAGCAATGTTTATTTTATTGTACCACATTATTTAGATATTTTGTTTAAGAAAAGATAAGCTAGCAGTGCAAAAACTGTTTTACTGTATCACAGTCTTTTCTTTTTTGTCTTCTTTGTTATGATGTTTATGAGGAAAATGAGTATCTAATGAAACCCATGTAGCATAGTGGTAAAGAATCCACTTGCCAATATAGGAGACATGAGAGATGTGGGTTTGATCCCTGGGTTGGGAAGATCCCTGGAGTAGGAAATGGTAACCTGCTCCAATATTCTTGCCTGGAAAATTTCATGGACAGAGGAGCCTGGTGGGCTACAATCCATGGGAATGCAATGAGTCAAACACAACTGAGCAACCGAACATGCACACGAAGTGAGTTTTATTTCACAAAAACTCAAGTTGGTTAGAGAGGTGGACAGCCCAGCAAAGTCATGCTATAACTCAAAGGTTTTGAAATATAGCCTTAGAGCATCTTCAGATTGTCATGGGAAAATGGGGAGGGCATCTTAATTCACTGAGAAATAATTCTAAGGATTAAGAAATACATTTTGAAGGTCTCTGATTTAGTAGACAGTACACCTACACTTGGGAAGATGAATATGCTATAGTGCAGACATACTCTGTTTTAAAATAACAAATAGGCAGGGATTTCTAAAATTATTGAAGTAACTTTTCCAAATCAAATAATATTTTACTACTATGTTTCATTTTAAATAAGTTTTTGATAGTCTTTTTTAAAATTAAAAAATTAGATTATTTCAAGATAAGTTTCCATGGATTTTCAAGTAATTGAATTGTGTAAATCGGTGAACTTCTATTAACTAATGCACCGTTTCCTAAGTTCCAGACCGATTTTTTTCCTCATTGAGTTGCTACATTTAGATCATCTTCTGTATTATTAAACCCTTATTTGGAAGTACCATTATCTTATGGTATGATTATACTTCATCAAACTTATTTTTTTCAAAAAGAACCTCCTAAAATTTGCTATTAATTGTAACTTGCTATAAGGAGCAATTTTAATGTGAAAGCAAATAAGTGTCTGTAAAGCCCAGCTTTATCATTTAATGAGAATTTTCTAAGGACTTTGAAAATTGCAGCAAATGATAAAATGAATCAATGTTTTTAAAGATGATTATAGAATTTTTAGCATCACAGTATAATATCTGTATATGAGAAACTGACAGGCTTCCCTGACATCACTTTTTGCTGCCATGGGCATCTTGTCTCTTTCCTCTCATCAATATTCTCCTAACGTGAGGAGCAAGGAGATGAGTGACCCAGAGGGAAAGAGGCGACCTGGTGAGCTCTTCAGTCCTTGGAGCACCTGTTATCCAAGGATTTCAAAGCACTTAATCCTATTTGATGGTCCTGTGAGTTAAGAAGTGTTTTACTACTTGGCTGTGAGCTTGTCTTAGGTCTCCAGTACATTATTGGAAAATACAACCCCAGGGCTCTTTTCCTGACTTCTGGGTCAATGTTCAGGTCAAGAGATGACACTTGAGCCTTGGCTGACAAGGGGATTGGATGCTGATGGTTAACACTACTAGTAATTGATCTTGCTTCTTGTTTACCCATAAGTACAAAATCTGCAAAATTAAATATATCCCCACACTGCATGATCCCTGTGGATGGGTAATTATGAGCTTCTTCCAAGGAAATATGAAAAAATGTAATGATTTTGCTATGAACAATGGAAGTCAAAGTAAAGGATAGAATAACTACAAAAGCCTTGTGATAAAATATAATTTGGAGGAACTACATTAAGCATAAACCACTTATGAGCTATTTATAGACTTTGACTTTGTAAAGGAACTTTGCATTTGATGATGTTTATTAGTGAATGGGAATTTATTTCCCTATATTCAATGAGCATTTCTTGGCAGGCAAACTGTGCACAAGCTACAATGAGCTTCAATGGAGTGCTTTCACATTCCCTTCCCACTGAGTTGAAAGCCTTCTTATATTCTCTCAAGTGTGTTTCTTTTCCCATGGAGGATGGCTTTGTTGAAAATTACTTCCTCTTCTCTTGATTATTGAATCAGATATTATATTCATGTCTTCAATGCTTTATAGAATGTTGGTAAAAAATGAAATATAATGAGTGGGATTCTTTATTTTATTTTGAAGGCTACATAGATTCAGCTCTAAAGAATTCAGTGGGATGAAGCCAGGATTGGAAGAGGGATGTTATTTAACTGAATTTCCCCTTTCTCTGTAGTGCTCCCTCTATGTCCCTCCTCTACCATTATGATACTCTTCCTTTACAGAATTTTCTTTATGTGTCAATAGCCAGACTCAGTCTTCAGCACCCTCATATCTCTTTTGAATATAACCATTTGCTCCAACCAAAAGGACTCCTGTACACTGAAGGTAATTTGCTATAATTCTGTCAAACAGTGTCTTATAGTCTAGATTTTAATTTTCATCCTTCTTTATTCACCATTAATATTAACTCAGCATGAAGACATAAGAAAGCTTTCCTAAGTGATCAGCACAAAGAAACAGAGGAAAACAATAGAATGGAAAAGGCTAGAGATCTCTTCAAGAAAATTAGAGATACCAAGGGAACATTTCATACAAAGATGGGCACAATGAAGGACAGAAAAGGTATGTACATAAAAGGCAGAGGATATTAAGAAGTGGTAGTAAGAATACATAGAAGAACTACACAAAAAAGATCTTAGTGACCAGATAACCATGATTGTGTGAACACTCACACAGAGCCAGACATTCTGGAGTGCAAAGTCAGGTGGGCCTTAGGAAGCATCACTATGAACACAACTAGTGGAGGTGATGGAATTCCAGTTGAGCTATTTCAGATGCTAAAAGATGATGCTGTACAATGCTACACTCAGTATGCCAGCAAATTTGGAAAACTTAGCAGTGGCCACGGACTGGAAAAGGTCAGTTTTCATTCCAGTCCCTAAGAAAGACAATGCCAAAGAATGCTCAAACTATCACACAATTCCACTCATCTCACATGTTAGTGAAGTAATGCTCAAAGCTAGGCTTCAAGAGTACATGACCTGAGAACTTCCAGGAGTTCAAACTGGAATTAGAAGAGGCAGAGGAACCAGAGATCAAAGTGCCAACATTCACTGAATCATAGAAAAAGCAAGTGCGTTCCAGAAGAACATCTACTCTACTTCATTGACTACGCTAAGGCCTTTGATTGTGTGGATGACAACAAACTGTGGAAAATTCTGGAAAAGATGGGAATACCAGACCACCTGACCTGCCTCCTGAGAAACTTGTATGCAGGTAAAGAAACAACATTTAGAACTGGACATGGAACAACAGACTAGTTCCAAATTGGGAAAAGAGTACATGAAAGCTTAAATATTGTTTATTTAACTTATATGCAGATCATACCATGCGAAATGCTGGACTGGATGAAGCAGAAGTTGGAATCAAGATTGCATGGAGAAATATCAATAACTTCGGAAAAGCAGATGACACCACCCTTATGGCAAAAGCGAAGAGGAACTACAGAGCCTCTTGATGAAAGTGAAGGAGGAGAATGAAATAGCAGGCTTAAAATTCAATATTCAGAAAACCAAGATGATGACTTCCAGTCCCATCACTTCATGGCAGACAGATGGGGAAACAATGGAAACAGTGACAGATTTTATTTTCTTGGGCTTCAAAATCACTGAGGATGGTGACTGCAGCCATGAAATTAAAAGACACTTGCTTCTTGGAAGAAAAGCTATAACCAACCTAGAAAGCATGTTTAAAACAGAGACATTAATTTACCAACCATGATCCATCTAGTCAAAGCTATGGTTTTTCCAATAGTCATGTATGGGTGTGAGAGTTGCACTGTAAAGAAAGCTGAGTGCCAAAGAATGGATGCTTTTGAACTGTGGTGTCAGAGAAGACTCTTGAGAGTCCCTTGGACAGCAAGGAGATCAAACAAGTGAATCCTAAAGGAAACCAGTCCTGAATATTCACTGGAAGGACTGATGCTGAAGCTGAAGCTCCAATACTTTGGCCACCCAATGTGAAGAGCTAACTCATTGGAAAAGACCCTGATATTGGGAAATGTTGAAGGCAGGAGGAGAAGGGGATGACAGAGGATGAGATAGTTGGATGGCATAACCAACTCAATGGACATAAGTTTGAGCAAGCTCTGGGAGTTAGTGATGGACAGCGAAGCCTGGCATGCTGCAGTCCATGGAGTTTCAAAGAGTCGGACATGACTGAGCAATTGAACTGAACTGAATATTAACTTGGTCTTAGAATGTTGTCTAGCTACTAAAAAATTCAGAATGAAATTAAAGTACCCAAGATGAATATAAAAATGCATTGCCCTTTTCACACTTCAGTTTTAAATGTCAAAAGATAGAAAAAGTCCTTAACTTTTAATGTACTTCAGCTTTGCTACTTCATAGCTATACTGTATATCATAAAAATATGGACTAAATCTCATCACAGTTATACTCTAATATTTTTGCCTTTTGGGGTTGGCATACCCTAATCATTTCACCTTATCCATTCAAGAACAGTTGAGTATAGTTGTGTCATAAACTCTGGAGCCAAGGTTTTTCATCTATAAAATGAAGATTGGGTTGCTGTGTTAAATGAGTTTATAAATATAGTGCTTGGTACATAGTAACACTATGTAAGTGTTTTGTTCTGTTGTATTCATTCATTATCAAAGATTTACTGAGCTCTTACTATATGCCATAGTGGTGACTTTGTAATGCTAACAGTATTGGGGGGTCGATAGTAATTCAATAACCAAGTAAATAGAATTTCAATTTGTGATAAACATGTCAAATAAAAATGCAGGAAAGTAAGAAATACAGTTGATGAAAATAAGACTGAAAAATAGGGAAATTTGATTTATTTAGAGGCAATGCTAAGTCTTCAGTGAAAAATAAACATTTGAACTGAGATCTAAAGCAGCAGTGCCCAACTTTTTAGGCATCAGGGACTGGTTTCATGAAAGACAGTTTTTCCATTGCCTGGGGAGGGGGATGGTCTGAGGATGATTTAAGCACATTACACTTATTGTTCACTTTATATCTATTATTTTTGCATCAGCTCTACCTCAGGTCATCAGGCCTTAGATCCCGGAGGTTGAGGATCTCTGATCTAAAGTGTTATAAGAGTTCGTCTGTTCAGGAGTGGGAACAGTGTTCTAGGAAGAGAACTTGCCAAAGTTAGAGGAGTTGAAAGTTATTGATGATGAAGATTTGAAGGAATTGAGATGCCACATTTTGGGATGAACTGTTCATGCGGCTTTTCAGATCTCCTAGAGTGATGGCAGAAATTGTTGTGAATAAAGAAATTGTAAGCTAAGTGCCAAGATTTCAACAAATGTGATGGCTGGGTGGTGGTATGTGAAGAGATAGGAGTGGTGAATAGGATCTTGACAGATGTGATTGTGAGTGTAATATAGTAAAATAGAATGAGCTTCAAAACAACAAAGTTTTATTATACAGCAAAAGGGAATGATTGTCTAGAGATATTGTTATGAACATTTCATGAAGGAAAAGCAATTTTGTATTCTCTTTTTAAAGAAAGTATGTTTTTCATGGTTTTCACATAATTTGTCTTTAAAATATATTCTTTTGATTTTCACATAATTAAAAGTGGAATGTCAGTTTTGGCTTAGGGCCTATAATGTCCTTTCAAAACTTGCCTGCTTTTGGAAATTTCAGTATTATCTCAAGAGCTTTGTTTTTTTTTGCATAAACATATGCATACGTACACACACAGCCACATCTTTGTTTTCCTGTGGAAAGAAATGTAGAAATCGTAGGTAGAAACACCATCATATAACTTATCAAGTGATACCAGATATTTAATAGTATATTGATAGAGTTTAAGCATTTAAAGATTATGAAAATGTTAAACTATGTTTCCTAGAATATTCAAAAAATGCAGAAGAAGGATATACTGAACTAAGTGTGTGTTACAGTAGTTTCACACAACTTTATCCATGCTTATACATTAGAAAGGTGGTTTAATCACCCATAAGAAATTACCAGCTTCTCTGTTCGTGAAGCATGACATTTCAATTGCACAGCCAATAAAAGAATTACATGAAGAGACTGAAATGATTTACTGTATGGAAAGCATCAAGACCAAGGTTACCATGGTGAGCTACCTTTCCACACACCCAAGGTCAAGTGAGAGTGACCCATCACTCGGCAACCTTCAGTTGTAACCCAGAATGCAATTGCTCTTACAACTGTGAGTTGGTTTCCTTCTTAAATAATAAAGATGACAGTACTGGACCTGTTACCATTATTTACCTATGTTAAATCTGAATTTGCAATCTACAAACTGATATTGTTAAGATTATTATTAGAAGGACATTGGCGTTTTTTAGGGCTTTGTCAAATGCAACTGTGTACTGTAATCTTTTCCTGAAAATATGAGTAGGTTACAAATGTTTGCACATCTTAAATGTAACTTGAAAGACACTCTAGTTGTATTGTAGTTTTTAATGTTTAACTAGACTCATCTTGATTGTAAACCCTATGTCTACTCCATTGGAAAGGAGAGCAAGAAAGAGTATAAATAGTGTATACATATTACAAAATATTGTTATGTATAATTAACACTTTAAAATATGCCCCAAATTCTGGGAAGTTCATATATTGCTTTTTTTCAGATATGTTTTGTTGATGCATAAAAAGAAGACTGTACTAATAAATGTCTCTTGAATTACACATGGTGTAAGAAAATGAAAGCCTTTGGGTTATGAATCTTAGATATAAAGAGGCAATCATCAAATATTTAAGATGAAAATGCAGTAACACATGCTTGCTGTCATGTGCAAGTTGGGTGAATGTTATGACAAGGTTTTTAAAACATTCATAGTTGGAGTATTTTTATGAAAATATTCATTAATTCAAACAGACATTCATATCTGGCAACCTGCATTTTAATCGTGATTTCTGGCTGCATGAGAAAATCGGGAAAGCCATGAAAAAATGGGTGAAATATATAGCAATCTTGTTTAAATTATACATTATAAGGCATACATATCTGTATGTTGTCATATTATGCATTAAATTTAACACATAAATCAGAGTGTTATAATTCTATGTCGCCAAAAGGCACAAAATATGACAAACAAGAATAGGCATGTAGATATTATCATATTCAATAATTCAATGAGCATTTGTTTTATGTAAATTAACTTTCTGTTAATAAAAATTATACTCATTTATTACATCACTTCCCTATGACAATTAAAAAATGTCTTTTTTTCTCTAGAAAATCATTACAAAATGTGAATAATGCATTTGTTTAATATCTATATAAACAAGATCTTACCATCAGAGTAGTGTGGAAATGAAAGCATTATTGATTTCTGTAATAATTTTATAATATTGCTATACTGCAATACTGAAGCTACTAATCTCATTTCTGTGGAGAACTCCATGCATTTAAAACAGTTTTTAAACTTTTGAAAGTAAGTAATCTTAGTTTTTGTAAGACCTGTTAATGTACAATTTGTTGAAAATATACTTTTGGAAGTAAACAGAACGTACTTGTGAACAAACTTAGCACACCAGTTGAGTTCCTCTTTTCAGTCTGTATTCTCATACAATTTAAAATAGCACTGAAACTCTTAATTCCTGTATGCAACTTTCCCCAAATCAGTGCGAGTCACATTGGGCAGAGAGGATTTAATAAACTGCCAAATGGCTGACATAAGTAAGCCATAAGCTATCACTTTAAATGATAACAAATTATAATATCACAAAAAGGTCACTGCTCATACTGACGTAGCCGTCTTTAAAGGAAGGTATATTTCTTGTCACTTTTGCTACATCATCATATTTTAATGGCTTATTTACATCATACTACTATATGCATGCAACTTTATCATCTGGAGCAAGCTACAATTTCTGCTTGAGCCTTGTATGTATTCATTTTAAAAAGTAGGCATGTCTTTTAGAAACTTAAAGCTTTAGAATATTGTTCTGGAAGGATATGCTATAAACTTTTCAACCTAGTTTAAAAATGCTAGAATTTACCCTTCAAAGATATCTGATAAAGTTTATTTACAGAAAACTGAAGGAAATTCTACATAAACTTTAGCTAGCAAGTTTAAGAATCATAAGTAAAGAGCATTTAATATGCACTAATTAGAAATATGTGTTCTATGTTAGCAGTGGGAATTCCATAAAACTATTAGGTTGAACCACATGGGATTCCTAACATCTGAAATATTTTTGGTTCAAAGAATGGTAGTTTCATATGGTCCAACATAACAGGCAATCTGTGCTCAATATCAGGGCTTCACTGATGGCTCTGTGGTAAAGAATTCACCTGCCAATGCAGGAGACTCTGGTTTAATCCCTGGGTTGGGAAGATCCCCTGGAAAAGGAAATGGCAACCCATTCCAGAATTCTTGCCTGGGAAATCCCATAGACAGAGGAGCCTGGCGGGCTACCGTCCATGGAGTTGCAAAAGAATCAGACACGACTTAGTGACTAATCAATAACAAGTGCTCATTATCACATAAAATTCTTTACTGAATACACTCTACCTTTTACACATGAATAAATGTGCTAATAGATGGTTTGTGCAACTAACTAGTTCTTAAGAAAGAAACTTCATGATGTACTAGAAAGAGAACTCAACTAGGAATTTATATGCTAGCTATGCCTCTACCACTTACTTGGCCACATAATTTCTCTTGAGTTTGGTTTTCTTATTCATGTTGTGGAGATGCCATATAGACTGCTACAGGTCACAAGGAATAGAAACATAGCCAAGATAGTTCAAACATAGGGGCTGCTTAACCTCAGAGAAAAAGAAGTCTGGAAAAGTCTCACAGTTGCTTAAAAAATCCAAGAACGTCATTAAAATATTAAATCTTTTGGTTTTTCATTGAATCTCTGAGAGTTTTGGACTCAGGATCCCCTGCTCCTAGTTGCCAGGTGGTTATAGCAGCATGATTTCTTTGCACAGCAATGTCCAAAGGGAACATATCTGTACATTTTGTGACTTTTTATAAGCACAAAGAATCTTTTCTAGAAGACTCTGCCTGCTGCTGCTGCTGCTGCTAAGTCGCTTCAGTTGTGTTCAACTCTGTGTGACCCCATAGATGGCAACCCACCAGGCTCCCCCATCCCTGGGATTCTCCAGGCAAGAACACTGGAGTGGGTTGCCATTTCCTTCTCCAATGCATGAAAGTGAAAAGTGAAAGTGAAGTCGCTCAGTCGTGTCCGACCCTTAGTGACCCCATGGACCACAGCCTACCAGGCTCCTCAGTCCATGGGATTTTCCAGGCAAGAGTAGTGGAGCGGGTTGCTATTGCCTTCTCCGAGAAGACTCTGCCTACATCACCTCAAATCTTATTGTCCAGAATTGTATTTTGTGCCTATCTCTAAACCAAACACAGGAGGAAAATAATATCTTTGTTTTGGAATAATTAAAGGGCAACTTCTTTGAGTTCATGGATGCAAAGATGATAATTTCTATAAACACATATAGGAAGAATTGAAAATTAAAGAAGTTAAATTTAAATATTCTTCCACAATCTGTGACAGAGTATGGATAAAATTGGATATATAAAGGTGAAATGATAAATAATTTATGTGTAAATATGTATGATAAATGCAGTTATTTAAAAATACAATTATTAATCATGTTGAATAAAGAGCTGCATAATTTGTACATGATGATATGAGAATGTGGGAAAACTTTAATGAGTAAGATATTTAGGAGAATAGAAAGATTTCAAGAACATTCAACTAAGTGATGAATTTTCTGCAGTTTTAAGAACTTTTTAAAAAGTTCTTTGATAAAACTTGAGTTAAATAAATGCCTAATAGTAAACTTAAAACTCACTGGATTTACTGAATTTTGCTTTAAGAAACTAATCTCTATGGAAGTCCTAATGACAACTACCCTTAAGAAGATACTATGAAAATACAACTGAACTTTTGATATTTATTTCCAATGGATTTAGAGGAAAGATTCTGTGAACTCTGTGGAAATGTTCTTCTGAATTATATAAAAAAACTGAAATATAAATATATAAAATATTTAGGAATAGCACATTTAATATTTTAGGTTGTACCAGGGCAAATGAAAAGCATGAGAAACAAAAATAATAAAATTGCATTAGCATTATGATTAAAGTTACAGCTTTATATATATTTGCTTTAGAAAATGGAATGAGAGATCAGCCAAAATGGCAGAGTAGGGAGTGCCTTGAGCTCACCTCCTCTCAAAGTCGCTTAAGTGAAGTCGCGCAATAGTGTCCGACTCTTTGCGACCCCATGGACAGTAGCCAACCAGGTCCTCCATCCAAGGGATTTTCCAGGCCAGAATACTGGAGTGGGTTGCCATTTCCTTCTCCAGGGGATCTTCCTGGCCTAGGGATCGAATCCCAGTCTCCCGCATTGTAGGCAGACGCTTTACCGTCTGAGACACCAGGGAAGTTGCTTAGTCATGTCCGAATCTTTGCGATCCCGTGGACGATAAAATTCATGGAATTTTCCAGGCCAGAATACTGGAGTGGGTATCTGTTTCCTTCTCCAGGGAATCTTCCCAACCCAAGGATCAAACCCAGGTCTCTCACACTGCAGGTGGATTCTTTACCAGCTGAGCCATCAGTGAAGCCCAGAGACATAAAGAAGGAACCAAAATGAAATGTAGAAGGGGTGGACTCACAATATATTCAAATTCCATACCCCGAGGGGGGAGACCAACAAACTAGAGAATATTTATATTTCAGGGGTTCCCCACAGGAGTGAGAGTTCTTGACACTGAGCAGGGCCCTGCGGGAACTCTTGAGCATGGAGGCCTTTTTGTCCCCCATTTCTTATAGGCAAGACGTCAGCCTTATGACCTGCTCTCAGTTCCAAATGGCAGAACAGTTGATAATTAAAGGAGGAATGGCAAGGAAATCTTGTGGCAAGAATCTTGGGACCAGAGATCATTAAGATTAGTAGATGGATCACCTAAGACCCTGTGAAAAGTGAGAGTGAAAGCTCAGTCATGTCCGACTCTTTGCAACTCCATGGACTGTAACCTACCAGGCTCCTCCATCCATGGGATTTTCTGGGCAAGAATACTGGAGTGGGTTGCCATATCCTTCTCCAGGAGAGCTTCCCCACCCACGGAACAAACTTGGGTCCCCCGCATTGCAGACAGACACTTTACCGTCTGAGCCAACAGGGAAGTCTTAAAAGTGTTGGTCGCTCAGTCTTGTCCGACTCTTTGAAACACCTTGGACTGTAGCCCGCCTGTATCCTCTGTCCATGGGATTCTCCAGGCCAGAATACTGGAGTGGGTTGCCAGTTCCTTCTCCAGAGGATCTTCCCAACCCAGGGATCGAACTCAGGTCTCCTGTATTGCTGCTGCTGCTAAGTCGCTTCAGTCGTGTCCGACTCTGTGCGACCCCATAGACGGGAGCCCACCAGGCTCCCCCGTCCCTGGGATTCTCCAGGCAAGAACACTGGACTGGGTTGCCATTTCCTTCTCCAATGCATGAAAGTGAAAAGTGGAAGGGAAGTCGCTCAGTCCTGTCCGACTCTTAGCGACCCCATGGACTACAGCCTACCAGGCTCCTCAGTCCATGGGATTTTCCAGGCAAGAGTACTGGAGTGGGTTGCCAGTCCCTTCTCAGGGGATCTTCCCAACCCAGGGATCGAACTCAGGTCTCCTGTATTGCAGGCATATTCTTTACCAGCTGAGCCACCAGGGACCCTGGACACACTCTAATTTTACCAGCAACTCTACCCATTTGAAACTTTGCTGAAGGAATAATACAAAACTATTATTGCCTTGATCAGTATGGACCTAACAGAAGCAGATTTAAGAAGAGGTGGCAAGAATACACAGAAGAGATCTTAACGACCCAGATAACCACAATGGTGTGATCACTCACCTAGAACCTGACATCCTGGAGTGTGAAGTCAAGTGGGCCTTAGGAAGCATCATTATGAACAAAGCTAATGGAGGTAATGGAATTCCAGCTGAGATGTGTCAAATCCTAAAAGATGAGTGAAAGTGCTGCACTCAAATATGCCAGCAAATTTGGAAAACTCAGCAGTGGTACAGGACTGGAAAAAGCCAGTTTTCATTCCAATCCCAAAGAAGGACAATGCCAAAGAATACTCAAACTACCCACAATTCACTCATTTCACATGATAGCAAGGTCATGCTCAAAATCCTCCAAGTTAGGCTTCAACAGTAAATAAACCAAGAACTTCCAGATGCATCAGCTGAATTTAGAAAAGGCAGAGGAACCAGAGATCAAATTTCCAACATCCATTGGATCATAGAAAAAGCAAGAGAATTCCAGAAAAACCTCTACTTCTGCCTCAGTGACTGTACTGAAGCCTTTGTGTGTATCACAACAAACTGTGGATAATTCTTAAAGAGATGGGAATACCAGGCCACTTATCCGTCTCTTGAGAAACCTGTATGTAGGTCAAGAAGCAACAGTTAGAACAGGACATGGGACAACAGACTAGTTCCAAATTGAGAAATGAGTATGTCAAGGCTATATATTGTCATCCTGCTTATTTAACTTGTATGCAGAGGACATCTTAAAAATGCAAGGATGGATGAAACAAAAGCTGAAATCAAGGTTGTTGGGAGAAATGGCAATAACCTCAGATATGCAGGTGACATCACTCATGTCAGAAAGTGAAGAGGAATAAAGGAGCCTCTTGATGAAGGTAAAAGAGGAAAGTAAAAAACAAAAACAAAACAAAAAACTGGCTTAAAAGTCAATATTAAAAAAACCAAGATCATGACTTCCGGTCCCACCACTTCATGGCAAATAGACAGGGAACAATGTAAACAGTGACAGACTTTATTTTTCTGGGCTCCAAAATCACTGAGGATGGTGACTGCAGCCATGAAATTAAAAGACGCTTACTCCTTGGAAGAAAAGCTATGACAAACCTAGACTGCATATGAAAAAATAGAGACATTACATATTAAAAAGAAGAGACATAAAGTTCCATATAGTCAAAGCTATGGTTTTTCCAGTAGTCATGTATGGATGTGAGATTTGGACCATTAAGTAAGCTTAGCATCAAAGAATTGATTTTTTTGAACTGTGCTGTTGGAGAAGACTCTTGAGAGTCCCTTGGTCTGCAAGGAGATCAAACCAGTGAATCCTAAAGGAAATCAGTCCTGAATATTCATTGGAAGGACTGATGCTGAAGCTGAAGCTCCAATACTCTGGCCACCTGATGTGAAGAGCAAATTCTTTAGAAAAGACTCAGAGGCTAAGAAGGATAGAGGGCAGTAGGAGAAGGGGATAACAGAGGATGAGATGGTTGGATGGCATCACCAACTTAATGGACGTGAATTTGAACAAGCTCTGAGAGCTGGTGAAGGTCAGGCAAGCCTGGAGTGCCGCAGTCCATGCTGTCACAGAAGTAGAACATGACTGATAGACTGAACAAGGACAACAACTGCCTTGATCCTTACTATATACTCCTGCCTGAGGATATAATCTTTCCCTACTCACCAGGGAGGGAGGCACAGTGCTTGAGGCGCTATCCTACTGTGTTCCCCCTTTGCCTTGGCAAAGCAATAAAGCCACTCTTTCTTTCTCCTCCATCACACTGTCTCTGTATTTCTGTTTGGCATTAGTGCACAGAGAGCCATGATTTTGGCAAGATTCTAAGTCAGCCTCCCCAGCACAAGGGTCTTATACCAAATGAGGCCCTAGATTTAACTTTGAAGACCGGTAGGACTTAATTTGGGGTGTCACAAAGGACTGTGAGAAACAGAGACATCACTCATAAAGGGTGCATACAAAATTTCATGGGCATGGGGACCATGGCAAAAGAAGTAATTTGATAGGAGCCTGGGCCTGACCTAACTGCTGGCTTTGGAGGGTGTCCTGGAGAGGCAAGCAGCAGCCGTGACTCACCCTGGGACATAGACCCTGGCAGCAGTCATATCTGGGAGCTCATTCTATGGTGTGGAAACCAGTGCTGGTGAGTATCATATGGGACCCTTCCTCATTAGCTCATTAGCTTCAAGAACTGTTGCTGGGACGTCTCAGGCCAAACAAGTAATTGGGTGGGACATATCCCCACCCATCAGCTGACCAGCTATCTATAAGGATTTCCTGAGTGAGTGCTAATCACTTCAGTCACGTCCAACTCTTTGTGACACTGTGTACTGTAGCCCACTGGACTCCTCTGTCCTTAGGATTCTCCAGGCAAAAATACTGGAGTGGGTTGCAATTTCCTCCTCAAGGGGATCCTCCCAACTCAGGGATTGAACCTGTGTCTCTTATGTCTTCTTCACTGGCAGGTGAGTTCTTTACCACTAGCGCCACCCACTTTCTGAGCCCACAGCTACTCGAGACATACCTCTCTACATGGCCTTCCCACTAGAGGGCCAAGACACACCAGTGGGCAAGGATCAGCTTTTCCCTCCAGGAAGCCTGGGCTAGCCTGTAGACCAGCCTCACCCACTAGGGGACAGACACCAGATGCAAGAAAAAGAATACTGCAGTCTGTGGATCCAACTTGCACAGAGCGGGCCAGACCCTACTCTGGGATCAGCTGGTCCCCAGCACTGCCCACTAGCAGCCATCACAAGCTTTGGGACAACCTGGATCCCATATGCAATGGTGTCAGGAACTGGTCCCCCTCCAACCTGCAACCTGATACCAGCTCTTGTATCCAGGATTTGGCTGGATACTCCAGGATTTGGCTCTGCCTGCCAGTAGTCTTGCCTGGAAAATCCCATGGATGGAGGGGCCTGGTGGGCTACAGTCGATGGGGTCACAAAGAGTCAGACACTACTGAGTGACTTCACTTTCACTTTTCACTTTCATGCATTGGAGAAGGAAATGGCAACCCACTCCAGTGTTCTTGCCTGGAGAATCCTAGGGACGGGGAAGCCTGGTGGGCTGCCGTCTATGGGATCACACAGAGTCAGACACGACTGAAATGACTTAGCAGCATCAGGAGCAGCCAGTAGTCTGGCATGAACTCTAGGACCTGGCTTTACCCACCCAGTGGGGTGGCAACAGTTTCAGTCTTTTGGACCCTGACTCTGCCCACCAGCGAGTTAGCTCTAGCCCCAGAGCCCTCTAAGATTCTACAGTCAGCCACCTTATGACCAGGCCCTGCTAACCAACAGTCAAAATGATCCACATAAGGCAGGGCCTGGAAAACCGCAGGGCGAAGAGCCAACCAAACAGTCAGCCCATCACAAGAAAAGTACCCCTGCAACCCTCCTTGGGGGAACCCTTAGAGCATATCGCTTGGGTGATGAGAGAGGAGTACACTTCTAGGATGCATAGGATTTCTTCTACAAAGGGTCACTTCTCCAAGGTGAAGTAAAAATACAAATACTAACAGACAAAATGAGGCAGTAGACTGATATGTTCCAGAGAGAAGAGCAAAGTAAAACCCAGAAGATGAACTAGGTGAAATCTCCCCAAAAAAGAGTTCAGATTAATGATTGTAAAGCTGATGAAAGAACTCAAGAGGAGAATGAATGTGCAGAGTGAGAAGATTGGTTTTTTTTTTAAACAAAGGGTTAGGAAATATAAAGGACAACCAAACAGAGATGAGGAATACAATAACTGAAATGGAAAATACACTAGAATGAATCAGTAGTAGACTAAACGATACAGAGGAACAGATCAGTAAACTGGAAGATAGAGTAGTGAAAATCAATGCCACTGAACAGAGAAAAGAAAAAAAAAAGTATGAAAAGAAATGAGGACAGTTTAAGAGACCTCTGGGACAACATCAAGTGCACTAATATTTATGTTACAGTGGTCGCAGAAGAGAGAGAGAAAAAAGGGCTGAGAACACCTTTGAAAATATAATAGCTGAAAACGTCCCTGACCTGGAAAAGGAGTCACTTCAGTCCAGGAAATACAGAATCCCATACAAGATAGACACAAAGAGCAACACATGAAGATACATTGTAATTAAAATGACAAAAATTAAAGATAGAGCATATTGAAAGCAACAAGAGAAAAGCAACAAATGACATACAAGGGAACTCCCATAAGTCTATCAGCTGATCTTTTCAGAGGACTCTATAGATCAGAAGGGAGTGGCACCATATATTTAAAGTGATTAAAGGGAAAATCCTACAACCACAAATACTCTACCCAACAAGATTTTCCTTCAGATTTGATGGAGATATAAAAAGCTTTACAGATAAGCAAAAGCTAAGAGTTCAACATTACTAAACCAGCTTTGCAACAAATGTTAAAGGAACTTCTTTAGATGAAGAAAAAAGTCACAACTAGAAACAAGGAAATTGCAAAAGGAAAAGGCTCACCAGTAAAGGTAAACATAAGGTAAACATACAGTGAAGATAGCAAATTATTCACACACAAAGCTAGTGAGGTTAAGAGGCAAAAGTAATAAAAACCAGCTTTATCTACAACAATTAAGGGAAACACAAGATAATTAGATGTAAAATAAGATATCAAAAATGGAATACATTTATTTTTAAGAGTTTATTTCATAAGAAACTGGCAACTTTTGGGTGTTGATATTTGAAATACAGAAGGTAGGAAAATAAAATGAGCTAAACAGTAAATTTAGGGTTAGTCATTAGTTGCTTCTTTTATGCAATAACTGAAAGAGAAGCTCAACAGTCACATAGCATATAATTAAAGTAACTTATGTCAGCACATTCCTGTATAAGACATGGTTGGAGAACTTCAATAACAATTGAACTGGTAAAAACATTTTTTAGATTTATGTTCTGGCTTTATTGGCATATGGAGACTAGGGGCAAGAGAAGAAGGTGACGACAGAGGATGAGATGGCTGGATGACATCACTGACTCGATGGACGTGAGTCTAAGTGAACTCCCGGAGTTGGTGATGGACAGGGAGGCCTGGCGTGCTGCAATTCATGGGGTAGCAAAGAGTCGGATTGAGCGACTGATCTGATCTGATCTGATCTGATACTTTCTTTATATCAAAATCTTTTCTTTTATAAATAACATACTAAAATTTTTTAATTATTTGGTATCACCTTGTTTAAGAATAAATATTATTTATCCATCTTAAAAGAGAGCAGAGTATGCACAAATCTAATTGATATAACCCACTAGTCATTTGAATCTGGTGTTATATAAATAAATGAATGAATGAAATGTCATTGCTTTATACATTCATCCTACAAACCTATATTGACTGCACACTTTGAGTGAATCATCTGACAAGGTATCAGATGAATACATAAATGAATAAAGATGCTAAATAAAATAGATTAAAAATACTCATATAAGGCAGTAAATGGAGTAAATGATGTAGAATGAAACAATGAATCTTAATACCACCCATGGGCAGATTTCACCTGTGAAGAACTTTCAAGCATCTAGAATAAAATAAGTAAAACTGATTATCATGTGATCTACATTTTGGTATAAAATTATAAATTGTTTATTTTAATCTGTGATTATATTCCTTCTACATTTTTGGAGTTAAAATATCCCATATTAAATAAAATGATGACTTTTAAAATTATTCTTACCCGACAAACTTAAATATTGGATATGCATGATTCTGACGTTATTTTAATGACATATTGCACTATGAAATTTGAGTGTTGGAACAATTGATACAGATCAAGAACTAGGGGACTGAGTTTAGGAAATTTGGTTTGAATGATGTAATGAAATTTCCCTGTTCAAGAGTAACTAGGAAATTTCCTGTTTTTTATATCCTTCCCTCCTTTTCACATTCTCAATTCTAGGAATAGTTTATTCTTCCATAAAATGCAGGCAAGAGATGTCCATGTATGCTTGTATGTAAGTTTTAGGGGTAGAGCAGGGTAGGGCTGAAGAGGGAATTGGCAATTAAATGTCTGGATCATGAAATGTTACTCTGCATGCAACATAAATAGAAAGAGCTGATATGATAATAATTGAGCATGTATTCTCAACATATTGGGAATTAAATTTTCATAGAAAATATAAATATATATTTTATCGCTGTAATTGTATTGAATTGAGCATACATTAAAAAATCAAGATGGTTTTTTTAAAAGGGAAACATGCTTAGTAAGAATGCTGATTATGCCACAAAACATAGGTACAACAAGTCCATTCTTCTTAAAAACTTGAATATTTGGCTTTCTTAATTGGTTAGTCTATCACATATATGTATATATATTTTTTCAATGTTAAGGGGAATATTTTTGCTGTTGTTCAGACAGTTCCCTTCTGAATATGTCTCTTTGAGGCTACACATATAAACAGTATTGAACTGGACAAAGGAAACTGACATAATAATCATAAAATTATTTACAAATAAATAATAAAGGTAATGACATCATTAATCACTATAAATTTGGCAACAACTTATTTGGTTTTGCACACAAAGAAATAGATATTAAGCAGCTCATACTATGTCACATGGATAGACTATGGGTACTGAGTGACTTTAGAAAAAATAAATCATGTGGTCTAAGTCTTCTTTAGAAAAAAAATATAGTCTGTGCTTGGAAATCTCTAAGATTCATTTTGAGGTTGCAAATGTTTTAATTCTTAATTTTGGCTTAAAAAAGATTTCTTTCTAATTTTCTTTGAAGATATGACCTTTTACTCACAATGCAAGAAAGTTAATTAAGCTCACATCTTACATGCTAATTTGAATTTCCAATTGCAATTTATTGCATCTGAGGTAGAAGGGATACAAACGGTCAATGAGTTTGATCAAATATCTGGATTATTTACAGAATATAGTCAAGGGAAATAATATTTCATAGCCTGTGGAGTGGTACATGTCAAAAATTAATACTTTAAAATAATATACAACAAGAGTATTAAATACCATGATGTATATAGTTGGAAAAACAAAGCTCTACTTTGATTTTATTGTAAAAAGAAGAAAACACATGCCTCCCTTCAGATTATAGGGAGCAGTGAGTGGAGGGTAACATAGTACAAACTGTAGAAAGAATTTTAACCTGCAAGGTTCACTTAGTTTTTCTTCTGTGTATGTAAAGGAAGCCTTTGAGGCAAATGATTCTGTTACTCAGCAAAATTGTTTTGGAACTTATTAGTCACATGTCAGCGGCAGGTGACTACCAGCAGGGGTAACTGCAACCACTCTTCAGAACAATGTAAAGCACTACCTGTGCTTGGGGAAAGGAAATTTCAACAGATGATAATGTGTGTAGAACTATATCCCTTTTCATTAATGTAGATTTGGTCTATATTATCTCTAAAAATCACGGTTTATTTTGGAGGGTGTGTTTGTGGGTGTGCGTGTGTGCGTGTGTATGCATGTGTGGTGTGCACGCATGTAAACACTCAAAGGTCCCCAAAATGTAAGATGAGATAATTAAGAGGTAGAATAAAGCACGAAGAGGTAAAAAGAAAGTTTATTTTTGCTGATTTTTCCCATTTTTTGAAAGCAAGAATTCAATACCTGCCAAAAAGATCATTCTTTGAAAAAGGTTTGAGGAATTGTTTTAAGGTCAGGGTTTATAAACTATCCATTTTGTGATCTGAACATAATCCCGCAATTATTTAGACTTAGATATCTATCTAATTGGATTTCATGTTTATTATATAGTCTCTTTTTACTGTGATTTAATCAGTTTTAGAGTTTTGAAAGTTTTCATTTCCCTTTGGTGAAAAAATATTTATGATCCATTAGCATTACTTTTTTTATTTGTATTTATCTGTGTGCTATTCACTAATCTCTAGGTTCTCTTCTATTTAAGAATATGTATACACTGCCTCTGGATTTGAAGGACAGCTTTGGAAGGCAGGAAATTCTTTGTTCTTTCCCTCTGAAGTGTGGGTGTCCTCAGATGGTGTAGATGTTCCTCTTCTACCTTGTGGCACTCCCTGGATGTTGCTATGGAGATAATCTGGTACCCAATTCATTCTGGGGGACTCTCTCTTACTGTCTGAATTCCTAGATGAGTCTTTATTCATGAAGTTTGATGATTTCAAGAAGATAGGCCTTGACGAGAGTATTCTATATCAATTTTTCCTGGATTTGTTCCACTTCTCAGTGCAGATTCAATTTTTTCTTTATTTCAGAACATTTTTATTCTGGCATATAATTAAATGTACATATTAAACTGTGTTTTCTTATGTGGGGGCTTCCCTGGTAGAGACACCAAGAATGTATATTTGAGTTTTCCTTTTCTGGTTTTTATATATGCAATCTTCTTCATAATTATATTTTTCAATAAAGGCTGTATGAGAAATGTTATACTAAAAAATGTGCCTCTGCTTATATTAGGTCAATCTTTCCAAGTACATGCTGGATCATGTTACTTGCTTACGCCATTAGTTTCCAACAGCTTACCATCCTCTTTGGGATGTATCTACATTTTTTTTTTTTTAACACAAGCTCCCCATCTCCTTTTCTGCTTTTATCTCACAATATTTGCCCCAAGATAGCTACGCAAGCCCCATTACTTATGAATGCTCACATGTGCTATGATCTTTTTCCTTTTGTCTCTGAATATTTACAAATACATATCAGATACACTTTTCCTGGTTTATTCTTAGGTATAATTTTTATTTTGAGAAAATTTTAAAAGCATAGCAAATTAAAAAACAATACAGTGTTTGCTTTCTTTATGCAGATTCAGCTATTGTGAAAATTCAATCATACTGTTAAAATATTGTTTAATAAATGAAATAAAACTCACAAAGATGGCATTCTATTTTTCCCCAGTCACATGTCAGTCCAATCCCCCCTCCTTGCTTCTTTCTTTCCCATTTGCATACACTCTTGATAATGAATTTGGTTCTCATCTTTTAAGTCCTTTACATGTGTGTGTACATGTGTTTGTATGTATCCAAGGACGCATGCAGTATTGCTTTGTTTTTTAAAAATTATATAAATGGTATCTAATTATATAAAAACCTTGAAAATTGCTTTATTAAATCCAATTATGCTTTTGAGACTTACTTATAATATCATATTTCTCTTTGACTTTGATTTTATTTACTTATTTTTAAACCTTTTTAAAATCTGGGAAAACTCACATTTAGGTCTAAAAATGCTTAATATCATTATAATAAACTCTAATTAACCACTTTACCATCACTATAAGATTCTACTAAAATAATTTTTGCTCATTTAAATGACTCCCCTTCATCTCTGAAGAAGTATTTTAGGACACAGTAGAATATATCTAGGACCATCACCTGTACATTGTTTCTTAAAATTTAACCTGAAGTGTATTTTAAGATCATTGATAGCAAAATTGAAACCCAACTCTAGAAGTGAAGGAGGAAATGATTAATTTAACAGATAAATTCCCTTTAATAATTTCTCCTGGCCTTTTGTTTTGTCTTATTTAATTGTGTTTCACTGAAGACCCATCTGGGTGTATGTATGAAGTAATAGAAATTATTTATACAGTTGCAGAGACCTGCCTGTATGTGATAAGCACACTTACTGAGTTTGTACATTATTTCTGCAGTGGGAAAAGAGTCAGCTCAAGTCATATCTAATTAAAAATGAAACTCCCCAAAGAAATATGCATAGTATTAAATTCTATTTTTTCATAAGTGCAATGAAAATTAAATAACTAAATTAGTATATACACTCTGGAGTCCATCTATCCATCAAAATAATTGTTTTTCCTTCTCTTTATTACTTTAGTAATCAGTCTCTAGTAAGTAACTGACCTACTGTATCAGTGAAGTGTATACTTGAAATATTTTTTTCTACAATGAAATGATGGAATTTTATGATAATTTAGTGCTTTTCATCTGATCTGTCCAATTAAGATATTGATGTGGAGAGAAGGTTTGGAAAATTCCAGAACCAGTATTAGTTGGCATGTCTAACTGATGGCATGTTTGGGTAGCTAGCAAATTGAATCCTTCCAAACACTACAGCAGGGTCTTTACTTCTCAATACTCATACAATAAGAACTCTATTGCCAGAAATGCATCTTCTATTTGCATACCATGCTATCCTAAGTTGTCAGTCATCTCTTTGGTCAATGTAGAGATTAGGGGGGTACCATGTTTATCGTTTTGCAGCTCCTACCTATAGATTTAGTATCTTTTATCTAATGAGTTAGACCAGAGTTTCTCAACCTCAGCACCCTTGCCATTTCAGACTGGATAATACTTGGTTGCAAGTATTGGGGTTTGGGAAAGGGAATGTGCTATGTTTAGTAGGATATTTATCAGAGTCTCTGATTTGCACTCACTAGATGCTAGTAACACCTCACTCCCAATCATGACCAACAAAATGTCTTCGGGCATTATTCAATGACATCTGGGAGGGGAGAGGAGGCAACATTAGGTCCAACTGAGAATCACAGTCCTAACCAGGACTACCATCATCTGTTGTTGTTGTTGTCCAGTTGCTAAGCTGTGTTTGACTCTTTACAACCCCATGAATTGTAGCCCACCAAGCGCCACTGTCCACGGGATTTCCAATGGGAGAATACTGGAGTGGGTTGCCATTTCCTTCTCCAGGGGATCTTTCCGATCCAGGGATTGAAGCTGCATCTCCTGCTTGGTAGGCAGATTCTTTTTTTTTTTTTTTTTTTTTTATATGAATTTGCTTTATTTTTTAAGTGCTCAATTAAGATTTTACAATATGTATTTTTTATCTTAATTTAGTCCACCTTCAAATAATAATGTACCACACCCCTTAAGAACCTTGCCACAGAATGTTTCCACTTTTTATGTCCTGTTCTTTGTGTTATTATTGTCATGCACTTTTTAAAAATGTTTTTATTTATTTTTATTATTCTTTTTTTCTTTTTAATTTTTTTTTAACCTGAAGGATAAATGCTTTACAGAATTTTGTTGTTTTCTGTTAAATCTCAACATGAATCAGCCATAGGTATACGTATATCCCCTCTCTTTTGAACATCCTTCCCATCTCCCTTTCCATCCTACCGCTTTAGGTAGATACAGAACCCCTGTTTGAACTTCCTGAGCCATACAGCAAATTCCCATTGGCTATCTATTTTACAAATGGTAATGTAAGTTTCCATGTTACTCTTTCCATACATCTCACCCTCTTTCCATCCATCTCACTCTTTCCATACATCCTTCCCTCTCCCCATGTCCACAAATCTATTCTCTATGTCTGTTTCTCCATTGCTGACCTGTAAGTAAATTCTTCAGTATCATTTTTTCTAGATTCCATATATGTTGTGTTAGAATACGATATCTATCTTTCTCTTTCTGACTCACTTCATTCTGTATAATAGGTTCTAGGTTCATCCATCTCATCAGAACTGACTCAGATGCATTCCTTTTTATGGCTGAGTAATATTCCATTGTGTATATGTACCACAACTTCTTTATCCATTCATCTGTCGATGGACATCTAGGTAGCTTTCATGTTCTAGCTATCGTAAATAGAGATACAATGAACAATGGGATACATGTGTCTTTTTCAATTTTTGTTTCCTCACGGTATATGCCTAGGAGTCAGATGGGTGGGTCATGGGTGGTTTTATTCTAGGTTTTTAAGAAATCTCCATACTGTCTTCCATAGTGGCTGTATCAATTTACATTCCCACCAACAGCGCAAGAGCATTTCCTTTTCCCCAAACCCTCTCCAGCATTTATTGTTTGTAGACTTTTTGATGATGGCCATTTTGACCAGTGTGAGGTGACATCTCATTGAGGTTTTGATTTGCATTTCTCTAATAATGAGCAATGTTGAGCATCTATTCATGTGTTTGTTAGCCATCTGTATGTCTTCTTTGGAGAAATGTTTGTTTAGGTCTTTCCCCACTTTTTGATTGGGTTGTGTTTTTCTGTCATTGAGTTGTATGAGCTGCTTGCATATTTTGGATATTAATCCTTTGTCAGCTGTTTCATTTGCTATTATTTTCTCCTATTCTGAGGGTTGTCTTTTCACCTTGCTTTAGTTTTCTTTGCTGTGCAAAAGCTTTTAAGTTTAATCAGGTCCTACTTTTTTACTTTTGTTTTTATTTCTGTTACTCTAGGAGGTGGGTACAGAGGATCTTGCTTTGATTTATGTCATTGAGTGTTCTGCCTATGTTTTCCTTTAAGAGTTTTATAGTTTCTGGTCTTACATTTAGGTCTTTAATCCATTGAGCTTATCTTTGTGTATGGTGTTAGGAAGGGTTCTTTTCCAGAACCATTTACTGAAGAGGCTGTCTTTGTCATGTTGTATATTCTTATCTCCTTTGTCAAAAATAAGGTATGCATAGGTGCATAGGTTTGTTTCTGGGCTTTCTATCTTGTTCCATTGGTCTATATTTCTGTTTTTGTGCCAGTACCACACTGTCTTGATGACTGTAGCTTTGTAGTCAAATATGACGTCAGGAAGGTTGATTCTTCCAGCTCCATTCTTCTTTCTCAAGATTGCTTTGGCTATTCAGTGTCTTTTGTATTTCCATATGGATTGTGAAAGTCTTTTGTTCTAGTTCTGTGAAAAATGTCATTGGTAATTTGATAGGGATGGCATTGAATCTGTAGATTGCGTTTGGTGGTATAGTCATTTTCACAATATTGATCCTTCCTACCCAGGAACATGGACTACCTGTCCATCTGTTTATGTTGTATTTGATTTCTTTCATCAGTTCAGTTCAGTTGCCCAGTCGTGTCCGACTATTTGCAACCCCATGAACTGCAGCATGCCAGGCCTCCCTGTCCATCACCAACTACTGGAGTTCACTCAAACTCATGTCCATCAAGTCGGTGATGCCATCCAGCCATCTCATCCTCTGTCGTCCCCTTCTCCTCCTGCCCCCAATCCCTCCAAGCATCAGGGTATTTTCCAATGAGTTAACTCTTTGCATGAGGTGGCCAAAGTACTGGAGTTTCAGCTTTAGCATCATTCCTTCCAAAGAACACCCAGGACTGATCTCCTTTAGAATGGACTGGTTGGATCTCCTTGCAGTCCAAGGGATTCTCAAGAGTCTTCTCCAACACCACAGTTCAAAAGTATCAATTCTTCGGCACTCAGCCCTCTTCACAGTCCAACTCTCACATCCATACACGACCACAGGAAAAACCATAGCCTTGACTAGACAGACCTTTGTTGGCAAAGGAATGTCTCTGCTTTTGAATATGCTACCTAGGTTGGTAATAACTTTCCTTCCAAGGAGTAAGCATCTTTTAATTTCATGGCTGCAGTCACCATCTGCAGTGATTTTGGAGCCCCCCAAAATAAAGTCTGACACTGTTTCCACTGTTTCCCCATCTGTTTCCCATGAAGTGATGGGACCAGATGCCATGATCTTCATTTTCTGAATGTTGAGCTTTAAGCCAACTTTTTCATTCTCCTCTTTCACTTTCATCAAGAGGCTTTTTAGTTCCTCTTCACTTTCTGCCATAAGGGTGATGTCATCTGCATATCTGAAGTTATTGATATTTCTCCCGGCAATCTTGATTCCAGCTTATGCTTCCTCCAACCCAGCATTTCTCATGATGTACTCTGCATAGAAGTTAAATAAACAGGGTGACAATATACAGCCTTGACATACTCCTTTTCTTATTTGGAACCAGTCTGTTGTTCCATGTCCAGTTCTAACTGTTGCTTCCTGACTTGCATATAGGTTTCTCAAGAGGCAGGTCAGGTCATCTGGTATTCCCATCTCTTTCAGAATTTTCCACAGTTTATTGTGATCCACACAGTCAAAGGCTTTGGCATAGTCAATAAAGCAGAAATAGATGTTTTTCTGGAACTCTCTTGCTTTTCCCATGATCCAGCAGATGTTGGCAATTTGATCTCTGGTTCCTCTGCCTTTTCTAAAACCAGCTTGAACATCTGGAAGTTCACAGTTCATGTATTGCTGAAGCCTGGCTTGGAGAATTTTGAGCATTACTTTACTAGTGTGTGAGATGAGTGCAATTGTGCAGTAGTTTGAACATTCTTTGGCATTGCCTTTCTTTGGAATTGGAATGAAAACTGACCTTTTCCAGTCCTGCGGCCACTGCTGAGTTTTCCAAATTTGCTGGCATATTGAGTGTAGCACTTTCACAGCATCATCTTTCAGGATTTGAAATAGCTCAACTGGAATTCCATCACCTCCCCTAGCTTTGTTTGTAGTGATGCTTTCTAAGGCCCACTTGACTTTTCTTTCATCAATGTCTTATAATTTTCTGTGTACAGTTCTTTTGTCTCCTTAAAAGTGAAAGTGAAAGTGAAAGTGAAGTCGCTCAGTCGTGTCCAACTCTTTGTGACCCCGTGGACTATAGCCCACCAGGGTCCTCTGTCCATGGGATTCTCCAGGCAAGAATACTGGAATATTCCTTCTCCAGGGGATCTTCCCGACCCAGGTCTCCTGCATTGCAGGGAGATGCTTTAACCTTGAGCCAAGTTTATTCCTAGATATTCAATTATTTTTGTTGCAATGGTGAATGGGATTGATTCTTTAATTTCTCTTTCTGATTTTTCATTGTTAGTATATAGAAATGCTAGTGATTTCTCTGTATTGATTTTGTATCCTGCAACTTTGCTAAATTCACTGATTAGCTCTAGTAATTTTCTGATACTATTTTTAGGGTTTTCTGTGTATAGTATCATGTCATCTGCAAACAGTGAGAGCTTTACTTCTTTGTTGCTGATCTGAATTCCTTTTCTTTCTTTTACTTCTCTGATTGCTGTGGCTAGGACTTCTAGATCTGTTGAATAATAGTGGTGAAAGTGGACATCCTTGTCTTGTTCCTGATCTTAGGGGGAATGCTTTCAGTTTTTCACCATTGAGAATAATGTTTTTTGTAGGCTTATCATATATGACCTTTACTATGTTGAAGTAGGTTCCTTCTTTGCTCATTTTCCAAAGAGTTTTAATCATAAATAGGTGCTGAAATTTGTCAAAAGCTTTTTCTGCATCTATTGAAATGATCATATGGTTTTTATCTTTCAATTTGTAAATATGGTATATCACATTGATTGATTTGCATATATTGAAGAATCCTTGCATTCCTGGAATAAACCAACTTGATCATGGTATATGAGCTTTTTGATGTATTGCTGAATTCTGTTTGCTAAAATTTTGTTGAATATTTTTGTATCTATGTTCATCAGTAATATTGGCTGTAGTTTTCTTTTTTTGTGTTGTCTTTGTCTGGTATCAGGGTCGTGGTGGCCTCATAGAATGAGTTTGGAAGTATTCCTTATTCTGCAATTTTTGGAAAGAATTTTAGAAGAACAGGCATTAAGTCTTTTCTAAATGTTTGATAGACTTCTGTGAAGCCATCTGGTCCTGGGCTTTTGTTTTTGGGGAGATTTTTTTTATCACAGCTTCAATTTCAGTGCTTATAATTGAGTTGTTCATGATTTCTATTTCTTCCTAATTCAGTCTTGGAAGATTGAACTTTTCTAGGAATCTGTCCATTTCTTCCAGGTTATCCATTTTATTGCCATATTGTTGTTAATAATAGTCTCCTATAATCCTTTGTATTTCTGCATAGTCTGTTGTAACCTCTTCTTTTTAATTTCTAATTTTGTTGATTTGATTCTTCTCTTTCTTTTTCTTGATGAATCTGGCTAAAGGTTTGTCAATTTTGTTTATCCTCTCAAAGAACCAACTTTTATTTTTATTAATCTTTACCTTTGTTTCTTTTTTATTTCTTTTTCATTTTTTTTCTGCTCAGATCTTTATGATTTCTTTCCCTGTAATTTTTTTTTGTTCTTCTTTTTACAGTTGTTTTACGTATAAAGTTAAGTTGTTTATTTGATGTTTTTCTTGTTTCTCGAGGTAGGATTGTATTGCTATAAACTTCCCTCTTAGAACTGCTTTTGCTGCATCTCATAGGTTTTGAGTTGTCATGTTTTCATTGTTGTTTTTTTCTAGAATTTTTTTGATTTCCCTTTTGATTTCTTCCGTAACCCATTGGTTATTTAGAAACGTGTTGTTTAATCTCCATGTGTTTGTGTTTCTCACAGTTTTTTTTCTTATAATTGATATCTAGTCTTGTAGCATTGTGTTCAGAGAAGAAGCTTGATATGATTTCAATTTTCTTAAATTTACTGAGATTTGATTTGTGACCCAAAATGTGGTCTATCCTGGAGAATGTTCCATGTGCACTTGAGAAGGTGTATTCTTCTGCATTTGGATGGAATGGCCTGAAGATATTGATGAGATCCATCTCATCTAATGTATCATTTAAGACTTGTGTTTCCTTATTAATTTTCTGTTTTGATGATCTGTCCACTGGTGTGAGTGGGGTGTTAAAGTGTCCTACTATTATTGTGTTACTGTCATTTTCTCCTTTTATGTCTGTTAGAGTTTGTCTTATGTATTGAGGTGCTCCTGTGTTGGGTGCATAGATATTCACAATTGTTATCTTCCTCTTGGAATGATCCCTTGAACATTATGTAGTGTTCTTCCTTATCTCTTGTAATGTTCTTTATTTTAAGGCCTTTTTTTTTTCTGTCTGATATGAGGATTGTTACTCCAGCTTTCTTTTGCTTCTCATTTGCATGGAATATATTTTTCCATCCTCTCACTTTCAGTCTATGTGTCTTTAGGTCTGAAGTGGGTTTCTTGTAGACAGCATATATATGGGTCTTGCTTTTGTATGCATTCAGCCAGTCTGTGTCTTTTGATTGGAATATTTAATCCATTTACATTTAAAGTAATTACTGATATATATATTCCTATTGCCATTTTAGTAATTTTTTTTTGTAGATTCTTTTTCTTCTCTTGTATTTCTTATGACTATATATGTATGATTTATATAAGTATCTTATAACTATATAGGGCTTCCCTGGGGGCTCAGAGGTTAAAGAGTCTGCTTGGAATGCAGGAGACCTGGGTTTGATCCCTGGGTCGGGAAGATCCCCTGGAGAAGGAAAATGGCAACTCACTCCAGTACTCTTGCCTGGAGAATCCCATGGAGGGAGGAGCCTGGTAGGCTACAGTCATGGGGTTGCAAAGAGCCGGACAGGACTTCACTTTCGCTTTCTATGACTATATAAGTATCTTGTATAACTATATGAGTCCGTTTAACATTTGTTGTAAAGCTAGTTTGATGGTAGTGTATTCTCTTAACTTTTGCTTGTCTGAAATTCTTTTTATTTCTCCATCAGTTTTGAATGAGATCCTTGCCAGATACAGTAATCTTGGTTGTAGATTTTTCACTTTCAGTACTTTAAATATACCCTGCCATTCCCTTCTGGCCTGCAGTTTCTGCTGAAAGATCAGCTGTTAAGCATATGGAGTTTCCCTTGCATGTTACTTGTTTCTTTTCCCTTGCTGCTTTTAATATTCTTATTTAGTCTTTGTTAGTTTGATTAGTATGTGTCTTGGAGTGTTTCTCCTTGGGTTTATCCTATATGGGACTCTTTGTGCCTCTTGGACTTGATTATTTCCTTTTCTGTATTGGGGAAATTTTCAACTATAATCTCTTCAAAAATTTTCTCATACCATTTCTCTTTCTCTTCTTCTTCTGGGACCCCTATAATTCAAATATTGGTGCATTTGATATTGTCCCAGAGGTCTCTGAGACTATCTTCAATTCTTTTCATTCTTTTTACTTTATTCTGCTCTTCAGAAGTTATTTCCATCATTTTATCTTCCAGCTCACTGATGCATTCTTCTGCTTCAGATACTTTGATATTGCTTCCTTCTAGAGTATTTTTAATTTCAGTAATTGTGTTGTTTGTCTCTGCATGTTTATTCTTTAATTCTTCTAGGTCTTTGTTAATTCTTGCATTTTCTCCATTTTATTTTCAAGATTTTTGATAATCTTTACTATCATTATTCTGAATTCTTTTTCGGGTAGCTTGCCTATTTCCTCTTCATTTATTTGGACTTCTGTGCTTCTACTTTATTCCTTCATTTGCATAGTATTTCTCTGCCTTTTCATTATTTTTCTTTTTAATTTATTGTGTTTGAGGTCTCCTTTTCCAGGACTTCAAGGTTGAATTCTTTCTTTCTTTTGGTTTCTGCCCTCCTAAGGTTTGTCCAGTGGTTTGTGTAAGCTTTGTATAGGGTGAGTTTTGTGCTGAGTTTTTGTTTGTTTGCTTGTTTTTGCTCTGATAGGTAAGACTGAGTGAGGTGGTAATCCTGTCTGCTGATGAATGGGTCTGTACTTTTGTTTTGTTTGTTGTTTAGATGAGTTGTCCTGCACAGGGTGCTACTGGTGGTTGGGTCATGCAGGGTCTTTTATCCCAGTGATTTCCTTTGTTTGAGTTCTCACTATTTGATAACCCCTAGGGTTAGTTCTCTGGGTCTTGGAGTCAGTGCTCCCATTCCAAAAGCTCAGGGCTTGATTTCTTTTGGTTATTAAGTGTCTAGCCTTTCCTCATGCAAACCTCTCCACTTCTTTCTGCTGTACTTTTGATGGGCAGTGCTGCTGGTCTTGATTGGAGCATTTTGTGCTGTCACAGTCAGATGGTGGTTGGGGCTGCCATGACTGAGATGACTTCCTCACACTGCTGGCAGTTCAGGCTATTGGCTGGAACTGGAGAGCCTCTTTTGTCCTCCAAGTGGCTAAGATTTTCAGCACAAGGCAGCTGAGTCCCAAAAAGAAGTATGCCAGCTTATCAAGCACCAATGTGCAGGCCACTTATCCAGGGGGATTCTTCACCACTGAGCCCCAGGGAAGCCCCCTGCCACCTTCTACTATCTCTAAATTTAGTCTTCCATATTTGGGCAAAACTCATATTTGGGATATACTTCAATTTGATCTTGAGGCCATATTGCCTCTATTGCTGTGGTTAAATTAAGGTTAGATGAAGAAGTGTATTCTTTTATATAATATTTTATTTGAAATAAAAAATATTAAATATATGTTTCTATCCTTGAGTCCCAATTCCAAAAAGTTGAACTCTTGTAGCTGTTTCTTTTGATATTTCCCTTCATATTTTCAAAATCAGAAGATGGATGCTGCATGCAATTGAACTAAAAGATACAGCTTTTGCTTCTTGGAAATAATGAAGCAGTGAGAGCACATCTGTTAGAGGTTGGAAAGCTGGAATCCTTGTTATACCAGGTAAAATATTTAGTAGAATTGTGGCCTATGATATCCTGAAAGATAGATAAACAATGGACTATATAAGATATAGAAAATATTGATAATGTTGCATGTGATCTTTTAAACATTTTTATATAGAGAAGGTGAAATATAAGTAAGTCTATTTGTAAGTTTTTTCTACATGTAGCTCGCAAAGTTAGCTGAGCAAGAGTTGGATATACTGGGATCTCAAATGTTTTAAAAAAACAACAACAGCAGATGAATTCTGTTTCTTTAACTGAAACAAGTGTATTGCTCAGCCTGTATTGCTCAGCCAGTAATATGTGCTCAAAGATTGTATGAGTAAGACTGACCTCACACTCAAACCTATTGTTTCACAAGAGTGGGTGATGGGTAGAATTCAGGGGCCAGTAAATAAAAGATCAGAGTTATTAAATCTATAAACTATATTTATAGAAAATATGATAAAACTAGACAGCATATTAAAAAGCAGAGGCATCACTTTGCAGACAAATGTTCATGTAGTCAGAACTAATTTAATATGATTTTTCCAGTAATCATATATTGATGTGAGAGTTAGTTCATAAAGAAGGCTGAGAGCTGAAGAATTGATGCTTTCAAATATGGTGCTGGAGAAGACTCTTGAGAGTCCCTTGAACAGCAAGGAGATCAAATCAGTCAATTCTAAAGGAAATAAACTCTGAGTATTCATTGGAAGGACTGATACTGAAGCTGAAGCTCTAATACTTTGGCCACCTGATGTGAAGAACTGACTCATTGGAAAAGACCCTGATGCTGGAAAAGATTGAAGGCAAGAAGAGAAGGAGCCGACAGAGTTTAGATGGTTAGATAGTATTACCAATACGAATTTGAGCAAACTCTGGGAGATAGTGAAGGACAGGGAAGCTTGTCATGCTGCAGTTCATGGGATCACAAAGAGTCAGACGCAGCTTAGTGACTGAACAATAAGAAGAGAGAATATGGTTTGTGTTTATCCAATACAGAATTGACCACAAGCAAAGTGATTTGATTTAATTTAATTTAATACTTTGGCCACATGATGCAAAGAACTCACACATTTGAAAAGACCCTTGGGAAAGATTGAAGGAGGGAGGAGAAGGGGATGACAGAGGATGAGATGGTTGGATGGCATTACTGACTCAATGGACATGAGTTTGAGTAAACTCTGGGAGTTGGTGATGGACAGGGAGGCCTGGCGTGCTGCAGTCCATGGAGTCACAAAGAGTCAGACATGACTGAGTGACTGAACTGAACTGAAAGTGATTTAATTTCCATTAAGTCCTAGAGGCAATTAGACTGCCTGAAATGCCACAAGCTTGATTTACAGAAGTTGGCATCAGATCACCTCTAAGACAACCTCCAGATTTCCCAAATTCCACATGAGAAAAAGTTCTACAATTATAATGTAACCTCTAAGGGACACAGGGCAATGCCAACCCTAGTCAAGTTGCTGGTCAGTTGATTAATTGAGAAACTTCCTCCACTGACAAAGAATGGTGCTTTGGTGATTCCTGTTAGAGTGTTTGTTAGTTGCTCAGTCGTGTCCAACTCTTGAAAATGCTATCGATATCCTATTCTTCCATTTTTCAAATGGAGGATTTTATTTCTACTTTACACAGACTGGTGATTCGTCTTTTATTTTTGGACCATTGATTCATGAAGAGCCATATCTAGATCTAAAGGACAGGGTTGCATATGATACAGGAATCCTGAACTTTGTTCTGAGTGCATTGACAGGATTGAATTTAGGAGCTACTTTTCTTGAGAACGGACTTTGCACAGATAGTGAGTACCCAAAAAGAACACTGGCAGGTTTCCACTGATCTCTCAAATATGCCTTTTCTCCTTTGTTAGTTTTGTGATTCTCAAGGTTAACAAGGCCCCAAGCCACTAGAATAAACAATTAATTCACCATCCTCCCTTGCAGCTGTGTTTGGCCATGTAACCATGTTTGATGCATGCACTTTCTGGCATATGCTCTTAAAAGGAAGATGTATCAGTTGTTTCTTCTTCTCCTCCCAGCTCTTCACTGGTTTGTTGTAGATGAGATCAGAGGCCATCTGATACAAAGTGAATGATGACAACATCCTGTGGAAAGAAAGTACTAGATACACGAAAAACCTCAGTCCTCATCACCTTTTCTGAACAAGTTGTATCAGTACTGGCTTTTATTTAAGAGAGTAAGCACTTCTCTTCTGTGTAAATCACTGTTAATTTTTAGTCTCTGTCACCTTCAGCTAAACTTTTGTTGTCATTAAAATACACCTGTTATACATAACTGTTTCTTCGGACTCTGATGATCCTTGAATATCCGTTCATATTTTAGGGCAAAGTACTAAAAAATTAAGTGATAACCTCCTTCTTTGGGGTGACCAAATGTAAAGAGCAGAACTTTTGATCAATTAGGTCACTTCAGTCAAAAAGGAGTACTGAATCTTCTGCCCAACTTAGTAGTGGAGTATAAATTAAACACTTGACAGCCAGTATTTTCAGAGTGTGTCCAAATAATGGGGCTGAGGACAGGGTTGTTCACTCTTCTGTATATATTATTTCACATAGTCTTCCTAATTTTAGTTATGTCCTCTCTCTCTTCTCAGCTGAGCATACTCCCCAGTCCAAAACCTCATTGAATTTTTCCAGTTAGTACTTTTTCTTTATTTTTGATGTTTGAGGAATGGGTTGTTGTATTGCTACAGAGAACTGAACTTGCTTAAATAATCTTCCTGTTTTCAATGAAACCAGTGTGTACATCTATCTTCAGAGGTGTCTGGTGCCTCTAACACACGAGTTCTTTTTGATGTCCTGTTTCATAACTCGCTCACAGTTTGTTATCTCTTACTTTCCTGGAAACTCAGAGTTCAATCAGAGAGGTAGAACAATGGGATGATTATGTATATTATATATGTTAAAAGTTGTTACAGGAATTTGATCTTACACAGTTGTGTGAACTTGTAAAGTTGTGTCTTCATGGTTCTTGTCTGTGACTCTGATGTTGAAATTTGAGGTCCATAGTTAAGGCAATCAGGGAGGAAAGATGGCTGCAATGCAGGGGACAGCGAGAACAATTTGGAAGTGACAAACATGAGCTCAGACTCACATGGACAGACCAACACCTTGTCAGGTCCTTTTATCCCTTTTCTTAGTAGTGTATGTCCCATAGATTTCAGGATCCTTCAGTCCTTGGGTCAGGAAGATTTCCTGGAGTAGGAAATGGCAACCTACTCTAGTATTCTTGCCTGGGAAATTCCTGGTGGGCTATAGTCCATGGGGTCACAAAGAATTGGACCCAAATGAGCAACTGAACACACACACAAACACACAGGACTGGCTCAGGAATCAGAGAAAGTGAAGGAGACTCCAGAGGAATGTAGACCAGCTACAGGCTTGGCCATTACTTAAGCCATGAGGTCAGTCAAAAAATAAGTGACAGAATGTGTGAGCTACAAAGTGGTTGTCACTTCACTTCTGCTCTGTACATCTCCCACAACAATCTCTCTTATGATCAACCCACCCAAATTAGAAACATAGCAAAAAAGTGGGGATGTAGTCCAGCCAGGCCAAGTTACAGATTAACCAAAATGGATCAAGGAAAACTGAAGCTGAAATCTTATCCCTTCAGTGCTTGTTAATTTCCATATCCTCCCCATCCTCATACTGATTTTCACCTTTCTCTACAAAAGAGGAGGCTGATCTCTATCAACATCACACGGGCTCCCTTGCCTTCTGGCTTCTGATTGGGGGTTTGGCCAATTGGGTTGCTGGCCTGAGGAATGGGCAGATGATGAGAAAGGATGGAATAGCTATTTCACACACTTTCCATGTCTGGCTGTGACTCCTGCTGGGACTGTATTCCATGATGGTCACAACTGCTCTCCAGAGGCTCTTTCACATCCCCAGTTTCTTCCAAGCTTTGGAAACACCATTGGTCCCTCTTACCCTTCAGCCTAGGGCTAGAGGTGACTTTCTGTGGTCACCAGTCCCTTACTGTCTCCTTAACACTTCTGTCACAAGTCTAAATAGTTATTTCAATAAGTTTTCTTATTTAAGCTCTTGGTAATGTGTTGAGAATTTGTCTCCATTTATTTTCTATGATCTATTTGCATTTATTTCTTTCATTGGGTTTTTTTGGAGGATGTGTAAGTAAACATATGCTTATTTTCTCTAGAAACTTATTTTTTAAAATGTTCCCTAACAGTAAAATGAGAATTTTGTGACAGTTATAGATTTGAAAATTTATGATAAACTATTTTTTTCAGAATTCTCTGGTGATCCAGTGGCTAGGACTTTATGCTCTCACTACTGATATTTGATTGAAATTTGAGATTTGATTTGATTCGGTTTGGAATCAAACCAGGTTTGATTCCTGGTCATGGAAGGGTTTTATTTTACTGGCACAGCAAGCCAGTAAATATATATATGTATGTGTATGTATATGTATGTATATATATATATATATATATATTCCCCAAAATAGGTGCTAATGAGTAATATCTATATTTTTACACTGATTCCAATTTTAGGATTGCTGCTGTTAGTTGTTCAGTCGCTCAGTCCTGTCCAGCTCTTTGCGATCCCATGGACTGCAGCACAACAGACTTCCCTGTCCTTCACAATGTCCTGTAGTTTGCTCAAACTCATGTCCAATGAGTCGATGATGCCATCCAACCACCTCATCCTCCATCGCCCTTTTCTCCTCCTGCCTTCAATCTTTGCCAGCATGAGTCTTTTCCATTGAGTTGGCTGTTTGCATCATGTAGCCAAAGTATTGGAACTTCGGCTCCAGCATCAGTCCTTCCAATGAATATTCAGGGTTGATTTCCTTTACATTTGACTGGTTGGAGCTTCTTGCTGTCCAGGGGACTCACAAGAGTCTTCTCCCAGCATTTTATATGATGTACTCTGCATATAAATTAAATAAACAGGGTGACAATATACAGCCTTGGTGTACTCCTTTCCCAATTTTGAACCAGTCTGTTGTTCCATGTTCGGTTTTGACTGTTGCTTCTTGACCTGCATACAGATTTCTCAGGAGACAGGTAAGGTGGTCAGTATTTCCCTCTCTTTAAGAATTTTCCACAGTTGATTGTGATCCATACAATCAAACGCTTTAAGATAGTTAATTGCTATAGTCTGGCAGAGCTTCATTGCTGCTGTCTATACATCTCTGTGCTTTCATATTTGCTTAACTAAATGGACACTTTAATGGATCATACTATTCCCACCAGACAGAACATAACAATGGATCTTCATTCATTTCTGAATATGGAGAAACTAAGTATTTAATCAATTAATAAATGAATACACAGGATGGACATCCTCCCACCCTCCTGCCAACACACTACTTTTCTGTAGATTTTGCTTCTATCATTTGACAGATTGCTCATCTGTAGGGCCTCAAGAAAGATATGTTGAGTAGAGCAGAAGTTAGTGATCACAAAAAAACTAAACGTAAGGGAACTGTAATAACATTTGAAAACTTTCGGAAACATTTCTCTCTCCATTCTGTGCACCTTGAATTGTTGCTATCCTATTCCAGCACTCTCCCTGAATCCTTTTAACTGCTCTCAAAGACAGCTTCCAAACTTCCTGTAGGTTGTTACATGGTCTTGGAAAATTGACCTTTACTTGATCATTTCCAAGGAGAATAGAATGATTTTTGAGCAGTTTGATCTTTTCAAAAATGTTTCTTGAAGAGAGTGAAAGATATGAAGACAACTATTTGTAGCTTGAATGATTCTTGGCAGGTTTTCCTCTACTTCTCCAAATCTTCCACTTCCTTTCATTCCAAACATTATTGAAACCATTTAAATCCTCGTGAGTTTAATCAGAAATAGTGAATTAATTTTGGTTTCACTCAACCAAACAGGCAGCATCTAGGTCCCCCTTTCTTTTGTTTCTTTTCTTTTTTTTTTCTTTCTAATGAGTACATTTTGTGTGTTTCATTCTTTCTATGAGCAGGTCAAGGTGCTCTCTTCCATTATTAAGATTTAGATTAATAGAATGTTTTGAATCTGATTATTAAAAGCCACTGACATACTTGAGCTCCTTTATTTCCAAAGGTAGATAGATGAACAACAACAATTTTTCATAATGGTAGTATAAGGAAAATATAGAGGTAAACTTATGGGAACAAAGTTACACAAATTAATAGCTAAAATTTTAAGAGAGAAAGTTTGCGAAAGCAAAGTTATCAAAAATAATTAAAAACAGGAGAGAGGTGATTCCTAAAGACATTTGCACTACTGTTACCAGAAAAAGGAAAAGTTAGATATTGAACAAGCACAATAAAAAAAGGCTTACTTCATTTTTGTTAAGTCCTGGCGCATAATGGCCACTGTGTGTGCTAAGCTGCTTCAGTCATGCCTGACTCCTTGTGACCCTATGGACGCAGAGAGTAGCCTGCCAGTCTCCTCTCTCCAAGGGATTCTCCAGGCAACAACACTGGGTTGTCATGCTTTCCTCCAGAAATGGCCACTGTACACACATTTAATAAATAAAACTAGAAAATTTGGATATAAAGCACCTTACTTCAAAGAGTTTGTTTATTGCTGAAAATTTGCAATAGAATGTTTGTTGGTTAAATGGAGGAGAGGTATTTTCATATATGATTTGTTACATAAGCTTGTTCTCTTTTATAAGAAAAATACTATTATACTGAAAATTTTGCTACTACACTTTCTATATACTATGTAATTCCTAACTTAAGCATCCACTTTAAAATGATAAATATAGCAATTATATATAAAGTCATGTTTATATCATTTGATAAGATATATACTATGAAATTAGTTACAGAGTGACTGTATAACATACTCTCTAGAATGCCTGAGGTATAAATAAATGTGTATTCATCTGAAGATTAAATACAAGAGCTGTTGTAACTTTGGATTGTAAAGACTATTCCTTAACCCTTATACCTGTGGGGTAGCTTTAAGTGAAATTGGAAACACAGGTAGGGAAACTCTCGGAGAAATAACTTTCAAATATTCTAGTAGTACTCTTAAAATCTGATTGGTATTCATTTACTCTATTCTTTGACAAGGCTTTTATTAATTTTTTCTCAAGACATTATGATGATGTGGAGGACTTGATCAAATCATTTATAATATTTTAATTGGCTTCTGATAACTTTACAGATAATATTGTTTGATCCCCATTCAATTACCCAGAACGAGAATCCTGATTCACAGTCAGACTGTACTTCTAGAGCCTCACCATTTGACTACTTCCCAACTTTTATTTTGACTCTCATAGTGAAATTTTGATTATGAGGAAATCAGATCTGATAACCTTTCTTGAAGTATAGAAATACATATATGCCCTTTGAAATTGTGAAAATTTCCCAAATGATTCCAAAATTTCATCATGTTTCAGAATTTGCACATCATTGCATGAAAATTTTCTGTGTACTTGGTTTATAAGTACATGTTAAATATGATAAGCCTTATTCTTTAGGTTCACAATCTAAAACAAGCATTGGCCAGAATAAATGGTATAACACAGAAATTAATTACATGTGTATGTTGAAAACACTATAGCTATGGAAAAGATGTGAGACATCACATGGTTTAACCACTGAACACATCTTTTCAGATGACTAATTCTACTGCTATAACACTTCACTTTTAATAAGATTGCTGCCACTATCAACATGCTTCTAAGTCTTTTTGATTTTTCTTTGAAAGTTTCCTCTGAGTAAACTTTCCCATTCTATCACTGTATCCTCATATAATTCTTATCTTTATCATTAGTCTTGAGTGCTTCCCAGGTGGCTCAATGATAAAGAATCTGTCGGCCAATGCAGGAGCCACAGGAGATGCAGGTTTGAGTCCTTGGTCAGGAAGGTCACCCGCAGGAGGAAATGGCAACCAACTCCAGTATTCTTACTGGGATAGTCCCATGAACAGAGGAGCCTGGTGGCCTATAGTCTGTGGGGTCACAAAGAGGAAGATACTGAGCAGCTGAACACGGATGCACTTATCAAGCATAGCTCTACTTCTCTACTCAAATTTACTACTTAATATGTTGAATCATACCTACTCCTTTCTGACTAGTCTGGTCTTCTAAAGACCACGACGACATTGTACCTTTATTAGTGTCTATCCTTTCCAACTGCCACAACCCCAGATCTTCTTCCTCCAAAATTCTGTAGTCCAGGTGCCCTTCAAGGGTCAAGTTAGGTTATATTTCTTCCCTAAGGCCTTCTGTACCGTTATATATGAGATCATTCACTCTTGCTCTAAAGGTAGTCTTCGAAAAAGTTCTAGAACAAGGTTATTTCTAAGTTATGTCTTCATTGTGGCATTTATATCAGAAAAGAATGCAAGCTTCCTGATAATGGTCAATTTATGATGTTTCTATATTCTTTTTCCACACCTAGGTATCATTTGAAATGCAGAATTTTGAGATCTAATTATTTAAAATATAAGAAAGTATCATTCACAAAATTACTGTACTATAGAATGCAGGATTTGAAAGATTTGGGGGCTTTCTTTCCTTAAAAGTCCATCCAGTAGTATGCCTAGACGTATCAAAGTAAAATATTGGAATTTTTGCCTTCAGACACAAAAGTTTTCCCTAAAGTCCATCTACTTTTGTCCTGGACAAGTTAAATTGTGTAATACATAAAATGAAAGTTTTTCTTTGCTTCTTAAATCTAGAGTTTGGAGCTTAGACTGAGCTCTAAATAGTCAAACATCTTCTTTTAAGAACTCTCTATATGTCTTCTTAGTTCTTCAGAGGCTCATGAGAGATTCAAAAAGAGGCAAATCTCAAAAACTGAGAGGACTTCTGACTTTCAGAAATGAAGGCAAAGAGAAAGTTAAAAGGCTTTTGCACAGAGCAGTAACAGGATGTAACTGACGTTTGCAAGATTATCACACCTAGAGTACCTGAGATCCATTTGGCTGGTTAAAGAGTGCTGCAAGTAAGAAAAGATTGGTATCTAAACCAGAAAATAAAAAGAAGGGCTGAATCAAAGAGACATTACTAAAGGGGAAGCAAGAGAATTTTGTTACTAATTTCATTTTAGAAGAGATAGCAGTAGAAGATAAATTACATGAATCCTTGATTCTAATACTCTGGGGTTTTAAATCTAATTTGGGGAATGATTATATGATGTTATTGGAAAAAACAGAGGCAGGTTTAATCTTGAGCTACCAAAGCAAATAATATTATTTCATTTTCATTTTAAAGTACAGTTTACTGGAAGAGTATCTATTATATTGAATATATATATATATATATTTCAAATTGGCCAATACTTAATAATCAATTTGAAAATATGAAGTATGAATTAGTAAGTTGAAAGTTAGTGTTCTAAGTTAGTATTCACATTTTCTCTGGAATCCAACTGTTTAAACATTATATTCAGAGTTATTGTGACTTGTTAATTAAATAGGATAGAACATGGTCAAACCTATGTTTTATGTGGTATACACTAATGTTTCATAGACAGGAAAATAATATTTCAATAAATATGAAAGTTCTCTGGAAGAAAAAATCAATTAAAATATATAATCTGTTTATAAGACTAGGTAAAGCTAATGAAAACAAAATTTAAAGTGTTAAAACACATTTCATGTCTATCCCCACTACAAAATGAAACACTTTGTTTTATTCGCATATTAATAATCAATGATATAATAGTATAGCTTTATATTGATGACATGTATATAAAGAGCTAGCCTAAAGTATTTGTAAATGATTAAGATTTAAAGCTAGTTTATTATCAATATTTAAAAACTATTCAAAAACTTTTCTTTGGTGGCCTTTGACTTATTCTTTTGAATTTTTGTAATTGTCTCATTTCTTTATGGGCTTCACTGGTGGCTCAGTGGTCAAGAATATGCCTGCAATGTAGAAGTGGCTTCTATTCCTTGGTTGGGAAGATCCCCTAGAAAGAAAATGTCAACCCACTCCAGTATTCTTCCCTGGGAGATCCCATGGACAGAGGAACTACTGGACATGGGGTCGCAAAAGTGTCAGACACAACTTAGTGATTAAACAACAATACAACAATTTAGAAATGGAAGCCTGAAAGATATCTAACCCTTAATGTTGATTTCAACTCTACCCTAACTATTGATAGAATAATTGATGAGCAAGAAGAAGAACTGGAATTATTCCCATAATATTATTTTCCTGGAGGTAAAGCAAAATTTACCTCCTACTTTGTGAATGTATGAAGTAGAAAATAAGTACTCCTAATGTACTGTTTATATCAGAAATTTTAGTTTATAATATGCGATCAAGAAGGCAAAAACTTTAAAAATACTTGGAAAAAGCTTCAGTGTCTATGAAAAACAAGGTTAAAAATAAAATGAGATGGCTATATGTTTTTGTCTGCCTTTTTCAGCTATATAGAATACTTTGTATAAATCTAAAATTACTTTTATTTGCCATAGAATCATGTTAGAAGTGAGACTGGCAGTGGGTTTTCTGGATGTGATCTACAATAGATCCTCATTCATTACAGAATAAAAAATTAATAATCTAGCTTTGAACAAACAATGAAGAAGTTAGCTTCAGGTTTGCCAATTCAATCAAATTTGAATAATTTTAATGATTTTATAATGCTCAAAATTCTCCAAGTCAGGCTTCAACACTATGTGAACCATGAAATTCCCGATGTTTAAGCTGAACCGGAGATCAAACTACCAACATCCATTGGTTCATTGAAAAAGCGAGAGAGTTCCAGAAAAACATCTACTTCTGCTTTATTGACTGTGCCAAAGCCTTTGACTGTGTAGATCACAACAAATGGTGGAAAATTCTGGAAAAGATGGGAATACCAGACCACCTGTCCTGCCTCCTGAGAAACTTGTATGCAGGTAAAGAAACAACAGTTAGAACTGGACACGGAACAACAGACTGGTTCCAAATAGGAACAGGAGTACGAAAATTAAAGGAACTTGATCTATCTGCACACTAGGTGAACTATAATGGTCCAGAATAATGTGTTTTAAGAATTGTAAAGCTACAGCCAGATGTTTGATACCAAAGCTCATGAACTATTAACAGTTAATATGTTAATCCAGGGGGATATGCAAATCAGATTATTGCACTTTTGGTCATGCTTAGTGTCTTTAACCACTTGTCAGAAATATTAAAATGTAACTTGGCTACCACACAAGGAAAATAAAGTAAAATTTTAAAGTAATTCCATTTGGGATAACTTTTAACTTTCTTTTCACTTGGAGGAGTCATTTTCAGCTTAAAGTTTCAATTTAAACTCATTGATTTGCTTCAGTAATTATGCCTTTTCAATTCAATTTTTTTCTGATTTCCTGGTACAGTTTGCAATTTTATGTAAATTATTTATATTTACTGAACATATACCATTTGAAATTTACACAGTATTCTACTCACGAATGTGAAAGTGTTAGTCACTCAGTCATGTCTGATTCTTTGCGAACCCATGGACTATACCCCTGCAGACTCCTCTGTCCATGGAATTCTCCAGACAAGAATACTGGATTCGGTTGTTATTCCTTTCTCAAGAGGATTGAACCTGGGTTCCTGCATTGCAGGAGAATTCTTTACTGCCTGAGCCACCAAGGAAACCCTATTTTATTCATAAGCATATTGTGATCAGTGAACTTTTTCTATCATTGCTGCAAGGCAAGGACTCTGACAATCTCTTGCCAATGATTCCCTGAATGGCAGTCATATCTGTCACTTACCTATTTAAGGAATGTAGGGACTGGCTAAGGAACTCTATGTTATTTCTTCCCAGGTCTAAAAGCCATTAAAGTCTCATGTTAAGATGACTGCTATCACAGAACAAAAGCTACCTGGATTCTTGAGCCACTGAAATAGGAGAAACTCCATCAATCCACATGGGGTTTGCATGAGTAAGAAATAAATTGCTAATGTATTAAGCTGGGCTTCTCTCGTAGCTGTCAGTAAAGAATCTGTCTGCAGTGCAGGAGACCCAGGTTAGGACCCTGGGTTGGAAAGATCCCCTGGAGAAGGAGATGGCAACCCATTCCAGTATTCTTGCCTGGAGAATCCCATGCACAGAGTAGCCTGGCAAGCTACAGTCCATGGAGTCCCAAGATTTGGACATGACTTAGGGACTAAATCACCATCGTGTTAAACTATTGAAATCTGTGGGTTTCTCTTCGTGGGAGTCCTCATATGCTTCTATATTCCTACTTTCTAGCTATCTTTCTGGGGCTTCCCAGGTGGCATTAGTGGTAAAGAACTCTCCTGCCAATGCAGGAGACATAAGAGAGGTGGGTTTGATCCCTGGATTGGGAAGATCCCTGGAGGAGGGTGTGGCAAGCCAATCAAGTATTCTTGCCTGGAGAACCCATGGACAGAGGACCTTGCCAGGCTACAGAAAAGATAGCCTGGCTATCCTTCTAAATTTTCAGTTTCTTATCTATCACATAGTCACTGCTTAAAGGGCAAATATAATAATAATAAATTATTCTTGGAAACTTTTGCTCACAATAACTATTAGAATGAAACAATCATTCTTTAAATTTTTTCAATATTTTTTTCTTCCAGTATTATTGAAATATAATTGACATACAATACTGTATAAGTTTAAGATGTACAGCATAATGATTTGGCTTATGTTTTGAAATTATTACCTCAACAAATTTAGTGAACGTACATCATCTCATACAGATACAAAATAAAAGAAAAAATATTTTTCCCTATGATGAGAAATCTTAGGATTTATTCCCTTAACTTTCATATATAACCCTCACAGGTGTTAATATTAATCACATTGTACTCTTGCCTGGAAAATCCCATGGACGGAGGAGCCTGGAAGGCTGCAGTCCATGGGGTTGTTAAGAGTCGGGCACGACAGAGCGACTGCACTTTCACTTTTCACTTTCATGCATTGGAGAAAGAAATGGCAACCCACTCCACTGTTCTTGCCTGGAGAATCCCAGGGACGAGGGAGCCTGGTGGGCTGCTGTCTATAGGGTCGCACAGAGTCGGACACGACTGAAGCGACTTAGCAGCAGCAGCATGTTATATCACTAACATTTATTTATCTCATAACTGTAAGCTTGTACATTTGACTACCTTTATTACCATAAAAATTACAATATTATTGGCTATATTTTCCACAATGTACATTTTATCCCTATAACTCACTTATTTTATTGTAACAAGAAGTTTGTACTTACTTTTCCTAATATATTTCACTCATCCACTTGACTGGACTTCCCCTTTAGCAACCACCTATTTGTTCTAAGACTCTCTCTTTTGTTATGTTTATTTTTTTTGTTATTGTTATTCATTTGCCTTGTTTTTTAGATTTCAGATAGAAGTGAAATCATATTGGTATTTGTCCTATTTCACCTAGCCATTACTCTCTATATTCATCCATGTTGTCACAAATAGCAAGATCTTATTCTTATGATTGTGTAGATATATATTTATACCACATCTTCTTTATCCTTTCATCTATTGATGGATATTCAGGTTGCTTCCATCTCTTGGCTATTGTGAGTAATGCTGCAATGAACATATGAATGTGCATATCTTCTTGAATTAGTGTTTCTGTTTTCTTTAGGAAAAATACCCAGAAATGGAATTGCGGGATCATATGGTAGTTATATTTTTAATTTTTTGAGGAAGCTCTAAACTGTTTTCCACAGTAACTGCACCCATTTACATTCCTACCAAGAGTGTATGAGAGTTCTCTTTTCTTTCCATCATCATCAGCACTTTGGTGTATTTTTGATAAAAGCTATTCTGATACATGTGAGGTGATTCATCATTGTGGTTTTGATTTGCATTTCTATGATAACTACTGTTGTTGATTACCTTTTTATGTGACTGTTGGAAGACTGTATGTGTTCTTTGGAAAAAGTCTATGCAGATCTTGTGCCCATTTTTTAATTGGGCTTTTTGACTTTTGATGTTGAATTTTATGAGTTCTTTGCATATTCTGTATATTAATTCTTTATTGGACACAATGTTTACAACTATGTTCTCCCATTTGATAGGCTGCCTTTTATTTTGTTGATAGTTTTCTTTGCTGTGCAAGACTTTTCAGTGTTTCATTTTTGTTTTTGCTTCCCTTGCTTAAAGAGATATGCTAAAAAATATTGTAGAGACTGATGTCAAGTAACTGTCTACATTTTCTTTTAGGAATTGTATGGTTTCAGTTCTTACATTTAGGTCTTTAATCCATTTTCTTTTTCTTGGGGATGGTCTTGATCCTTGTCTTCTGTACAATGTCATGAACCTCTGTCTATAGCTCATCAGGCATGCTGTCTATCAGATCTAGTCCCTTAAATCTATTTCTCACTTCCACTGTATAATCAAGGGATTTGATTTAGGTCATACCTGAATGGTCTAGTGGTTTTCCCTACTTTCTTCAATTTAAGTCTGAATTTGGCAATAAGGAGTTCATGATTTGAGTCACAGTCAGCTTCCGGTCTTGTTTTTGCTGACTGTATAGAGCTGCTCCATCTTTGGCTGCAAAGGATATAATTAATCTGATTTCAGTGTTGACCATCTGGTGATGTCCATGTGTAGAGTCTTCTCTTGTGTTGTTGGAAGAGGGTGTTTGCTATGACCAGTGCGTTCTCTTGGCAGAACTCTATTAGCCTTTGCCCTGCTTCATTCTGTACTCAGGCCAAATTTGCCTGTTACTCTAGGTGTTTCTTGACTTTCTACTTTTGCATTCCAGTTCCCTATAATGAAAAGGACACCTTTTTTTTGATGTTAGTTCTAAAAGGTCTTGTAGGTCTTCATAGCTATGAAAAGAATAGAAATGAAAAGCAAAGAAGAAAAGGAAAGATATACCCATTTGAAAGCAGAGTTCTAAAGAACAGCAAGAAGAGATAAGAAAGCCTTCCTCAGTGGTCCATGCAAAGAAATAGAGGAAAACAATAGAATAGGAAAGACTAGAGATCTCTTCAAGAAAATTAGAGATACCAAGGGAACATTTCATGCAAAGATGGGCTCTATAAAGGACAGAAATGGTATGGACTTAACAGAAGTAGAAGATATTAAGAAGAGGCGGCAAGAATACACAGAAGAACTATACAAAAAAGATCTTCATGACCAAGATAATCATGATGGTGTGATTACTTACCTAGAGCCAGACATCCTGGAATGTGAAGTCAAGTGGGCCTTAGGAAGCATCATTACAAACAAAGCTAGTGGGGGTGATGGAATCCCAGTTGAACTATTTCAAATCCTGAAAGATGATGCTGTGAAAGTGCTGCACTCAATATGTCAGCAAATTTGGAAAACACGGCAGTGGCCACAGGACTGGAAAAGGTCAGTTTTCATTCCAATCCCAAAGAAAGGCAATGCCAAAGAATGCTCAAAGTGAAAGTGAAAGTGAAGTCGCTCAGTCGTGTCTGACTCTTTGCAACCCCATGGACGGTAGCCTACCAGGCTCTGTGGTCCATGGGATTTTCCAGGCAAGAATACTGGAGTGGGCTGCCATTTCCTTCTGCTGGGGATCTTCCCAACCCAGGGATCCAACCCGGGTCTCCTGCATTGCAGACAGACGTTTTACTGTCTGAGAACTACCGCACAATTGCACTCATCTCACACACTAGTAAAGTAATGCTTAAAATTCTCCAAACCAGGCTTCAGCAATACGTGAACCGTGAACTTCCTGATGTTCAAGCTGGTTCAAGCAGAGGAACCAGAGATGAAATTGCCAACATTCGCTGGATCATCAAATAAGCGAGTTCCAGAAACACATCTATTTCTGTTTTATTGACTATGCCAAAGCCTTTGACTGTGTGGATCACAATAAACTGTGGGAAATTCTGAAAGAGCCACCTGATCTGCCTCTTGAGAAACCTGTATGCAATCAGGAAGTAACAGTTAGAACTGGACATGGAAAAACAGACTGGTTCCAAATAGGAAAAGGAGTATGTCAAGGCTGTATATTGTCACCCTGCTTATTTAACTTATATGCAGAGTACATCATGAGAAATGCTAGGCTGGAGAAAGCACAAGCTGGAATCAAGATTGCCGGGAGAAATATCAATAACCTCAGATATGCAGAGGACACCACCCTTATGGCAAAAAGTGAAGAACTAAAGAGCCTCTTGATGAAAGTGAAAGAGGAGAGTGAAAAAGTTGGCTTAAAGCTCAACATTCAGAAAACGAAGATTATGGCATCTGGTCCCCTCACTTCATGGGAAATAGATGGGGAAACAGTGTCAGACTTTATTTTTTGGGGGCTCTAAAATCACTGCAGATGTTGATTGCAGCCATGAAATTAAAAGACACTTACTCCTTGGAAGGAAAGTTATGACCAACCTAGATAGCATATTCAAAAGCAGAGACATTACTTTGCCAACAAAGGTCCATCTAGTCAAGGCTATGGTTTTTCCAGTAGTCATATATGGATGTGAGAATTGGACTAGAAAGAAAGCTGAGCACAGAAAAATTGATGCTTTTGAACTGTGGTGTTGGAGAAGACTTTTGAGAGTCCCTTGAACTGCAAGGAGATCCAATCATTCCATCCTAAAGGAGATCAGTCCTGGGTGTTGATTGAAAGGATTGATTTTGAAGCTGAAACTCCAGTCCTTGACCACCTGATGCGAAGAGCTGACTCATTTGAACAGACCCCGATATTGGGAAAGATTGAAGGCAGGAGGAGAAGTGGACGACAGAGGATGAGATAGTTAGATGGCATCACTGATTCAATGGACATGAGTTTGGGTAAACTCCAGGTGTTGGTGATGGACAGGGAGGCCTGGCACACTGAGGTTCATGGGGTCACAAATAGTCAGACACGACTGAGCGACTGAACTGAAGGGAATCCATTTTGAATTATTTGTGTGTATGCTGTGAGAAAATATTCTAGTTTTCTTTTTCACATGTCCAGTTTTCCCAACACCACTTATTATAAGTGCTGTCTTTTCCCATTGTATACTTTTGCTTCCTTTATCATAGATTAATTGACCATAAGTGAATTGATTTCTGAGCTCTTTATTTGATTGCATTGATCTATAGCTTTGCTATATAATTTGAAGTTGAGGAGCATGATATCTCTAGCTTTGCTCTTCTTTTCAAGATTTCTTTGACTTTTGGGAGTTCTAAGTTAAATATACAAACTAAGGAGAAAAAAATAAAGCAGAGAATGATGATGAGACATGGTTGTTGGTTTAAATCTTAGAATGAGTGGCCAATGAAGACCTTAATGAGAAAGCGATTTTTGAATAAAGGCCTACAAGAAGTGGGGGAACTAGCCTTGTGTACATATGAAGTAAAAAATCCCAGGTAGGGAAAGGAGCCTGTGTGAATGTGGAAGTATCTCTGGTCTATATGAGAAACTGCAAGGAAACCAGTGTTACTGGAGCACTGGGAATAAGGGTAAGATGTGGGGGGAAAAGAGTTAACACATTCAGAGAAGTAATAGGAACCCAGATCATTTAGGGTTTTGAAAATCATGGTAAGGACTTTGGCTTTTATCTGAGATGTAGGGTCTTTGGAGGATTTTGAGTGACAGTATGAACTAGGTTTTGATGGGATCACTCTGGTACTGTGTTGAGAAGAGACTAATCATAGTACTGAGATAAGAAAATCTATAGATGGCTGATTGAAATAATCCAGATGGAAGATGCTGGTGTCTTCAGCCAAATTGGTAACCATGATGGAGTGGAAAAGTAATAAAATTCTGAATATATTTTGGCATTTGAGATCATGGGATTTAATACCAGATTAGATATAGGGTTGAGAGAAAATTAACTCAGAATGACACTGTGATTATTTACTTGAATGATTGGAAGAATGATGTTGCCTTTAAGTAAGTTGGGAAAGACAGAGGAGGAGCAGTCTTAGGGGAATATCATAGAGTAGTTTTGGATGTGTTAAGTTTGAGGTGTAAATTAAATTACTAAGTGGAGTGGTTAAGGTTCTTGAAAATATGGGCCTATCATTCATAGGGAAGTCCAGGTGAAAAATATAAATTTGGAAGTTGTCAGCATAAATATATGGTATTCCAAGCCATAAAGTGGATAATACCATCACTATAATGATTGAAAAGAGAGTAGCTTTAAGAACAGAGTCCAGAACATTCCAACAACTGAGTCAGAGATAAAAAACAAAAGCAATAGACTTTGAAGAGGAATAACCAAAAAGGTAGGAGAAAATTCACATGAAAGTGGTGTTTTGAAAGGTATGTTAAAAAAAGAGAAGAAAGAAAATGTTAAGGAGAGAATATTTAACTCTGTCAAATAGTGCTGACTGATGAAATAGGATGAAGCCTGAGGGATGACTGTTGGATTTAGCAAAGTGAAGGCCACTGCTGAAGTTGGTAAGGATTTCTTCATAGTAATAAAATGGAACCTAATTTACTGGGTTCAATAGAAAATGGGAAGGGAGACCACTATGCATAGATGCTTTCAAAGAGTCTTGTTATTAAATGGAAGCTAAGTTATAGGTGATCTAGATAGAGGAATTGGGTCTAGGCAGTTTTATTTTTCAAAAAAACATGGTTAAAAAGGTAGCTTGCTGCATTCTAATGGAATGATCCAATGAAAAGGGAAAAGTTGAGAATGCAAAATAAGGAACAGAAAGTTGCTAGATTCATTCACTGTGTAAATGGGAGTGTTGCCTTACTTATGACCATTGAGTTCATCCACAGTAATAGTAGAGAATAAGGAGTGCTATTAGTACAGATGCAGGCAGGGAGTTCAGTTCAGTTCAGTCGCTCAGTCTTTTCTGTTTTTGCAACCCCAGGGACTGCAGCATGCCAGGTTTCTCTGTCTGTCACCAACTCCCAGACCCTACTCAAAGCCATGTCCATTGCATCAGTGATGCCATCCAACCATCTCATCCTCTGTCATCCCCTTCTCCTCCTGCCTTCAATCATTCTTAGCATCAGGGTCTTTTTAAATGAGTCAGTTCTTCGCATCAGGAGGCCAAGGATTGGAATTTCAGCTTCAACATCAGTCCTTCCAATGAATATTCAGGACTGATTTCTTTTAGGATGGACTGGTTGGATCTCCTTGCTGTCCAAGGGACTCTCGAGAGTCTTCTCCAACACCACAGTTCAAAAGCATCAGTTCTTCGGTGCTCAGCTTTCTTTATAGTCCAACTCTCACATCCATACATGACTACTAGAAAAACCATAACTTTCACTAGATGGACCTTTGTTGGCAAAATAATGTCTCTGCTTTTTAATATGCTGTCTAGGTTGGTCATAACTTTTCTTCCAAGGAGAAAGAGTCTTTTAATTTCATTAAAATTAATGAAATAACAATCTGCAGTGATTTTGGAGCCCCCAAAGATAAAGTCTCTCACTGTTTCCATTGTTTCCCCATCTATTTGCCATGAAGTGATGGGACCAGATGCCACGATCTTAGTTTTCTGAATGTTGAGTTTTAAGGCAAATTTTTCACTCTCCTCTTTCACTTTCATCAAGAGACCCTTTAGTTCTTCTTTGCTTTCTGCCATAAATGTGGTGTTTATCTGTGTACCTGAGGTTATTGATATTTCTCCCACCAATCTTGATTGCAGCTTGTGCTTCATTCATCTTGGCATTTCCTATGATGTACTGTGCATATGAGTTAAATAAGCAGGGTGGCAATATACAGCCTTGATGTACTCCTTTCCCAATTTGGAACCAATCTGTTGTTCCTAGAACCAGTCCAGTTCTAGCTGTTGCTTCTTGACCTGCATGCAGATTTCTTAGGATGCAGGTCAGGTGGTCTGGTGTTCCCATCTCTCTCTCTCTTTTTTTTTTTTTAAAGTTAATTTTATTTTTTAACTTTACAATATTGTATTGGTTTTGCCATTTTCCACAGTTACTTGTGATCCACACAGTCAAAGGCTTTGGCGTAGTCAATAAAGCAGAAGTAGATGTTTTTCTGGTATTCTCTTGCTTTTTCAAGGATCCAGTGGATGTTGGCAATTTGATCTCTGGTTCCTCTACCTTTTCTAAATCCAGCTTGAATATCTGAAAGTTCATTGCTCATGTACTGTTGAAGCCTGGCTTGGAGAATTTTGAGCTACAGTAAAGACAGTTTATGAAAGTTCTGGTTTTGTTGTTTCTAAATTCTCACTGAACTAGAAGGCAAAGTCATGAGCTGGGTGTGAAGAAATTGGAAGTTTTGGGGGTATGCTATGCTATGCTATGCTATGCTAAGTCACTTCAGTCGTGTCTGACTCTGTGTGACCCCATAGATGGCAGCCCACCAGGCTCCCCCGTCCCTGGGATTCTCCAGGCAAGAACATTGGAGTGGGTTGCCATTTTCTTCTCCAATGCATGAAAGTGAAAAGTGAAAGTGAAGTCGCTCAGTCGCGTCTGACTCTTAGCGACCCCATGGGGGTATGAGGAGAACAATTATCTAAGGTAATAGATGGGAAAGTAGATTAGGTAAATATAACGTTTAGAAAAGGAAATTACAACCCACTCCAGTTTTCATGCTTGGAAAAATCCCATGAACAAAGGAGCCTGGTGGGTTACAGTCGATGAGGTTGCAAGAGTTGAGACATGACTTAGCAACTAAACCACTACCACCACCAAATTTAACATCATTCACAATCAGGTTTAAAGGCTCTTAAATTTTGTCATCATGTGACACCAATCAGTACTATTATGCATTTTTTTCAGTCAAGGTTAGCCTCACGGTTCCTGGGATATAGATAGTGGAAAGTTGCATTTAACCAGAGGTTATTTTTTTTGGTCACGCAAGTGGAAGGAATTAAGAAAAAGGTTTATATAATAATTTACCATAAATTGAAGCTGGTCTATGCTTAGTTGTTCAGTTGTGTCCAACTCTTTGTGACCAATTGACTGTGGCCCACTGGGCTCTTCTGTCCATGGGGATTCTCCAAGAATACTGGAGTAGGTTGCTATGCCCTCCTCCAAGGGATCTTTCCAAGCCAGAGATTGAACCCAGGTCTCCCACATTGCAGGTGGATTCTTTACCATCTGATCCACCAGGGATGCCCATGAATACTGAAATGGGTAGCCTATCCTTTCTCCTTGGGCTGGGAAGAATTGAACTGGGGTCTCCTTCATTGTAGGTGAATTCTTTACCAGCTGAGCTACCAGGGAAGCCAAAATTGAAGCTAGATATTAGGGCTTCCCTCATAGCTCAGTTAAGAATCTGCCTGCAATGCAGGAGACCTCAGTTCAATTCCTGGTTCAGGAAGATCTGCTGGAGAAGGGATAAGCTATCCACTCCAATATTCTTGGGCTTCCCCGGTGGCTCAGCTGGTAAAGAATCCACCTGCAATGTGAGAGACCTGGGTTGGATCCCTGGGTTGGGAAGATCCCCTGGAGAAGGGAAAGGCTACCCACTCCAGTATTCTTGTCTGGAGAATTCCATGGACTATAGAGTCCATGAGGTTGCAAAGAGCTGGACACAGCTAATCGACTCTCACTTTCACTTTCAAATATTAATAGCAAAGAAAGTATATAAGGGGACTAAGCAGCAGTGAAAGTTGGTAGGATAAATGAATTCTGATAAAGTAATGGGGAGGAGAAGTATTGGGGTCACTCCACTGACTCTTGCTGATAAAGTCTTTAAGTCCTGCAGAGGAGAAACAGGGGCACTTGGATAATTATTAATATTGCTGATGGCAATTTGCAGAGGGGATTTACTGCAAGACCATAGTTTCCCTCTCCTTCTGATTGTCTTGAGTTCAGGTGTTTTGACAAAATGAATCCAACAAAGCTCATTCATTTAGTAAAGCTGAATGATCATTCTGAATGATCTGAATGTGGTCAATGTTATCACTTTCAAAATCAAACTGTAACCATCAAATTTGTCTGAGCTGTCTTATTTCTTCCACCTTTTTCTATATTCAATAGTAAAAATTCTTCTAACCAGATAAATAGAGCAAAAGCAACAGAGATCATCCACTTTCTAGAGAATTATTTTTTGATGGAATTTAGGAGGAGAAATGCAGAAGTAATTTTCAAACATAAGACTTGTGGGCAAGTTCTAGGTCTTATCATTTTTACATTCCATTAGTGTTTTAATTTAATGTTGTTTCTTTGTTCATTTCTAGTCTGCTACAATCTTATTTTCCTCGCTCTAGTCTAATTTCTAGTTTAATGTTCTATTAATTTCACTTATTTTTCCCATAATTGTTCTAACATTTTTTTCTATTTCTTACGATACACTTTCATCTAAAATTCATCATCAATCACCAATTATTTTTATTTACACTTATTTTACCTATAGTAAAAGTTTGTTTTTGATGTACAGTTGTATGAGTTTTGACCAGTACATAGAAACATGTAGACCCCACAACAATCAATATACAGGACTGTCTCATCATTCCTAAAAATTCCTTCATGTTGCTCTTTGTATTAAACTTCTCCCCTACCCTTAACCTCAAGCAACCACTGATCTGTCTGTGTCCCTACAGCTTTGACTTTTCCAGAATGAAAATCTAATCAGAATGTCATTGGTCTTTATTCATGACAGAAATTACATTCATCCAATTATTCAAGGCAGACATTTGAGAAGCATCCTTAACAATTCCTTCTTCAGACTCCACAACTAATCAATTATTATGTCTTCCTTAATATTTCTGGAATTTCTTCCTCCATTTCAATGAGCTATGAGAAATAACAAAAGAAAATTATTGGAGCTTTGCATATAATAAGTATGGTTTTGAAATTGATGATCATTATGCTTTAGTTTTACTTAGGAATTTTCCTTAGAAGGCACTATTGATTGATTTGTTTTGTAGGCTTATGTAGTGTTAGGACAAAGAGTGGAAAAGGTTTAGGATAAAAAAAAATGTAAATGTAGGCTGTGGCTTTCATTTGGAAAAGAGTGTGCAAAAGAAATGATTTGATGAAATGAAAATATTATCCTGGTATGGGAAAAGATCTAAAGAACAGATAACTGATAAAATTGAAAATTAAGAGAGAGTCTGATAATGTAGTCCCTTAGGATTTAAACCAATAGATGAATTTTTTTCTGCTTACTCACCATTCATCATCTGCTACCTTATTACTAGAATATTCAACATCTCCTTTAAAAACATGCTATTTTATACCTTTCTCTCAAATAATCTTCTCAGCAAGGAAATCAGGTGAAGTCCAGGTAGCTATCTTTAACAATAACCGAGGCATGTTCTTTATTTTTAAGCTTTATAAATGTGACAAATGTATACACTGAGAATAATGAAATCTTCATTCATTCTATAATAAGAGTTGCTCAAATTGTACTACAATAGTTATACATGATCTATTACAGTAGATACATTCCTTACTGTGGAATTGATGATAACTGTTTTCCCTGGTGGCTCAGAGGATAAAGTGTCTGCCTGGAATTTGGGAGATCTGGGTTTGATCCCTGGGTCGGGAAGATCCCCTGGAGAAAAATGGCACCCCACTCCAGCACTCTTGCCTGGAGAATCCCAGGGACGGAGGAGCCTGGTCGGACACGACTGAGCAACTTCACTTTCACTTTTCAATGCAGCTAAACTGGGTGCTCCTCCTATGTACTTTATCCCCTGAGTTTTATGGAATATTGCAATTTTTACAAAGTTTTACAACTTACAGCTTTAAAAAATATATAATTAATGTGTGAAGGTTATGATCCTGAGAGTAATGAAATAGTAAACAAATACACAAATAAAAATAAGCAGAAATAGGAATAAGACATATATACATCAAGTGATTGACACAACTGTCATGTTTATTATCAAATTTTACTAAATATAAGACTATGTTGGCAAATAAATGAATTGCCAAAGCTTGAGGATAAAATAATTTTATCAGATGGAGAATTCAAAGGGAATGAAGAAGATTGGTGATAGAAGGACTAATAAAAAAGGTGAAAGTCAGGTGAAATAACTTAGGCATAAAAACAGATCTGGAATGTGTGCTGCTGCTGCTAAGTCACTTCAGTCGTATCCGACTCTGTGCGACCCCATAGACGTCAGCCTACCAGGCTCCCCCGTCCCTGGAATTCTCCAGGCAAGAAGACTGGAGTGGGTTGCCATTTCCTTCTCCAATGCATGAAAGTGAAAAGTGAAAGTGAAGTAGCTCAGTTGTATCCGACTCCTAGCGACCCCATGAACTGCAGCCTACCAGGTCCCTCCATCCATGGGATTTTCCAGGCAAGAGTACTGGAGTGGGTTGCCATTGCCTTCTCCCTTGAATGTGTGAGACTTCTATAAAACCCCACAAATCCTGTAATGCTCAACTGGTGACAAGTGTGAAGACTGTCTCTTTGATTTTAGTATTTTCCAGTTGGATGCTCCAATGTAATGCCAACTTGACCATAGTGAACTGAGTGTTAAGCTGATTGTTTCAACCTGTGCTTATACATGGCTCTTATCAGACTCTTGGTTATTTACCTATATCAATCTTTGTTTGGTACCTTTAAAGTAATATCAGCTCTTGCAGAGAGCCTTCACTGTACCATGCTTTCCATTCTCTGGTATGAACTTAATTCACTTATTAACTAGGTAAAACATGTTATTGTCTTACACACCCTTCTTTTTTCACTGTATATCAATTCCAGACCTGACTGAATTAAGTTCCAGAATGAGATTCACTCTGAATACAGTGAAATAAATAGTAGAGCAATTGTTCACTATATATCATAAAATAATTTTGCATCAACCATTCTACTCTCTCAACTATAGCAGTCCAGAGAAAAAATATTCCTGGAAAATAAAAGACCTCAATGGTAAGTATAGCGGCTTAAATTCTGGTTCTTCCACCAGCTCATTTTTGAATGTATTAGTTTCTAAGTTTTCCAGCTCTGATTTTATATTTATTCTTAGATGATAAGATTGGTTTGGGTTGGTTGATGTCAAAATATAGATGACAACAGATGTTTCTCTTTAAATAAAAATATATACTGAAGTCAAATGTATAAGGTAAACCAGAACTTTGGGCTTCCCAGGTGGCTCAGTGATAAAGAATCTGCCTGCCACGTAGGAGATGCAGGTTTGATCTCTGGGTTGGAAAGATCTGCTGGAGGAGGAAATGGTAACCCACTCCAGTATTCTTGCCTGGAAAATCTCATGGACAGAGGAGCCTGGTGGGTACAGTCCATGGGGCTGCAAAAGACTTGGACACAACTGAATGACTAAACAACAGATCTTTTTTGGGTAAAGTGTGGGGAAGTAGGATGGAAAACTTAAACCCTGCAACAGAAGCCTCTGAAGGAGTTCATTTGAATACCACTGCTCTGCATGGTATGTAGCATTACTTGCACTTCTGACATTCCAGGAGTCCAAGTTGTATTGAGAGTATGTGAAGATGTAATTCAATCTGTCTTAAAATCTGAGTGTTATGGGTAGACAGGAATGAAAGAAAAGCAAGATCATTAAATAAGTTTTATATTTAGGGTTTTCTTTTAGCCCAGTGTTAGATTGGTTCATCATTTATTTATGGATCAAAAACTTATTACAGCTCCGGCAGTTTGAGTCTTTGAACCTCTAAGCAAAACCCTAAGCCTAACCATCAGTGAGCTGCTGGAATCTTTGAATAAGTGGCCTAAGAGTGTAAAGACTATCAGAGAGAAGACTGAGTGATTGAAAAGTGGGATAAAGTTGTGAGCACTGACTACTTGCCTCATTCAACTCTGCAGTTCTCACTGCAGCCATTGGCGAACAGCAATCTATCCTTTAATTTACCAATTTATTCTCCTATCAAGTATGCCTTATTTCAGTTCTGCTCATCAAATACTCATTGAGGGCCTACTCTGTTGAAGTCACTTTGCCAGGTAGCAGAGAGACAAAGATAAACACCAGATACACTTAATCCTTTGAACAGGTTATTTCAAACTCAGTTTACAGAAATTGCAGTTGATGTGACAAAGAGGGATTAAAAATTAGCCTGCCTTTTTTCCCCTTAAAATATTGGTTTGAAAAAACAAGATAAAAAAAATCTGATAAAAAGATGATATGTAAATATGTTTGTAATCAAATAGTGCAATTGAGTTATCCCATTTTCTAATCTTTGAGACCTTAATTTCTGTATTTGTTTTATAGAGTATTGAGTTTCCTTTCTCACATCTATTATATTAGGAAAGAAATGAGAGATGAATGGGCTAGATACGAAGTAAAGAGCAGATAGCAAGTGTGTATATTAAAGGTTAATGGGAAAGAAGATAGGAGATTAAGTTAGAATTGAGAGGAAGTGTTAGTGGAGTACTGAGAAGGAAATTGGATGGGACTAATATGTTAAGGAGAAAAAAAAAAAAAGAAGAGAAAAGAGACAGAGCAACCACAAAAGAAAAGAAATATAAGCATATATTTAAAGAATTTTCAAAAAATAAATATTTAACCAATTTTTGTTTGCAAGTAATTTTAAATGCTACTGAAATTTAGGACAAACTTTTCAATTTGGATAAAAAGGACTGCTACTATGTAGGAGGGGAGGTATAGTTTTGGGAAAGGTTGAACAACAATATGGTGTTTTTTATTGCAGAATGTAGCATCTCTCTACCTGGTGATATACTATTTAAATATAAATAATGAGATATAAATAATTATGTCATATTCATGTATTTTGAAATATATTCAGCTAAAGTATGCAGAAAAAAAAACAACACATTTTTATGTCCTTGCAGACACTATGTGCTGACCAAGTACTGTTGATTGCCAGAAAAAGCATGATTTAGTAACTGCTTATTTCTGGTTTCGGTTTTTTCAACAACCAAATTGTACGTGTCCCTATACTCCTAAAGATCATTGCATCTGGTCCAATCACTTCATGGGAAATAGATGGGGAAACAGTGGAAACAGTGTCAGACTTTATTTTTTTGGGCTCCAAAATCACTGCAGATGGTGACTGCAGCCATGAAATTAAAAGACACTTACTCTTTGGAAGGAAAGTTATGACCAACCTAGACAGCATATTCAAAAGCAGAGACATTACTTTGCCAACAAAGGTTCATCTAGTTAAGGCTATGGTTTTTCTAGTGGTCATGTATGGATGTGAGAGTTGGACTGTGAAGAAGGCTGAGTGCCGAAGAACTGATGCTTTTGAACTGTGGTGTTGGAGAAGACTCTTGAGAGTCCCTTGGACTGCAAGGAGATCCAACCAGACCATTCTGAAGGAGATCAGTCCTAGGTGTTCATTGGAAGGAATGATGCTAAAGCTGAAACTCCAGTACTTTGGCCACCTCATGCGAAGAGTTGACTCATTGGAAAAGACTCTGATGCTTGGAGGGATTGGGGGCAGGAGGAGAAGGGGGATGACAGAGGATGAGATGGCTGGATGGCATCACTGACTCGATGGCATGAGTTTGAGTGAACTCTGGGAGTCGGTGATGGACAGGGAGGCCTGGCATGCTGCGATTCATGGGGTCGCAAAGAGTTGGACACGACTGACTGAACTGAGCTGTGCCCAGTATGATATATATCATCTGATCTAATCTTCTAAAAATACTATGAGAATGTTCTATTTTCTCTATTTTTTTTTTTACAGATAAGGAATCTCTTGAAAAAAAATTAAAATATGCCCCAAACACTATAGCAAGCAAGTAGCCAACCCGCAATGTCAAGTTCAGTCTGCCTTTGGAGCCCATTGCAATTCAGTGTTAGTTATAACTATTCATTACATTTGAATCTATTTCTGTAGGATTTTGTCTAATATACACTTTCTGTGTGAATCATATTACTTCTTAACATTGCAATATCTTTTTCTTTCAATTATAAAATTGACAATGAACAGTTTGTTTATTTAGTGCACAATTTTCTACTCAGTTTATTGATATTCTGTAAATTGTTCATGTATTTTCTTAGATGCTTAGATAGAACATTCTTCTGGAGTATCATTCATCAGAATCCCTTTCAAACTTTAGATTTCAAACTTTAAGATTTCAGTTTCTGGTTGCTTGCTTGTTATTTCTTAAACATTTACTAGTAACTTGCATTTCTTTAACTAGATGTTACAGAGATAAGTAAACTTTGCTTTTCTTTAATAAGATCATTTTTTTCCCTTATAAATACAACATTTTATCTAAAATGATAAATTATTCTAAAGTTATATTGCTCTTGGGGAGCACCAATGTATTTTTTATTTTAGTATGAATGAAAAAAGTATGTGATCATTGAGTCTTGGCATTTGAGGGTGGTGGCAATGAAGTCTTAAAATAGGTTTAAAACGTCATCTGTGTTTTTGTTTTGTAGGACTAAGATGATACAAGCTTCTTTTAGATAAAGGCTGACGCTTGGGGATAGATTTAAAATTAGAGCCTGTCTTTTTGTTTCATAATATTACCTTACTTTTCTGTTCTGCTTCTAGAATTTCACTTTTTTTAGGGGGTGGTGCACTGAGCTGAAAGAGTATTTATAATTTTTTTCTGTTCATGTAACTCATGAAGTTCTGAGTGCTTATTTTCAGTTTCTTCCCAGAATATGATCTTCAGAAAAGTACATGATGGATTTAGGTATACCCCCACTTTTCACTTTCATGCATTGGAGAAGGAAATGGCAACCCACTCCAGTGTTCTTGCTTGGAGAATCCCAGGGACAGAAGAGCCTGGTGGGCTGCCATCTATGGGGTCGCACAGAGTCGGACATGACTGAAGTGACTTAGCAGCAGCAGCAGCATATACATTGAGAAGACATCTCTTCAAGCCGGTCTCTGCTATAAGTACATCCTTGAGTCTGATTAGGGGATGGGTAGGACTCTACATTCTCTAACCAGGGAACAGACTGAACAATTATGAGGTTTTGATTAATATTATTGATGCTTTAATGGCCCATTTTATATTCTGAACACTGGGGGGAAATATGTTCTCTTCTGTAAAGATTGTGGTTCTTATGATTCACTTAGCATAGACAAGTGAAAAGCATGAAGGATCCGTCTGACAATAAGAAATGGGTGACCGTATAATGCCAGTTGCATATATTACTGAACTGTTACAGGGGAGAGGAAATTACCCAGTCAGAAAAGATATGTCTCTGTAGCCTTGTATCCGCATTCTAATAGCCACAGAGTTTATCTTAGTCTGAATGGAGCTCTAAGTTATTAATTGTTTTAATGATTTCATTGATTTCTGTTAATCTAGGTAATGTGCCTTACTAAATTCGGTAGTTTATTTTGCTTTTCAATTAACCTTTTACTTTTGTTATACCATTTTTTATTAAAAACAATGGTTTTATCTGCATTTTAATGATATGCCTATCTTAATGTATTATGAATTATATTTGGCTATCGTCAGTGCAATTTTCCTGAATACTTCAGGGTAATGGCAAACCATAATGGCTCAATATTTTATCACAGGTTATCATGGACACAAAACACTTTTTGAGTCATTTGAATAAATGTTAGAATCCTCTATGCATTACCAAAAATAATTCTTAAAGGTTTTTTTGTGTCTTTTTGAAGAATGTAACATGGAAGAAATGTAGAGCTTTACCTTAGGCTTTAATTTCTCAAATTTAGGAATAATGCTATTATTTAAATTTAGATGCAAAGTATTTAAATTTGAGCAAATTCCTGGAGATAGTGGAGAACAGAGAAGCCTGAAGAACTGCAGTCCGTGAGGTCTTAAAGAGTCAGACATGACTTAGTGACTGAAAATAACAACAATTTTAATTTTATTCAATTAACAGATACAATATATGTTAGAAATTTGAAAATTTAAAGCAGTGTTTGAAATAGTATATTGCAAAAGAAAGAATGCAGTTAGTATGTATATCATTACTAGGTTTGTAGAAAATTTCACTGGCTTATATATTATATGATACTCAAATAGTCTGCCTCATTAAAGTTTTAATTTATTTGGCAGATGTAGAGTTATCTGTGTTTATAAAAACTGATAAAATTGTCCCGCTTGATGTGAGGTAGGTTCTCTACTCTTCATTCCTAGGGAGTCACATTCATGCATAACTTTTTTGCCAATTAAAAACTGTTAATGGCACAACATTGAAATTGATTAGTCTTTGTATGTTTACAGCTCACTTTAATTGCTGAAAAACACCGTTTGTCAGTTTCATGTTCTATCGACAATGATATTGATTTATCTGAATTTGGCTTTGTCTTGTCTCTTGTACATAAAACTCACATATGCAGTTCAAATGGGAAATGACTGTATTGATTTCCTTAACTTGAGCCCAAATGCTAAAGATTTTTGGATAAGCTTTCTCATTACTTAAGCCAAAATCAATAAGAAAGAGCATCTTTTAATGAAAGAACAGTTTGAGCAACGTACTTCAGAAATAGGGTCCTGTTCATTCTTTGCTTTACAAATCGATCTCCTAGGTTCCTTAAGTGAGGTCCAATTGGTTGACATTGTGGTTTGTCTTTGTGTATAAACTTGCAGCTTCAGAAAAGAGAAGATGAGCTACAGAGACAGTGGAAAGAAACTCTCTTCCTGAGAAAGAAGGTGGTCCCCTAGCAGGTATAAAATCTAGTGCTGAAATGCAACACAGATTATAAATATATCAAATAATTTTTGTATCTTTTAATTTCATATATATATATAAAATGCAGGATATTTTTATAGATTTCTTTGCTGGTTCATCTTTTAGTATTCTATATCTGCATATCATATACATTTATGCCAACCTGATTTCAATATTTGCTTTTGTTCTAGAAAATCTCATTGTTGCAATTTGTGTAATATAAAATAATTCATTGAAACAGCAGGCCATCTTAAAATAACTTTTGTTTAGTGAAATTCGTCTTCTTCTTTTTTAAATTGTTAATGTTCCCATTTTCTGCAGGAAGACAAGCACTGAAGGCAAGCTACAGAAATAAGGTGCGCTATCTGAGGAGCAGCAGAAAGAACTGCATGTATAAAACGAATTATATGGACAGGCCAAACGTCAGGTACTGTACTATGATATCATTAACTTCTGTGAACTACATAAATTAAGCTGATTATGCCTTCACTTAATTAACTGAGAATGACCTATTGATGGATAGGCTGAGTTAGCTAGAGACCGCTGGCTGCACTGTACTTAATTTATTGGTTTTCAATTAGTTCTTCTCTAGCCTGTGATTGCTGAGAAAATAAGTGTCTGTTTGCATCTCTTTCGTATAGTATGTTTTTACGCACGGTGAGTTTATATTTAAAATTTTATCCTGAGTAGTATTTTTCTTTGCCACCAATGCCTAGGTTGATTTGAGTAGTTTTTTCTCATTGTTGCTTTTAATTCAGTTTTTGAAATGAAATAAATATGCAGATTGATTCAACTTGTTACTCTTGTGATATTAAAGTATTTTATAAATGATCTCTCACACTCATTTCAAGAGCTATCTAGCTTTTATTACATTTTGGGCATTAGTAGTTACCAATCATATGGTTAAACTATATTTTTGTGGAGCAATCTCAGTGAAGAAAGTTCTTAGTCATATAGAGTTTTTATAATTTTCTCTAGAAACCTAATTTGAGAGGTTTTTTGAAAGTGGAAAAATTATAACATGAAAGCTAACTCTCAATTTCTTGTGGTAAGTAGGACTAAAGTATATGAAAATACAATCAGACAAAAATTTATCCTTAAAATTTTGATCTTTTACACACTGATTTTATGAGAGTTATTGTACCTCACTATGTTGCCTGCTACTATGCAGCTTTTATAATCCCCTAATCAATAAAAATTTATTGGATTATTCTTATGTTTTCTGTATCTGTACATGAAAACATTTCACTAGGGGCTGGTAGTCTACTTTTAGGTATTGTAATTAGCTTAATTAATTACTATTGACAGTTATTATAATGGGGTTCGTCAAAATATGAAAGTAAACTAAATATAAAGAAAGTATGTGACCTGACTTTCGTAATTGGTTTTATCTCTCCTAAATTTAGGTCTTCATCTGAAAATGGAGCTAGTAATGAAACCTGGACTCAGCACTCTTTCTGAGGTCCTTGCTAAATCTTGTATATATGTGGTTTAAGTGTTACTTGTTCTGAAAGTTCAGAGAAACAGATATTTCTGTGGATTAGTCAGGGATAGGTTAAAAATTTAATTACACCTACAAGACATGCATGAGTAACATTATAGTTGATAACCCTTGTTAAAATTATATGCATAATGTAATTAACACTCTTGGAACTTGTGGGCATATAAGGATTTAACACGGTCATTATTTGTGAATAATAGAAAGCTCATAAATAGGTGTAGTAATGTATGCATCACAGAATTGGATCAAAAACCTGTACAAGCACCTTAGCGTTGGGAAAGTAATTGTGCAGCCATATTCAAAGAAGTGCTGTTGTTTTCCACACATTTTTATATGTTCAGTGAATTTCACTGAAGCTCTGACTGGCTTATACAAAGTCTTAGCCATATTTTCCTGAATTTTAGAAGAGAAAAGTTTGCTATTGCAGAATTTATGAATTAGGGAATCATGAATTACTGGCATCTTCCTTGGAAATATCAAATGATTGTTGTCCTTTGAAAATCTAATGTAGATTTATGTGAGAAAGTAGTAGGAGATGAAGCTTGTTTTTAGGGAAGACTATTTTAGAAATTCACTTTTAGTTTCTCAATGTATAAGATTTCTATTGGATACAAAATTGGAGAGGTTTTATACAGGTTTGTGTGTTCACTGAAATGTTTAGTGGAAAGTTTGACCTGGAAGCATAAGTTAGGAAATTGTTAGCATATAGATTGTATTAAAGCCAAGAGAAAATGTAAGATGATCAAGAAGTAAATTCTATGAGAAAAGAGAAGAAGATCAAGAAGTTAGGAGCATGGGCAAATGTTCCACGGCAGTATGAAAGAATGAATTGTGTACAGGCATAGACACAAGTAGATGAGTGGATATGATGGTTTTCAGCCATTAATTTCTCATTGAAGGAAATCAAGTTTTCAGTTCAGAGTAAGAATAGGGAAGGAAGTATTGGAGGATTTAAAAGTGACAAAAGGCATGAAATATTTATCTTGGACAGTAAACGAAGAAATTGTCCATAAAAAGTAAGCCAGAATACCTAAAACTATCAAGTCTATTTTAATTGAAAAGTTACCTGAATTTTTTCAGATCAGTATGTGTATCATTTCTACTATTTAACATTATGTAGTGAAACTGTGCTCAGTTTCTGTCTCTTCAGTAGATTATGAGCTGCTTGAAAACAAGATATATTGGTTTATTTTTATATTCACAACATCCAAATACAATCCTCAGACTGAAGGGTAAAATTAAAAAAATGTTTGGTAGATGAGCAAATAACTTATGTGATACATTGTATGCTGTGCTAAAGATATATAAGCAACCAAAAATATCTTTATATTTGGGAATTTTAATGCTAAATCTTATTTCATAACTGAATTTAGCAATCACTTCTTGATCTTGTTTCCAGTTATTTTTTAAACTTTAGGTACACTGCTGAGTTAATCATTCTTAGTTCATGACATATCATCACCACTGATCTCCCTTAGTTTTATCACTTTTATTTAATTTTTAATAGAAGCTTATTTTTTTATTATAAGCAATGTATGAAAATATGACTTGCCAGAACAGACTGTAGTAAGTCTCTTGGATTTTAACAATCTTGTAAGTAAAAAATGGTAGCTCTCTTTGCTCATTGTAGTTCTAATTTTAATTTTAATAATCTAGATGAAATTGAATATCTGCTCATATGTTTAAAGTCTTTTTATTTTCTGTGAGTTACCTGTTCATAACTGATCATTCCTATACTATGGCTGTTTCATTTCTTGACATCCTTTCTCCACTGAGGAAGTCTTACATTCTAAATTTCCAATAACTGCAAACCTTTACCTAATCTCAACTTTACTCATGACCTCCTATTTTAGTAAAGCTTTAGTTTGGATATTCTCATTGCTCACAGCTGTTTGCATTAGTTTATTTTATTTAGTATGAGAGACACTTTAAGCTCATTATTTACACATTTACTGAAGCAGTTGAACATTTATACTTTCTATTCCATGTGATATTACTTATGTGGAAATATTTTCTGAAGGTTCTAAGGTTCTTGATATTTTTTTTCCCCTTACGTTAAAGCTTTAATTTGACAAGTCTCTGTGGGTCAGCATCCCTTTACTATGAAGTATGGGCATCCTGCCACCGGGAACAACCAACCAGCTTAGCAAACAGAATAATTGGTACCATTCTTTTCACATACACAAAAGTAACTTAAAACAGAATAGAGCTTTTATCATCAATTGATTCTTAGAAGTCCTTTCTTGATATTTCAGCCCCAAGGCTTATATCAAAGTTGTTTCCTTCAATGTGGAAACTTCAAGCTTCCAATTCACCAGTCTGCAGACCCTGAGGATCAAAGCAGACCTGCCCTGTGATCCACGGCTAAGCACTTACTTTCTTGAAGTGATGCTTAGTGCTCTGATTCGGCATCAAGATCTAAGGGTGCTGTTATGAGACGATAAATTAGGGAACCAGACGATTACACCCTTTGGCCTCCACTGAGATCTTCCTGAGCAGGAGCACTTGTCTCTAATTCCTCTTTGACCTGTCATTGTTTCCATATGGTGGCCACTGCTCAGGATTCTCACTTGACTCATACACAGTTCCTGAAAGATCGGCCAGTGTGAGGAGCCTGATTGCTTCAGACTATGGTTATTGAGAGTCCAGTAAACTAAAAGGTCTATGAAACTGCATGTTATCGTCTCTTATCTACTGTTTTATTTAATGCCAGACTGCGTGTTCTTTTTTATTATCCTGATTATTGAAATGGCAATTTCCTTACTTTAAAAAATTCTGTGTAGTTTCTCATTTCAGTCTATCAGGCTGATGTTTTATAGTGCCTTATCCTTACTTAGAGATGTCACGATTTTATGATAATCACCGTCATCCTCATCCTCTGTGTTCTTTTATTGAAATTTAAACAAGAAAAAAAACACCACATGATGTATAATTTATTAACATTACCTGCTGATCCCATTTCTTCATTTTTTCAAACGTTCCTCATGTGCCATGGGTTTATTTGTGCTCGTCCACCACTATGTGATACATGTTAGAATTAGTCACTCCACTGTTTTGTCAGATGATTTTAAATGTACACATGGTGAGGTAAAAATGCTAGATCTTTGTTGTCCTAAATGTATTAATTAATCCTGGGGTGGTGGGAGAGGCGTGGGAGAGACGACTCCTCAGACACTTTTCTAGTTACCTGGATAAGTGTCTTAAATCCATTTGTTTCTCTTTCTCCCCCTACTTGGTCCAGACCCTCAACATCTCTCTTCTACTTCAGCAACACACTCTCTCTCCCTTTGGTCTCAATCTTCTTTTACTCATCCTTCTGCTACTAGTGAAAGTGAAAGTGAAGTCGCTCAGTCGTGTCCGACTCTTTGTGACCCCGTGGACTGTAGCCTGCCAGGCTCCTCCATCCATGAGATTCTCTAGGCAAGAATACTGGAGTGGGTTGCCATTTCCTTCTCCAGGGGATCTTCCCAACCCAGGGATCAAACCAATGTCTCCCGCATTGCAGGCAGACGCTTTAACCTCTGAGCCACCAGGGAAGCCCGTTGGCATTAAAACATCCACACACACACACACACAGGACTCTAACCATATTACTCCTCCCCTCAGAAGCATTTTATATTCCCAGCTAACGATTGAATTTTTTTTTTCAAACTGAGGCCATCAGGAATAGGTAAAAAAACAGATACTAACTCAAGTGGTGCCTTGAGCCTCTCATAACCAATCAACCAATGGTAGTAATCCTGCTTTGTGTGTTTTATTAAGTCCAACTATAATTATATTTGAAGAAAAAGGATTAGTTAATGACCACTGTAATAACGCTGTGTGAAGAACATCTCCCAAATGTCAGTATCTTATAGTAACAAACATTTACTTTTCTTGATTGTAGGTCCTTGGATTGGTTGAGGTGATTCTGCTGAAGGTATTCCAAGTTTCTTCCATACGTCTTTCTTTCTGGCATAAGTGGCTCTTTGTAGCCATGGGACTTCCCTGGTGCTCCTATGGTTAAAACTCTGCACTTCCAATTTAAGAGGCATGAGTTTGATCCCTGGTCAGGGAACTAAGGGACTTCCCATGTGGTTCAGTGGTAAAAGAATCCACCTGCCAAGTAAGGTGTTGTAGGAGACCCCAGTTTGATCCCTGGGTCTGGAAGATCCCCTGGAGAAGAAAATGGTAACCCACTCCAATATTCTTGCATGGAGAATCCCATGAACAGAGGAGCCTGGTAAGCACAGTGCATAGGGTTTCAAAGAGTCGGACATGATTGAAAACACATGCACCATCCTTCATGTAGCATGCAGATCTCCAAATTAAACAATGCAGATGTCTTTCAAAGCTTACGTGCTTTGAAATACCCTACGTGCTTGAATGACAGTGGCCTGCAATGTCACATGGCAAAGAAGCATCTTAAACCCACAGTGAAATCATAGGAAGGGCATGGAGGGTAGGAAAGATTGTGAATAAATAATACTAGAAGATTGTGAATAACTAATAGTATCTACCATAAAGTGCCTCTGCTGTTTTAAACAGAGGTTTTAAAACAATTGATCTGCCACGTAAAGTACAAACCTTAACAGAAAAAACCAAAGCCTACATTACCTCTTCTTATTTATATTTGTTTGTTTTGGGCCACTCTCTGCTATATCTTAGTAGTGCATGCTTAGCTGCTCTTTGTGACTCATTGGGCTGCAGCCCTCCAGGCTCCTCTGTCCAGTTCAGCAATTTTATATTGAAAAGTTGAAATTGACCATGGTAGGAGTGTTTACAGGCTTCCCTGATGGCATAAGTGTTGAAGAATCCTCCTGCAATGCAGGAGATGCAAGTTCAATCTCCCTGGATCAGGAAGATCTGCTGGAGGAAGAAATGGTAACCCACTCTAGTTTTGGTGCCTGGAGAATTCCATAGACAGAGGAACCAGTCGGGAAACAGTACATGGGGTCACAAAGAGTTGGATGCAACTGAGCATGTGATGGATGAATGGAAGGGGGAATGTTTATTCCATGAAAATTGGCAAGTACTGCAAACCAGGTTACCGCTCCCCTTCCAAAAGAGCTGGAATGCCAGAGCCGAGCCTTGCAAATATGTATAACTTTTATTACATTTCTTATGACTGTCAAATTTATAAGTTCTATGCAAATTTTATTTTCCTAATGTTTTATATATTTTTGTTGTTTTTGTTCAGTTGCTAAGTCATGTCCAACTATTTGCAAACCCTTGGACTTCTAGGCTTCTCCGTCCTTCACTATTTCCCAGAGTTTGCTCAAACTCATGTCCTTTGAGTCAGCGATGCTAGACTTCAGCAGTATGTGAAACAAGAACTTCCAGATGTATAAGCTGGGTTTATAAAAGGCAGAGGACCAGAGATCAAATTGGTTTTATATTTTACTGTCACATATATTCTATTTTTTCCATTTTAATCTTAAGACTTTTTTCCTGTTAATCTACAGATTCTATTTACTTACATTCTGATATAATGATATGTGCTTCAAAATTAAAGTGAATATCTTATTATTTTAATGTCATAACATTAAAATATGTTAAATATTGTTAACATTCAATAACCATTTATTAATTTCCAATATTAGTTTGCAAGGAATTTTAAGTGCATCTAAAGGATTTTCCAGTTGCATTGCAGGCTAGAAACTTGCTAGTTTAAAAATTTCTGTTTTTCTCTCCCATGAGATTGCAAATCCTAAAAATGTATGATACAACCAGTGTGGAGAACAGTATGGAGGTTCCTTAGAAAAACAAAAATAAAGCTACCATATGACCCAGCAATCCCTCTAGTGGGCATATACCCTCAGAAAAACTATAATTCAAAAAGACACATGTATCCCAATGTTCATTGCAGCACTATTTACAATGGCTAGGACATGAAAGTGACCTAAGTGTCCACTGGCAGATAAATGATAAGGAAGATGTGGTGTATATATATATACAATGAAATAGTACTCAGTTATTAAAGGAATGAAATTGGATCATTTGTAGTGATGTGGATGAACCTAGAGTGTGTCGTACAGAGTTCTGCTGCTGCTAAGTCGCTTCAGTCGTGTCCGACTCTGTGTGACCCCATAGATGGCAGCCCACCAGGCTCCCCCGTCCCTGGGATTCTCCAGGCAAGAACACTGGAGTGGGCTGCCATTTCCTTCTCCAATGCATGAAAGTGAAAAGTGAAATTGAAGTTGCTCAGACATGTCCAACCCTTAGTGACCCCATGGACTGCGGCCCACCAGGGTCCTCCGTCCATGGGATTTTCCAGGCAAGAGTACTGGAGTGGGGTGCCATTGCCTTCTCTGACAGAGTTCAGTAGGTCAGAAAGAGAAAAACAAATATTGAACTTTAACACATATATATGGAATCTAGAAAAATGGCACTAATGAACCTATTTGCAGTGCAGGAATGGAGACAAAGATGTAGAAAACAGTCTTGTGGATGCAAGAGGGGAAGGGGACAGCGGGACAAATCGAAAGAGTAGCACTACTCTCGCATATGAGAGTAGCATATGGACACGACCATGTGTAAAATAGAGAGCTGGTGGGAAGCAGCGGTATATAGCACAGGGAGCTCAGCTCGGTGCTGTGTGATGCTCTCCAGGGCTGGAATGGCGGTGGTGGCGGGGAGGGAGGCTCTAGAGGGAGGGAATATCCGTATACATATAGCTGACTCACATTGCTGTACAGCAGAAACTAACACAACATTGAAAAGCAATTCTATTCTAATTAAATTAATAGACAACAACTTTTGAAAAGTAGGCAAACCATTTTTCTATTTGAAACTTTTCACATAGAATATTCCAATAGTTAAAAAAAGAGTTTCAGTAAACGTTATTCCAGAGTAGCTCTACAGACATAAGTAAAATTGAAAAATCAAGACTGTAAAAAATTGTATAATTTTAAGGCTTTTTTCTGATTTCTTAGTTGGGGCTGTGGGGCTGTGTCCACAAACCTGTAGTGTGGGCCTGAGGGATTTAAAATATTTGTTACAATGCTTGGCAGCATTGAAACATATACATTACCATGTGTAAAACAGATAATCAGAGTGAGTTTGATGTATGATGCAGGGTACCCAAAGCCAGTGACACCTGGAGGGATAGGTTGGGGAGGGAGGTGGGAGGGGGGATTCAGGATGGAGGGGACACAGGTATCCCTGTGACTGATTCATATTGATGTATGGCAAAAACCATCACAATATTGTAAAGTAATTATCCTCTAATTAAAATAAATTAAAAAGAAAAGAGTATTAGGTGGTTCAGGATCTTATCAACAATTAGAATTATAAATTAATATTCTTGCTAGAGACTCTCAGTTTCTAGAAACCAAAGATAAAACTTTATTATTTTTTATATACAAAATTATAACAATAAACAAACTCATCTTTGTTCATTTATAATCAGCATGTGGCATTAGAAATATGTTCCCTAGTGTTTCCTGTGTTAGGGTTTTGAATGTGACATGTATGCTTCCTTGTGTGTATCGTGTCCAACTCTGTGTGACCCAATGGACTGCAGCTCCCCAGGCTCCTCTGTCCATGGGATTTTTCAGGCAAGAATACCAGAGTGGGTTGCCATGCCCTCCTCCAGGGCATCTTCCCAACCCAGGAATCAAACCAGTGTCTCTTATGTCTAACCTGCATGGGCAGATGGGTTCTTTACCACTAGCACATATGCTTCCTTACAATTGTCTTTTTTCCCCCTCCTTAACTTCAAGGTCTTGCTTATCCTCCTTTTTATTCAGATTAAGTTTCAAAGTAGGAAAAATCCAAGTTGTGGCACTTTGTTTAGCTCTTTTCTCCATCTGTTTAGTTGGGGAAACAATTCCATAATACAATTGTGAGATTAAATTAGAATACGTTTATAAAGTAGTTAGGGAGGACATGCTGCTGCTGCTGCTGCTAAGTCGCTTCAGTCATGTCCAACTCTGTGCGACCCCATAGATGGCAGCCCCCGTCCCTGAGATTCTCCAGGCAAGGACACTGGAGTGGGTTGCCATTTCCTTCTCCAATGCAGGAAAGTGGAAAGTGAAAAGTGAAAGTGAAGTCGCTCAGTTGTGTCAGACTTTCCAGACCCCATGGACTGCAACCTACCAGGCTCCTCTGTCCATGGGAGTTTCCAGGCAAGAGTACTGGAGTGGGGTGCCATTGCCTTCTCTGAGGGAGGACATAGCACATAGCTAATACTTATTAAGCATTTATTAGCATTATCTTTCACAAACCACCATCTCTGTAGGTTCATTCCTTTGGTGTTCCATTGATTATTACTCTTATCTCTTAGTCTCTGGAGTATTTAACTAACCTACTCTGTTAATTTTTCCTTTATTTACTTTCCCTAGATTGTAAGACTTTGGAAGGAATAAGAATTGCTTTTTCATTTCTCATAGAGTTCAAAATCCATAGTGCATTATCATTAAAATTAAGTTTAGACAAACATATATTATTGGTGGTGAAGCTATTGATAGAAGGATGGAGAGAAAGTCACACTTACTTTCCATAGATTTATTGTCTGATAAGATTTCACATTTTCACCAATGTGTCTCTTGCACATCACAATCAACTATATATCACTTACATTTCTTGTGCATGTCATGTGCAGTTTATTTTGAGAATTCTTGAGATGTGAATGCATGACATTAAATAAATGAAAACTGATTTCTTCAAAATGGACAATGATAGATTGGAAAAATTACAGCCTATAGCAAAATTTAGTAGGAAAAGTAGATTCTATTTATTATCAACTTCTTGTTTCATTTACAGAAATCTTTGTTTTTTAAACTACTCTTAAGTGGGTGGGTTACTTTCCCATTATATATGAAAGGTTTAACCTTTTCAAATGTTTTGTGTTTCAACCCAGCAATTCTTGAGACACTTACATTTTAACTCAACAAGCATACAATACTGAAGACAAATACATAAATCAGCAACAATTTAAAAAAATAAAGATTAGTATTGTCTCTGATGTTCAAATGAATGGAAGCTATTTATGTCAATGACAGTGTTGTGTTGTTGAACTGGCTCATCTCTAATTCCTTTGTTTGCCTCTAGCTTCTAAAATTATTCTTGAAATAAGTACAGTGGCAAGCTAATTTTCTACATTCATTTATATAATTGCCATCATAACTTCTTTTATCTTCCATCAATTTACAACTTAAAGCTCAGAATGTTTCTATACAATTATTGTTTTTTTGCATTAAGTTTCTAAAGAACTATTGAAAGGGTTGATGATTTCAGACCTTATTCTTATAAATATTAACCTAGAATAGAGCCAACAGGTGTCTTCTCAGAATATGAACACTTAGAATAAAGAGGGAAGTAATTTGGACACTTAATATAAAGAGGGAAATTTATTTTAGGAATTTATGATGCCATGTTTTAACTAATATTGGAATATAAATAAGATTAGAGAACACACATGCTAAATGAAAATAGATACCTTTGGCTGTGTTTTTATGAGTGATTTGAGATACTTTGGAATTAAAATAAAAAAAAAAATGAAAGATTCAAAACACCCTTTGTCAATCTTGACCAAATGCCCATATATTTACTTCACTGTATCTTAAAAAAAATCATGCTCTGGGCACATTTATGCAGCCAGATTAATCAAAGATTGGATAGATTATATATACATATATTTAATTCACCATTAAATATTAAACATATATTTAATTAAATATATATTATATATTTAATTAAATATTAAATATATATATTTAATTAAGCTTTCTATAATTTCATTGATTTTAGTTAAAAGGTTGCTTAGGGATTTGACTAACAGTATAGATTCAGACTAAACTCTGATGGAAAATAAACTGCCAACACAACAATGGAAAAATAAATTTCTGTCAGATTTACAAATAAAAATATTATAGATAAACTGAATAAATTCATATAATATATAAACATATGGTATATATTTAATAAAAGATAAATCTTTAAAAATATTTGTTTGAATATTTAAATAAATACATTTGGCTTCTTCCAATAATTAACTGAGATATGTAAAAACAAATGTAAATGTACTGTTTCAGTATTTGTTATGCAAGACAAATAGCAAAAAAGCAACTTCTCAGATGTATTTTGAATAAAATTACTTGATTTATGGTAATTTCTGTTTCCTTATAATATTTAATCTGGTTAATTTATGGAAAAGTATATATTTCTCTATTAAAAGTATAATTAGAATACTAATGCTTATTATGTGCCTATTTTTATCTGATTTATATATACTTTATCTAAGTCTCATGAAACACTGTGAGGGTGTTATTACACCCATTTAAAGATGATAAAGGTTAAAGTCCCAGACGTTAACTAAATCCCTGAAGATCATTCCTTGTTCATGATAAGGCCAAGATGTTACCTAGGTTATCTACCTCCACACCTCTATTTTTTCTATTCCAGTATACTACCTCTTATTTCTCAATAATCAGCATCACTTAGAAAATAAAGATTGATACTTCAGTGGAATAGTGACAAGATAGAAATTGCAGAGTTGAAATGCAATAGTGCATTAGTCAAGCAAATCTAGAGGAAGAGTGTGCATTTCAAAATATACAATCAAAGCAAGAATAATGCTTCCTGACTATTTCTCCTGCAGTTTTTATGTTGTTGTTGTTTAGTAGTTCAGTAGTGTCTGACTCTTTTGTGACCACATGGACTATAGCCCATCAGGCTCCTTTGTCCATGGGATTTCCCAGGCAAGAATATTGGAGCATGTTGCCATTTCCTTCTCCAGGGGATCTTCCTGATCCAGGGATTAAACCTGTGTCCCCTGTATTGGCAGACAGGTTCTTTACCACTAAGCCACCAGGGAAGCTCCCTGCAATTTGTATAAAGAAATCAAATCTTCCAGTACCATAGTTTGGATTGGGGCAATTTCTTCTAGCTTGTAATATATATATTCTGGCTTTTTCCTAAGCTAGCATTCATGGGTTCAGTAATCAAGGACCATTAGTGGGTGTAGCTTCCTCAATATTACTCCTGTTTATTCAGTAATGAAATATTGCTTTTTATCCCTCAAAGTTTGAACACTGCTGATCTAGTAGTCTTAGTTTCTGACATTCACCACCACACTGTGGATTATTTTAAAATGCAAGTTGAGACTGCCTCTTGGCTCTTTTGGGCTTCCCAGGTGGCCCTAGTGGTAAAGAACTCACCTGCTAATGCAGGAGGGTAAGAGACATGGGTTCAATCCCTGGGTTGGGAAGGTGCCCTGAAAGAGGGCATTGCAACCCACTCCAGTATTCTTGCCTGGAGAATCTCTTGGACAGAGGAGTCTGGAGGGCCACAGTCCACAGGATTGCAAAGAGTCAGACAGGACTGAGTGACTTAAAAAACATGCAATTGGCTCTTTTGGGCTACAGATGACCATATATTTTCAGGCATAATGAGTGCGCTAGTTGTGGTGGTTGATCTTAAATTTCAGGAGGTAATTGGGTTACTAACTGTACAATGTGAATGAAAAGAGGGTTATGTGTAGAACTCAGAAGATTCCCTGGGATGCCTCTTAGCTATCCTATATCCTGCAAATTGAGTCAGTAGAGAACTACAACCCATTTCAGGTAGGACTGTATCAATTCAGTAAATCAATTCAGAGGGTGTTAAAATTTGAGTTACTCCTGTAGGCAAAGACCTTCAACCAGTTGAAGGCAAAGAAGACATGGAATGGAATAGAAGAAGTGAGATACATATCAGTTACAATCATGTTACTACTTACAGAAATGAGGACTGCAAGAGTTATGGGTATTTTTTCCTAATTTTTATGAATATATAGTTTAAACAACTATTTTTCATTTTCCATCTCTCATTCTTCTAGCATCTAATAACAAAGTTGAAAATACTAAGTAATTAAACTGTTCAATATTTTAGTTATAAGATATTAGAGAGACTGACTCAGCCAGAAGCATGAGCATTACTGAAAATGGAGAAAAGGACATTGTACCCTTTATGAGGAAGTTAGTTAGCATGCTTATGGTGGTATACATGGTAGATGTGTAATATTAGGTAGAAGTATGGCATTGCTTGGAGAAGGCAATGGCAACCCACTCCAGTACTCTTGCCTGGAAAATCCCATGGACGGAAGAGCCTGGTGGGCTGCAGTCCATGGGGTCGCTAAGAGTCGGATATGACTGAGCGACTTCACTTTCACTTTTCCCTTTCATGCATTGGAGAAGGCAATGGCAACCCACTCCAGTATTCTTGCCTGGAGAATCCCAGGGACGGGGGAGCCTGGTGGGCTGCCATCTGTGGGGTCGCACAGAGTTGGACACGACTGAAGTGACTTAGCAGCAGCTGCAGCAGCATGGCATTGCTATCATCTTTATTTGGAAGTTAAGTGTGGTCAAAAGAGGTCTTTTGGTGCCTAGCTGATAAGGGATGGGCTATGGTGGCTTTCAAATGTGAAATGTGTTGACATCTAAACTGAACTACACTTCCAAGAATTTTTTTCTTTAATGTTTGCTTAGATTTGGACACAAGGGTTATCTATGTGAGACTTGGAAGGTGAAAAAAAGCAATAACTCTGTTCACTCTGTTGTTCAGTCACCTAGTCATGTTTGACTCTTTGCGACCCCATGGGTTGCAGCACACCAAGCTTCCCTGTCCACCACTATCTCCTGGAGTTTGCTCAAGTTCATGTGAACTGAGCTGATGATGTTATCAAACCATCTCACCCTCTGCCACCCTCTATGCAGGTTGATAAGGTCTTGCTTTTATGCAGCTCATCAAAGTTTCTGCAGATCTGCTCACAAACTTTTTGGCATGATCAGTAGCCCAGCTCCGATCTCCAGCTCTTGCTGAAACTCTGTTGTTAACATCTCAGCTCCAAGCCAAGTACAAGTTTGATTCTTTGGTAGAATGATAGCTTCTTCTACGAGTCATCCATGACATTGAGACTGGATACTTGGGAATGAGAAGAGTCCAGTTTGGCTCCCACAAGATGCAGATAGGAGTTTCATTTGTCATTGCTCTTCTCTACTTATTCATCTTTTGAGCCTTAACCTCTGTTCTGTGCCTTTAGACTCCAAGAATAAATGGAGGTGAAATGACAGACCAAGACTATCTGCCACCACAGATGCATCAAGTCCAAGCTTTTTAGTAAATCTCTTATTCCACACCATCCCTAACAGTTCTATTTCTGTAATACGGACACTATCTTCTTTTAAATATACTACCTTTCATTTCTCAACAATCAAAACTGTTTAGGATATAGATGTTCATATTTTGAAGGTATATTTTCAGAACAAAAATTTTTTAAGGTGGAAACTAGAATATATCAAAATTAGATGGATGATTTTCTGTAAGAATATTTCAAATTTTACCACGTTTAAAGTCATGTCAAACTATATATCTTCAACCACTTCTTCCATAGTTTGTTGTTAAAGAATCAAGCCTCTCAGTAGAGATTATTAATCCTGTGACCAGTTCATTATTAAAATATCATGATGATGTTACACATTTAACTATAGTGCTATGCGTCATGGAGATTGAAATTTACTTCAAAAGTGATTTAATCTAATGGGATATAGTAGGAAACTAGAAAATCAAGTAAAAATGTATCCAAATTAGCTCAGTTATATGTAATGAAGGGCTTCCTCGGTGGCTCAGACAGTAGGAATCTGCCTGCAATGCGGAAACCTGGGTTCGAACCATGGGTTGGGATGATTCCCTGGAAAAGGAAATGATAAGAAGAGAAGTGAAAAGCAAAGGAGAAAAGGAAAGATATAAACATCTGAATGCAGAGTTCCAAAGAATAGCAAGGAGAGATAAGAAAGCCTTCCTCAGCGATCAATGCAAAGAAATAGAGGACAACAACGGAATGGGAAAGACTAGAGATCTCTTCAAGAAAATTAGAGATACCAAGGGAACATTTCATACAAAGATGGGAGCAATAAAGGACAGAAATAGTATGGCCCTAACAGAAGCAGAAAATATTAAGAAGAGGTGGCAAGAATACACAGAAGAACTATTCAAAAAAGATCTTCATGACCCAGATAATCATAATGGTATGATCACTGACCTAGAGCCAGACATCCTGGAATGTGAAGTCAAGTAGGCCTTAGAAAGCATCACTATGAACAAAGCTAGTGGAGGTGATGGAACTCCAGTTGAGCTATTTCAAATCCAGAAAGATGATGCTGTGGATGTGCTGCACTCACTATGCCAGCAAATTTGGAAAACTCATCAGTGGCCACGGAACTGGAAAAGGTCAGTTTTCATTCCAATCCCAAAGAAAGGCAATGCCAAAGAATGTTCAAACTACTGCATAATTGCACTCATCTCACACGCTAGTAAAGTATGCTCAAAATTCTCCAAGCCAGGCTTCAGCAGTACATGAACCGTGAACTTCCAGATGTTCAAGCTGGTTTTAGAAAAGGCAGAGGAACCAGAGATCAAATTGCCAACATCCACTGGATCATCAAAACAGCAAGAGAGTTCCAGAAAAACATCTATTTCTGCTTTATTGACTATGCCAAAGCCTTTGACTGTGTGGATCACAATAAACTGTGGAAAATTCTTCAAGAGATGGGAACACCAGACCACCTTACCTGCCTCTTGAGAAACCTATATGCAGGTCAGGAAGTAACAGTTAGAACTGGACATGGAACAACAGACTGGTTCCAAATAGGAAAAGGAGTTCATCAAGGCTGTATATTGTCACCCTGCTTATTTAACTTATATGCAGAATACATCATGAGAAGCGCTGGGCTGGAAGAAGCACAAGCTGGAATCAAGATTGCCAGGAGGAATATCAATAACCTCAGATATACAGATGACATCACCCTTATGGCAGAAAGTGAAGAGGAACTCAAAAGCCTCTTGATGAAAGTGAAAGAGGAGAGTGAAAATGTTGGCTTAAAGGTCAACATTCAGAAAACGAAGATCATGGCATCTGGTCCCATCACTTCATGGGAAATAGATGGGGAAACAGTGGAAACAGTGTCAGACTTTATTTCTTTGGGCTCTAAAATCACTGCAGATGGTGACTGCAGCCATGAAACTAAAAGATGCTTACTCCTTGGAAGGAAAGTTATGGCCAACCTAGATAGCATATTCAAAAATAGAGACATTACTTTGCCAACAAAGGTCCGTCTAGTCAAGGTTATGGTTTTTCCAGTAGTCATATATGGATGTGAGAGTTGGACTGTGAAGAAAGCTGAGTGCTGGAGAATTCATGCTTTTGAAGACTGGTGTTGGAGGTGGTCTTGGAGAAGACTCTTGAGAGTCCCTTGGACTTCAAGGAGATCCAACCAGTCCATTCTAAAGGAGATCAGTCCTGGGATTTCTTTGGAAGGAATGATGCTAAAGCTGAAACTCTAGTACTTTGGCCACCTCATGCAAAGAGTTGACTCATTGGAAAAGACCCCGATGCTGGGAGGGATTGGGGGCAGGAGGAGAAGGGGACGACAGAGGATGAGATGGCTGGATGGCATCACCGACTCAATGGACTTGAGTTTGAGTGAACTCCAGGAGTTGGTGATGGACAGGGAGGCCTGGCGTGCTGCAATTCATGGGGTTGCAAAGAGTCAGACACGACTGAGCAACTGAATGAACTGAACTGAACAAACTCTGGTGTTCTTGACTGGAGAATCCCATGGACAGGAGACTAGCAGGCCACAGTCCATGGGGCTCACAAAGAGCTGGACATGACTGAGAGACTAACACTTACTGCAGTTTAGTTCAGTTGATCATTCATGTCTGGCTCTTTGCAACCCCATGGACTGCAGCACACCAGGCTTCCTTAGCCATCATCAACTCCTGGAGACTGCTCAAACTCATGTCCATTGAGTTGGTGATATCATCCAACCATCTCATCCTCTGTCATCCCCTTTTCCTCCCACCTTCAATCTTTCCTAGCATCAGAGTCTTTTCCAATGAGTCAATTCTTCACATCAGGTGGCCAAAGTATTGGAGTTTCAACTTCAGCATCAGTTCTTCCAAAGAACACCCAGGACTGATCTCCTTTAGATTGGACTGGTTGGATATCCTTGCAGATCAAAGGGCTCTCAAGAGTCTTCTCCAACACCACAGTTCAAAAGCATCAATTCTTCGATGCTCAGCTTTTTTTATAGTCCAACTCTCACATCCATACATGACTACTGGAAAAACCATAGCTTGGACTAGATGGACCTTTGTTGGTAAAGTAATATCTCTGCTTTTTAATATGCTGTCTAGGTTGGTCATAGTTTTTCTTCCAAGGAGCAAGTGTCTTTTGATTTCATGGCTGCACTCAGCATCTGCAGTGATTTTGGAGTCCCCCAAAATAAAGTCTCTCACTGTTTCCATTGTTTCCCCATCTATTTGCCATCATTTGACGGGACCGAATTTCATCATCTTAGTTTTCTGAATGTTGACCTTTAAGCCAACATTTTCACTCTCCTCTTTCACTTTCATCAAGATGCTCTTTAGTTCTTTTTGCTTTCTGCCATTAAGTGTGGTGTCATCTGCATATCTGAGCTTATTGATATTTTTCTCGACAATGTTCATTCCAGCTTGTGCTTCATCTAGCCCGGCATTGTGCATGATGTACTCTGTATATAAGTCAAATAAGCAGAGTGTCAATATTCAGCCTTGACATACTCCTTTCCCAATTTGGAACTGGTCTGTCGTTCCATGTCTAGTTCTAACTGTTGCTTCTTGAACTGCAAACACATTTCTCAGGAGGCAGGTAAGGTGACCTGGTATTCCCATCTCTTTAAGAATTTTCCACAGTTTGTTGTGATCCATACAGTCAAAGGTTCTGGTGTAGTCAATAAAGCACTTACTTTCTTACTTATATGTATTGAAATGTTTGGACATGACTCATACTGGAAAATTTTTCTAAAATTTACAAAGAAAAACTGTGCAAATATTCACTAAAATTATATAGAGTATGAATTAGGCATAGCATTGGCAAAGCTTTTACTATTAAGATCTGTGTAATTGTCTATTTTACATTCAGTATTGTCTTACATTGAACTCAAACAAAAATAATATTTTGCTGTTATGAAGGTTAAATGTAATACTTATAATTTTGTTTCATCTTTACTTTTTTCTCCAAGTACCAAGGACACTATGTAATAGTTTTACTATTTTTTATTCAACTTGACATTGGATATCCTAGCCAGAGCATATGGTCAAGAAAAGGAAGTAAAAGGCATCCAAATTGAAAAGGAAGAAGTAAATAGATGATATTATATAGAGAAAATCCTGAAGATTCCATTAAAATTGTATTAGAAGCAAAACAAATTCAGTAAAGTTGCAGGATAAAAAAATCATAAAACATCAGTGATATACCTATGATTACACATTTCCACTTGTGTTTTTAAAATAACTCAGTTAAGCCCTCAAATTTCTTCCCAGAAGCTTTTTTGTAAGAAAACTCTAACTTTGAGAAAATGAAAATTTCCTATTTGGTTAAAGTGCTTGATGACAAAATATATAACTGCACATAATTTTCTAAAATCTGTGGAAATGTTTCCTGCTTATTCAAACATTTTTTATTGCTAACCAAAAAAAAGGAAAAGATGAGGTATTAAAAATATTTCAATTTTTAAAATTGCAACCTCAACTTTAGATTAATGGATAAGTAACATTATCAAATCCTTGAGTCAAAATATTGTAATAATTAGTTCTAAATTTTGTTTTACTAATATAGCATACTAATTATATGGCTATAAATCAGTCAGATATTAAAGTATAACTCTCATAATGTAATACCAAAAAATTGAAACTATTTACGAGGTTAACGGAGAAGGCAATGGCACCCCACTCCAGCACTCTTGCCTGGAAAATCCCATGGACGGAGGAGCCTGGTGGGCCACAGTCCATGGGGTCGCTAAGAGTCAGACACGACTGAGCGACTTCACTTTCACTTTTCACTTCTATGCATTGGAGAAGGAAATGGCAACCCACTCCAGTGTTCTTGCCTGGAGAATCCCAGGGACAGGGGAGCCTCGTGGGCTGCCGTCCATGGGGTCGTACAGAGTCGGACACGACTGAAGCGACTTAGCAGTAGCAGCAAGAGGGTAAAAGACTCTAAAATTGTCAGTTAAGACATAGTTAGATACAGTAATGTACTCTCTAATTATAATATAATTAGTTATAGAATTGTATTGGTCATCCATATATTAATGATTAATGCTGTCTCAGAATGATAACATAATTATTTATTAATAACAACATATCCTACATTAAAAATAAGTCATTTTGAAATAAATTTATAACAAGTATCCCCCAATTCCAAAAGTATGTAAAAGGTATATTTAGGAATAATCATTAGAGTGGCTTTTTAGTTTATTTTTATTTTTTAATTTTATTTTATTTTTAAACTTTACAATGTTGTATTGGTTTTGCCAAATATTGAAATAAATCTGCCACAGGTATACATGTGTTCCCCATCCTGAACCCTCCTCCCTCCTCCCTCCCCATACCATCCCTCTGGGTCGTCCCAGTGCACCAGCCCCAAGCATCCAGTTTCGTGCATCGAACCTGGACTGGTGACTCATTCCATATATGATATTATATGTATTTCAATGCCATTCTCCCAAATCATCCCACCCTCTCCCTCTCCCACAGAGTCCAAAAGACATAGAGTGGCTTTTTAAAAGTAACAAAAACTTTTTAAAATTAAAACAATAGTTGCATATCCCCAAATAGGGAACTGTTTGGAAAAATGAATTGCACAGTAATTTTATAGCCATGAATAAGTCATTCAACATACTATGGGTTGGGAAGAAAGTTCTCCAAGGTACAGATGAATAAGAAAATCGATCATGGACTAGCCATGCTAAAACTAGTAACAATGATAGTAATAATTCATAGCACTTACTACCTGCTTACTATGAGTCAAGCCCTTTTCAGTAGTTTTATAGATATTACTTAACTTAATTCTCACAGCTTTGTTTTTTAGGTACTATGAGTATCCTTTTTGTACAAAGGAAGATGCTGAAACTCCAAGAAACAAAGAGAATAAGCAACGTGTTCAAGAACTCATGCAGCACAATTGACGCTTGAACAACAAGGTAGTTAGGGGCATGCCACTCAGTCAAAAATCCATGCATAACTTTTGAGTACCCCAAACTTAACTATTAATAGCCCATTGTGACTAGAAGCATTTCTGATAAACAGCTGATTAACACATATCCTGTATATGTACTATATACTGTATTCTTATGCAGGCAAAGAAATGTTATTAAGAGAAAAGAAAATGCTTTTAAGAAAATCATGAGAAAGAGAAAATACATTTACAGTACTGGACTGTATTAATACCTTAACTTTGCATCATCTGTTTATAAACTGAATCATCCATCTCTCAGTCCAAGTATCATATATTGTCTTATATGACACCAAACACTGCAGATGTTATGTGTATTACTACACTAGGCATAAAACATGAAAAGATAATGTATTCATATTTATTTACAGGGGCATAACAATTCATGCATTGATAACGAAAGAGTAGTAATACAATAGCTTTATGGCATATTAGTGTAATCAATCGGATTGCTTCATGGTAGTCTTGCCTGTATGTTAAAAAATGAATTATTATAAAAATTTTATGGCTTACAGTATTACAGACATATTCATAATACAGTATTGAAAACGCTGTTATATTAAAAACAGTCATTTATGATAGGTTAATACACAGTTTCTTCAATTATGAGAAAAACATGCTTTATGATAATGCAATTATTTAAAAGCAAAGTTAGAAAACAGAAAAGAAAACTAACACAGTATTAATTTTACATTAAATATCACTTACCTTCTGCTTATGCAAGGATAGACTAGTGTCTACACACAATTTACGCATTCATGATAATCCTTTTCCTTAATTTTTTTGATGTTTTCGGACTATATTGTTTAGCAATTAACTCTCTATGGGAAATGTATTAAATTCCCTGTGCTGTGCTGTGCTCAGTCGCTTCAGTTGTGTCCAACTCTTTGTGATCCCGTGGACTGTAGCCCTCCAGGTTCTTCTGTCCATGGGATTTTCCAGGCAAGAACACTGGAGTAGATTGCCTGTCCTTTTCCAGAGGATCTTCCTGACTCAGGGATGGAACCTGTACCTTTTGTGTCTCCTGCATTGCAGGCATATTCTTTAACCACTGAGCCATCTGAGAAGTCCATTAAATTCCTTAGTTCAGGATAAAGGTATTGGCAGGATTTTGACCTTCAAAAAAAAAAAAAAAAATGGAGTCGTTATTTACATTTTAATTCCATGGGACTTCCAAATATTTCAGAGAGAATATTCCAGGCTCCAGATTGAGATGAATGATCATTTTCTATATCTTAGTTAAAACTATACTTCATTTTCTGTAACTTTCTTATGGAGCTTAATTTGATTAATAGTTATACTTCTACTATTTTTTTAAAAAAGAAATTAGCTATAACTTTAGTATATTAGCTTATAGTGCAATCTTTGCCTTTCTTTTATTTAATCTTACCTAGCGACTTCCCTTTCACTTTTCACTTTCATGCATTGGAGAAGGAAATGGCAACCCACTCCGGTTTTCTTGCCTGGAGAATCCCAGGGATGGGGGAGCCTGATGGGCTGCCGTCTATGGGGTCGCACAGAGTTGGACACAACTGAAGCGACTTAGCAAGAGCAGCAGCAGATATATGAAAATGAGATAGTCAGAAAATATATAGGAAGTGAATTACTGTGAAAAGAAGAAAGTTAATTTCTATGAGGCAAGAGTATCACACAATTTGCAAAGCAGTATTAAGATAAAGCAATTTTAAAGGTTAATCAAAGGAATTTTCATTTAAACAAATTTCCTAACACCAAATTATGAAAATAACTATTGCATTTTACAAGTGTCTATTGCTTTGCAGTTTTTAGTACCATCACATCATGATGATTTTTCATAATTTGATTTCTAAGCCCCAACTGTGACGGTCTTCATTTATGGCTCAGAGGTAAAGAATCCACCTATAATCTAGGAGAGACGCAGATTCTATTCCTGGGTGGTGAAGATCTCTTGGTGAAGGAAAAGGCAACCCACTGCAGTATGCTTGCCTGAAAAAATCTCATTGACAGAGAAAACTGGTGGGCTATGGGCTACAATCCATGATTTGCAAAGAGTTGGATGCGATTTAGAGACTAAACAACAGCAACAACTGTGAGACAAAAGACTGTATGCCCCAGCTGGGGAGATCAGTGTTTGGAGATGTCCTCAAGGTCACAAAGCCAAAGCTTCCAAGTATTGAGTGTTTTTTCTGGTGTGCTTTATTGCTTCTTAATGGAAATTATGATACAGAATAGTTGTGCCAAAGAGGATACTGTCAAACTTAGCTAAAGAAGCTAACTAAAGTACAAAATATTCTTAATGTAAGATTTGATAGCAACTTCTTTTCAGCAGAAAGTTACAGGTAATTTTGTAGTTATCTAAGTGGCTTTTTATTTCTAAAATTGTGTTGTACTGACTAAGATTTTCTTGTTCTTTTCATTCTTTGTCATTTTTAATATCTTTAGTGATTTTGAAATATTTGGTGCTGGATCATTCTGCTGCAAATATGACCTGTCATTCCAACAAATGGACTGATTGAATCTGTCACACGGGTGGGATTTATAGTAAATTCACCACAGCACAAGTAAAACCATTAGAAATTGCATTGGTTTAAATGACTGAATATGAGAGCCTCCTGATTCTATCAGCAAGATGGCTTGTATTTTTCCTCCAAATGACCATGGAGTGTCTTAAAATTATATTAATTTTAATGTGCATATGCTGCTGTGTTGATTTCTATTTCAGATCTGTAACATGGTTTTGGTCTCTAGAAGTCTCTATATTGAAATAATTTACGAGAAGGATTAATGAGATTTTTATACTACAAAGTGTTTTGCTTTGAAAACAATGGATATATATATATATACACACATTATTTCTTCAATATTTTAATTATTATATATTACACACATAATTTAAATATATTACTCTTTATAGTACTTATAAGAATTTTTTAAATCATTTATTTTATTTTAGCTTTCAGACTGTCCCATTGAAATGGGAAAATATTGTAATGAATCAGAAAGGATCTACATCTTGGAGTAAGTGTTTGGATATTGATAATTGGAAAACAAACCAGTGATTATGTTTTTGTCATTGTTCTTACAGTACTTGCTGTTCCAAATAAAATACTTTGAATCCTTTTCACCTTTAAAGAAAATGCAAATTTAACTTTCCAAATTTTAACACATAGCTTTTTTACAAATATAAAAAAATTTCATTATTCTATGTAGACCAATGCATTTTGTTTTATGTTCTTTGTCTCCACACACTTGATCACCTGTATTTTTTAGATTTTTCAAATTTAATGTAGTCATGTTTCACAGTGTATTTTACTTTACTAATCTAACAGTTCAATTTGATACTATGCCTATCTGAATACTAAAACCATAATAAAAATAACCTTTTAATAGTCTTGTAAAACAGAGCACATAAAACAAGAACATTTATTTTAGTTGAAGACATGTGCTAATTTTTTATTGAGAAATGCATTAAACATTGATACATCCAACCTCTGATTGAACCTTCAGACTTGTCATATGTAGGGGCTGTTGAAGATTTATTGCACAATATAAAATTAGGCATATCCAGTAAACTTGATAGTAAATGACCTTTGCAGACAGGAGACTGCCACAGAGAGAAGTTACACAACAGAAGGGGATTTGAAAAACATACTTAAAGACATTCAAAGATGAGTGATGGAAACTGAAACACATAAAGAGAAAAAAATATTCTCCAATGAAATAGATACACAGAAAATGTACTTTCTGAAATGAATAGATGTTTTCAACATCTCTAATTCATTTGTTATACAACAATCCACACCAAAGAACAGGTGTCTAACTCCAAACATATAAATATACTTATTTAGTCATGCCAGTTTCACAAAGTACTTATATAAATATAAAAAGATCTGTTTAATCCATTAAAAAAGTACAAATTAACAGAGCAATAAAGACTCATTTAAGGATAAATATGTGTCAAAAGCAAGCGCCCTATGATCTGACAGGAGGTTGATTTCACTGTGAATTGAATTTAACACATGCTTCATTTGCTGATAAGTCCATTTCTCTCTCTTCTTTCCTCTTCTGTCCTGTCTTCCCTCTCCTCTCTCTCCTCTTCTTCCCGCTTTCCCTCTTTCTCTCTCTCCTTAAGTGGATTCGTGAATTGTCCATCAGCATCAGTCTTATTTGGGAATAAATACAAAAACGCTTATTGCAGCTCAAATTTATTGGCATGATGACCTAATGGATTTTTAATTGGAATGGGCAAAAAATATCTTGAAGCTTTAACATTGTTTGCTCAAAAAGTTTAAAGAAAAAAATGTTACATCAGAAAGACAAAAATCTGTAGAAAAATATTTCAAGGTGATGACATTTATTTCTTACTAATGAGCATGCATTTATTGATTTTTGAAAGAAAAATTAAAACCTACACCTATTATCAAAAAACAATGTTCATAATAAGTCTGTCTAGAAATGGAATCAATTTTTCTCAATATGGTAGAGAAAATTCATATTTTAAAATCTATTTTTCTACAATATACAAGAGTGGATGGCACTTGGAAGTTTTCTTAAAATTTCTGAACACATAATTTCTAGATTTTTGTGTAAGTTTAAGTTATACTGTATGGATCCATGGGTTTTTTCCCTGTGTTAAAGAGCTAAGGTTCTCAGAGAGGCATATTAAGATTCTTTAGTGTTTCAAAAACATTGAATCATACTTTCATTTTTTTTTTAAGGTAAAATATCTACAATTAACCACTTTCCTACCAAATTAGATTATTTCTTCTAAACAAATGATGCATTTGTAGTACTTTATTAATATTGGCATCAGTTCAGTTCAGTTCACTCACTCAGTCATGTCTGACTCTTTGCTACCCCATGGTCTGTCCACGGAATTCTCCAGACAAGAATATTGGAGTGGGTTGCCATTCCTTTCTTCAAGGGATCTTGCTGACCTAGGGATCAAACCCGGATCTCCTGCATTGCAGGCAGGTTCTTTACCATCTGAATTACTAGAAGCCAGATGCAGTTGTTCACTTCTGAGCCTTAAGAGCAAACATCAAGTAATAAATCATATCAAGGTTTTAAGGGGGTGCAGAGGAAGTGGGAACATTCTCCTACAGTAAATACTCTTGTGCCATCATACCCCTTTAACAGATGGTACTGTTTAGCCATTAAATTGAATTGAGTAGCATAGCCTTTCTCTTTTTCTTATTGCAGAGATTTAATACAAGAGATAAAAGGGAAATTATAACTAAGGGCTGAACCTGATCATTAACACAGCTTTGCCCTCTTATTGTATTTCCTGTTCAGAGACTCTTCTGGGATTTTGTTAAAGATATCCCACGTTTTTCTTTTCTTTTCAATTCTTTCTTTATTACTTTCAATTTTTTTCCTTCTTTTTTTTTTATAGAATTTCTTTTTGGCTAGAGATTACCAAGACAAGAACAAACAAACAAACAAAAACCAACCAGCCACCATCCTTTTGACAGAGTTCAGAGGGAAATCTTTATTACTAGAATAAAGATTCCAGATGAAGAAAACTTATTTTTCTTACCTGAATTTATTCTTCCCACTGCTCCCTACATGATATCATTGAAATCCATCCTTTTTTTTTTTTTTTTTAATCTTTGTAAATTCCTTTCACTTTTAATGGAAGTAGACTTTGAAATACTGACATGAAGGTTTGTGCGTGAAGTTAAAGCTGCTTGAAGGATTTCAAAGGTGACTCGGTAAAGAACGCCTGTAACGCAGGAGACATAGGACACGAGGGTTTGATGCTGGCTTGGGAGGATCCCTTGGAGGAGGAAATGGCAACCCTCTCCAGTATTCTTGTCTAGAGAGTGCCATGGACAAGAGGAGCCTGGCAGGCTACAGTCCACTGGGCCTCAAAGAGCTGTACACAACTGAAGTGACTGAGCACGCATATGCACGCAAAGCTGGTCGAAGACATTGGCCAAGAGAATTACCACCTCCTCCTTTCCCTTTTGTCTTCCACATGGCTTCACGGCAGGCCTGCCCAGCAGTTCTCCAGTCATTCCCTCCCTGTGCAGCCTAGAATGCTGCCCTGAAGACCTTCTCTCAAGGTCTGTGTGCTTTGTTGTTTTCACATTTTGAGGCTACTAAGGTGACTGCAGTAAAGTTCACACATGAGAGTAAGTTTTGCTGCAACTAATGATTGATGAATTGCTAAATTATGGTGTTTGAGATCTTATATATATATTGAAAAATTTTTACTTACAGTAAAGTTCTAGTGTTGGGCTAAAATGGTTCAAAGTTAGGATGACACAAGGAATTCAGTATTTAATTCAACAAGGTATACACTTTATAGAAATACATTAAGCTCTTTGCAGTGATTTAGACACTCACTAGAAGTAAATTAAAATTTAAGATACTCTTTTGGCAATACATAAATATTGTTTAATTTTTAATGAATTTTCTCTTTCTTTTCTTTACTTTGCTCCCAATAAAGTCACTATTAACCTTTTTATTTCTTATTCTTTATCCATTCAGCACAGTTTTATTTAGCACTTATGCTGTACCATGTACTATGATGACCTTGAAGATACAGTAGTGGTCAAGATCACAAAGTTCTTGTCTTCAAGATATGTACAGACTACTTAGAGAAACAGAAATAAGTGATACAATGAGTGCTGCAATGTAAATAAATACTAAAGAAGCTTGTGAACTTAGGGCTTCTGATCCCATTCTTCTGCAATTATAGGAGAATAACCTTCTTGCCTTCCATTCTTTCCACAATCAATCCTGTCTCACTTGGAGAATGTTTTCCTTATGTTAATGGATGAATGGTTGTCTAAGGAGGCCTTACAAATAGCTGTGAAAAGAAGAGAAGCAAAAGGAGAAAAGGAAAGATATACCTATTTGAATGCAGAGTTCCGAAGGATAGCAAGGAAAGCTAAGAAAGGCTTCCTCAGGGATCAGTGCAAAGAAAGAGAGGAAAACAATAGAATGGGAAAGACTAGAGATCTCTTCAAGAAAATTAGAGACATCAAGGGAACATTTCATACAAAGATGGGCACAATAAAGGACAGAAATGGTATGGACCTAACAGAAACAGAAGATAATAAGAAGAGGTGGCAAGAATACACAGAACTATACAAAAAAAAAATCTTCACCACCCAGGTAATCATGATGGTGTGATCACTCATCTAGAGCCAGACATCCTGGAATGCGAAGCCAAGCGGGCCTTAGGAAGCATCACTAGCAACAAAGCTAGTGAAGGTGATGGAATTCCATTTGTGCTATTTCAAATCCTAAAAGATGATGCTGTGAAAGTGCTGCATTCAATATGCCAGCAAATTTGGAAAACTCCACAGTGGCCACAGGACTGGAAAAGGTGATTTTTCATTCCAATTCCAAAGAAAGGCAATGCCAAAGAATGCTCAAACTACCACACAATTGCACTCATCTCACATGCTAACAAAGTAATGCTCAAAATTCTTCAAACCAGGCTTCAATAGTATGTGAACCATGAACTCCCAGATGTTCAAGCTGGATTTAGAAATGGCAGAGGAACCAGAGATCAAATTGCCAACATCCACTGGATCATTGAAAAAGCAAAAGAGTTCCAGAGAAACATCTACTTCTGCATTATTGGCTATGCCAAAGCCTTTGACTGTGTGGATCACAAGTAACAGTGGAAAATTCTTAAAGGGATGGGAATACCAGACCACCTGACCTGCCTCCTGAGAAATCTGTAAGCAGGTCAAGAAGAAACAGTTAAAACTGGACATGGAAGAGCAGACTGGTTCCAAATTGGGAAAGGAGTATGTCATGGCTGTATATTGTCACCCTGCTTATTTAACTTATATGCACAGTATATCATGCACAGTGCTGGACTGGATGAAGCACAAGCTGGAATCAAGATTTCCAGGAGAAGTATCAATAACCTCAGATATGCAGATGACACCACATTTATGGCAGAAGGTGAAGAAGAACTAAAGAGCCTCTTGATGAAAGTGAATGAGGAGAGTGAAAAAGTTGGCTTAAAGCTCAACATTCAGGAAACTAAGATCATGGCATCTGGTCCCATCACTTCATGGAAAATAGATGGGGAAATAGTGGAAATAGTGACAGACTTTATTTTTTGGGGCTCCAAAATCACTGCAGTTGGTGACTGCAGCCGTGAAATTAAAAGATGCTTGCTTCTTGGAGAAAAAGTTATGACCAACCCAGACAGCATATTCAAAAGCAGAGACATTACTTTGCCAACAAAGGCCCATCTAGTCCAAGCTATGGTTTTCCCAGTAGTTATGTGTGGATGTGAGAGTTGGACTGTAAAGAAAGCTGAGCACCTAAGAATTGATGCTTTTGCACTGTGGTGTTTGAGAAGACTCTTGAGAGTCCCTTGGACTGTAAGGAGATCCAACCAGTGCATTCTAAAGGAAATCAGTCCTGAATATTCATTAGAAGGACTGATGCTGAAGCTGAAACTTCAATCCTTGTCCACATTATGTGAAGAACTGACTCATTTGTAAAGATCCTGATGCTGGGAAAGACTGAAGGCGGGTGGAGAAGAAGATGACAGAGGATGACATGGCTAGATGGCATCACTGACTCAAAGGACATGAGTTTGAGTGAACTCCAGGGGTTGGTGATGGACAGGGAGGCCTGGAGTGCTGCAGTCCATGGGGTGACAAAGAGTCTGACACGACTGAGAGACTGAACTGAACTGAATGGATAAATTAGCACTTTTAACACAGTTATTTCAAAATCCCTGTAGAATATTTTGACATCAGGAATATTCGTGTTTTATCCTCTATTGAGAGTTTCTTTTTTGATTATGGGTCACATTTTCTTCTGCTTTGCAGTGAGTTTAAAATTTTATGACACATGGAAAATTTGGACTTCCCAAATGGCTTAGTGGGAAACAATCCACCTGCCAATGCAGGAGATGTGGGTTCAATCCCTGTGTTGGGAAGATGTTGGGAAGATCCCTTGGAAAAAGAAATGGCAACCGACTCTACAATTCTTGCCTGGGAAATCCCATGGGTAGAGGAGTTTGGGGGAGCTACAGTCCATGGGCTGGAAAAAGAGTCAGACATGACTTAGTGACTAAACAAAGACAATAATTCCAATGTAAAATAAAAACTAAAAGAAACAGTTATAACTTAAAAAAAATGAAGGTAGAGTTAATATGTCTTTGACTTTGTAGATCACAACAAACTGTGGAAAATTATTGAAGAGCTGGAAATATCAGATTATCTTACCTGTTCCCTGAGCAGCCTGTATGCAAGACAAGAAACAATAGTTAGAAACAGACATGGACCAATGGACCGGTTTAAAATTGGGAAAGGAGGATGTCAAGGGTGTATATTGTCACTCTGTTCATTTAACTTATATGCAGAGTACATCATGTGAAATGCTGGGTGGATGAATGACAAGCTGGAATCAAGACTGCCAGGAGAAATAGCAACAACCTGAGATATGCAGATGATATCAATTTAATGGAAGAAAGTGAAGAGGAACTAAAGAGCTTCTTGAGGAGAGTGTAAGAGGATAGTGAAAAAGATAACTTAAAACTCAACATTCAAAAAAGAAAGATCATGGCATCCAGTCCCATCACTTTATGGCAAATGGATGGGAAAACAATGGAAATAGTGACAGATTTTATTTTCTTCAGCTCTGGAATCACTACAGAATGTGACTGCAGTCATGAAATTAAAAGATGCCTACTCCTTGGAAGAAGGGCTACGGCAAGTCTAGACAGTGTACTGCTGTGTAAAAGTAAAAGATAAGGAGAAAGAGAAGAGTGCTTCCCTGGTGACTCAAATGGTAAAAAATCTGCCTACAATACAGGAGACCAGGGTTTGATCCCTGGGTAGAGAAGATCCTCTGGGGAAGGAAATAGGTACTGTGTACAAGTAAAAGATAAGGAGGTCAAGCTCTAAATTCTTCTGGAAAGAATGGGTATATTACCCTTGAGTTTTCATTGTGCATATTTTTAGTAGCCTCCTGCTTGTCCTGTTATCTCGTAGGCACGAATCATCAAGCCTCCTAAGAGATAACAGTTTTGTCTGTAGATATGAACAGAGATTGCTTTAGTTAACACATGGTTTGGCCTTTTGACAAACATGAATTTTTTGTTTGCTTACTTGTTTTTACTTCCCTAAGCCCTCAGGATGTTTCTGGCAGAGTTGGCAGTCATTGCTTTAGCCCTTTCATCTTTTGTATCATGCTCCTCGTGGTTATGAATTCCTCTTATATCTTGGCATAAGGCATACAGATATTTTCCCAATTGTACTTTAAGTGAAGTTGCTCAGTCGCGTCCAACTTTTTGCAACCCCATGGACCGTAGCCTACCAGGCTCCTCCGTCCATGGGATTTTCTAGGCAAGAGTACAGGAGTGGGCTGCCACTTCCTTCTCCTATTACTAAACCCAATAGTGGTATCTCTTAAATTTTCTACTGTCCTGGCAACATTAAAGAGTTGTGTAGAGTAATCTTCCAAGAATGTCCTAAGCTTTTCTTAGAACATATTGTTTTACAGTATACTGATAGCTTCCTATGGAAGTTTCTTATTTCATAGAATTGAGAATAGTTATCTCAAAAGTATTCTTATAACCAATGGATACTTTCACTAATTGTTTATGGTCAACCCTAAAGTTGATATTACCATAAAATACAACTTTCATCAGAATCCATTGAGTGGTAAATCAGGACTTGGCTCATGGTTTTGAAAATTGCAATGATATTCTTTTCCTGAACTTTGTCTTTCTTTTTGTATTCTTAATATTGGGGTTTTAAATTTCTTTTGGAATAATGTATTTTTATATAATTTATTTAATTTGACTGCACAACAATATTATGAGAGATAAACCATCCTAATAGAATTTGCTTCTGATCCAACATCAAAAAATCTTAAAAAAACTCTTTTTTTTTATAAGAAAATGTATTCAGTTAGTAAATAAATATTATGGATAATACATAGTAAAATAAAGTATGTTAAAATGCCTTATGAACTATTATACAAAGGTTAATTACTTTTGCTGTTAGTAATTATTATTATGTTCTCTTAATGGTCCATATGAATATATTTAATGTGAAGACAAAAAGTGAGTCAGTGAAATCAAGTCAATTTTCATTTGTGTAAGGACAGTGTTTCGCAGGTTATAGTACAATATGGTCAATGGTTGTTAAAATTCATTACTATGAATTTTAGTTTTATGTTTTTCTAGTAAATTCTCTCCACAAAAAAGTTGCCTTTGTAGTTGATAATGGATCTGAAGTAGATTTGCTGAGTTGGTATTCAAGCTTGTTCATGAAGTTTATTATCTGTAAAATTCAGCTAGTTAAAACCTGAAAGAGTTGTTATCAATTTAATAATTTTTATGTAACAAGATAAAAAGATTTCTTTTTATCAAATATTTGACAACCCTTCCACTTTCATTTTTAGCAAATGACTTTCTTTCATATTACAAATATAGAACGTACATTCCCTAATCATCTCTCTACCCATATCTCTGAGCCTATGGTCATCTGTATCCTTTTCTTCTCCTCTAATAATAAAGAAAACATCCTCACATCTCAAAGATAAACTCCTCATGTTTACTTGGAATTCCTTGCTTTTCCCTTTTGTCAGTACTGAGCTCCTTCAATTTATCCACCTCCTGTTTGCTTACAAATATTTTTGTAGTTGATTCTTCTCATTAACGTTTAAATGTCACCCATCATCGATTATTGCTTGTGCTGATAGCATCCACGTTGCCTCCCTCTTTAGCCTCTCATTCTTTTCGCCTCTTGACCTAGCCTCACTCTCCTTCAAGTGCAAACTTCTTGAAAGAGTTGTCTCCATGTGGTTGTTACCTTTTCATCACTTTCCATTCATTTTTCAACTAACCTAATTCTTGGCTTCCACTTGCATTTCCCCATCAAAACTGCTCTGGGTAATATCACTTATCAAACCCCACACTGTTAAATTTAAGGCACACTCATTCTGTCATCTTAATATCCTCCCAACATTATTGCAACTAGTGGTACTCCTTAAACGTTTTCATGTCATCTTTCCCAGTGGCCTTCATGACACCGTATTTTCCTGGTTCTCCTTTTTCCTTTTCTTTTCTCAGTTTCCTTTCCCAACACCTACTCTCAAGTGCTTCTCAAAATTTAACATGTTAATTATCAAGAGGCCTTCTAAATGCAAGATATGAGTCAACAGGTCTGGAGTGGCTCCTGAGACACTGCATTTCTAAGAAGCATTCAAGGAATGCTGGCACTTATTTCACAGACAACATTTGAGGAATAGTTTCTATAAAATCCCTGGAAATCCTCAAGACTCATTCATAGACTTTATAACCTCTTATGCAGAATTATCTCTCTAAGCAATTTCATCCATTCCCATGGTTTTAAATGCAATACACATGCTGATGGGTCTCAAATTTAAATACCATTCTGGACTCCTTTATAATTTCCCGATTCATATATTAGTTACTACTTGGCATTATCTCTTAAAGGTGTTATTGTTATCATAGATATCTGATTCCAAAAGCTGAACTCAAGCTTTCCTCCAAATCTTTCCTTCCTTTTATTATCCAGTTCAGTCAATTATACCTCCACCCACCCAGGAGCTTCCCTGATGGCTCAGCAGGTAAAGAATCCACCTGCAATGAAGGAGACACAGGAGGCACGGGTTCTACCTCTGAGTCAGAAAGATCCCCTGGAGAAGAAAATAGCAACCCACTCCAATACTCTTGCCTGAAAAATTCCATGGACAGAGGAGCTACAGTCCAAAAGGTCATAAAGAGTTGCACATGACTGAACAACTAAGCAGAAGCACAGCCCCAAAATTTGATGACAAACTCTATCCCTTTTATCTGCTAAATGTAATTCTTTACCAAGTTATATTTCACTTTTCTATGAAATACATTTAAAAATTGTCCATGTTTTTCTCCTCAAAATCCCGACTAAGTTCTTATTTTTCAAGATTTAGCTAAGAGATCCATTTTCTCAACATATATTTCATGTCTGTCCTTACTATTAATAATAAAATAATTTAATTAACCTTGTAATTTTATAATTTTATATATATATCAGAGAAGGCAATGGCACCCCACTCCAGTACTCTTGCCTGGAAAATCCCATGGATGGAAGAGCCTGGTAGGCTGCAGTCTATGGGGTAGCTCAGAGTCAGACACGACTGAGCAACTTCACTTTCACTTTTCACTTTCATGTATTGGAGAAGGAAATGGCAACCCACTCCAGTGTTCTAGCCTGGAGAATCCCAGGGACGGGGGAGCCTGGTGGGCTGCCATCTCAGGGGTTGCACAGAGTTGGACATGACTGAAGCGACTTAGCAGCAGCAGTATATATATATATATATATATATATATATATATATATATATATTTCCCTACTCATACATATGGATGAAGACTGTCACCTGTTATATTAGTAAACAAAGAATATTGTGGCTACAAGCCATCAGCCACTGTATTCACCCTGACCATGCACCCTGAGGAGATTCAGGCTGGAAAACAACAGAATACTGGCCCTAGATAGTTAAGGTATGTATCAAAGAAATGATTCCAGTGATCCCAGACTCTTGCATCTTCGCATAGAAAAGTGCTAAGTTCATCAACCTGAAAAGTTTGCTTTTCTTTAATGAACAGTAATATTTTGATGTTCCAACTACCTGTTTTTTTCTGTTTGTTTGTTGCAAAACTCCCCTACGCTATGTATCCTGGCTCTTCCCTTGCCTCTTTGAAGCAGTCAGTCCCCCAGAGCTATCTGAAAGGCTGCCTTCCAAGCTTGCGTCTTCAGAAAGTTCAACGAATAAAACATAATTCTCAGCTTTTAGGTTGTATAATTTTTTCAGTCCACATACACTAGATTCTCAGCATTGGAAAGCCAGAGATTGTGTCAGTTTTGTTTAATATTGTACCACCAGCTGATCACCTGAAAGAGTGCTTGGGCTTCTGACATATTTGTTGAATGAATACTTTACCTTGTGTAAAGATAGCTTTTTAAGCCAGATATCTTGACCTTCTAATTATGCAATTTATTCTGCCTCTGTGATACTTAAGTCACTCAAATTGAATTAATTTTCAACTGTCATTAGTTTAAATAGCTGCTTGATTTTTCCCTTAGGCCCTGGCTGCTAGACGGAATGATCCTGTTTCTGAATGTCAGGAATACACAGGTACACAAAATACTGGGCTAACTGAAAACTGGAATTTGGTTATACTTTGTTAAAGAACAATTATTTACATGATATGCAGATGAAGAACTGACACCTAGAGTTAAGAAATGCTATTTGCAAGATGTGGCATTACAATAATTTTATTTTTTTATTTTTATTTATTTTTATTTTATTTTTCTTCTTTTAATTAAAATTTTTTTTAACTTTATAATATTGTATTGGTTTTGCCATATATCGAAATGAATCCTCCACAGGTATATATGTGTTCCCCATCCTGAATCCTCCTCCCTCCTCCCTCCCCATACCATCCCTCTGGGTCGTCCCAGCACACCAGCCCCAAGCATCCAGTATCGTGCATCGAACCTGGACTGGTGACTCGTTTCATATATATTATACATGTTTCAATGCCATTCTCCCAAATCATCCCACCCTTCTCCTTCTCCCACCGAGTCCAAAAGACTGTTCTATACATCAGTGTCTCTTTTGCTGTCTCGTATACAGGGCTATTGTTACCATCTTTCTAAATTCCATATATATGCGTTAGTATACTATATTGGTGTTTTTCTTTCTGGCTTACTTCACTCTGTATAATAGGCTCCAGCTTCATCCACCTCATTAGAACTGATTCAAATGTATTCTTTTTAATGGCTGAGTAATACTCCATTGTGTATATGTACCACAGTTTTCTTATCCATTCATCTGCTGATGGACATCTAGGTTGCTTCCATGTCCTAGCTATTATAAACAGTGCTGTTATGAACACTGGGGTACACGTGTCTCTTTCAATTCTGGTTTCCTCAGTGTGTATGCCCAGCAGTGGGATTGCTGGATCATAAGGCAGTTCTATTTCCAGTTTTTTAAGGAATCTCCACACTGTTCTCCATAGAGGCTGTACTAGTTTGCATTTCCACCAACAGTGTAAGAGGGCTCCCTTTTCTCCACACCCTCTCCAGCATTTATTGCTTATAGACTTTTGGATCGCAGCCATTCTGACTGGCGTGAAATGGTACCTCATAGTGGTTTTGGTTTGCATTTCTCTGATAATGAGTGATGTTGAGCATCTTTTCATGTGTTTGTTAGCCATCTGTATGTCTTCTTTGGAGAAATGTCTATTTAGTTCTTTGGCCCACTTTTTGATTGGGTCATTTATTTTTCTGGAATTGAGCTGTAGGAGTTGCTTGTATATTTTTGAGATTAGTTGTTTGTCAGTTGTTTCATTTGCTATTATTTTCTCCCATTCTGAAGGCTGTCTTTTCACCCTGCTTATAATTTCCTTTGTTGTGCAGAAGCATTTAAGTTTAATTAGGTCCCATTTGTTTATTTTTGCTTTTATTTCCAATATTCTTGGAGGTGGGTCATAGAGGATCCTGCTGTGATGTATGTCGCAGAGTGTTTTGCCTATGTTCCCCTCTAGGAGTTTTATAATCTCTGCTCTTACATTTAGATATTTAATCCATTTTGAGTTTATTTTTGTGTATGGTGTTAGAAAGTGGTCTAGTTTCATTCTTTTACAAGTGGTTGATCAGTTTTCCCAGCACCACTTGTTAAAGAGATTGTCTTTAATCCATTGTATATTCTTGCCTCCTTTGTCAAAGATAAGGTGTCCATATGTGCGTGGATTTATCTCTGGGCTTTCTATTTTGTTCCATTGATCTATATTTCTGTCTTTGTGCCAGTACCATACTGTCTTGATGACTGTGGCTTTGTAGTAGAGCCTGAAGTCAGGTAGGTTGATTCCTCCAGTTCCATTCTTCTTTCTCAAGATTGCTTTGGCTATTCTAGGTTTTTTGTATTTCCATACAAATTGTGAAATTATTTGTTCTAGCTCTGTGAAGAATACCATTGGCAGCTTGATAGGGATTGTACTGAATCTATAAATTGCTTTGGGTAGTATACTCATTTTCACTATATTGATTCTTCCAATCCATGAACATGGTATATTTCTCCATCTATTAGTGTCCTCTTTGATTTCTTTCACCAGTGTTTTATAGTTTTCTATATATAGGTCTTTAGTTTCTTTAGGTAGATATATTCCTAAGTATTTTATTCTTTTTGTTGCAATGTTGAATGGAATTGTTTCCTTAATTTCTCTATTTTCTCATTATTAGTGTATAGGAATGCAAGTGTTTTCTGTGTGTTGATTTTATATCCTGGAACTTTACTATAATCATTGATTAGTTCTAGTAATTTTCTGGTGGAGTCTTTAGGGTTTTCTACGTAGAGTATCATGTCATCTGCAAACAGTGAGAGTTTTACTTCTTTTTTTCCAATTTGGATTCCTTTTATTTCTTTTTCTGCTCTGATTGCTCTAGCCAAAACTTCCAAAACTATGTTGAATAGTAAAGTGAGTTTCTTATAAATCACTGATGCTCTTTATCTTGAAAATTTAAAAACTGGCTAATAAAATTTCCTCCATTTTTTATGTGTGTGTATGTAAAATTTATAGGTGACTCTCTTTGGTTTTTACAATAAAATCAAGTTATTATAGAAAAAAAAAAAGACATGCTAGAGCTTATCTAACCAAAAGATGTCAAAATTATTTCCTTTCTAGTGTCAATTAGCTGCTAGCACCTGCTTGAAGTTGTAGGATGAGAATGAGTGAGACAACTGTTTGGGCACAAGAGAAAGGAGAGCTGGGATCCATTTGCAATATCTATCATAGTTGCAGAAGATTGGGGCTTTGTGACATCTATTTCAACTCTGATTTGGTGCATAGACAAATACTTTTGAAATCAGAATATTTTCTTTACTAAGCCCCCACTACTAGTTCCAAATATAGTTAGGACTAAAATTTAAATTTCTTAACTTTTAAGTCTATTCTATATATTTCTAGAATTTTTTCTTAGTTAAATTTTTCCTACTGTATTTCTTTATTTAATTTGTTCTAAGGATTTAATACAAATGCATAATCTTTTGTTCTTGTTCTTGTTATTGGATTGGAACAAAATTATGCTCCTTTAAGGTTTTGTATCAGATTTTCATTTATACAGATGCTTAATGATAGCTAAAGCAAAAAATAAAAATAAAAAATCATTGAATTACTGTTTTTTTAATATTCTGACTCTTTTATTATTTTTTAATATCTGACTCTTTGTGACCCCATGGACTTTAGCTTGCCAGGCTTCTCTGCCCATGTAATTTTTCAGGCAAGAATACTGGAGTAAGTTGCCATTTCCTCCTCCAGGAGATTTTCCTGAACCAGGGACTAAACCCATATTTCTTGAGTCCCCTCATTGGAAGGCAGATTCTTTACCACTGTACCACTTGGGGAGCCCAACAATATGCAGACTCAAGTATATTTCAAATATGTTGGTACCAAATTTTAGCTGTACTTTGAAATGCTAAATATAAATTGTCTAAAAGACAGTTACAAATCTCTGCCTTACATCTTTCCCTGAAAATGTTTTATCTAGCAGTATGGCTTATTTTTGTGTTTATTTTAAAATGGAGATTGGAATCAGCCACTTAAATTATTTAGTCACCATAAATAAAAATGTATTAAACAGTCACTGAAGTTGCTTTTAAGAACTTTAATAAACATAAAATGACAAGGCTATTTTTTCATTCCACTGAGAATCTATGCTAAACTTTTCCCTATTGCAATGAAAGTGACCATACACTAGTTCACAAAACAGCATTTTTTCAGAAGCTTTACTGGGTCAATTTTAGTCTGTCTTTGGATATTGCAATGTAATTATGTATATTTATTTATTTATATGGGGTTTCCCAGGTGACACAGTGGTAAGGAATCTGTTCGCCAATGCAAGAGACCCAGGAGCCAAGGGTTCAATCACTGGGTCAGGAAGATCCCCTGAAGGAGGAAATGGCAACCCGTTCCAGTATTCTTGCCTGGAAAATTCCATGGACAGAGAAGCCTGGCTATGCAACCATGGGGTTGCAAAGAGTTGGACACAACTGAGTGACTAAGCACAATTTATTTATTTGAATTATAAAGTATATAATATTAATATATAAATGTCAAATGCATTTAAGTATATTGAAAATTTTTGTATAAATATATTGATATGAATATATCATATGATATATAAAATATATTTTCATATACATAAAATTGGGTTTTTATACATAGCTCAGTTGGTAAATAGATATCTCAGTTGGTAAAGAATCTGCCTGAAATGCAGGAGACCCCAGTTAGATTCCTGGGTTGAGGAGATCTGCTGGAGAAAGGATAGGCTACCCACTCCAGTATTCTTGGGCTTCCCTGGTGGCTCAGCTGGTAAAGAATCCATCTACAATGCAGGAGAGCTGGGTTCAATCCCTGGTTTAGGAAGATACCCTGGAGAAAGGAAAGGTTACCCACTCCAGTATTCTGGCCTGGAGAATTCCACCGGACTATATAGTATATATATGTATGATATATAAATTATATTTTTAATATATACATAATAAAGTGCTTCAGAAAACTAGAGTTATAAAAGAGTTAAAAGATAACTAATACAACTTTTGTCAGTATTATTCCTTCTTAAATTTCATGTTTTGCTGTTGTTCAGCCTCTAAGTCATGTCTGACTCTTTGTGACCCTATGGACTGCAGCACTCCAGGCTTCCCTGTCCCTCATATCTGCCATCTTAAGAGGAAATAATTGACTGGATTTTCAAGCAACAAATTTTACAAAAGAGCAATATCCTCACTGAACAAAACTTTGTAAATGAAATCTTTTTTTTTTTTTGATGCTGTTATTTACCTTGAAATTCCTCCAAAGCCCAGAACCATGCTTGACACAAAGAAGCAGCTCAATAAAAATGTAACAGATGAAGAAAATTGAAATCTCAGTACTATCAATTGGAAGTTTGTTAACAATGATTTTCATTATTGTTTCTGATGTGATATTTTCCTATATACTTTCAGGTACATTTTGCTAATAAGTAATTTAGTTTTCATATCTGAAGGTGTCTACTGCTATATATGTGTGTATATATATATATATATATATATATATATTTTAGTTCAAAATAACACCTTTTATTTTGCTTAATTTTCAATAAAATACCCTGGAATATTAGTTCATCTTTATTCAAAACAATCTGATGATCCATGTAGATGGTGCTAAAAGCTTCTTGGTTCATTTATCTCAAACAAGTGCCCAATTACCTGAGTTAAGTCAGTAAAATTTGTTGCTTGGTTGATTTCACTCCTTACTTAAAATGGTCTATTGTCATGCTAGGTAGACACAACCAGTTTTATTTTCCACTTTCTGTATCTTTTTTAAGTATAATATTGCTTCTCTTAGCATTTTCCAACATAGTGCTAAATGAATTCTTTGGAAGAATGTGCTGTGTAAATTTAAACAATTTTTACTGTTGCAGATGACTTATTTCTGACAGGCATCTAATTTGAGGACTCAGTAATATTCATCAAGTGCAGGATTTGTTTTCACTTATTTCCCAACAAATTCAAATTTCTCTCTTCCTACAGATGTCTAGCTTGAAATCAGGGATATGAAGAACTTCTCTGGAAATTCTATCCCTATTTAAAAGCAATGCTTTTGAAGTCTTTCCCCTAGGGAATATCAGGGGTATGTATTTCTTGCATAACTTTTTATAGAAAAGAGGTCTGCAGGTTTACCTAGCATATATACACTGAATGAATATGTAGTACAAATAAAATGTATACTCAAATGCTTTCTTAGAAACAGACCTTTTCCTGTTGAATTGGGGAGAGCAGATTTGTGTTTTATTTGGAGCAATATAAAAGACTTTAAAGATTTTTAACTGTAACTGATTTATTAAAAGACTAAATTAAATGTACTTATGGAGTTACAATATTTTCTATATTCTAATAGTAATTGTGGAAACAATATAATGAAAGTTAGCATTTCATTGTCACAGAGCATATTTGTTAGGTATATCTTATCTGACTACTGGAGTTAATCACATCTTGCAAAAGGGACTTTTACAATGATGAGTTAAACACATAAAGCAGAAATGATATTTTTACTGTGGTCCTTCAAGCTTCAGTCCACATCTTTTGTGTAACAAAAGACAATTTGTTAAAGCCATAGTGTTTATCCAATTGTAATGTTAGTTGTTTTGTCATACATTCATATTTCTAAATTGTGAGTCTCTTGAAGTAGATAAATTCTCTTTAGATCCTGTAACTAGCATGGTACCTGAGTACCCAAAACATTTTTAATTGAATGAATGAATAAATTAAAAAAATGCAGAATTAAGAGATATATCTTACCACATGTTAGGGAATAATAATACCTGCACTGTTTTGGAAAAATTTTACATATGGTATTTAAGGAATGCAATTTCTTGCCAAATTACCTGGTTTATGGCATGCAGACTTATGGGAATTATTTTATATCTGTGATAATGCTTTACTATTTAGCATAGGGATATCGAAAGCTGGGAACTGATATCTGGGGTAAGACCTTTGAATAATATGAACTTTTATGGTGTTGCTCACAGAATTCAAACGGGACATGTGAAGAGGGGCCCCTAGTTCATGTCCGTAATCAATTCTAATTGAAGTGTATCATAGTTTCTTTTAGCTGCCACTTACAAATGTTATTGGTAACTGTGTCCATGTTTATTTAAATCAATCTATGTCTTCTTCTCCTCACTCTTGGGGCTAATGATATCTCTACTTCTCTCACTTTGTATTACTCATCACACTTTTTTCAAGGACCCAGTGGTGACTTTTTGCTACGTTTTTCCATATTTTGCAAAAAAATTCTCATAAAATTTAAATCAGTTTTTTATTCATTTAGGCCTAGGTAGGGGCTTCCCTGGTGACTTAGATGATAAAGAATTTGCTTGCAATGCAGGATACCTGCCTTCAATCCCTGGATGAGGAAGGTCCCCTGAAGAAGGAAATGGCAACCCACTCCAGTCTTCTCTGGGAAATCCCATGGACAGAGGAGCCAGACAGGCTATAGTACATCACAGCTCAAAAAGTCAGGCACAACTGAGTGACTAACGCTTTCACTTTTCAAACCTAAGTAGGATTCTTATGAATAACATACAGAAGTTTTTGAAGGTGAAAGGGAGATACTAAAAATATTTTCTTATTAAATTCTTTTTGAAGAACAGTTTTTAATTTTCATGGAATTAATACAATCTAAAGATATTTATGTTGATTTCCTAAGATACAATTCTTCTCAAGCCACAGATATATATATATATATATATGATTTTCTTTTTAGCAGTTTTTTTTTCTTTATAAGTATTTGTGTTTCATATGTTTTTATTTACAACTTTCTGGATTAATTTATTTAATATATATTTCAACCTCTGTGATATGCTAGGTATCATTTTAAGTCCTGAAGGTACTCAGTGAGTGAAAACAAAAAAGTAATTGCCTTCACCGAGCTTGACTTCTTGAGGGGGAAAACAAATAATAAACAAGATTAATAAGTAAAATATATATTCACAGTTATTATGATGTAAAGCATTAAGGAAAAATAATGCATTTTTAAACTCCTGGTGTATTTTTGACTTCCTTCCAGACTCCTATACTTTTATGTTGTTCCACAGCTCAGGAACTAATTTGTGATATTTTTTCTTCCTTTCAGGAAAAAAAAAAAGTCTTAGTATCTTTAAAAAGCACTTACCAAGAGATTTCACAGGTAATAATTTTAGCCTACTGCAGTATGAGTAGACAGAATATGGTATGGGGTTTGGGACAGGAAAGAGGTCATGGCAGGTCAAGTGTCTCTGCACAAATCGCATAGTCCATGGGTCTTTCAATATGGAGGATGCACTGTTAATACCTCAGTAGTCATTTGCAGTGCACTTGAAAAACAAAACAAAACAAAACTAATGACAATTTAGAACTGATGTAAAACAAAATTAAGTGGAACTCCTAATAGAGATTTGGTGCTTAACTTCATTATATCTAATCGAATTGTTCTGATAAACCAATAGGTTAAGCATTGTTACCACTTTAGATGAGGACACTGAGATTTTGAGGGGTAAAACACTATCCTCATTCATTAGTTAGGTGCAAAGTAAAAATTAGCGTGGAAGTCTGCTTGATTCATTCCTACTCTTTTCTCCTGAGAGCTGGACTATCTTCCTGTTCTTAACTCCTATTTCTTATTTTTTATTAATAAGTCCTTGAAAATTAGTGTTTCCTAAAGACTACTCCATTGAAAAATTAGTTCTAAGGAATGTTGAAAAGAGTTTTTCTAAAAAAGTTATTTGAAGGAAAATGTTTAATTAATAATTATTAAAGATAAATAGTTTTTATTTTTTAGCTTTAATATTTCTCAAAATATTTGGTATATTAATATGCTAAGGAATTGCCAAAAAATATAGAATGTCATTTAAATTAATCCCACATTTTTATGAGTATAAATCTTTTTTTTTGTTTTTGGGTGTAATATTCTGAGATCAGTGTACTAAGGAACATAATTTTCAGACTGCTCTTTTAAACCAAGGTTTTCCTAGAAAATGCTAGCTAATGATCAGCAATTTAGAAGACTAATTCCAGGATATCACCTTTATTTCCACTCTAGTGTTCAGTTATTATCATAATTATGGCCTCAAACTTGCCACATTTTTAGAGAAACAACAAAGAAAATGTGAATATAATTATAACTTCATATAAAATCAACAAGTCCCAATTAGTTGTAATGACAAATTCTAACATTCTTGAATGGAAAACACTAAATTCAAAATAGAATTAATATAGGCATTCTACCACATTGCTGACCATTGATGGATATTGATCTCAAAATTGTTATCATATATAGAAACCACTAGGCTGCATACCATCACTTCATATTAACTGCATCAAAATATATTTGTTAATATGTGCAGTGTATGTCATGTGTCAACTTTCAGCGATGTTTTGAAAATGCAATCACATATGTAAAAATATTTGAAAACAATAAGTAGCAACACTGGGGCAGCTACAGAATTAAAATTTATCTGGAAACTTACCTATAAACCACGTTAATTTTCCATTGACAAAATTTTTCAAATTGGACAATAATGCTTTGATATCCCACCCCCCAGTGTTTTCCATACTGCACTTAGTTATATTTTTTGCATTTGTATAGTTAAAGAGAAATCAAAATTAGCAGAATAAGTCAGTTAATCTCTTGAATTATCAATGACCACTTGTTATTAATAGTAATGTGCAAATACTTTCCTAATTCATACTTTCATCCCTTATGTCTATGATTCACTTTGTTCATGGCATATGCTATTTCTGTTATAATTCAAAGTATGTCACTTCAGCCAATCTGGGCAACAGTCTTGAAACACTGAAAGTATCAACATCATTCAAGAAGACAGTATACAGCAGGTCAGTAATTTAGGAAATGATTTTCTTTGTAGGGGGCTTCCCTGGTGACTTAGACTGTAAAGAATCTGCCTGCAATGTGGGAGATCGAGGTTTGATTCCCAGGTCTGGAAGATCCCCTGCAGAAGGAATGGCTATGCACTCTAGTATTCTTGCTAGACTATGTGATATTTCTTATTTGAAACAATCCTTATTTACTGTACAATGTATACAAATAAGATTGATTTTAAATTTGTGATTGTCTAAATTTCTAACTATGAGCTAAATTCATGGATTTTTTAAAAAATTTTATTTATTTATATATTTTTTAAATTTTATTTTTAAACTTTACATAATTGTATTAGTTAAAGAATGATTAAGAGAAAGGTATTTATTTCAGACATAGCATCAACTAGAGGGGCCACTGACTTTCAAAGGATAGATATAATTGTAATAATACTGAATAAAATACAATTGTATTAAATAGAACATGGGGATTGGGTGATACAAGAAATGGCTACTGAAATGTAGTCTTTTTCTACACTTTTATTCAAGGCTTAAATTATGCCAAGGTCATTTGTGATTGAGAGCTATTTGATGGTAGTTGGTATTCTCTAGGAAAAATTAATTGAGGGTCACTGTTTTATTCTGAGTAAAAAGCAGAACTGGACCTTCTGTATCTCTCAGCAGGATTCTGGGAAATCTTGTCTGAATCAGTCTATTTTGAAGCTATATTAACAGAGATTATGTTTTAGGACAAACTAGAATGGATTTGAACACTGACATGCTTTTCAAAAAATATATTTCCTACAGAAAAAAAAATACCTTGTATAAATTGTTTTCCCTGTGTTTTTTATCTCCTTCAGAAATACTTTTAATTTGGAATGGTGTTTGCCTCTTTTAGGCACACCTGAGTTTTTCCTTTTTGATCTTTTGACATATTTTAATAAGGTTCTGTAATAAAAGGTACATTTTTCTATAATGAAGGTTAGATTTATTTTTCTTAAAATATAAAATGTCTCTTTTTACCTTAGAAAATAACATACATTTTCTTAAAATAAAATGTTTAATTAGTAGTATTTTTTAAATATAGTGCAAATGTACCAACCAGTGGCAATTATCATATATTTGAATATTTTAATTACAAAACAGGAAGTGTGTGTATACATGCATGAACATATACACGTGAGTATTAACCATTCAATGTAAAACATTACTTATCATCAATGGGTTATCTTCTGACATTGCACTGGAATAGAACTATAAAGTAAATAATGAATTGTGGAATGCAGCCAGGCTTGCAGAAAATAACTATTTGAGGGATGGTGCATGAACAGAAAGCTGTAATTTTGACAGGTGGCAAGGTGTCGTGTCACCAAACCTTTCTAAAGCCTCATATCTCATACCTATTGATTAATGGCTCTAATTAAGGAATGAAATCAAGCATGTGAAGACAGGGGATCGCTTTAGGTCCTTGTTTGGTAGTTTTCTCTTCCTGGCTCACAACTCATCCATCTAAATATCATGCTTTTTCATTTATTACTGCTGTATGGTATCACAAAAACAGTAGAAGGGGTGCATTCTGATCTCATCGTGGTCATGCAAAAATGTGAATTGGCAAAGGCTGAAGGAAGAGAACTTGCCAGAACATCATTTGAATGAGTACCGCTGTGGCAAAGGACTGCACTTTCAAATGCTTTGATGGGGATTTGGGACATGTTCAATGGCCTTTGAAATCAAGCTATTATATTAGTTTGCATTCTTGGACTTGATCTTGCAAAGTTCTTACTTTCAAAGCTCTCAAATTGACTATTTTAATTTCAAATATTTTGGCAGGTTGATAACAAAAACTCCTTTAAGAATAGCAGATGGCATTGGGATAGCAGAGAAGTAAAAATAAAAAAGGTTATATTAATGAATCTTAAAGAATATCAGTTATGCCACAACTATACCCTCCCATATGGCTTACTAACAAGACCCTGAATCTGACATTGTGCTACACAGCTAAGCAAGTCCCAGAGGATATTCCTGATCCTTTGGCCCCACATTAAAATGTTGTCTCCCTAGCACATATTCGGCATTAGGCTAGTTGCAGAGAGCCACCAGCTGGAACCTGTAGTATACATGGCAAAATATTCTCTTATCTTTATAAATCATAAGATAAAATTGTATTCTATATCTCCCAATCTCCAAGAAACTTTTATAATATTTTAAAATGTTACATGTAATATTATTAACAAATTAATACTTCAGTGGCATTAAAAATAATTATGTAGTTCTACAAAGGTGTATATCCATGTTACATAGATTTTTAATCATGTGCCATGTGGATTGAAGTGTGCAATTCAAATAAAGTGAGGTTAATTCTTATTATTTAGCAAGAGGAGATTGCATTAAAAATGTTCATGTGTATTTCCTCATTCACTATTTGACTTTGGTTTCTTATAACACAGATGCATAAGATTATTTTGTTCTAAGACGCTTACTTAACTACATGCCTAGCCAGTTTTAAAGAGAGATTACCTGTATATTGAAACAGTCTCAAATGTTTTATTTTATCTTAAACTGTATACTCATATTTTTTCATAGAACCATAGTTTAAAACACATTAAAGAGTTTTAAAAGATTAATTTAACAGTGGAGACTGTCAACTTTTCCAAAGTGCGATAACTCTTGCCTTGTACTCAAGAAAAATAATATAGTTAAGTTGCACCAAAATTAAACTATTTAAAAAATATTGATAGCTGAAATTATTAAGGAATCTCATATATTTGCATTTTCTTTACTTGAACTTTAAAAATTAGAAAATGACTATAAGAGGTTAGTTTTATTTTTCTCAAGACTTATTGATTATTATGATGAGATGTTAGATAAGATTATTAGATATGTGATTCATATTTATTCAGGTATATGTATGACCACAGAAAAATATGCAGTGCCTTTAGAGATTAAAGATGCTTTTCTTTCTACATTTTTTCAATTAATTTGCTTTTACTGCTTTTCATTTATTAATTTTACACACTATCTTATCTCATTTTAAGAATTTTTAAGACAGAAATAGTGATAAAATCATTGCTTACTGAAGCAAGTAGACATTGAATCCAGCTATGCACATTAGAAAGATGTTACACACTGCATACTTTTAATAATGATCATTTAGAAGATAATTTTAGCATCCACACAAGGGAAAAATGGATTTTTGATGAGTTCTTATATGACCATATGTGGTATTAGTCAGTGTGAGGTATTGCTAGCAAGCTCATTGCTTTCAAAAATCAAAGTTAAATGGTTCATCTATCATCAGAATTTGTGTCTGGGCGACTTGTCTGAACATCAGTATGATTTATGGTTTGAATTGGAGGAGTCAACCATGCATGTTTCTTAGTTTATCGTTTTATGCTGTCTTCAATTAAATGTCTATAAACACAGTGATGGCTTTATGACATTGTCCATCAATAAAGACTATCAGATTTTGCATGAGAATATGTAATTTTCAGAAAAAATAATGACCTTTTGACTTCTGTGTGCCCGGTTCTTCCTATTATATACGTATACATGTAGCATTGCTTTGTAGAAAACTTTACTATCCAATTTGCCATATGAAACAATTACTTATTTTGTAGAATAGTCATAATTATTATTTAAGACTTTTTAGAAAACTTAATTATCAAATTATTATAATTTTAGCTGAGGTTAGAGCTCTTTTGTACACTATATCATAAATGCTTTCATGAGAATGCCAAAAAGAAAAACAGGACATGTGTGAATATTTGCTTACATGCTGATTCAATATTTGATTGTTCTATGAAATCAAAAGAGTTAAAACAGGTTTTTGCTAAGAGAAAAGAATGTATATGATAAAATTAAATTAAATTATTCCACACAAAGGATGAATCCTGGAAAATCTCGTGTTTTCATTTTCTCCAGGACATTGAATAATGATACTTTCAGTCTTCATATTTATGAATGTGGTGTATAGTATTCACACTGGCAGCTTCTGGAGTTTGAATCATTTTCTCTATAGCTCTGCCCTGATAATGCTGTTGACAGCTATGCATTGTAAAAAAGAATTAGTATTCTACTTCTTAAAGCTATGTTGAATATCTTTTCAGTATATTTTCTAATAAAAATACAATGTAAAGGTTTTTATATAGTAAATCATCTGCATGTAATTTAAACAGAGGAGAGCAGAAATGAGACAATTAAGGTAGGCTTAGATATAAATTTCAACAAATACAGTTTTACATGTACATAATGGTTGCATATATGTGGTTTTCATGTGGTATTGAACAAATTCTTTCTTCCCCTCATATAACAAAATGTAGTGCGTATGTGGCAGGTAAGTGAGGTCACCAATCAATGCTTATCAAGGTTCACGTCACAGTACTGGGAGGACACTGAGATCCATGCACAGCCACGGATTGAATCTCATATGTCATTATGCATTTAAAAAAATACATTTTACTTCTGTACTATAAATTAACAGCAGTTGAATCTATGCATAAATTGTCTGGATATTGAAATCAAAAATGACCTTTGACCTCAATTATCTAGATAATTCAAGCAAGTGAAAATTGCATATAGGAATGAAGCTACTAGATAGTATTGCAAATAGTCAAAAACATCTGGCTATTTACAAGGAATATTTTGCATGCTTTAAATTCTGCATTTTTGGAAAATATAAGTAGCTACAAAAACCCCATGGTCCATATACAAATACAGTTATAATTATTCAAACATTTTTTGTTATTAAAATAGGGTTGGTGTGCTACCAACACAATTATTATCATCAAATAGTCTAAATCACTGCAGGCATATTCTGGAAAACTGAGATTTCTGGGACATTTCTAAAGTTTAAAATTCTTATTTTGATCATATCTGCAGGAAAATGTTACCAATATTAAAGACTTTTTAGGAGATGATTTGTATTGACTGACATTCCTTTAGCTTTTCACTGTTTTCCAGAGTATGATCTGTGGGTATATTCTCCAGGTCCAATTGTTCTGGGAGGATATTTCATTTTTCATTTTTATTTTTATGATGGCTAATGTAAGAACTAATTGTTAATAAAATATATATATATATATATATGTATTAAGGAACATAATTGAAAGCTATTCATAAAAATGTGTAAGTTTCTTAATCACTGTTTCTCAGACTTGAATCTGAATAATTTTTTCAGGAATTGAATATTTTTTCACCCTAAAAGAAAGAACTTGCACTCTTTGATTTGAGGAAAGGCATTCTAAGTAAGATTTTCTTCTTTTTAAAATATTCCTTAAAAATATGTATGGTTTAAGGTATAAGTAAGCCTGAAAGAGATGGATTTAAAATAGTCACTCTGTTGTTAATCAGTAAATTTTCCAAATATCCAGTTTCTGTTTTATGGTGTATTTTGAAAGAAATGTGTGTTATGATTAAGAAAAATAAGTTCTTGGCATTTGGGAGCTAAAATATCAAATATCCCCTTTTTATTTTTAAGATAGTTATTTGTTTTTCTAATAATATAGATTCAGTACTAAATTGTTGAGAAGTTTTAAAGTGTGTAAATTCTTAATTACTTTAAGCTACCTTATGTGTATGTATGTTTGTGTGTGTGCATTTATGTGAACAGTTGAGATACTTTTGTTTGTAATTATATGATCTTTTCTTAACATATGGTCACATACTTATCTTGTTATCAAAAATTCTTCATAAAAGTCATCTTATAGTTTTTTGTACCTTATAAGTAATCTGGCCATGAGCTATTCAACCGATTTTTTTATTCCTATTCTTTTATATGCTTTCATTTTTTTATATTATAAAGATTCAAATGAATACTTCTATAGATAGCTCTTTATTTTATTTTATTGGTTTTCCACTTATTTATTAAAAAATAATATAATGCTATGTAATCATAACATGAAGACTTGGTCAGATATATATGAATATACAGTGATAACTGCTTTTTTTTTTCAATAGAGAACATTAGCGTTTATTGATTGGCTACTGTGAGTACATTTTTTGTAAAACAACATTGCTGATTTGTAAAGAAATTTTAGATTTTTTTTCCAAGATTCAAAGAAATGTTCTCCAGATATGGAGAATTTCTGAAAAGAACAGATTTTAGTTCATCTTAATGTAAAACCTTTAACTGTCTTTAGCCATTTCTGTATAGTCTCAATACTATCTAGGAGAACTTATTTTAACATCTTTGTCTTCCCCCTCTGCCTGTTCTTATTTTATGGCACTCAAGATGGTTTAAATGCATTTATGGCATTAGGCTACTACTTTCTCAGTTAAAGAATGCCTCTTTCAGTAATGTGAACATGAGTAGCACTCTTCATAAGGTAATTTTGAATCGATGGAATTGGGTAAGTACCAGTAACTCACACCATATACTTTCAAAACCTCAAGCAAGTGAAACCCATTCCACACTCTATCACATCTATGTTTATCGAAATAATAGAAGATCCAAATGAAAATATTTCCACCATTAATATGGATGAGGTATGAGCTTAGAATTTAAACTAAAATGTTTGCTTTAAATAGAAACTGTTTTTCTAGAATGATTTAGTTGCTAAAGAAGTGAAGCAGAGTCACAATTTGGAAACATTTAGTTTTGTTCAGTATGTTTTAGAAAGGAACTTTTTCTATAATTTCAGGTATAGGGTAACAGTTTTAATAGGGGTGAATATGTAGACATAGGTAAAATAGATACTCATGAAAGACCACCTTTTTTTGTTGGTGTTTATCCATTATCTAGAATATAATTTTCAAATAAGATTCATTATCAGTTGATTTTTCTATTGGAAATTTACATAAAAGAACAAATCAATGATAAGGATTCCTAGGTATCAATTTATGTATTGCGCATTCTTACTTTAAGAGTTACTGGGCTGCTAAAAATAAGTGACCCAGAATAAAATTGTTTCAAAATGGTGTGACACTAAAAATAATATTTTTACTACATCATAAAGAGAGCTACATTCCCACGAAGAATATTCTGGAAAAAAGTGTTTTGTTTTTTGGTTTCTTTTGTGTGTGTATGAGAAATCTTGGAGAATTAGGCTGTAATGTGTCTGTTCAGCTATATTGATCTCTTTATTAAGCTCAGCTGCTTCTCCAACTTGCCTCCAGTCTCTTCATGACTTTTATATCAAGCACAGCATTTAAATATGCACTTCTGTGTTGAAATTTTAATATGCAATGATACTGTAGTTGATTCAGCCATAGGGAATGCATAAAACAACATGGAAATTATGTGATTACAGAGGCAGAACTAACCCTTAGGAGAGAGAATTGTTTTAGAAAGGTTAGCCATGTTCTCTCATTTTTAGCTTCAGATCCATAATATACAAAGTCCTCCTATTGTTTTCGATGAAAAAAACAAGGAGAGCTTTGTTTTTATGGTGTAATATTAATGATTTATTTTCTTCCATTCAAAACTATTTCAGTGCTGTGATGGTTGTTTTGTTCCTCTTGGTTTCTGGTAGGACTTGGTGTAACAAGAGGGATGATTTTTTTGTTTTGTGGATGTCTTTGTTTTGTGGATGTGCACAGTTTTGGTCATTTATCTTCAAGAAAAATGTATGAATATTTTAATGCTCTGACTGCTGTCAGAAGAGAAAACATTTGGAAATAGGCACAGATGGATACCATTTAGTTTATGAAGACTATGACTTTAGAAGTTCTAGTTCATGATATGTAGGAGGAGGATATGTTTATAAATAGTGCTGATTTGATTTGCCACATTTCGATACAGGTGTACCTTTTTATTATGCTTCACTTTATTGTGCTTCATAGATACTGTTTTTTTGTTGTTATTGGTGGTGGTGGTGTTGTTTTTACAAATTGAAGTTTTGTGTCAATCTTGTGTTGAACAAGTCTATCGGTACCATTTTTCCAGGAGCATTTGGTCACTTTGTGTCTCTGTGTTACATTTTGCAAGGGCAGTTCAATATCCACAGATCAACCAATGTGATACACCACGTTAACCAACTGAAGAAAGTAAAGGTAAAAACTATATGTCCAAATTGATTTACTTCATATAACTCAGTCTAACTTAATGTTTTGACTTAGTGGTTGCAGTTGGAGATAACATAACATAAATTCCTACTATACTGACTCTAACTAGATGTTTGGAAAGATGACAAACTGCATGGAGAGTGACCAAGAATTTACTGGTTGCTTTGGTACAACTTATTTAAGAATTTGAATTTTTGTGCTCTTTGACTCTTAATTACCAAACAAAGAATGGGTCTCAGAGGCTTTATGGGCCCAGGAAATACTTTTCAGAACAGAATAATGACAGTGGGAGGTAAGCATGGTTTATATAGGTCATCTCTTATAATCTGCACACCTCAGAAAAATAGATATTTTTAATCTAACAGCATGGACGCTGAAACCAATGTCTAAAGGCATTGAAACAACTCAAAGTCAAATAGCTGGCAAACGACTAAACTGCTCTGAGTCTTAAGATCTTAGATGAAACCTTCCAATCGTTGCTTCCTTTTTCTCTCCTCATAAGCACATCTAGATATCAGTTATGTAACAAAAGATAAAAGCAAAGTCAGATGATGCCATGTCAAACATTTCATTTTACTGTACTTATGATATTTTCTTTGTTTTGAGGTTCTTATGCCTATCTGGTCCCATCACTTCATGGGAAATAGATGGGGAAACAGTGGAAACAGTGTCAGACTTTATATTTTTGGGCTCCAAAATCACTCCAGATGGTGACTGCAGCCATGAAATTAAAAGACACTTACTCCTTGGAAGGAAAGTTATGACCGACCTAGATAGCATATTCAAAAGCAGAGACATTACTTTGCCAACAAAGGTCCATCTAGTCAAGGCTATGGTTTTCCAGTAGTCATGTACGGTTGTGACAGTTGGACTGTGAAGAAAGCTGAGCACCAAAGAATTGATGCTTTTGAACTGTGGTGTTGGAGAAGACTCTTGAGAGTCCCTTGGACTGCAAGGAAATCCAACCAGTCCATTCTGAAGGAGATCAGCCCTGGGATTTCTTTGGAAGGACTGATGCTAAAGCTGAAACTCCAGTACTTTGGCCACCTCATGCGAAGAGTTGACTCATTGGAAAAGACTCTGATGCTGGGAGGGATTGGGGGCAAGAGGAGAAGGATACGACAGAGGATGAGATGGCTGGATGGCATCACTGACTCGAAGGATGTGAGTTTGAGTGAACTCCAGGAGTTGGTGATGGACAGGGAGGCCTGGCGTGCTGCAATTCATGGGGTCACAAAGAGTCAGACATGACTGAGCAACTGAACTGAACTGAACTGATGCCTATCTATTTATTTATCTTCCAGGTCACTTTGATTTCAAAATAAAGCTTATACTCTTTAACTCCCTGGAAAGGAGTCCTAGCTTTATCCAAGCCAGAAAGCATATTATTATCTCTTGTATTTAAAACCAAGGAAAGGTGTATTATTATAAAGTGGCTTATTATTATAAAGTAGTTTGTAAATATGAGTAAGAACCCTAAACAATCCTTTATATGTAAAGTATGTGCTGTGTGGTTAGTCATTTAGTCATGTCCAACTCTTTGCAACCCCAGGGACTGTAGCTTGCCAGGCTCCTCTGTCTATGGGGATTCTCCAGGCAAGAATATTGGAGTGGGTTGCCATGTCCTCCTCTAGGGGATTTTCCCAATCCAGAGATCGGACCCAGCTCTCCTGTATTGTAGTCAGATTCTTTACCATCTGAGCCACCAGGGAAGCCAAAGAATACTGGCATATTTAGCCTATCCCTTCTCCAGGGAATCTTCCTGACACAGGAATTGAACTGGGATTCAAACCGGGGTCTCCTGCAATTCAGGCAGATTGCTTACCAGCTGAGTTACCAGGGAAGCCCTGTATGTATGTAAATTATGTATATCCCTGAATGTATTTACTTTTACAGTTTTTGTACATTTATAAATTGTAGTGTTAATACTACATGTTATATTATTACTAACATATTCTCCAATTCATTGATTTGAAAACTATTTCATTATCTACAATTTTTACAGTTTTTGTACATTTATAAATTGTAGTGTTAATACTACATGTTATATTATTACTAACATATTCTCCAATTCATTGATTTGAAAACTATTTCATTATCTACAATAAGTCAAGCAGAGATCTGGGTGCTGGGAACACAGCAGTGAACCCCTCTTGGGGTTCTGGTAAGCACCCCTTCCCTTGTAGCTTCAGGTTCAGGTGGGATATACAGGACTTCCTTCCTCTTGTGGACACTCATTTACTGTATTCACTTTTTTTTATCCCAGCCACATCTTCGTAATAGTCTTTTAACTTTTATACTAAACTTTCTCTGTATTATCCTCTTAGAATATGTCATCTGTTTTCTGCCAAGACTCTGGCTAGTGAAAATACCTAGCACACTAACTGATTATGTAACAGATGGAATTGTCTGCCATCCTAGTTGAAGAGCAAGGAGGGGCAAAGAAGAGGTCAAGAAAATAATGTAACGAGAGGTGGGCAAAGCTTTTCTGTTTCTTCTTTTAAATTCATGATTGGAAGGGATCTGACACATTCTCTGATACTAGCAAGAGGATAAAGCCTTGGGCTAACATGTTATTGGCTAATGCTTCATCTGTAGTTCCCTTTTAATTAATAAAAAAAGAGCTTTCTCTTTTGCATGGGTAAAACTGAATACAATATTAAGAATGTCTAATATAATAGTAAGAATTGTGAAAATTTATAAATATTCCTTAGTATCTTTATCAAAGATTCCATTGAAAGTATAATGATGACTTCCTTTATCATGAAGTTTTAAAATGTTAATCTCAATGATATTCTTTCTTATCATCTTAACATAGGAGTAGAAGTTATTTAAAAGTATTTTCAGGTGGACTTGTCACTTGTGTTTTTAATTCATTCATTCAACAGTTTTGACCAGGAACCCAGGTAGGCAAGGAAGATTGAAAGTAAGGACTCTGACATCAAAGTCTTCATAATCCATTAGCATAAAAAACAAAGAAAAGTAGTTAGCACAGTGCAGTGCAGTGATTATTATATAATGGTTAACACACAGAATGTTGTGGAAGTTGAAGGAAGACCTAAGAGGTACTTGAAAACATCAAGAAATGAAAAATTAGTTTCAGTAAATTGAGTTGATGGCGACTAATCAGTTAGGAGAAGGAGACATATTACATTGAAATACCTTTTATGAACATATTTCATTTACTGAAAATAAATGTTTCACCCGAGAGGCCATTAATATAGGATTGTTTGAAAGAACTATAGTACATCCATTCGATGGTAAAGCTGTAAAGGGAACAAGGAACATTTGTGTAGACAACTATGAGTTGAATTCTGGGGTATATAATTTGGTGAAACAAAATAAATAAGTAAGGCCGAACTGCAAACTTTCATTTGAGAAGGAAGAAGGTAAATGTAGTTAAATAAATAATCAGTGGAACAATAAACTGAACCTTCTTAAAAATAATTCTCTGAGGATGTTTAACCACACAGAGAGAAATGATTCTAAATGACTTACATGGTGGAACAAAAAGGAACTCCAAAGAAACATTAACCTGCTTATAGTAATTGTATTTTAAGGTCTAACACAGTTACTATAAGTCTGAAACTGTTATGCCATGATAGAGCAAGTGATTATTTATGTTAATGTCACCAGGAATCAAGAATTTTAACAACAACAACAAAAAAACCCCCAAAATCAAGACTTTATGTAAAACTTGGTATTTATAAATTTGAATTGACAACCAGTATGATTACTTTACATATCTTCTCTGGATATATTTTACTTCAAATCAATGGTGGTCATGTTGGTTTAGTCACTAAGTTGTGTCTGAACCTTATGATCCCTTGGACTGTAGCCCTCAGGCTTCTCTGTCCATGGAATTTTCCAGGCAAGAATATTGGAGTGAGTTGCCATTTCCTCCTCCAGGGCATCTTCCTGACCAGGGATCAGGAATCACCTGCATTGCAGGTGGATTCTTTACCACTGAGCCAACAAGGATTCTTATATAAAGACTTAAAAGCAACTGCCAACCTAGTAACATAAGCATCCCAGGTTCCAGACTGTGGTGTTCAAACATTTTCCCCCAAAGATCTAAGAATATTTATGGAAATGGCTGGTTTCTGGTATAAGAGAATGAACATTCAGGATGATACTAGATCATCTTGTTGCATTGAAAGTGAGAAAACTATCAAAAATTCCTAATTCTACCAAAAAGATGGAAGCCCCAGTGTTCTAAAAAGGCCATGTATCTGTATGGGTTCTCATTTATTGTCTGTCCTCCTGTGTACTGAGAGTTGTAACTGTTGAATGTGGGATATGAAATAACAGTGGGAAAGATTGGCTATTTAATTTGCAAGTCTCAGTGAAAGATTAAAGTATGGACTTATGTTCAAAATGATAGAAATAAAAAGAAAAACATTGCTACAGGTACTAAAAAATGGAACATATTTTTTCTTCTAAAGAAAAAAAAAGGTTGGAGTTAATTTGAAGTGTCTAACTCTGCTCAAAAGATAGAACAATTTGAGCACAAAAATAGAAATAATTGCAGCTTGTTGAAAAACAGAAAAATATTAAATTTTTATCATAAGTTGACATTAAAGTAACCCTGATTGGTTACTCTTAGAACTGCTAGGAGACTAATTTGTTATTCTGAAAACTAGCGACTTAGCAGCAGCAACAGCAGTGAATAAAAGGATAGAGGGAAACATTTATTCTGACTCCTATAAAATAACACCTGAAAGTAGTCAAATTATTGACAATGGGAAATGTTTAATAAAAGAATGTCAGCTGATAAATAAAGGAAAACCATAGAAGGTCATCATTTTATAATCCCTAATAAAATAATGCATTTAGGTTATAGTGGCTGATAGAATTCTTGGTAGGAAAGCTGATGGGAAACTAAATCTAAACATATTAATCAATCTTAACATTTTATATGTTTATGTATATATATATATGTGTGTCTATATATATATATATATATATATATATATATCTTCCCTGGTAGCTCAGATGGTAAAGCTTCTGCCTACAATGCGGGAGACCTGGGTTCGATCCCTGGGTTGGGAAGAGGAGCCTGGTAGGCTACAGTCCATGGGGTTGCAAAGAGTCAGACACAGCTGAGCGACTTCACTTCACTTCATGTGTGTATATATATGTATATATACACACACACATATAAAACAAAACCTTTTGAATATGATTCAATAGGAAGTACTCAATACTATCTATGAAATATTCTGTAATCAATTAAATTAAAAAGTAATAGTTTCTAGATCTAACAGTCATTAAAAGAAATTAGAGAGGTAGCGAAAAAAAAGTGTTTACACTTGCAATTAGCAAAATCTAGAATCAGTTCAGTTCAGGTCAGTCACTCAGTCATGTCCTACTCTTTGCAACCGCATGAATCGCAGCATGCCAGGATTCCCTGTCCATCACCAACTCCCGGAGTTTACTCAAACTTATGTCCATCGAGTTGGTGATGCCATCCAGCCATCTCATCCTCTGTCGTCCCCTTCTCCTCCTGCCCCCAATCCCTCCCAGCATCAGAGTCTTTTCCAGTGAGTCAACTCTTCACATCAGGTGGCCAAAGTATTAGAGTTTCAGTTTCAGCATCAGTCCTTCCAATGAACACCCAGGACTGATCTCCTTTAGGATGGACTGGTTGGATCTCCCTGGAGTCCAAAGGACTCTCAAGAGTCTTCTCCAGCACCACAGTTCAAAAGCATCAATTCTTTGGCACTCAGCCTTCTTCACAGTCCAACTCTCACATCCATACACCACCACTGGAAAAACCATAACCTTGACTAGACGGACCTTTGTTGGCAAAGTAATGTCTCTGCTTTTGAATATGCTATCTAGGTTGGTCATAACTTTCCTTCCAAGGAGTAAGCATCTTTTAATTTCATGGCTGCAATCACCATCTGCAGTGATTTTGGAGCCCCCAAAAATAAAGTCTGATACTGTTTCCACTGTTTCCCCATCTATTTCCCATGAAGTGATGGGACCAGATGCCATGATCTTCGTTTTCTGAATGTTGAATTTTAAGCCAACTTTTTCACTCTCCTCTTTCACTTTCATCAAGAGGCTTTTTAGTTCCTCTTCACTTTCTGCCATAAGGGTGGTGTCATCTGCATATCTGAGGTTATTGATATTTCTCCCAGCAATCTTGATTCCAGCTTGTGCTTCTTCCAGCCCAGCATTTCTCATGATGTACTCTGCATATAAGTTAAATAAGAATAACTATGTAAAATCAAGACTTCATAGGAAATCTTGTAGGACAATTGAACAGTTTCCTATTACTCCATACCAAGTAGAACTAGAACTTGACAATTATTAATGACTTTTGAACTTTGGAAGTAAATTACTCACATCAAAGGTAAGAAATTAAGGAAGCAAGACTTAGTATGCTTCTTAACACTCCACATTTACTAGTAGCGTTTATATGTTTGTAATTATGTTAAAAAGCTTTCTTCTCATCTAGATTATCAGCCCACAAGGATAGAACCATGTCATCTTGTTAACAGATCTATTTCAAATACCAGTTAGAGTCCTTATGACATGATGGTGCTTTATTAAATTTTGCTGACCAACACAACCAAAACAAAACAAACAGACAAAACAGGGCCTGGAGTAATGAACATGTAGACAGAAGCCTTATGTGTCTAACAGAGCCTCGGAAATTGATCTCCTAGACAAGTGGGAGTTGTTTGTTACCATCAAAAAATTTTTTTTCATATCTGTTGTATATAGTCACTTATAGCCTTGGGAAGATGGTCATTTAGCTTAGGCCACACTCAAATATAAAGCTTTGAGAGCAAAGCTTGATGAACACTTTTATATTGTAATAGTGATAGAACAGAAGACCTATATCCACATATATATTTATACTTTATTTTCAGTTACCTTTTCTCCACACTGCTGATCAGGGATTCTCTCTATACATACTTAGCTTGTCAGTATACCAGAACTTGCCACATTTTAAAAAACATTGTTAATGTATTATTCCTTTGCCTAGCTTTTCCCAGTTTGGTGTATTATTATTTTAAGTTCAAAAATTCATTCCTTCACATACCACCTGTGCAATGCTGCTTCTCTTACCAAACCACATCAGTATGAACTAATCTCTCTATTCTCTGTAAAATTTGTTCATATCTCAACAATAGCCTGTTCTCATGTGTATCATTGTAATTTATTTACATATTGGCTATAAAGAGAACTGTATGCATTAGTCTTATATACATTTTTATTCACAGGGCAATATAAGGAACTGAACAGATAATTAACAATTAATGAAAAGACAGAATTTACTCAATCTAACTACTTAGGAGCAGTGTTATAACTGGCCTTGATTTCACCAGGGTATTTGATAATGTCTAAAATTGTCAGGGGAAGGATCTGAAAATGTACACTAGATCTTTTTTAAACTAAAAATATACATTTTTACAACAGGTGGGGTTATGTGGATAATGAAGAACTGCTATACCTAAGCAAATTTGGAAAACTCAGCAGTGGCCACAGGACTGGAAAAGGTCAGTTTTCATTCCAATCCCAAAGAAAGGCAATGCCAAAGAATATTCAAACTACCGCACAATTGCACTCATCTCACACACTAGCAAAATTCTCCAAGCTAGGCTTCAACAGTAAGTGAACTGTGAACTTTCAGATGTTCAAGCTGGTTTCAGAAAAGGCAGAGGAACCAGAGATCAAATTGCCAACATCCGCTGGATCATCGAAAAAATAAGAGAATACCAGAAAAATATCTACTTCTGCTTTATTGATTATGCCAAAGCCTTTGACTGTGTAGATCACAACAAACTGTGGATAATTCTTCAAGAGATGGGAACACCAGACCACCTTACCTGGCTCCTGAGAAATCTGTATGTATGTCAAGAAGCAACAGTTAGAACTGGATATGGAATAACAGACTGGTTCCAAATCGGGAAAGGAGTATGTCAAGGCTGTATATTGTCACCCTGATTATTTAACTTATACAGTACATCATGCAAAATGCCAGGCTAGATGAAGCACAAGCTGGAATCAGGATTGCTGGGAGAAATATCAATAACCTCAGATATGCAGGTGACACCACCTTTATGGCAAAAAGCAAAGAAGAATTAAAGAGCCTCTTGATGAAAGTGAAAGAGGAGAGTGAAAAAGTTGGATTAAAGCTCAACATTCAGAAAACTAAGATCATAGCATCTGGTCCCATCACTTCATGGAAAATAGATGGGGAAACAAGGAAACAGTAAGAGACTTTATTTTAGAGGGTCCAAAATCACTGCAGATGGTGACTGCAGCCATGAAATTAAAAGACACTTGTTCCTTGAAAGAAAAGTTATGACCAACTTAGACAGCATATTAAAAAGCAGAGACATTACTTTTTGCCAACAAAGGTTCATTTAATCAAAGCTATGGATTTTCCAGTAGTCATGTATGGACATGAGAGTTGGACTCTAAAGAAGGCTGAGCGCCAAAGAATTGATGCTTTTGAACTGTGTCATTGGAGAAAACTCTTGAGAATCCCTTGGACTGCAAGATCAAACCAGTCCATCCTAAAAGAAATAAGTCCTGAGTATTCATTGGAAGGACTGATGCTGAAGCTGAAACTCAAATACTTTGGCCACCTGATGCAAAGATCTGTCTCATTGGAAAAGACCGTGATGCTGGGAAAGATTGAAGGCAGGAGGAGAAGGGGATGACAGAGGATGTGATGGTTGGATGGCATCACCAAGTCAAAGGACATGAGTTTGAGTAAGCTCCAGGAGTTGGTAATGGGGAGGGAGGCCTGGCATGCTGCAGTCCATGGGGTGGCAAAGAGTCAGACATGACTGAGTGACTGAGCTGAACTGATACCTAAGCAAAACTTTCTCTCATCTGGGGGTCTCTGTATGGTTAAGAAAAAACTTTCAGAACTTTTGAAAATCTTTTCATTCTCACTCTGGTGGGCATTATGTGATTTAGAGAGGATAACAAATTGTGTTTGCTAGAACATAGCATCACTCTGGATGCAATTAAGACAGAGAGAAGCCACACAGCAATTTGAACACGGAAAATTTATTATAGAAATTATTAAACTATAACAAGGGGTTCGAGTAAAGAGAGATTGGCCAATGGGAATTAACAGGAGCTCTAAATAATGTAGCAATACCAGATATAATGTGTAATATAGTAGGAGAATATATTTGTATTAGTTAGCTAGGGCTACCATAAGCAGCATAGCACAGACTGGTTGGCTTCAACAACAAAAAGTAATTTTCTCACAGTTATGGAGGCTGGAAGTCCAAGATTAAGGTGTCAGCAAAGTTTGGCTTCTCCTGAGACCTCTCTCTTTGGCTTGTAGAAGGTTGTCTTTTCTGTGCATCCTCACAAGGTCTTTCTTCTGTGTGTGTGTGTGTGCATCCCTGCTGTCTCTGCATGTCCAGTTTCTTCTTTCTATAAGAACATCATTTGGGTTGTACTGGGACTATCTTAAGGGCCTCATTTTAACTTATTTCCAAATCACATTCTCCTGTATTGTGCATTAGCACTTCAACACCTGAATTTGAGGGAGACAAAATTCAGCTCATAATAATACGATCATGTTTATGCTGTGCTTTGTTATGTTGTTGTTGTTTAGTCACCAAGTCATGTCTGACTCTTTTGAGAACCTATGGACTGCAGCCCTCCAGGCTTTTCTGTCCATGAGATTTCCCAGGCAAGAATACTGGAGTGAGTTGCCACCTTGTTCTCCAGGAGATCTTCCTGACCCAAAGATTGAAGTCAGGTCTCCTGCATTGCAACCAGATTCTGTACCTCTGACCTACCACGCTTTGCTATCTTATACTAATGTATACTAGCCACTTCATCAAAGGTAGAGACAGAACAATGCTCAAGAAAGTCCAGTATCTCCCCAAGGCTGAAATACTGACATGGTGGAGAGGGCCTGACTGCAGCTCCTTGGAAGGCAGAGAATTTGCCGTGATGCCCTGCTGGTAGAATTTGCCAGAGGGTGTCTTTTGGAATTGCCAAAAATCAGCCTTCTAGGCTGCAGAAGAAAGCTGTAAATAGGGAGGTGTTTTTCCAGAGGGAACACGTGATAGATTTGGTGGCGGATCCCACTAGTTTCTGGATATTTCTGGCCACCAAGCCCTACAGGAGAGTAGTGCTGGAGAAACTGGGACTGCAGGGACCAGCCAACTGGGCACAGGAAGGAGAACTTTTCCTCCCTAGACCCTCGAGTAACAAAGCTTTAGTGCCAGCTGGCAAAGGAAAAATATTTAAAAGCCCACATCCATTTTCACTGATCAGTCGAAAAGTACAAATGCACCACTGAAAGACTCCATAACTGGCACAGACATGTTTCAAATGAGTTCAAAATGAACAGTGAGGGTGGTGATAAGTGAACTGGTGTATTAAATTGAGAAACAAGACAAAGGAGAAAGGAAGAAGGAATCTACAAAGGAGATAATTTTAAAATTTTATTTATTCCTTTACCCCTTGAAATAAAATGGTTCATTTCTTATATTCATAACCAATTATTGGATAAAAATCTTTTTACCAGAAATTCATCTATCTGTTTTATCTATGTATCTATCTATCTCTATCTCTACCCATTCATTTGTTCATTTTTCATCTGTCATCTACAATGAATATTCACTGTATACATACACAGAGTGTATACAACATTCACTGTATAAACAGTGAAGACATAATGAAGTGGACTAATGTTGAGTATTAGTTTGTAAGAAATGCAGTTTTTTATTTGTTGACTGACAAAGGAAAAGTTATATGAAAAATAGGAGAAATTGATGGAATTTTTTCTCTGTTACTCAAATAATTTTATGGTGAAAGCATTTTATTTTTTTCAAATTTCTTTTTATTAAAGTAGTCTTTCACTTTAGACTGATTTATAAACTTCAGACTAATTTATAAACTTCAGAGACCCTTAACAACATAGTTCTTAAATTGTAATCTATGTATCTCTTGAGTTCAGGGTATATATCTTAAAAGTCTGAATTTTTTTCTATTTTTCTTTCATTTATGTTATAATGCATATTTAAAAATATAAACACAACCTGGATCAATTAGATGCTAGTCTAATAGCAGAATGCTTTCATACTGAACACTCAAGTGTTAAAGCACTGAAATTAATCTCTCTGGCAACAATTAGTTATACTCCGATAGCCAAAGGCTAAGTGGAAAAAAAAAAAAAACTATAGAAAAGGTAGTGTATAAATAATGATGAGTGAAAAAAAAGAAAAATTATCATGAAGTACAAATGAACAAAGTTTTAAAAAAGTAGTTTCAATATAGAATAGGAATATGTGATGGCTAATTTTACATGTCAACTTGAATAGGCCAGTAAGTGTCTAGACATTTGGTCAAACATTTTTCTGGATGAGATTAACATTTGAATAGGTAGACTGACAGAAGCAGATTGTCCTCCCCAGTGTGAGAGGGGGCCTCATCCAATCCATTGAGGGCCTGAATAGAACAAAAAGTTCAAGAGGAAACTCCTCCTATACAGTAGTTTCAGCTGGGACATTGGGCCTTTTCTTGGTTTTGGACTCACACTGAAACTTTGGCTTTTCTTCCAGTTTTTGAACTTGAAGTTACACAGCTATTCTGCTTATATATAAATATATACATGGGGCTTTCCAGGTGGCTCAGTGGTAAAGAATCTGCCTGCCAAGCAGATGCAGGTTCAATCCCTGGGTTGGAAAGATCCCCTGAAGAAGGAAATGGCAAACCACTCCAATATCCTTGCCAGGATAATCCTGTGTACAGAGGATCTCGGTGGGCTACAGTGCATGGGGTTGCAAAAAGTTGGACACAACTTAGTGACTAAATAACAAAACAAGTATATATGTATACCTTCTGTTTGTCCTGTTTTTCTGAAAAACCCTGACTAATATGGATTTATACCATAATTATACTGTTTATAAATATTTAGCTTCAGCTGAATAACATCATTTACAATATTAGATTTGTTTAAATGTTTATCATATTAATTTTACAGTTTGTATTTAGTAAAATATGAAGACATTTTAGCTTTATAGTTGTGCAAGACCTAAATACATAAGAAATTTATGATTTCTCACTGCTATTTTACCTTAAAAAAGAAGTAAGCAATCAGATTTCCCTAGCCCAAATATCATTTTTCTGCTAGTTTTGCTTTTGAGATGCAAATGAATTGATGACTATAAGACTTATTCTATCCCCCCAGTAAAAAGTAGTATTCATACTATGACAGTAGTCATTTGTATTTAATTGACTCTTATATGTGTTGATGTATTTGAAGATGTATTAGGAAATACATATTTTGAGGCCAGGGGTGGCGGGCGGGAGGAGCTACCCCACGCCCCTAAGCTCAAGGCCAGGGGCGGCGGGCAGGAGGACCAACCCTACGTCCAAGGACCCGTGGCTGTGTGGGCGCAGGAGGGCCTAGAGGAGCTATCACACGTTGAAGGTCAGGAAGGGCGGCAGTGAGGACATACCCCTCGTTCAAGGTAAGAAGCAATGGCTGCGCTTTTCTGGAGCAGCCGTGAAGAGATACCCCACGCCCAAGGTAAGAGAAAACCAAGTAAGGTGGTACGTGTTGCAAGAGGGCATCAGAGGGCAAACACACTGAAACCATAAAAAACTGGAAATAGAACTGCCTTATGATCCAGCAATCCCACTGCTGGGCATACACACTGAGGAAACCAGAAGGGAAAGAGACATGTGTACCCCAATGTTCATCACAGCAATGTTTATAATAGCCAGGACATAGAAGCAACCTAGATGTCCATCAGCAGATGAATGGATAAGAAAGCTATGGTACATATACACAATGGAGTATTACTCAGCCATTAAAAAGAATACATTTGAATCAGTTCTAATGAGGTGGATGAAACTGGAGCCTATTATACAATGAAGTAAGCCAGAAAGAAAAACACCAATACAGTATACTAATGCGTATATATGGAATTTAGAAAGATGGTAACAATAACCCTGTGTACGAGACAGCAAAAGAGGCACTGATGTATAGAACAGTCTTATGGACTCTGTGGGAGAGGGAGAGGGTGGGGAGATTTGGGAGAATGGCACTGAAATATGTATAATATCATATATGAAACGAGTTGCCAGTCCAGGTTCGATGCACGATACTGGATGCTTGGGGTTAGTGCACTGGGATGACCCAGAGGGACGGTATGGGGAGGGAGGAGGGAGGAGGGTTCAGGATGGGGAACACATGTATACCTGTGGTGGATTCATTTCGATATTTGGCAAAACTAATACAATTTTGTAAAGTTTAAAAATAAAATAAAATAAAAGAAATAGGAAAAAAAGAAAAGAAACTTTGAAAATGAGGGCAATCTGTAAAACTAAAGGCAAAAGGAACTACATGTAAGCCCTTAACTCTAAAAGTAATATTTTCCACAGGGGTACAGATTAACAAATATGAAAATATATGTGTCAATCCAATGTATTCAAGAAGAAAAAAAAATGCTTTGTATTTGGTATGGCATGCACATAATTCATTGTTGCATCCAAAGAAGCTGTGATATTGTACCAAATGAAATAGACACTGTGACTGACAAGTTTAAAAAAAAAAAAAAAGAAAACTAGTCAATCTAATCACACTAGGACCACAGCCTTGTCTAACTCAATGAAACAAAGCCATGCCCCTAGGGCAACCCAAGATAGGCGGGTCATGGTGGAGAGATCTGACAGAATGTGGTCCACTGGAGAAGGGAATGGCAAACCACTTCAGTATTCTTGCCTTGAGAACCCCATGAACAGTATGAAAAGGCAAAAAGATAGGACACTGAAAGAGAAACTCCCCAGGTCAGTAGGTGCCCAATATGCTACTGGAGATCAGTGGAGAAATAACTCCAGAAAGAATGAAGGCATGGAGCCAAAGCAAAAACAATACCCAGCTGTGGATGTGACTAGTGATAGAAGCCAGGTCCGATGCTGTAAAGAGCAATATTGCATAGGAACCTGGAATGTCAGGTCCATGAATCAAGCAAATTGGAAGTGGTCAAACAAGAGATGGCAAGAGTGAATGTCGACATTCTAGGAATCAGCAAACTGAAATGGACTGGAATGGGTGAATTTAACTCAGATGACCATTATATCTACTACTGCGGGCAGGAATCCCTCAGAAGAAATGGAGTGGCCATCATGGTCAACAAGAGAGTCGGAAATGCAGTACTTGGATGCAATCTCAAAAACGACAGAATGATCTCTGTTTGTTTCCAAGGCAAACCATTCAATATCACAGTAATCCAAGTCTATACCCCAACCAGTAATGCTGAAGAAGATGAAGTTGAACGGTTCTAAGAAGACCTACAAGACCTTTTAGAACTAACACCCAAAAAAGATGTCCTTTTCATTATAGGGGACTGGAATGCAAAAGTAGGAAGTCAAGAAACACCTGGAGTAACAGACAAATTTGGCCTTGGAATATGGAATGAAGCAGGGCAAAGACTAATAGAGTTTTGCCAAGAAAATGCACTGGTCATAGCAAACACCCTCTTCCAACAACACAAGAGAAGACTCTATACATGGACATCACCAGATGGTCAACACTGAAATGAGACTGATTATATCCTTTGCAGCCAAAGATGGAGAAGCTCTATACAGTCAGCGAAAACAAGACCAGGAGCTGACTGTGGCTCAGACCATGAACTCCTTATTGCCAAATTCAGACTTAATTTGAAGAAAGTAGGGAAAACCACTAGACCATTCAGGTATGACCTAAATCAAATCCCTTATGATTATACAGTGGAAGTGAGAAATAGATTTAAGGGCCTAGATCTGAGAGATAGAGTGCCTGATGAACTATGGAATGAGGTTCATGACATTGTACAGGAGACAGGGATCAAGACCATTCCCATGGAAAAGAAATGCAAAAAAGCAAAATGGCTATCTGAGGAGGCCTTACAAATAGCTGTGAAAAGAAGAGCAGCAAAAAGCAAAGGAGAAAAGGAAAGATATAAACATCTGAATGCAGAGTTCCAAAGAATAGCAAGAGATAAGAAAGCCTTCTTCAATGATCAATGCAAATAAATAGAGGAAAACAACAGAATGGGAAAACTAGGGATCTCTTCAAGAAAATCAGAGATACCAAAGGAACATTTCATGCAAAGATGGGCTCGATAAAGGACAGAAATGGTATGGACCTAACAGAAGCAGAAGATATTAAGAAGAGGTGGCAAGAATACACAGAAGAACTGTACAAAAAAAGATCTTCATGACCCAGATAATCACGATGGTGTGATCACTGACCTAGAGCCAGACATCCTGGAATGTGAAGTCAAGTAGGCCTTATAAAGCATCACTATGAACAAAGCTAGTGGAGGTGATGGAGTTCCAGTTGAGCTGTTCCAAATCCTGAAAGATGATGCTGTGAAAGTGCTGCACTCAATATGCCAGCACATTTGGAAAACTCAGCAGTGGCCACAGGACTGGAAAAGGTCAGTTTTCATTCCAATCCCAAAGAAAAGCAATGCCAAAGAATGCTCAAACTACCGCACAATTGCACTCATCTCACACGCTAGTAAAGTAATGCTTAAAATTCTCCAAGCCAGGCTTCAGCAATATGTGAACTGTGAACTTCCAGGTGTTCAAGCTGGTTTTAGAAAAGGCAGAGGAACCAGAGATCAAATTGCCAACATCCGCTGGATCATGGAAAAAGCAAGAGAGTTCCAGAAAAACATCTATTTCTGCTTTATTGACTATGCCAAACCTTTGACTGTGTGGATCAGAATAAACTGTGGACAATTCTTCAAGAGATGGGAATACCAGACCACCTGATCTGCCTCTTGAGAAATTTGTATGCAGGTCAGGAAGCAACAGTTAGAACTGGACATGGAACAACACACTGGTTCCAAATAGGAAAAGGAGTACTTCAAGGCTGTATATTGTCACCCTGCTTATTTAACTTATATGCAGAGTACATCATGAGAACCCCTGGACTGGAAGAAACACAAGCTGGAATCAAGATTGCCGGGAGAAATAGCAATAACTTCAGATATGCAGATGATACCACCCTTATGGCAGAAAGTGAAGAGGAACTAAAAAGCCTCTTGATGAAGGTGAAAGTGGAGAGTGAAAAAGTTGGCTTAAAGCTCAACATTCGAAAACGAAGATCATGGCATCCGGTCCCATCACTTCATGGGAAATAGATGGGGAAACAGTGGAAACAGTGTCAGACTTTATTTTTTGGGGCTCCTAAATCACTGCAGATGGTGACTGCAGCCATGAAATTAAAAGACGCTTGCTCCTTGGGAGGAAAGTTATGACCAACCTAGATAGCATATTCAAAAGCAGAGACATTACTTTGCCACCAAAGGTTCGTCTAGTCAAGCCTATGGTTTTTCCTGTGGTCATGTATGGATGTGAGAGTTGGACTGTGAAGAAGGCTGAGCGCCTAAGAATTAATGCTTTTGAACTGTGGTGTTGGAGAAGACTCTTGAGAGTCCCTTGGACTGCAAGGAGATCCAACCAGTCCATTCTGAAGGAGATCAGTCCTGGGATTTCTTTGGAAGGAATGATGTTTAAGCTGAAAGTCCAGTACTTTGGCCACCTGATGCGAAGAGTTGACTCATTGGAAAAGACTCTGATGCTGGGAGGGATTGGGGCAAGAGGAGAAGGGGACAACAGAGGATGAGATGCCAGGATGGCATCACTGACTCGATGGACATAAGTCTGAGGGAACTCCGGGAGTTGGTGATGGACAGGGAGGCCTGGCGTGCTGTGATTCATGGAGTCGCAAAGAGTCGGACACTACTGAGCGACTGATCTGATCTGATCTGATCTGATGAGTTAATAGAATTTGCATACAGTAGTTTTCATAAATTTTATTCGAAAATTCACTTTCATTTTTTAAGTACCTGAATCCTATTTTCTTTAAAATGAATTTTAATGGGATATCTGATATACCAACATACAAAGATAGAACTGATTTGAGAGAAATTATAGAATTCACAAATGTTGACTCACTCTCCCCCTCCACAACCCCACCCCATACGCGTACTCACCACCACCACTTCTTTTCCTTTCAGATTTGATTTGATGGATCAGGAGCAGAGATGTGGTGAAGGAGGTAATGGAACAATCTGAGCTCCTCAGTAAGTTATTAATGAACCTTACTAGGAGGGAGAATGAGTCAAGCAACCCACAAGTTATTCTCATTAAGGGTTGGTGTTATGTCCTAGAAGCATGATAATTTTGCTTCTGCCACACATTCTTACTCTTACTTCCTCTGGAAGATCAAATAACATCTGAATCTATTGGAATTTTTTTGCTGGTAAGTTATAAAAATCTAATTCAGAATGACTTAAATTATAAAGAAAAACTTATTAGCTCACATAAATGAAATTCCAGAAGTAAACTGGGTTTGGAATGGGTTTGATTTTGTGGTCTTTGCAGGGTGCTAGAAACCCAGTTTCTGTGTATCTCTATATTCTGCTTTTCCAGAGACTGCAAGACATATCCATTTAGTAACTCCCCCTTGTAGTTGTTAACTCTCCCTATATGGTTTGAAAGTGTCTGAGGCCTTTCCAGTCTTCACATGCATACACTCCAATTCAAATGAAGTTGGTCTTCCTAGTAGCTTTTAGAACATCCTAAAATATACAGTTATTTCTCAAACCCAGAGGCCTCATCATGCATTACCTCTTGCACCATTGGATCTAATTAGTTTTTCTGCATATGCTTATAGCCAGGAATGTGATTGCTGGAGTTCAGTTCCTTTCAAATGATATAACAAAATGAAAAGAGGGAGTTATCCCAAAGCAAATGCAGCTAATATCATTGGAACAAATGGGAAGTCGTTACTAGGAAACAAATAGACATGTTCATAATGGTTCATCACTTTGACCAACCAGTGAAAAGTGAATGTGTAACTTTCTCAGTTATGTCCAACTCTTTGACACCACCTGGATGGTAGGTAGCCTCGCAGACTCCTCTGTTCATGGAATTCTCCAGGCAAGAATACTGGAGTGGGTAGCTATTCCCTTCTCCAGGGGATCTTCCTGACCCAGGGATCAATCCTGGGTCTCCTACATTGCCAGCAGATACTTTCTTTATCATCTAAGCCATTGTCCATACCATGTTATTTTTCTTTCATAAATACATGCAAAAGTGTTCTTGCCTGTCTAAAATGCATTCACATCCTAGCCAAAGTAATGCCATCTAAAGCATCTACTTCTTGAATTCAGCTATAAGTCAAGGTTCTCTAGATAATTGTGCACCCCTTTCAGTCATATGGAGATTCAGTCCTTAATTGTTTTAACATCTGATGGACAAAATGACATGTTAAATTACCTTCTCTCAATATACAAGTGGAGATGGCAAACTTCCATTTCAAAATAAGAACCAGGCACTTAGTTCATATGGATATCATTAATATTTGCTTCCTAGTAGCGGAGAAAATTTCTTTGTCCACTGATTTGTTTTTCCTGAATTTGTCCTCCTGGAAGATCTTTTTATCCGAGGTTGGCAGTTGGGAAAGAGATTCTATTCAAGCAGCCGCATACTTGTCTTACTTAAGTGATTTTCAAAAGGAAGTTCCAACAGATGGCAGAATGTCTCCTAAAAGTGTTTGGGAATCTTTTGATTATCTCAGTCATTGAAGTTACTACCAGAAATTAGTGGAATTGTTCCACTGAAAATTAATGAACCTCTTTGGGTTTAATTTAATGTGCTTTGAAATAAATATTTTTAAATAAGTACTGATACAAAATTAGATTTGTATACATTTTATTAGTAACTTTATTTTGGAACTATTTCATATTATTGCTATCTCATAGTCTTTTTAGGCAATAGAATTTCCTGTATAGAAAACCAGTTGGAAAGGAAAGTAAGACCAACACAGATACAGTTGAATGGCTCAGATAAAAACGATCAGAAGAAGTTGTTTTACTTGTTAATTTTATCACTACTGAAAGGGATCAGATGAAGAGAGAAGTCAGCAAGATGGTAAAAAAGGTAGTTTCTATAAGCTATAAATGGCTATTGTAAACTTTATTGGAGTAGAACAGCCAAAAGGCATTTTAAGAACAGAATTTGTTACTGCAGTTATTTCTGAAGTTGTTTACAATTGTAACATAAACTCCTCTTCTCTGTTCCCTCAAATTTCTAAGTAAAATCTACTGTGCTCCTGGATACTCTTAATGGTTCTTGTTTTATTGGGTAAAGAAGACTAGAGACTGGATTTCACAACGACAAACATATATACAGATTCCTGTGGTGATGTTTATAGATGATATGAGAATCTGAGTCTACTTTTTCCCACTAAAGTATTCATAGAAAATCTACATAAGGCCCTCTATATCCTGGGGATTTAGATTGGAATTTCTAGGCAAGCTTGATATGTATTTTGTGAGTTCCAATCAGTCTATCCACATTAAAGAATAAACCTTAGATTACTATAATTAAGTTTTACATTTTCCTTGGAGAGAGAGCTAACTTATATTTATATATTTTATTTTAAATATAACTTTATATTTAGGTTATACTTTTGTTAATATATAGCTTCCTTACTTGGTTAAGCATCCAATGTTAAACATGTTCTTCTAAGACATAATCAATATTTACATTTAAATAATAATTTTGAAAGAAAAGAAGCTTCATTACATTTTGTTTTTTATTTTTTATCATAGCCATTTCTTATCCATAATCATTAGATATTTCATTGTTGCCTAAACCCAAGATATCTAAAACAAGCACAGAGAAGCTGATCATTCATCTCCTCTATAAATGGGTTCCCCCTACTCTTGTGTTCACAAACAAAGCTAAAGGGAATTGGTCCTGAAACATTGTAATTTTCTTCAACTAAAGTATACACACATTTAGTCATTAAATGCCTCTGAATTATCCAACTCATCTTTCATAACTTGAGTTGTTGGATGCATTAGAAATATTTTTGCCTTTGACTTTCCAAATGGAATTTTTTATTTTAGTCCTTACTTCTGCCATATCCCTCTCCTCATATACATGCAGCACACACACACACACACCTACACACACATGCACAAACATGCATGTATTATCTCTTGCTGCTCAAAGGTTGCTATTGTGAGGTCGCTAAGTAGTGTCTCGGAGAAGGCAATGGCACCCCACTCCAGTACTCTTGCCTGGAAAATTCCATGAACGGGGAGCCTGGTAGGCTACAGTCCATGGGCTCGCTAAGAGTCGGGCACGACTGAGCAACTTCATTTTCACTTTTCGCTTTCATGCATTGGAGAAGGAAATGTCAACCCACTCCAGTGTTCTTGCCTGGAGAATCCCAGGGACGGGGGAGCCTGGTGGGCTGCTGTCTAAGGGGTCGCACAGAGTCGGACACGACTGAAGTGACTTAGCAGTAGCAGTAGCAGTAACTAGTGTCTGAATCTTTTGCAACCTCATGAACTGTAGCTTGCCAGGTTCCTCTGTCTCTAGGATTTCCTAGGCAAGAATACTGGTGTGGGTTGCCATTCCCTCCTATAGGGGATCTTCTTGACCCCAAAGGGAGATTCTTTACTGCTGAACCACCTGCTAAAGTCTTACTTATCTTCAAATTTAACTTATTTATATTTCAAAGTTCACTTTCCCTTGTAATCTCCCTTTAATGTTTGATTCATATTATATCATGAATTAATAAGAAATGGAAATTGAGGGTCATTCAAAGATCAAAAGATTCTCTTATTTTTACTAACTCTTCTGCTTGTGCTCAGCATTATTTCTTTATTGTATGGTTGGTTGGGTGAAACACAGGTGTTACATACAAGTGTTAAATAATAAAAATACAATGCATCTGAAGGTATCTGAATGTATCTATAACTTGAAAACTTTGTTAAAAAATTATTAAACTTGAGGCCAGATATTCAAAACATAGTAAATGTGAAAGTGTTACGACTGTTAAAAACTAAAAGTTTCAGACATTGAAATTTTGCTTATGTCAGTTTTTTATCCTTTGAATTAATTTTTATAAAAGGACTATGCTATTTTCAACATTATAATATAGCTATTGACTGCCTTTAATAAAAGAGTTTGCTGTTAGAATAGAAAGAAGGGAAATGGAATTAAGCAGTTCCGTGACATCTATACCAAGAAATTGGGAAGAATATAGTCGATTTTAAGCCAGGACTGAAAGCCTTGTTATAACTTCTCAGAATGAATAAGATGTACTTTCAAATGAGGTGACTACTACTTCAACGTCCTGACATTCTCTGAGTCATGATTTATTACTTTAAGGCTTTTTGTGAAATTTCTGAGCTGATTTCACAGAAGTAGAGTTTTATCTTTTCATTTTGTGACCTTGCAGATCTCCTATAAAAAGGACATAATTCATAAGGCAAAAATAGGAGAAACTGATAATGAAAATGAGAATGTCTGCATCCGAACATACAAGTCCATGGATTTAAGTAATTTTTCTTTGTGTCACATCATCTACTACTGTCAATTTAAGTAGCCCATTTATTTGTATTAATTAGATTTATATGACCATAAGTTAATATGATGAAAATTGAAATTAACTGGTTCACTAAGTAGGGTTTTAATCTTTTAAAACATATATAAGAAATTGCTTTTAGAAAAAGGATGCCTTATTATACATATTTTACTTGCAAGTATTAAGCCTAACTTGTTTTTTTTATGATGTGGAGATATCCATGTTTGGTATAGCTATACTTTTCTTTATATTGCTTATGTTCTCAAACTGTATGACTGTACATAAAAGGAGATTCTAAAATGGTTACCTCCCTAGGGATTGTGTCTGTGGTGTGGATGAAATTGACATTTGATTGTCCTTTGAGTTTTTTTCGGGCTAGAGTCATTGTCGTGTGACATGCATTTGGAGACTATCAAATATTGGCAAAATATGTGTAATGTGGGAGGTGGCGATGTCACTGCTACCCCGTTAACTTAATCACACAGTGGACTTGCACACATTCAGTCAGCTTATTAACCACTTCACTAGCATTAGAATCAAACAAGGAGAGATACTATGTTCTGTCTGTTCACACAATTCTTCTTGATGATTTTAAAGAAATTGTTCTAAAAGAGGGCATATGAAAAAAAAAAACAATTTTAGAGGTATCAAAAAATTAAAATCACAATGTGTTACCAATGACTAACTCTTCAAATAACTCTAGATTAATTAGGAGCAGTGACTGTTTCATCACAGGGTTCATTTAACCATATCTGAAGAAGATTTTAGTTTTCACCATCTGGGGAAGTTTTACTGTCATTTTGTGGGTAGAAGCCAGGGGTTCTGGTAAACATTCATAGGGCACAAATCAGCCCCACAATGTGGAATTATCCAGCCCAAATGTCAATAGTGTGAGGTGGAAAAGCCCTGCTCTAGAGAAACACACTTCAGTTAGAGGGAAATGATCTACCTTCTAGGAAAAATGCCCATTTTATATTCATTCTTATATTTTCAGTACAATTGAAAACATAGTTTATCATTTGTTGATAAGAATCCTGCAGCATGACCTTTGATGATAAATGAGTGACAATCACAAGTAAAGATTCCTTTCATATCTTAGGAATTGTTTATCAGTGTGGAGGCTTCCAGCTGCAAATAACAGAATTCCTCATCCAAACTGGATTCAATAATAGAGAAGTTTGATATCCTACATAATAGGAAGCTTGGTGGTAGTATGGTTCCAGAGTTAGTTTAGTTAGTTGCATCAAAGACTGATATATTTTTTCCCCTTCTCTGTGGTCTGTTATCCACAATGTTAAAGCATACTGGTGCTAGTTTCCCTATGGTCATGAAATATGTGATCTTTCTCTTAGCCTTATTGGTCCAACTCAGGTCACTTGTTTGCGTGTAGACCAAAGATATTTACTGGAGGCATGTCATGAATAGATTGGTCAGGAAGAACATCTGGAACTTGTAAAGGAGACAGAGTTTCTTGTTGCAAAATTGTGATATTGGTAGGAGAAAAAGAAACAAACAAACATGGCAATGAATCATCAAGTAATGTAACAACAGCACTTAGATATGACAGAAAGTAGGAAGATATGATATCTAATAGATGTTTTAAACTTGAAATTTCCATGAAGTCTAAATTCCCACCCCAACCCAATCCACTATTTAGAAACCTCATAAGTCACTCCAATCAATATTTCCCATTTTATCACTTAACAACTTCCATTTCCTTTCCCAGAAAATTAGGAACAATCTTTGATATATCAGTAGCTCCAATACTGCACAGCAATTTCCAGCAGTATTATTATATAGGTTAGTGCAAAGGTAATTGCAGTTTTTCATTGTTGAAATTTGCTGTTTGATATTGGAATACATTCTTAAATAAATGTGGTTAGGTAATATATCATTGTAATGCATATATCTCACTTTATTTTTTTGCTAATGACTTATTACTTGCTGTTTATTTTATATTTATTTCAGACTAGGGAAATGATGTTAGACAAAAAGCAAAGTCAAGCAATTCTCTTATTCAAGTTCAAATTGGGTGGTAAAGCAGTGGAAACAACCCACAACATCAACAAAGCATTTGGTTTAAGAACTGCTAACAAACATACAGGACAGTGGTGGTTCAAGGAGTTTTGCAAAGGAGACAAGAGCCTTGAAGGTGAGAAGCTCAGTGGCCAGCCATCAGAAGTTAACAACAATTGAGAGCCATTGTTGAAGCTCATCCTTTGAAAACTACAGGAGAAGTTGCCAAAGAACTCAACGTCGACCATTCTATGACCATTCAGCATTTGAGACAAATTGGAAAGGTGAAAAAGCTTGATAAGTGGGTTCCTCATGAACTGACTAAAAATAAATTTTAAAATATCATCATTTGAAGCACTGTATTCTCTTATTCTATGCAACAACAACTAACCATTTCTCGATGGGATTGTGATATGTACCAAAAAGTGGATTTTATACAATAACCAGCCATGACCAGCTCAGTGGTTGGATTGAGAAAAAGCTCCAAAGTCCTTCCCAAAGCCAAACTTGCACCAAAAAAAGGTCATGGTCACTGTTTGGTGGTCTGCTGTCCACCTGATCCACTACAGCTTTATAAATCCCCGTGAAACCATTACATCTGAGAAGTAAGCTCAGCAAACTGATGAAATGATCCACAAACCACAGTGTCTGCAGTAAGCATTGTCAAAAGAAAGGGCCCAATTCTTCAAACATCACTGGATCGCACATTTGCACAACCAATGCTTCAAATGTTGAATGAATCGGTCTACAAAGTTTCGCCTCATCTGCCATATTCACCTGACCTCTGGTCAGCTGGCTTCTTGAACCACTTCTTCAAGAATCTTGAAAACTTTTTGCAGAGAAAACACTTTAACAACCAGCAGGAGGCAGAAAATGCTTTCCAAGAATCCGTTGAATCCCAAAGGATGGATTTTGATGCTACAGGAATAAATAAACATTTCTCATTGGCAAAAGTAGGTGGATTGTAATGGTTCCTAGTTTAATTAATAAAGATGTGTTTGAGCCTAGGTATAATGATTTAAAATTCATAGTTCCAAACCGCAATTATGTTTGCACCAACCTAATAAGTAATTTGTAATTCATCTTCCTGTAGCTCCTCCCCCCCAAATATATTAATTTTGTTCGCCTGATATCTTGATGGACTGCAGTTCCAGACAGAGAGAACCATTGGCAAGAGACTCTGAATTTGAACAAGGTTGATGTATCTGAAGGATGAACTGAAATGCAGCACATTTGAAAATATTGAGTTTTCCATTACAGATCTTAACACAAATGGCTCCTCTTTTGTCAAGCTAATCTCAGTGGAAACTCTACCCACTTTTAAAAACTTCTCTGAAAACTCAATCTAAAATAGCCCTTGCTCCAGTTCTGTCTCATAGCTATCTTATTTCCCAGAGCCTTGTCACTCTTTAAAATTGTTTTGCTTACTTTACTTGTGAATTTTTGTCTATCTCACAAGAATGAAAGATGCATGAGAGTCTAGATTATCTGTACTGTGTTTGCTACTGGATTGACAATCTAGATAGTGCCAGGATCTGGTAGATACTCAAGTGTCTATTGGTTGAATGAATGAATACAAATGGCTATTCCAGAATGATTTAGGAAAAATCTATTCCTCTATCCTGAGTCCTTTCCCTTTCTAAAACATTTCTGTCACTTCTATTTTTTGTTCATTCATTCAAATATACATGAATATTTTGGGAAGGGAAAAGAGAAAAGAAATAAAATACCTATTATGATGTGCTTTGCAGCCTTTGATCATTAAGTCTTAGTCCTCAAAGAATATTTAAAGCTCACCTGTTTCATTCTACCACCAGAAACAGTGTTGGCATGACATATCAGGCATGAAAGTTTAAGAGCCATGGATATAGGGGACTTCCCTCGTGACATAGTGAATAAGAATCATCTTCCAATGCAGGGGACATGGGTTCAATCTCTGGTCCAAAGAGATTCCACCTGCCACGGAGCAACTAAGCCCCACTACTGAGCCTACACTCTAGGGCCCATGATCTGCAGATACTGAGCCTGTGCACTGTAACTTCTGGAGCCCATGTGCCTATAGCCTGTGCTCCACAATAAGAGAGGTCACCACAATGAGAAGCCCGTGACCTCAACAAAAGGTAGCCCCTGCTTGGTGCAACTAGAGAATGCCCCTGCAAAGCAAAGTAAAAGAAGACCCATCTCAGCCAAAAAGTGAAAAAAAAAAAATTTAAAAGAGCCAAGGATATGGGTATGCCTGGACCTGATCTATGGCTTGGGTGTAGCTCACAGTGTAGTGGACCTGAGGAGATGGATGAAGGACCACCCAAATGTGTGAAAACTCACAGGTATATCTGAATAGTCAGATCTAAAGAAGATTAGGACAGGCAAAGTCAGGAAACTCAAATCCAAAGTTTTTACAAACCAAATGACTGCAAACAGCAGTTTCAGGAGAAACTGAAGGTGAAGACTGAATAAAGATTCAGAAGAAAGGGAAGCTATTACAGAAAGTCTGCATCTCTACTCAAATGAATTTAAAATGAATTTGATAGGATATGTGTAGAGAGATGATGATGTTCAATTGATTTAGTCCTTCTATCCCTCTGAATGAGAACTTTTCTACCAGTGGGTAAATTACTTAACAGGACCAAACAGTTTTTTTGTTGTGGGTTGTAGTACATATCAGCCAAAATGAGTCTCTTTTTAGGATCACAAGCTACAAATATCCTATAATATTCTATAATTCTGAAGTTGTAAAAGGATGCCTCATCACCATATGTGGAAAATGTTCTGAAGAATTAAATAATTTCATAGGAAGTCAATATTATAAATTAAAACAAGTATCTCTGAAGATTAGGAAGACTGAGATGATTGATGAAGCAAAAACTAAATCTATAGCCAAAAACTTGTACTTTACAACTACATAGCCACTCTCACTTTCTCTTGTTGTTGTTAAACTAAGTTTCGTTATAATTTGTCATTTCTTATAAGCTTTAGTATATAACAACTTTGAAGTATTAGAATTCTAGTTTTGGAGGGCAGTGTTAAAATATGTCAATGCTTTTTATATAATTTATTATAATTCCCATAATGTACAGACCCTGAGAAATACAATTATTGTGTTCTTTTAATGAAAATGTGTTTTTTAAATGAATTTAAGAAGCTTTCATTTATCTTCTCATTCCTATAAGAATATTCAGTATTTGGGGAACAATATATTTTTATTCATAGCACTCATCATCAAATGATTTTTTCTTTTATCTTAATGCTTATTTTTAGCTTATTGATATTAATATTTTCATTAGCTCAATAAAATATTTATGTTATAGATCTATTTTTTTTCCTCAGAATATATAAAAATGCTGATGTGCTTCATTTTAAAGGGCATGCCAAGCAAAAGATCAGGTGTTCTGGGACACTGTAATTGCCTGTTCTGATTTCACTTGAAAGTTTTACTGAAGTCTGGTTCTTAGAAATCTCTTTTATAAGGTAAAAATCAAGTCGTTCTATATATTTTTAGATGCCACCATTCAGTTGCTGTCCATTCCTAACTGTTTGTTGTCTACACTTGTGTGATTTTTATGGTGCTGACTCATTTGTTCCCCTGTCTAGAGGAGAAGAACAGATGAAAAAATGTTCATTCACTTCTAAAGGTCACATTCCTGGTACATTTTTTCTGTTCTTGAACAAATACCGTAATGCAAAAGTTTTTTTTTTCTTTTTTCCTCATTGAACAGGAAACCATCTTGGTCTCACTTTCATTTGTGACGCAGAGGCTGGAAAAGTATAATTAAGAACCAGATGGTTTCAGAAGTGCTTACTTTGGCCCATGTCTCACTGATACTCAGATATAGTCTAAATGAAAGCAAGCCTAGTTATATAACTTTGAAGTGGGTTGATTACGTCAGCATTGAATAAGATATTGCAAACTCTTAGCTACATTTTTATTTTATTCATAGTGGAGTTTTCAGGACATACACCATCAGCTGTTAACTTGTTAATACATGCTATTTGTACTAACAATGTACTAACATTTTAAATTAAAAAAAAAAACATTAGAATTAGCAGGAACCTTGGTTCCAGATTTTCTATTGGAAATAAGTAGTCTACTACATTGTTAATATTGTTGACTTATTTCCTTTTAGTGACCATTCTAAAAATCTTAAAGATTTAGAAAGCTATAGCAAGCTGTAGACATGCTTCTTTTTATTCTAACTTAGAGGTTTGTATATCATGTTCCATAAATGCAACCTATCACCTATTGTCTTGGAAATAACATTTACTGGAATGGATTCGTGTCCATTTATCTATGTCAGTTAAGTCACTAAAATGGCAGAGCTGACTAACTGTGAAAGAGACTCTATGGCCAAATAAGCCCCAAATATTTACTATTTGGTCTTTGATGTTATTCTTTAAGAATATGATGATTTTTTTAAGTTACACTTCAGTTCTTTATAATACATGTTTCACATAATTAATTTTAGGTGAAATGTAACTTTTTTATTTTCTCTCTTCCAAAATATGTCATCAACTTGTGCCTACTTTGCTTGCATATCACCACTTCTTCCAGAACCAACTCCAAAATAGTTAAAATAAGATTAATTGTGATACACATGGAGAATTTTAATTGAAAATCTAACCTATGATGCAGAGTTTGAAACCCATAAGATTTATATTTTTCTTTTTATAGAAAAAGAACAAATGATATATATAATAAATAGAATAATGATTTATTCTTATTTCATAATTAGAACAGATATAATTAGCAAATAAACATAATTATTGATATTGGTTTATTGTTGATTTATTAATGAAGTCTCTAAAAAATCATACTATCATCCTGATACTATTATTTATTTGTTCTATGCAGAATTATTTTATGCTAGAATTGTCAAAATAGAGATTTATGGCAATTAGGTGATGAACAGAGTTTTAGTCTATATTCAGCTCCCAAGAAGCAGAACCACTCTGGTCATTTCCTCAATTCTTGAGCAGTGAATGGAAGACATTTTCAGCAACAGGCAGAATTCTTATATTGGCTTCCATGCCTTAAGACCTAGTATTCTGGAAAGAACTAAGTAGAAGTATAGTACACCTACAGCAATATTGCTGATCTGGAAGAACTGTAGAAATGAAGCGGGGAGGAAGTAATTTTAACCACTGTCCCCAGATAACTGTCATGTTTAGCCTATAAAGAAAATGGGTGTATCTTGGACAACACTTGTGGATGCCTGCAAATTTAATTAGGAGGTGATTCAATTGATTGCCATTGAAGTTCTAGAAATGATGTAGTTAATGGCACAGGACAATACAACCTCAGGTGTCTGATACACAGTCGCCTCTTTTCCTCTACACCTATTTAAAAAGATTGCCAGAAGCATATTGCTAGAAGCAATATGCATTTACCTAACAATGTCAACAGTATATTTTTAGGATATTGACTCAGGATTGCTTCTCCTCTCCTGCTCTCGGCTATAAATCAGTCTGAAGCAATTTTAACTGTTTTGACATTGCATAATATCACACTATTTTAATAAATTGATTAGATCTTTTGAATAGGAAGTGGCAAGTATTTATACCAAAGTAAATAAAACAACTTATTTACATTACATCATCTACTATTAAGTCCCAGCCCCGATAGTTGAAAAGCCTCTGAAAACTGGGGAGAACATGTGTCATTATAGATGTGCTGCCAAGACCCATTTACTGGGCAGCCCATAATGCTGCCAGAGCAATAGATTCAGGTTATGCTCCAAGCTGCTCTACCAAATACCTTGTGACTCTGAAGATTACTTGAGTTTGTGGCAAGTAAAGATACAGCATCTGGAAAACCACAATTAGACCATAATATTACCTATCCCTAGGGATTTGGAACAAAGTCACACACTCATTTACAGAAAACTATAATCAATTCTTTATTTGTTAACTGGTCTTGGTAGAGACTGTACATCTGACACTAGGCTGTCAAGTGATTATACAATCTGAGTTCCCACTATGAATTGGGTATTATCAAGTTAATATTGGATGCGAGTTTGAGTGAACTGCGGGAGTTGGTGATGGACAGGGAAGCCTGGCGTGCTGCAATTCATGGGGTTGCAAAGAGTCGGACATGACTGAGCGACTGAACTGAACTGAACTGAAGTTAATATTATATTATATGCTATATTGCATATAAACATACAGATCTTTCAGAACTGCTTAAGAAATTTTCTGCAAGTGTGTGTGTGTGTGTGTGTGTGTGTGTGTGTACGCACATGCATACATAAAATATCTATCTATCATAGTCCTGAAAGACAAAAGTGATTTGCTTGAGCGGGTGCCTCATACCTATAATATTTACTCCTCCTCTAACACTTCCTCTCCCTCAATCCGTACTTATATTCTCATGAGAAGTTCTCCATGACCAAATAAAGGAAAAGGAAAAAATTCAGGCCTGATTTACAGATATTTCTGGAAAATATACTGGCATCATTGGAAGGAGAATATTATATTATATTTCTAATATAGTGTGTTCCTGAAAGACACCAGGGAAGAAATACTCTCTCTCTAGGAATAAGCTAATTAGGTACATTTATTTATTTACTCAGTAGCTTTAAAATTATTAGAAATATTAATAATCTTTACTGATTTGTGAGTAATGACTAATAGTTAATCTGATTGATAAGAATTTAGAACATAATTTTAAAAAAATGATGGCAAGGTGATTGGAGTAGAGAGATGTGAGTGGATCGGATAGTGTGAGGACATTTATATCCTGCGTGGAATCTTATTAAAGGGAATTTACTAAAAACTAGGTTCTTAGTAATCATAGGAACAAGGTGTTACATAGACATCAGTTAACCTCTTCCTCAAACATCCTTACTGTCTCAAGGGTCTCATGAATAGAAATGAAGAACATACATGATCTCAACAAAATGGATTTCCCCTGAAGAAGATTAATCTTCTTACTGCTACTATGGAGAACCAACCTTCCAATAGAAGAGACCAATGCCAAGCACTAAGTATGATTTGATGCCCTGGAGACACCTGCTAGCCATGCACTGGACTGTGGATTACTTTGGACTCCTTCCATCAGTGTATGAGAGTCAATCAATTCTCCCTTGAGAAAATTACACATGTAATGGATATTTTTGCCTTCTTGGCTTACAATGCTTCTGACATCATTTCTATCCATGGTCTTACAAATAGCTTTATTCACCATCACGCCAATAACAATTCTTTGGATCAATTAACAAATTTCATAGGAAACAAACTGTTGCAATTAGCTTATGCCCATGGGAATCATTGGTCTCAATTTCCATGAACCCCATCACCTACATGCCTACTAATAAGGGTTGATTGGTATCAGCTGTGAGGCAACGCCCTTAAAGGATTCTATCAGTCTATGATTGATTCATTGACAATGGTGGTATTTTCAATCATGGGGATATTTTCCCCATAGCTGGAATACATAGGTCAAGGTGAAAGACATGGCAATAACTCTTCTCTATGCCACGTCTGTGAACAACCAATAAGTTTTTTGTCCGAATTCCCAAAATTCTGAACATTTGACGGTTCTAATTCCTAAGAGAGAAATGCTTCCACCAGACTACACAGCGATTGTTCCACAGAGTATGAAGTCAAGACTGTTATCCAGCTGTTGTAGACTTCTCATGCCACAGATAAATAAAAGTTTAATGTACTAGTTGGGTTTATTGATCCTAATTAACAAGTATATATTCATTTGCTGCAATCCCCAGTGGTGGTAGAAACATAAGAAACTCTCTGGGGCTCTCTCCCATGGACAGAGAAACCTTACCGGCTACAGTCCAAAGGATCACAAGAGTCAGACACGACTGAGTGACTGACCATGCAGGCATAGGTAGCCTTCCATGACACAATCCCTTCTCTTTTGGATAAGCTTATAATTGAAAGCCAATTGTTTATACCCCAAAGGATTAGTTAACTATTTATCAGTTAAAGTTATGAAGTTATGAAGTCGCTCAGTCGTGTCCGACTCTTTGCGACCCCATGGACTGTAGCCTACCAGGCTTCTCAGACCATGGCATTTTCCAGGCAAAAGTACTGGAGTGGGTTGCCATTTCCTTCTCCAGGGGATCTCCCCGACCCAGGGATTGAACCCGGGTCTCCCGCATTGTAGGCAGACACTTTACCCTCTGAGCCACCAGGGATACATTTACTTACAAAAGCCATAATGGAATTTCCAACATTATCTTATTGTTATAAAGCTGTTAAATTGCTTTCAGTATCATTGTTGCTTGCTGTTGCTTAGTTGCTAAGTCATGTCCCACTCTTTGTGACCCCACGGACTGTAGCCCACTAGGCTCTTCTTTCCAAGGGATTTCATGTTAGATAGCAGCCATGAAATTAAAAGACGCTTACTCCTTGGAAGGAAAGTTATGACCAACCTAGATAGCATATTCAAAAGCAGAGACATTACTTTGCCAACAAAGGTTCGTCTAGTCAAGGCTATGGATTTTCCTGTGGTCACATATGGATGTGAGAGTTGGACTGTGAAGAAGGCTGAACACCAAAGAATTGATGCTTTTGAACTGTGGTGTTGGAGAAGACTCTTGAGAGTCCCTTGGACTGCAGGGAGATCCAACCAGTCCATTCTGAAGGAGATCAGCCCTAGGATTTCTTTGGAAGGAATGATGCTAAAGCTGAAACTCCAGTACTTTGGCCACCTCATGCGAAGAGTTGACTCATTGGAAAAGACTCTGATGCTGGGAGGGACTGGGGGCAGGAGGAGAAGGGGACGACAGAGGATGAGATGGCTGGATGGCATCACTGACTCGATGGACGTGAGTTTGAGTGAACTCCGGGAGTTGGTGATGGACAGGGAGGCCTGGTGTGCTGCGATTCATGGGGTCGCAAAGAGTCGGACATGACTTGAGCGACTGATCTGATCTGATTTGAACACTGAAGTGGGGTGTCATATTGGAAGATTATAAGCATATTGAAGGATTCTTTTGCAATTAGTATTTGAGTTGTTTGATAATATTTGAAGCAAGAATAACCTCTTTGATTTATTAGACTGAAATTCTGCAATGAATTTTCATTATTTGCACTCTAATTTTAATTCTCACTTTTATGTTGAGTTTGTTTCACAGTGAAAGAGCATCATCCTTTATAATATTTATTTTGCCCAGATGCTTTGCTAGGCAGTTACATTATGCTCTTTAGTTATATACATAGTAATTGGATAATAATTATTATAGATAATAATTGAAAAATCTGGGTTTCTGTCTTTATCTGACCAAACATAGACTCACTTTTTTCTATTATATATACTGTCTTTTGTGAAATTACACTCCTTCAGGTGATGTTCCCAACCCAGGGATTGAACCCTCATCTCTCACATCTCCTGCATTGGCAGTTGGGTTCTTTACCACCAGCACAACCTGTAAAACCCATTATATCAACCACCATCATAAATACACTTTCAGGAAGTGTTCATCAAATGTTAAGTCCAGCAAAGGATGCATTTTCTGCTTTTAACATTACAATTCTAATTGTGTTCTTTGCTGCTGCTTGTGCTCATATTTATCTTTTACCCATCCTTTTAATGACCATGTGAAAGATGGGGAAACAGTGGAAACAGTGTCAGACTTTATTTTTTGGGGCTCCAAGGCTCCAAAATCACTGCAGATGGTGACTGCAGCCATGAAATTAAGATGCTTACTCCTTGGAAGGAAAGTTATAACCAACCTAGATAGCATATTCAAAAGCAGAGACATTACTTTGCCAACAAAGGTCCGTCTAGTCAAGGCTATGGTTTTTCCAATGGTCATGTATGGATGTGAGAGTTGGACTGTGAAGAAGGCTGAACACCAAAGAATTGATGCTTTTGAACTGTGGTGTTGGAGAAGACTCTTGAGAGTCCCTTGGACTGCAAGGAGATCCAACCAGTCCATTCGGAAGGAGATCAGCCCTGGGATTTCTTTGGAAGGAATGATGCTAAAGCTGAAACTCTAGTACTTTGGCCACCTCATGCGAAGAGTTGACTCATTGGAAAAGACTCTGATGCTGCGAGGGATTGGGGGCAAGAGGAGAAGGGGACGACAGAGGATGAGATGGCTGGATGGCATCACTGACTCAATGGACATGAGTCTGAGTGAACTCCGGGAGTTGGTGATGGACAGGGAGGCCTGGCATGCTGCGATTCATGGGGTCGCAAAGAGTCGGACACGACTGAGTGACTGAACTGAACTGAAAGACTTTATTGAAAATAAAAATTAATGACTGTTCAGTTCAGTCATTCAGTTGTGTCTGACTCTTTATTACCCTATGGACTGCAACCTGCCAGGCTTCCCTGTGCATCACCAACACATGGAGCTTGTTCAAACTCATGTCTATTGAGTTGGTGATGCCATCCAACCACCTCATCCTCTGTCATCCCCTTCTCCTCCTGCATTCAATCTTTCCCAGCATCAAGGTCTTTTCTAAGGAGTCAGTTCTTCATATCAGGTGGCCCAAGTATTGGAGTCACCATCTGCAGTAATTTTGGAGCCCCCCAAAATAAAGTCTCTCATTGTTTCCATTGTTTCTCCATCTATCTGCCATGAAGTGATGGGACTGAATGCCATGATCTTAGTTTTCTGAATGTTGAGTTTTAAGACTACTTTTTCACTCTCCTCTTTCACTTTCATCAGGAGGCTCTTTAGTTCTTCTTTGCTTTGGCTCAGAGGTTAAAACATCTGCCTCCAATCCCTGGGTCGGGAAGATAAGATCTCCCGGAGAGGGAAATGGTAACCCACTCCAGTATTCTTGCTTGGAGAATCCCATGGACGGAGAAGCCTGGTAGGCTACAGTTGACAGGGTTGCAAAGAGTCGGACATGACTGAGTGACTTCACCTTACCTCACCTTGCTTTCTGCCGTAAGGGTGGTGTCATCTGTGTATCTGAGGTTATTGATATTTCTCCCGGCAATCTGGATTCAAGCTTGTGCTTCATCCAGCCTGGCATTTCGCATGATGTATTCTACATATAAGTTAAATAATCAGGGTGACAATAACAGCCTTGACATACTCCTTTCCCAATTTGGAACCAGACTGTTGTTCCATGTCCAGTCCTAACTGTTGCTTCTTGACCTGCATACAGATTTCTCAGGAGACAGGTAAGGCGGTATTCCCATCTCTTGAAGAATTTTCCACAGTTTGTTGTGGTCCACACTGTCAAATGATTGTTAAGTTTATATAATAAACACTGTTAAGATTATTTGGAAGATGATATCTAAAAATTATAGCTCAAGGTATGAGGATTACTGAGTATTTTTAAAACCTAAGCAGCTTGAGGTAAAAATGTCAAAGATCCATAGATCATGTGGGATAGATACAATAATCTTATAATAATTTCATTAATATTACTGAAAGTATCCATTTATTTGTAGTTTTTATTTTCATTCTTGGAAGTTATTCTTTACTGTAATTTCATAGACTAGGTTTCAGGCATGGTAAAAATGAAATCAAGTGTGATATTCAGAATCAGTTTGAAATATCTTTGTTCTTGGCCCTGCTGTGAAATAGACAGTAGTTGGTTGTCCTGGATTCTTTCCTAGAAGAACCCAAATTGACCATATAGTTTGGACAGACATGGTGTTTCAAACTTATTTAGAACTAGCACATTTCTAGGGCATCCTGAGTATCTATGGTCCATCACATAAAAAGGACAATCGCATAGGCTGGGAAAATGAGCTGTGTTTTGATAGTTGAACATATTTATAGGAACATATGCAGATAAGTAGGTTTACTTGGAAACTGTCACACTTGAGAATCTGCTATTTATGGATGCTTCCTTCTATTTTTTTTTTATTTGAAGGTTTTGTTACATATGATATAGCATCATTATGACTGTATTAATTTTAAATTTATGCTATTTTGCATGTAGAAGAAGTTGGCCTTTTCTTCCATCTACCTATCCTTCCTTTCTTTTTTCTGTCTTTTCTTCCTTTCCTTCTTCTTAGTTTTCCCCTCTCTTTACTTTTCTTCCTCTCCCTTTCTACTTTCTTTCCTTTCCTAACTTTTTCATAAAGAGTGCATATTGTTTCCTAAATGCTTCAAATTCTCTTATAATTATAACTCCCAAGAGATCATTTACATGCCAATTACTATTCTGACAAAACCAATTTTATCTACCTTTTATAAATTAAATTTAAATATAACACATATGTAGCTGGTCAAGATTAAGTTATTTTTAAACTGAAAATATGAAAATAAATATTTTTAAGCATTCCATAATTACTTTAATAAATGAAAATTTTCATAAATTGCTTTTCTCTGTCACATTTGAGATTTTTCTGGATTCTAGACTATTGCACTTTTAACTTTTCAATCATAACAATAATTATAAGTTCTTTTAATATAATTTTTAATCAGCATTTCTAATGCTGAAATATTTTTTCATTATGTTTTATTTTTCAGTAAACATTTGCAAGCATTCAAATAAGGTCATACAAATATTATCTCCATTTTCTCTAACTCAGTTCAAGTCAGTTCAGTTCAGTCGCTCAGTCGTGTCCGACTCTTTGCAACCCCATGAACCAGGAGGCACGCCATCACCAACTCCCAGAGTCCACCCAAACCCATGTCCATCAAGTCAATGATGCCATCTAACCATCTCATCCTCTGTCGTCCCCTTCTCCTCCTGCCCTCAGTCTTTCCCAGCATCAGGGTCTTTTCCTATGAGTCAGCTCTTCGCATCAGGTGGCCAAAGTATTGGAAACATCAGTCCTTCCAATGAACACCCAGGACTGATCTCCTTCAGGATGGACTGGTTGGATCTCCTTGAAGTCCAAGGGATTCTCAAGAGTCTTCTCCAATACCACAGTTCAAAAGCATCAATTCTTCAGCACTCAGCTTTCTTTATATCCAACTCTCACATCCATACATGACCACTGGAAAAACCATAGCCTTGACTAGACAGACCTTAGTTGGCAAAGTAATGTCTCTGCTTTTTAATATGCTGTCTAGGTTGGTCATAGCTTTCCTTCCAAGGAATAAGCATCTTTTAATTTCATGGCTGCAATCACCATCTGCAGTGATTTTGGAGAGCAGAAAAATAAAGTCTGACACTGTTTCCACTGTTTCCCCATCTATCTGCCATGAAGTGATGGGACCAGATGCCATGATCTTCGTTTTCTGAATGTTGAGTTTTAAGCCAACTTTTTCGCTCTCCTCTTTCACTTTCATCATGAGCCTCTTTAGTTCTTCTTCACTTTCTGCCATAAGGGTGATGTCATCTGCATATCTGGGGTTATTGCTATTTCTCCCGGCAATCTTGATTCCAGCTTGTGCTTCTTCCAGCCCAGCATTTCTCATGATGTACTCTGCATGTAAGTTAAATAAGCAGGGTGACAATATACAGCCTTGAAGTACTCCTTTTCCTATTTGGAACCAGTCTGTTGTTCCATGTCCATGTTGCTTCCTGACCTGCATACAGGTTTCTCAAGAGGCAGGTCAGGTGGTCTGGTATGGCCATCTCTTTCAGAATTTTCCACAGAGCCATATTAAGAACAGAGTGGTAATTTGTCTCTGATTTTGAACTTTTTTTAATTCCATCTGATAACCTTCTTTTCTGTTTTTGATACCACAGAACTTTCTTACTCAAGCTCCCTCCATACTGTCATCCTTATTTTGTCATTCAACCATCAGGATGTTGCAGAAGAGTACTCCAGGGATGTGACATAAGGGCTTTGGTTAGGCTCTACTCAGGACTTGGGTTGAAAAACACTGGCTGCTTTTTGCTTTAAAGAAAGTTGAAGGTAGATTTTTTTCTGAAGTTGATTAATTGATATAACTATAAATCAATATTAGACTAATTGTTTCTTGCATCTGGCTACCTGTTTCTTGAAAGTGGCTTGTCTCTTTGAGTTCATTTATTTCCTGTCAATAGTGTTTTTCTATTATATGCCAAGTGCTGTTTTAAGTACCTGTAGCATTACAACATTAAGTAATCACATCATGTGTGAGATTGTTGAATGCAGTACATTTGCAGTTGAGGAAACTCAGGATAATGCAGCTACTGTACTTATTTGAGGTCTCATAGCAAGTAAGGGCTAGAGATGGTATCTGAGTCCAAGTTTATCTCTAAAACCAGTTCACCCATCTTCAATTATATATAATTAGCAATTAAATATGAAAAGAAAACAGTTTTAATATATTCAATTAAATTAACTGTTTTCTTTACCTTTTTTGGTAATATTGTGTTAGTAAATACCTATGTACATATACAGGCTTTCCAAGTGGCACAGTGGTAAAAAATTTGCCTGCCAATGCAGGAGAGTGGGAGACAAGGTTTCAATCCCTGGGTCAGAAAGATCCTCTGAAGTAGGAAATGGTGACCCATTCCAGTATTCCTGCTTGGGAATTCCATGGACAGAGGAGCCTGCCTGGCTACAGTCCATGGGGCCACAAAAGAATCAGACATGATTTAGTGACTAAACAAATGTATACATACATACACTCATATACATACATACACATACACACATATATGTATAAATTATTATGAAATGTTAGGTAACAAAAGAAGAAAAACCTCAGATCCTTTTACTTAAAGGGCAGACTGCTGCTTGCTGCTAGAAGTGATTATTTTAGAATATTGAATCATAATTCACTCAGCTATACCAATTATGATAGCATTGCTGAAGGCAAGTCCATTGCATTTCCTAGAGCTCACAAAATAATACTCACATGACTGACTTATTCATAAGCAAGCAGCAATTTCTCTCTTAAATCCTTTTATATGGTCAGGATCATGTAACTGCATCTTTTCTCCTGCAAGATATTTTTATCAAGACTGTACATGTACTTCTAGAAGTTATACAGGAAGATTCCTGAAAATTCAGTCAATTATTAGCATGTGACTATGACTGAAGCAATTATTCAGTTGACTGTAGAATGACTTGTTCTTCATATATTTGTAGTAACAGCAATGATAAAAGCTAACGTTTATGAAAGGCTTTCTATGTTCCAGGCACTATTCTCAGAGCTTTTTCTTGAAAGAGCCCAAGTTAAAAAAAAAAATATATATATATATATATTAGTTCAACCATCCTGGTAAGTACTCATCTTCTGTTTTACAGAGATGTTAGTGAGTAAAACAAAGTCTCAAAGATAGGAAAGAAGAGAAATTTTCTACACACATGGGTAGGTTAAACCAAAATTAATCTTTTCCTAATAGTTTTTAAAAAGCACTATTTTAATGATACTGTTTCAATTTATTTCACTCATCTCTTTAATGAATAAAATATTATATGCTAGACACTAGAAAACTAGGTACTAAGGATGCAGAAATAAACAAACAAAAAATTATTGCTTTCATGAACTTAATATTCTGACAGTAGAAACAGACCCTATGAAAATAAGTGTATAGGATGTCAGGTGGTGGTAAATGCTATAAAGGAACCAGTGTTCAATAAAAATAGAGGAAAATACACTTGGAGGTTGTCTTACATGTAGGGTAAGAGAAGGAAGAGGGGGTGCTCTGTAACAAGGTGAATGGAGCAGAGAACTGAAGGAGGTGAGAGAGAGAGAGACCATAGATCTTCATAATCTTCAAAACTTCATAATCTCATCTTCCCAAAACTTTTTAATCTTTTTTGAGCAAAGTACTGTTCCAGGTGTCTTTTATAGTCTTCCAGGGGATGGAATCTTTTTCCATTAGAATTTTGTAAAGACCAAAAATAAATGGAAATCTTAAGGTGCAATGTCTGGTGAATATGGCAGGTGAATCTGAACTTCCCAGCCAAGCTGTGACCGTTTTTGCCTGGTGGTCAAAGAAACAAGCACTCTTAAATTATCCTGATGGAAGATTACACATTTTCTTTTGACTAATTCCAAACAGTTTTTGTAGACTGCTACTTTCAGTTGGTCTAATTTAGAGCAGTACTTGGAATGAATCATTTGGCTTTCTGGAAGGAGCTCCTAATAGAGGACTTCCCTCCAATCCCACCATATACACAACACTACCTTCTCTGGATGAAGACTCACCTTAGATGTGGTTGTGGTGGTTCATTTCACTTGACCCATGATCTTGTCCATTTTACATTATTGTACAGAATCTACTTTTCATCACCTGTCACAATTTACTTGTTTTAAAAGCAGGATGTTTTCATTAAGTTTTAATAGAGAATTGCATGTGAATATACAGTCAAGAAGGTTTTATCACTTAACTTATGTGAAACCCAAACATTAAAGTGATGAACATAACCAAGTTGGTGCAAATGATTTTTAACACTTGATTTAGATATTTTGAGTATGTTGACTATCTCCCACATGGTATAAGGTTGATCGTTCTCAATTAATTTCTCAGTTTGATTGCTATCAGCTTCAGCTGGTCTACCTGACCCTGGAGCATTATCCAGTGAAAAATCTCCAGTACAATACTTTGCAAACCACTTTTGACATGTTTGCTCAGTCACAGCGCCTTCTCCACACACATTACACATTTTTTTTTTTTTTTTTTGCATTTCAGTTGTGCTTTTACTTTTCATGAAGTATTGACGCATAATATGCTGGAAATGTTGGGTTTTTCTTCCATCTTTGATATTAAAATAGCTACACAAAAATTCACCAATTTGGGGGGAGAGGAGTGAAATAGAAAAGGATAGTTTTGTGTCTTTACCAGGCAAAGGGAGACACATCAGGCTTCTGCCTCGAAAAACTGTGTCTCAAAAGTTACCAATTTTGATAAATTTTTAAAAAAATGTATGCTGAGATGACAGCTGTCACAATACAATCGAACAAAATTGTTGAATAAAGTTCAAGACAACTAAACGATATTATATTCATTTTATGGAAAAACTCAAATGAACCTTTGAACAACCCAGCAGAAATTTACAGGTGCAAACTTCCCTTTTAAGACTAGATTTTGCTGCATCCCAGAAGTTTTAGTGTATTGTGTTTCTGTTTTCAGTTGCCTCCAGACTTTTAAAACTCCCCTTTTGATTTAGTTTTGATCCCATTTGTTTTTCAGGAATGTATAGTTTAATTTCCAAGTAAATTTTAAATTTTTAATTTTTAAAAATTTTAAATTCCAAGTAAATTGTAAATTTTCCTATTTTCTTTCCGTTATTTATTTCTAGCTTTACACCATTATTGTCAGAAAAAGTATATTTGCTATGATTTCAATCGTTCTAAGTTTGTTAAGAATTGTTGTATATCATAATATATGATCTATCCTACAGACTGCCTCACATGTCCTTGAGAAAAACGTATTAATATATTCTGCTTCTGTTGGATACAATGTTCTGTTTAATCCTGTTAGGATCATTTTCTCTAAAGTGCAGTTCAGATCCAATGTTTCTGTGTTGATTTTCTCTGGATATCCTATCCGTTGTTGAAAATTAGGTATTGAAGTTTCTTACTATTCTTGTATAGTTGTCTATGTCTTATTTCAGATGTTAGTATTTTCTTAGTACATTTAGGTGCTCCAATATTGAGTGCACAAATATTTATGAATGTTATATCTTTTTTGGTGAACTGACCTTCTTATAATTATATAATGGCTCTCTTTGTCACTATTATGTCTTTTGTGTTAACATATATTTTGTATGATATAAATATAGCCATCTCTGCTCTCCTTTGCTTTCCATTTGTATGGGATATCTGTTCCCCTCCCTTCAATAATTGTTTGTGTATGTTCTGAAAGCTGAAGTGATCCTCTTGTATATTGCATAAAGTTGGGTATATTTTTACATCCATTCCATCACTTTATGTCTGTATTGGGGAATTGCGTATACTTATATGATGCTGTGAAAGTGCTGCACTCAAATATGCCAGCAAATTTGGAAAACTCAGCAGTGGCCACAGGACTGGAAAAGGTCAGTTTTCATTCCAATCCCAAAGAAAGGCAATGCCAAAGAATGCTCAAACTACCACACAATTTCACTCATCTCACACGCTAGTAAAGTAATGCTCAAAATTCTCCAAGCCAGGCTTCAGCAATATGTGAACTGTGTACTTCCAGATGTTCAAGCTGGTTTTAGAAAAGGCAGAGGAACCAGAGATTAAATTGCCAACATCCGCTGGATCATGGAAAAAGCAAGAGAGTTCCAGAAAAAACATCTATTTCTGCTTTATTGACTATGCCAAAGCCTTTGACTGTGTGGATCACAATAAACTGTGGAAAATTCTGAAAGAGATGGGAATACCAGACCATGTGACCTGCCTCTTGAGAAACCTATATGCAGGTCAGGAAGCAACAGTAAGAACTGGACATGGAACAGCAGACTGGTTCCAAATAGGAAAAGGAGTACATCAAGGCTGTATATTGTCACCCTGCTTATTTAACCTATATGCAGAGTACATCATGAGAAATGCTGGACTGGAGGAAGCACAAACTGGAATCAAGATCGCTGGGAGAAATGTCAATAACCTCAGATATGCAGATGACACCACCCTTATGGCAGAAAGTGAAGAGGAACTAAAAAGCCTCTTGATGAAAATGAAAGAGGAGAGTGAAAAGTTGGCTTAAAGCTCAACGTTCAGAAAACGAAGATCATGGCATCTGATCCCATCACTTCATGGGAAATAGATGGGGAAACAGTGTCAGACATTATTTTTTGGGGCTCCAAAATCACTGCAGATGGTGACTGCAGCCATGAAATTAAAAGATGCTTACTCCTTGGAAGAAAAGTTATGACCAATCTAGATAGCATATTCAAAAGCAGAGACATTACTTTGCCAACAAAGGTCCATCTGGTCAAGGCTATGGTTTTTCCAGTGGTCATGTATGGCTGTGAGAGTTGGACTGTGAAGAAAGCTGAGCACCAAAGAATTGATACTTTTGAACTGTGGTGTTGGAGAAGACTCTTGCGAGTCCCTTGGACTGCAAGGAGATCCAACCAGTCCATTCTGAAGGAGATCAGCCCTGGAATTTCTTTGGAAGGAATTATGCTAAAGCTGAAACTCCAGTACTTTGGCCACCTCATGCAAAGAGTTGACTCATTTTTGGAAAAGACTCTGATGCTGGGAGGGATTAGTGGCAGGAGGAGAAGGGGACAACAGAGGATGAGATGGCTGGAAGGCATCACGTACTCGATGGACGTGAGTTTGAGTGAACTCCAGGAGATGGTGATGGTTAGGGACGCCTGGTGTGCTGCAATTCGTGGGGTTGCAGAGAGTTGGACATGACTGAGCAACTGAACTGAATAATTAAAGTAATTGTTGAGAGATTAAGGCTTACTATTGCCATTTAGTTCATTGTTATCTGGTTGCTTTGTTTCTATCCTCTTCTCTCACTGCCTTTCTTTGTGATCTGATGATTTTCTCCAGTGATATGTTTTGCTTCCTTTATGTTTATCTTTTGTGTGTTTATTATAGGATTTTGCTTTGTGATTACCATGTGTGTCTACTCATTTGTGCCTGACTCTTTGCAACCCTTTGGACTGTAGCCCGCCAGGCTCCTCTGTCCATGGGATTTTTTTAGGCAAGAATACTAGAGTGCGTTGCCACTTTCTCCTCCAGGGGATCTTCCCAACCCAAGGATCTAACCCATGTCTTCTGCATCTCCTGCATTGGCACTTTATCCACTTTACCCAGTGGATAATTCTTTACCCACTGAGATATTGGGGAAGCCTGAGGTTACCATGAAACTTACATAAATCTCCTTATGGTCATAACAATCTACTTCATGCAAACAACTTCAACTGCATTGAAAATGCTGTTCTGCTACTACCTGCTTCACATTTTGTGTCACAATTTATATTTTTTTCATACTGTATTATAAACGAAGTATTGTAACTATAGTTAGTTTTAATATGTTTGCCTTTTAATCTTTATCTTAGAGGTAAAAGTATTTATATGACACCTTTACATTTTTAATGTATTCTGGATTTTACTATATAGTTACCATTACCAGTGAGTTTTACACTTTGATATGTTCTCATGTTACTTATTATCATACTTTCATTTCAGCTTGGGGAACTCCCTTTAGTATTTCTTGTAAGGCAAATCTAGTGGAGTTGAATCTCCTCAACTTTTATTTGGGGTCTTCATCTCACCTTCTTATTTGAAGGGCAGCTTTGTTAGGTAAAGCGCTCTTTGTATTTTTTTTCTTTCAGTGCTTTGAATGTATCATCGTCCTCTCTCTTGGCCTGCAGGGTCTTTGCTGAGAATCGTATTGACAGTCTTATGGGTATTCTCTCCTGTATGAAAACGTGCTTTTTCTCTTGCTGTTTTCAAAATTATCTCCTTTTCTTGATTTTCAGCAATTTAATTGTCATGTGTTTCTGTGAAGTCCTCTAGATTGAACCTGTTTGGAGACCTTTGAGCTTTATGAACCTGGACATCTATATTCAGTGGGTTTAAGTGAGAATGTGTAGACAATAAGTTAACAGTGGTTTGTTTAAGGACTTTATTGAGGTATATTTTCCATATCATAAAATAGACAATACTATAAGTTTTGCTGTAAAATGGAAGCACTGTATTGGAGAGGTAGCTGGAATAGAAGTGGAAATAGGAAAGTTTTTAAAAAGTAGTCCATTTTTGTTGACTATATTTTACTGTGTATATATGATGATTAGAATGATCCAAATCACGTATGAAACAAACAAACCAAAATGCCAGTCTAGTATGAGCTAGAGAGGGTCGGATCCAGGTAGAAATTGACAGGTTAAATTTAGAAGGAAAGACAATATATCCCTTAAAACAGGAAAAAAGTAGGTTGAGATACAGATAAATTGGTAAATTTGGTGGTGGAGCTTCTGTAAAATTGCTAATGATTAGTTCCATTTTCTCAGTGAAGTCAGAGGAAACATCATTAAAAGTATGTGTGTCTGTGTATGGATGGGGAAGGATATCTGTAAATTATATTAAAATGGAAAAGATATGAAATAGTCCTTGGGAGAATGAAATAATAAAATTATTATTAGGCAGCACTAAGGAGTCATATGAAGTTAAAAGTCATAAATTTAAGATAAGACTGATCAGGGACTCCCCTGGCTGTCCAGTGGTTAAGACTTCACCTTTCAATACAGAGGGTGCAGTTTCGATCCCTGATCAGGGAGCTAAACTCCCACATGCCTCACAGTCAAAAAAACCAGAACATACACAATAGAAGCCGTATTGTAACAAATTCAATAAAGGCTTAAAATTTTAAGAAAAGAATAAATAAATAAGGTTAATCAGCAAAGTTGGACATTTTCTTTAATCATAATTGGAGATACAGATATAAGTTCAGAATAGGACATGAATTGGATTTAACCAGGTGTTAATCAAGGTATCAAGGGCTTCCCAAGTGGTTTTAGTGGTAAAGAACCTGCCTGCCAATGCAGGAGACCTAAGAGACGTGGGTTCGATCCCTGGGTTGGGAAGATCTCTTGAAGTAGGAAATGGCAAACTGCTTCAGTATTCTTGCCTGGAAAATCCCATGAACAGAGGAGACTGGTGGGCTATAGTCCGGGGGTTGAAAAGAGTCGGACACGATGGAGTGACTGAGCCCAATAGAAGCATGGTTTTGCCCAAGGAGTACTCCAGAGTAGGGGAGAATCACTGGAACTGAGAATGTGTCTTAAGGAGTGATAGGGTTTCCCTCATAACTCAGTTGGTAAAGAATCTGTCTGCAATGCAGGAGACCTGGTTAGATTCCTGGGTTGAAAAAAATCCCCTGGAAAAGGGATAGGCTACCCACTGCAGTATTCTTAGGCTTCCCTTGTGGCTCAGCTGGTAAAGAATCTGCCTGCAATGTGAGAGACCTGGGTTCAATCCCTGGGTTTGGAAGATCCCCTGGAGAAGAGAACACCTACCCACTCCAGTATTCTGGCCTAAAGCATTCTATGGATTATACCGTCCATGGGGTCCCAAAGAGTTGGATGGGACTGACCGGCTTTCACTTTCACTTTCAGGGGATGGAGATCCTAAAGCAGAGAAGGAACAATGAACAGCTTAGGGTTTAGTTAATGGTCAGAAGCTTAGAGGTACTGATTTGGTAAAATCATTTTACACAGGTATTTCATACATGGTAAAAGGCTATATGTTGGCTTTTAGTTCAACCTCAGAAAATATGCCTTCCAAGTACGTAGAGAATTTATTTTTGCTAATGTATGTAAATCAATTGATTTCAGTGATTGCTATTAAATACTGATTTTTGCCTGTAGCATAAATCCTATTTCTATATGATTTTTAGTGAATAGGGGTACTTAGGTTATATGTGAGGGCTCAGTAGTTTTTATAATAGGGTGGCATAGAACTTACTGTAATTATTTGCAACAGTGTTGAGTAGAGCATTCAAAATTTATGCAGCAGAAACTTTGAGCTTGAATGAATTAAAGCTTTTGGATTTGAAAACCTGTCTGTTTCTTAATATAATCAGATATGTGAGTCTCTATAAACTTTCTTTGCTTTCAAAGGCAAACATAACTAATAATTCCTGCAAAGGTCTCGAATCGTTCCAACATCTGTTCTTGGTTTACTATAAAAACCATGTCTCTGATCTCATGTGTTGAACTACTGTATGTTTGCCACTGTCTATTTCCTGTGAAAAAATACATTGAACAATAATAGCTTTTGTTCCTAACGCTCCAACCACTAAAACAGCTGAACAAATAATATCCATGCTTTCATTTGGAATAATTTATTCCATGTACATGTTTATGCAGAGTCATTTGGCTTATTGGATGTTTCATCATTTAAAAATCAAATCTCAGAATTTTAGACTACTGAAAACTCTTGTCTAATAGTTTCCTCATGCTTAGAGTAATTCTCTTAACAGCATTTCCTTCCTAATTCATCATCTTATTTTGTGTATAGTTTGGTTTTTATGAGTAGAAGTGGTTAAAAAATTCCTTTATTAACAAAGTTAGTGAAAATTTCCATTTGAGGCCACATATTTTGCAAATAGCTTTAAAAGATTAAATAATTTTTATTTTAACCCTAGAAATAACTCTCTTTGGTCTTTTGTTACCTAAAGAAATAATGACTATAGATTTGTAATGATATAAGTTTTAATACATTTGTCTTAGCTCAACATACTCCAGATGACTTAATGGTAGGCCCAGCACACAGAGCAAAGCTAACATCCATTCCACTAAGTATCTTATTACATAAACTTTACTAGCCCGGGCTTGGAATAAGTCATGCACTGATTAAATAAGACAAATAAAAACACCATTTAAAGGAAGGAAAACACGTTACTTAAAAATCAGACTTAAATCATTGGCAGTTTGGATTTTTTATATTTTTTTAGCATGCAAGTTTTCTATTTCTAAGCATTTAGGAATTACAGTTTCAAATTTGGTCATCACAACATCCCACTGAAAACTAAAAACTGTAGTTGGTCATTCAACTATACAGTTGACCTACTGTCTAATAACAGACTATCTAGAAAGCTCAGGACATCCAATGTTCTCAATTTAAATTCAGACCAGACAACTGATGAGTAAAGGTATATGAGTAAAGTTATAAACCTGTGAATAAACTGAATTTTAAGGTTTGAATGTGTATAACAGCATTTGAGAGATTAACACTTCATCAGAATTCAGCTATTTTAAAGATTACCAGTTTCTTGGTGGTGGTATATCCTAATTAAGGTAATAATGATATTATGGCTGTACGAATTTCCTAGGGTTGCTGTCACAAAATGTCAGAAACTGAGGAGCTCAGAATAATAGAAATTTATTGTCTCACAGTGCTGGAGGCCAGAAATACCAAAGTCAAGGAGTCTACTGGGCCATGCTCCCTCTGGAGGTAGAGAAGAATTTGTTCTGTTTCTAACTTCTGGAGGTTATCTGGCTTGTGGCAACAAAGTTTCAATGTTTCACATGAGGTTCTCTTTTTGTGAAGTTCTCTTTTTGTGCATATCACTCACTGTGTCCAAAATTTCCCCCCTTTTTTAAAATAACACCAGTCATATTAGATTAAGACTCATCTTAATGAACTCATTTTAACTTGATTATTCTTGTATAGACTCCAAATAAGATCACATAATTAGGTACTAGGAATTAGGACTCCCAACATATCTTCTTTAGGGGACACAATTTACTGCAAAACAATGGCTTGTTATTTCAGCAGCTAGTATTGTCATATGTGTGACATAGATACACTTTACTATTCAAATGTTTTCTCAACAGTGATGCACTCAAAATTTTATAATGCTATATATTTATGATGAGTAATATTTTAATGGTTTAATCAAAACCATGGTATTTGCCAGGCAAGAATACTGGAGTGGGTTGCCATTTTCTTCTCCAGGGGATCTTTCCAACCCAGAGATTGAACCTGTGTCTCCTGCATCCGCAGGCAGATTCTTTACAGGTATTTTAATAGTCTAATCATTGTTTTTTAAAACTGTATAAAAGTATAAAAAATATAGTATGTCTTTGAGAAATAATATCTATTTCACAAATCTAGATCAGCTTAGCTTTGGAGCTCTCACTAGAGACCTCACTCTTCTTTGCCCTTAAGATACAGATAGAATGCTTCCTTCCACTTAGCATGAATCTCCGTTGGCATCCGCTGTTTTTCCTTTGTGGTGAGTATAGCTCTGGTTACTTCTGTCAGCACATCAAAAACTCTTATAGGGACTTCCTGGGTGGTCCAGCGATTGAGAAGCTGCCTTGCAATGCAGGGGACTTGGGTTTGATCCCTGTTGGGGAACTAGGATCCCACATTCCGGGAGAAACTAGCCTGGTGCCACAGCTGGAGAATCTGCACCACAAGAAAAGATACTGCATGGTGCAACAAAGATACTGTGTGATACAATGAAGATCTGCGTGACACAGCTAAGACCCAACACAGCCAAATAAATAAATATTAAAAAAAAATTCTTATAGTGCTATGTAAGCAATTTCTGATGGCTTCTCTATTGGTGCACAGTTAATTTTATTTTCGTTATGACTTGTCCGAAGTACATAAGAAAGGATCTCAAATATGCCACACAGATTCATAATATCACTGTGTGTCTTTCCCACTAGTGTTGCTATAATCAGAAATTGATTTTATAGATACATTTACTACTTCATTGCAAGGTAAACTTTTACAGCAAAAAGGACTAATCTACAGATTATATACAATTAATTTTAAAGTGTTTGCATGTGTGTTAAGTTGCTTCAGTCGTGTCTGACTCTGCAAACCTATGGACTGTAGCCTACCAGGCTCTTCTGTCTATGGGATTCTCCAGGCAAGAATACTGGAGTGGGTTGCCATGCCCTCCAGGGAATCTTCCTGACCCAGGGATCAAACCCGTGTCTCTTACATCTCCTGCATTGACAAGTGGTTCTTTACCACTAGCATCACCTGAGAAGCTTTAAGGTGTTTGCTTGTTACCAACTTCTTTGAAATTCATCTAATTCTTAATTTCATTCAGGCACAGCTTCCTGATAAACAATGACTTCCTTTTTATACTCCTTTTTAAAAACACATCTCTGGAGGAAAAAAAAACAAAAAACAAAAAACCTAGAAAGAACCAAGTAGGATTTAAAACCTTAAGTCTGCAGTAACATAGTTTTTATATTTATTGAGTTGTGTAGTTGCATATTCTAAAATATTCTGACTTTGTGTGAAGGTCTGACATTGTATGAAAGCTCCTAATAGTATAAAAACAAATGGAACACAGGGCACTTATACATTTTCCAAACAACACTAAACACCAGACTAATGGTAAACTGCAACTTCTGTTGTACAAATTTTGTCAGCTTGTTTACATGCTTTATGATTTCTTTTAGTTCTTATCAACTAACAGGTAGAAAATTTTATCTTAATTTTACAGATGAAGAAATCTGGATCTGAAGTGATTAAATATTTGTTGAAGGAATTCAGAGGTAATAAATGGGGAGACCAGATTTGGAAACCAGATCTCCTGACTAGCCAATTCACCTGCAGCCTTGAAAGTAGAACTTTCCAATAGTTGGACTTGCTTAGTAGTATAAGATTCTGCCTCAGCATGCAATGATTCCTACATTCCAGATTCGCTAGAAACACAAAGCAAAATAGAAGAAAACAAAAATATAATAAGGACATTTGCAGTTCTCTGTCGGGGCTATCACAATATTCCAAAATGGGAGAGAATGAGATTGTAAAAGTTTTGCTAGTGCAGTTGAATATTCACTTTTGTTTTTCATCCTATTTATTTCTGATTTAGCCTATCTTGAGCTTCCCAGATGGCGGTAGTGGTGAAGAACTCGCCTGCCAATGAAGAAGATGTAAGGGATGCAGGTTTGATTTCTGGGTCTCGAAGATCCCCTGGAGGGGGGCATGGCAACCCACTCCAGTATTCTTGCCTAGAGAGTCCCATGGACAGAGGAGCCTGGGGGGCTACAGTGGATAGGGTCACACAAAATCAGACACAACTGAAGCTATGTAGAACTAGATTACTCTAAAAAAATCTGATCACAACTCATTAAATGTGTTTCAAAAATCATTAATGGGTGGAAAGCTTGAAAACCATGCAATTAAGTGATATTTCAGAAACTGATTTTGCGACACGTTCATGGGTACACACATATTTTGCACTTTTGGACGGGAACAATGATGTTCACCTGATAATCTATCGGCCGTGTTTGCTATCATGCTTCTGTATTTCTACATCCTAGTTCAACATGGTGCTGGGATGATGAAATTGGTACTGTTTCCCTGGTTTGCAAGCTCTTTTTCATGGATGTGGGAGATTCCAAGGTCTAGCTAGGGTCCTCAGAAACATAATGGAGGAACTGAATTCAATTTTTCTAATTTCTTGTTTTAGCCATACTTCATTCATTCATCCATTAAATGTTGATTGAACACTTAGAATCTGCAAGGTACTGTGTTAGGCAATGGAATTTCATCAGGAAATTAATGCAGACATAAACACTTCCCTCACTGAGGTGATAATCTAGATTATAATCTTTCATATATAATCACACAAAAATATAGAATTGTAACTTTTTTGTGATATACTTCAAAGAGATTCTTTTGCTTACAAAATCACTTTTCTTAATGCTTTATCTTCTCTTCCTCTCCTTCCCTAGTGAATAAAATAATATTTAGAAGGTAAATCTAGGAAACTCACCAAAAGTACCTCTCTAGGAGAAAATGGACCTACTCCATCCTTGAGCCTTGTCACATACAAATATTCTACTGTCATTTGGCGGGGAAATGAGGAAGGAAGGAAAGGTAATTACCTATCTCAGTTCCTGACAATTGATTTCTAAATGCACACTTGGAATACAGTCCATTTGAATATGAGGGTTTCCTGCAAAGCAGTTTTGCAAAGCATAATAACAGCGACCAAATTTTCAGCAAATTTGATTTATCTGATACATTAATTTTGTCATAAAAAGCCAGACATCTGCGCCTTTACTTTTCCTGAGGCAGGTAGAGTGGTGTAGATTCACAGGACAAAGCAGATTTGCTCCCCTTGTTCTTTTCTTTGAACTGATTATTCCCTATTAAAATAGATTCTCCGCTGAGTTTCAGTCAGCCTTCCAGTCAGGGGTGGTTTTCCTGAACAGTATTGGCAGGAAGCTCTGACTTTGATTTGGATTTTGAGCTTTACTGTCAGGTTGGGTAAGAAGTTGATTAAATTATTTCATTTCGTTTCTGAAGGTACCATTTTTAAATGTCAAATCATTGTTAGATGCTAAAGCTTTCATTGCATTTAAAAAGTGTATTTCAGCCTACTTTTAACAACAAAAAAAATACTTCCTAAACTATTGGATCAATAGACCCTGAGTGATGGACATTCATGTAGCTACATTCAGTTGTCTGAAAAATGAAACCTACATGATAGCTGTTTGAACCCTTCCAACCTTCATATGTGCTTACCAGTATCCTTCTCATTGAGTGCCATGTGTCCACCTGTTTTCTGGTTTCCAGTAGTAACATTCTCAGAAAAAATCCTTATGATGAACAACATATCTAGTCTTAGAGACATAGATATTTTTTAAGTTAAAAATTAGCCAAATAATCACATTTAATATACTACTCTCTATAGAACACCTTGCCTAAACTTAAATATAATTTAATATAAATTTTATGTTACATTAAAGATCCCCTGGAAAAGAACTGGCTACCCACTCCAGTGGAACCAATGACAGACTTATTTTCTTGGGCTCCAAAATCACTACAGAAGGTGACTGCAGCCGTGAAAATAGAAGACACTTGCTCCTTAGATGAAAAGCTATGACAAATCTAGACAGCATGTTAAAAAGCAGAGACACTACTTTGCTAACAAAGGTCTGTATAGTCAAAGCTATTATTTTTCCAGTTGTCATATATAGATGTGAGAGTTGCACCATAAACAAGCTTAATGCTGAAGACATGCTTTTGAGCTGTGGTGTTGGAGAAGACTCTTGAGAATCTCTTGGACTGCAGGGAGATTGAACCAGTCAATCCTAAAGGAAATCAACCCTGAATGTTCATTGGAAGGACCAATGCTGAAGCTCTGATACTTTGGCACCTGACGTGAAGAACCAATTCACTGGAAAAGACCATGACAATGGGAAAGATTGAAGGCGGGAGGAGAAGGGGACAACAGAGAATGAGATGGTTGGATGGCATCACTGACGTGATGGACATGAGTTTGAGCAAGCTCTGGGAGATGGTGAAGGACAGGAAAGCCTGGTGTGCTGCAGTCCATGGGGTCACAGAGAGTCAGCCACAACTGAGCGACTGAACAACAACAACTCACTCCAGTAGTCTTGCCTGGAGAATTCCATGGACAGAGGAACCTAGCAGGCTACAGTCCATTTGGTCGCAAAGAGCTGGACACGACTGAGCAACTAACAATTTCACTTCATTTCACTAATGTATTTCTAATCAAGTAATAGTTGAGTTACATAGTTTCTTCTTTTCTTTCATCAAATGCATTTCAAATGATAGATCAGAAAATATAAGACTGAGTAAGAGCTAAAGCAACATGTTTGATTAAATATTTGCTTAAGAATTATATAGATGCACCAATGCTACCACCAAAGAGGGGAAGCATTATATTGAACTGTGCATAACAAGAGTGTACAATATTAAACCATGTCTCATTTCTCCTCTTAGTATTAATCTTATAGAAACACAATGTGGAATAGGTTTTAGGGCTAAAAGCTTGGGCTTTGAAGCTAATCATACTCTCTTTTCTCACATTACTTACATGCCCTTGGGCACATTATTCAACTTCTCTAAACCTAGATGAGATTTCTCCACTTATAAAACCTAGATAATATTTGAAGAATTGAAGTGGCACTAAATGTCTCTATTTAGGGTGCCTTGTAGTACCTGGTAATCCATGAACAGTAGTACTTTGCCATGCTTCACTCGGTTGTTTATAATGCATATCTCAGTATAATACAAACATGGTGGTCCTGGTAAACTATTACCAGCTGTGTTAATTATCACTGCCCATCCTTCAAATTCTGCGAGTTGTGAAAATAGAATTAGTTTCCAATATTTATTTTTTCTAGTGATTGTACTCAAAGAGCTCTAAAAATCTAATAGGTCTCTTATTTTTGAAGCCGCCACCATTTCCCTTGTGCCCAGTGCTACCTAGTGCCCTCCAGGAATGATGTATTGCTTAAAGTTGTATTTCAGCAAGTTCTTATAACATTTTTTCTGACTGCCCTGCTTCCTTTGGCTTCAGCTTGCTCTCCAAATCTTATTAGGTATTCTTCTATCATCAATTTTCTTCATATATCTAGCTCAGTGAACCTATTTTATATGAAGTAATGTTTAAACACTAGTAGACTGATTGTGTTATAAGATTCATTAATCTTGCCATTTGATATTAATAAATTCCTCTAGGGTATTAGTTTTTGTTTGGTAGGTTTTTTTTCTTGAACGAGTTAGCATCTTCCTGGATGTGGGTATCTATTATGTCTAACTTGATTATCCAGTGGTGATGAAAAAAGAAAATCGGGCCCAAAAGATTTTGTTTCATTGGATAAAATATTGAAAATGCTTTAAAAAATATAAGTGACATTTCTGGTAGGTCAAACATTTAATTAACAGTAAGAATTGATGGATGCTACTTTTGTAACATGTTAGTTTGGTACAGAGAATAAGGAAGTCATATTTTCGATATCCAGGTTCCTTGTTTGTCTTCTTGATTTTCTTCATCCAACAGATTTCATCATTCAGATTTCCTGCTGACACTGCAAAATGTGTTTACCACATTCACTCCTTTATGATTTAAAAAATGTCAAATTGTGGAGGTTTTTTTGTATGTTCTTTTAACAATTATACTATGGATCACGATAGCCTCTATGTATATAATTACATTGTTTAAGGCAAAACTAAGTGCTTCACAGTTATAGTCTTGAAACACAGAAGACATTTTAAATTGTAGAAATATTCATGAACCAAATCTAGTAATTTAATTTCTGAATACTTTTATTTCAGAGAAACATTGAAAATTAATAAATATTTCACTCAAAATTTATTGCAGCATTATTTTTACTGATGACAAGTTGATATGTGCATAACAAAAACTAGGGAAAATAATGGAAAAAATTTAAAAGACTGATTTTTCTTTTATAATTGATAGTTATAAATAATATATAATTGATATGTTATATCAATTATAATTGATATAATTGATTATACTTGGTTATAATTGATAGTTTCAATTTTTTTTAATAGAGCTGTGTGTGTGGTGTGTGTGTGTGTGTGTGTGAGAGAGAGAGAGAGAGAGAGAGAGACAGAGACAGAGAGAGAGGCTCCTACATCAATTTTTCTGGAAATCAATACTTAACTTCCCACACAAATTCAAGAGTGTTATCATTTATACATATGGTAACTAAAATTTAGTTCTAAAAATAAGCTCTGATATTTAAATGTTTATCTTTGCTAAGTTTTATTTTAAAATACCAGGCATCTCTGAAAATAATGAGGGTTAGAACTGACCAAAATGATTAAGCGAGTTTAAATTTATCCTCATGATAGAATTCAGCAGATATATCCTCGAAGTAATGGAATACACTTGACTCCTCAGGACTGATTGCATCTTCATCGTTTAGCTACACAAAATAAACATTATGGAGACCCTAACGGTATAAAATGTCCAAGCATTCCACAACAATAACAAAGCAACTGATATGTTACTCTTTTAAATAAAATCTCAAATTGTCATAACAATATAAATACCTATGAAATTTGAATGAAAGTAAAATTTACTAAAAATTCAGCTGTCTGCTTTTACCAGCAGATCATTACCATCTACTACTACTCTTGACTACTGTTACTATAGTGAACTGATAGTAACCACTTTCATTAAAAGATATATTTTATTTTCCTTGCTGCTGTTTGAAATAAGCCTTATTGAAATTCTGGACAATTATAGTCCCTGCTACATTGAGACATAAGCAGTTTTGAAGCAGTTTGCAAAACTTAGAAATTGAACACAAGGTGTTGGATTTTCACTACTTAACAGGAAAATTTTATAATTTTTGAATTCAGTTGAATATAAACAAATCCAATTCCATATGTGTACTACTGAAACTTTTACACAATAAATATCACTACAGTTAAGTTAAAAGAAAAAAACACAATATTGTGCTCACTGGGCACTTGCTGTTTATGAATATCATCTAAAATGTATAGGACATTATCTGCAACATTAATTATTTTAATTCTGAGATTATCTTTAGAAAATATGTGTTTGTAATAGAATATCAAAGACAGAGCTTCAATCTTTCTATTTTTTCTCTTGTACAAGTGAAAACCATAATTTACACAGAGACCAAATTCTACCCAAAGTACAAATTCTCCTCTCAGAACATTTAATTGAGATGAAATGGTATCTGGATTAGTATTAACAATGGATAGCTGCTGCTACTGCTAAGTCGCTTCAGTAGTGTCCGACTCTGTGCGACCCCATGGACTGCAGCCCACCAGGCTCCCCCATCCCTGGGGTTCTCCAGGCAAGAACACTGGAGTGGGTTGCCATTTCCTTCTCCAATTTATAATATTCTATAAATTATCAATAATTATGTTTCCTTTGGTTTGGTTTGAGGTATGGTTTGAGAATTAGAGAAAAATTAGAAAAGAAAAACTTCATTCAATTAAATCTACCTTTTAGTTGCTTGTTAACTTGGAGAGCCAATTTTTTGAAAATTGTCTTAGAAAGTCCTATTTTTCTTACCAGTTTAATTGTAAAATCAATATATTACCTAAATCATTGAGAACTTGGTATTTTCTGATTGCTTGATATATATATATCACCTAGCCTTCTCAATAATAGTTATGTGCATGCATGCTTGATAAGTTGCTTCAGTTGCGTCCAACTCTATGTGACTCTATGGACTGTAGCCTGCTAGGTTCCTAGTCCATGGGATTCCCCAGGCAAGAATACTGGGTGGGTTACCATACCCTCCTCCAGGGAATCTTCCTGACCCAAGGATCAAACCGGCATCTCTTATGTCTCCTGCATTGGCAGGAAGGTTCTTTACACTAGTGCCACCTGAGAAGTCCTCAATGATAGTATGGACGGTGACATTAACCTCAGTTGACATATAAGGAACTGAAGTTTTAAGTCAATACATAATATATGTGGCTGATAAAGAATCTGCCTGCAATGTGGGAGACCTGGGTTTGATCCCTGGGTTGGGAAAATCGCTTGGAGAAGGGAAAGGCTACACGATAACTCTAGTGTTCTTGCCTGGAGAATTCCATGGACTGTATAATCCATAGGTTCACAAAGAATCAGACATGACTGAGCAACCTTCATTTTCACTTTAACATACTAAAGATCACTCTGTTAATACATGATAGCACTAGTCAGATCGGATTCCAGTTATAACTGACTCTAGAACCAATGCTTTATGTGATTATTGGTATAGAGCAAAACAATATGTATATAAGAGCCTATACATATAAAATAGCTCAGCAATAGAATAATCCAAAAAACAGTTTGAAATGGCTAATCTATATTTTAAAACATACCATTATAACATATAAATAATAAATATTGTATCATGAAGCTATGACATGCATGATGCAGATCAAGGAGACAGGTTGTTGAATAAGTACAAGCTACAAAATGGAGAAGATGTGGGTTGTTCTGTAAATGGCAGATTAAAGTACAGTTACTGGTTGCTATTTTGTATTGTAAAAAATCTCAAATATAATGAAAGAAATTAATAGCATGAAGGATATTTACTGTTAAGCAGAAGACACTATGGATTCACAAACTGAGGGGACAGTTTGTAAAGGAAAGACATCCCCGACACACAAATGACTCCAATAGACATTTTCAGAAGAACTGTGACATCTTCGTTTTCTCATAATAAGTCACTTTAATATACTTTTATCTGCTGGTCAAAAAAGATTTCCCAGATGTTAAAAATGACTCACATTTTTTATGATTGTAAACCCTTTTTCTGACATTTTTTAAGGAAATGAGAGTGAGTTGCAAACTGATTTTCTTGAAAGAATCCACAAGTGAGAGGCACTTATTAAATTTAAGTAGCTAATATATGTTTAAAAAGTATTTCCCTATTGCTTATTTTTATTGATGTAATATCTTTCTGAAGTCATCAAATATTTTATAAAACATTTAAAGACAAATATTTTATACATTATACATTTACATTAAATATATATGTTGTCTTTAATTTAAATTAAATGTGTTTAGTTTTTTACCATACCTAATTCCTCAGGATATTAAAATGCCTTTTCCTTTTAGGTATTACAATATTCAAACATAAATATTATTAATCCAGAGAAGGTCAGTACTTGTTTTGGTCCTATACAGAGACATAATCCATTGTATATCTTTCTGCCATCAGTGACAGCGATCTATATAGAAGGGCTCTTTTTTCTAGCTGCTTTTGCCCAACTGAGACAAAATATGCGGTAGAGGGCTGCACAAAAGCCAGGCTAAATCAGAAGTCTTTGATTCGTTTAGTTTCCCTACTGATCAGCTTTGCACTTCACTTAAGTGACTAGGTAAGAAGACCACCTCCTCCCACTCAAAGAATGCTGTCTCTTAGTGATGGTCATAGTCAACCTAACTTTCAAAGAGAATAAACAAGTAATGAATATGTTTTGTTTTAGGGTGGAGATTACATATGGGTGTCCCAGATGGCGCTAGTGGTCAAGACCCACCTGCAAACACTAGAGACATAAGAGACGTAAGAGATGCAAATTTGATCCCTGGAGTTGGAAAGATCCCCTGGAGAAGGAAATGACAACCCACTCCAGTATTCTTGCCTGGAATATCCCATGGATAGAGAAGCCTGCCGGGCTACAGTCCATGGGGCTGCAAAGATTCAGACACGACTGAGCACTTAATGTGGTCTGTGGAGATGATGAAAAATGAAAGTGAGTCACTCAGTAGTGTCCAGAATTCTCCAGGCTAGACTACTGGAGCGGGTAGCCTTTCCCTTCTCCAGGGGATCTTGCCAACCCAGAGATCGAACTCAGGTCTTCTGTATTGTGGGCAGATTTTTTACCAGCTGAGCCACCAGGGAAGCCCAAGAATACTGGAGTGGGTAGACTATCCCTTCTCTAATGGATCTTCCCAACCCAGGAATCAAACCAGGGTCTCCTGCATTGCAGGAGCTTATATTTTCTTTTCATTATATTTTATTTAATATTATTATTACATTGTTTTTGTGATTAAGATTCAATGTACTCTCCACCCCTGCCATCACATTGCCAGACTGCCTGTGAGCTCCCAGAATTTATTTTATTCTGAACATATTTTAACTCTGAAACCAAGATCCCTGCAAGGAGGGCTCTTTTATGCCAATGACCAAACACTCCACATTGCTCATAGTTGAAAAGCACGAATACTGGACTGACCATGAATATCTCTTCTAGCTCTTTCAAATTTCTAAAGCCAATTTCAATAATATATTGTGGGAAAAATCACTCATCAGTCAACACATACTTTGTTCACTTTCTAAACAATACCTCTATAAATCTCCTAACTCATTAACAGTATCACAGGCTATAAATTAGGTTGCTATCACAAGATAAGGGTGAGGGCAGGATGTAATGGGGCATAGGATGTTAATAAGGAATTTAAGTCCTAGGTGAATAACACAGACCAAATGGTCCACCATGGAGTGGAGTTCTGGGTAATGTGGATAACTGTTGGACAAATGTGGAGAAAAACAAAGAAAAGTTTGTCTTGTGATCCCATGTTGAAAATAATAATAACTGCTTTACCTGGAGTTTGGCTATACACTGAATCTGCTTCCACTAGGTACATTATTTTGTAAACATTATTTAAAATTTCACAAGTAGGAATGTGTATTTTCACTTTATAGATGAGGACTCCAAGATGTAGAGACTTAAAGACATAAAGCAGCATAGTTAATAAATAGTTCAGCCAGGATTTGTCAAGTCCCCCTACTTGCTGGTACTTATTATTCAAGAGGGAAATTTAACTAACAAATATGATCCAAATTACTGAAACCCTATGCCCTAAATATGTGCACTTACTCTTCTATTGTAAAGCTGAGATAATTTGTTTTCTAATCCCAGCCTTTCCATATTCCACTTCCCATATCCATGTGTTCTTTGTGATATTTTTAAAGTATAAGGAGAATAAAACAAGTGATGGGTTGGAGGGGGAAAAATGTAGCCTGATATTTCTTCTTGGTGTGTATGATTCTTTATTCTTTTCTTTCTCCTATCTTATAAGAATAGCCTTCTTGGGAAAATCTCAAAACATTTTTCCTTCTTTCTTTCATTTTACCTGTTCCTTTTTCCAAAATCCCATGTAATTCAAAACTACCTAACTTTCCCACTTAACTCTCCAGAAGTTTACAACCCTGAAGACCCAAGAAGTCCCATGGGAGATCATGAAAAAATATTTACATGTAGAAACATATGTGATTTACAAATCATTAATAGATATGAGTTCAGTAGTTAAGAATTTTTACTAAATCATATACCTGGGGAACACAGGGCTTGTAGTTACTGCATAGCTATTTCCCAATAGACTTTATGTAGAATAGGAATTCTTTCTTGCTTTGTCAGATCATATCATCTACACAGACTACTTGGCAATGAATGATATATGAGCTTGGTAGTATTAATGGGAGAAAAAAATTCCTGGTTCTCATTCAATATCATAGAGGTATGCCATTAAAAATAATATCTTCTCTCTTCATCTCTGTAATACCACAGAGTATGGTAACATTTCAAAAAAATGTTCCAAAAAATTAAGAAAATCCCACTTTCATAACATGTAAAACTGAACACTTATTCAAAATACCACACTTTTCAATATTTTGTACATAAGAACACTCACCAAGTTAAATCTGTTTGGCAAATTTCTCTTAGGCAGTAAATGTAATTCCTCAAGATTATTAAAGCCATTGCATTGTTAATGTTTTTGATAACACAAACCTAAATTAAATGAACACATTGGTGAATCAATTATTTTAAATGGCAATATTTTCAATTCTTACACAATTAACAATAGTTCGTTTAAAAAGCAATGCCTTTAGGAATGACAATTTTTAAGCAGCCCCCTTTTTTTCTTTTTCTTTCTTTTGTAAAAGAGATGTGCTTTGATAAGCTGTTTAAACATATTATGCATTATTAAAACTTAAAATTATATGCTTGACAGATAGCATATAGTTTTCTCTAGGGTTTTATTGCAGTCTGTGGAACTTATTAGTTGTGATTTCATTGCCAGTGGCAAAACACAGAATATTCTATAAATTAAAACATTTGGCTATGGCTATGGGAAATTCTCCATGATAAACAGAGCTAGGGGGTGGGGGAGGAAAACAAACCTCACTGTTTTTATCCAAAAAAGAGAAAAATTCAGCATGTGCAGAATTTGTGCTCCAGGTTTGTTTATCTCAGAGATTAAACATTCTAAACAATGAGGGAATTGCAGTAATTTTAGAACCAGTGTAGATAAATTTACAAGTTAAATTACAATGTTTACAAAAAAATATATAGTGACGCATACCTTACTTATGCCAGATGCTGGTAATCTGGACAATAGGCTATCAAAAAGTGGACAACAGCTTGGCCATTCTTCATGTTAATTCCATTTTACTGGATTTTTTTTTTTTTAGATTAGTTTTTTAAAATAGCATGGAGCAGGTATTTCCTGTCATCATCAACATTTACTATCTCTTCAGTTTCCATTCTATACTTAACTCTATTGTTTTATTGGAATTGACAAATATATATTCCACCATTGACCCATGTAAATCAAGCCAGCAATGTTTTCTGAAGTAAATACATTTTTGCTAGGTGGTTGATTTTGTACTGCTTTGTATGACATTAACATAAAATTCAGCTGAGGTACACAGCCAGAAACTTACAGTTTGGCTTCCCTTGTGGTTCAGATGGTAAAGAATCAGCCTGCAATGTGGGATCCCAGGGTTCGATCCCTGGATTGGGAAGATCCCCTGGAGGCATGCATGGCAACCCACTCCAGTATTTTTTCCTGGAGAATCTCCCTGAACAGAGGAGCCTGGTGGTCTACAGTCTGTGGAGTCGCAAAGAGTTGGACAGGACTGAGTGACTAAGCACATAGCACACATTCCTATGACTTTAAACATGATAAATACCATTAATATAACTCAGCTTTACGTAAGATAAAATGATCAAAATTAGGTTAAGTACAAACAAATTATTACCAATGCATATGTAACAAGGACACTTTTAAATGAACTATTGATACTTAATTAGTTAAACTTGTCAAATAATTACTGAATAATCACAGCCCTCATCAGCGACTGTGATAAACTAATGAAATTTGACTTAATAGGACATGTATAAATTTACATTTGGTTGAAACGTCTGCAAACTGGCAAACAGTTTTAGTGTGTCAGATCAGAAGCATTTCTGTCATCATTTTGACTGTATTGCACTCTCCTCCATAACCCGCAACCTTCTTTTTGTTTATCCCAATCCTTTTTCCCGCCCTTTCTCCTCTTTTTGCTTCTTTACCAACTCCCATCTCATCTTTATGACAATGTTAAACATTGTATGTATAATCTATGTTACTCTACCATTAAATTCTGAATCTAGAGCACTTATGTCTTGAGTGTAGTTTTTCCAAGCCTAGAAATGTATATGCACTTAATTTGTTTAGCAAATCTGTATTAAACTCACATAGTGCATATTTTTGATAAAATCTTTGACAATGGATTGGCTTCAATTACATTATTCCTCTTTCAGATCGCAGAAAACTCAGTGTTTTGTTAGTTTCCTTATTTACTATTCAGTTAGACCTCATGCAGTTCACATCCTCTGTGATCTCTTTCCAGTCTAAAGGCATAAATTTTCCTTCCTTGCTCTGAATTCACCTGTCACTATTTTAAAATCATAGTGTTTTATATTTGGAAACTATATACACCAACACATCCACTCCAACTTAGCTTTTCTCAAGATATAAGAGGGATGAAAACTAAAAAGAAATTTGAGTAATTCAGTAATTTGGTTTAATTCATACAGTGAGCTACACTGTTTGAAATGTGGGAGTAGGAGTGATAAAATTTCTCAATTTGTGTCATTGCTGTTTATAAAGAGATTGAAAATATGTTTGCCTCACTACATTGGGAACGAAAACAGAAAATATGCCTATTTTACCTTTTTTTTTTTTTTAACTAGTGTATTGCCATATAATGTTCTTTGCATAAAGATTTTGTACCACACAGCAATTGAACAAAAGGATGATCAATTGTAAAAATTATTTTATTTATTATATCAAAAATATTGTAGTGCTTTTGGAGAAATCAGTAGATTCCTAATAAATCTATCATGGTAAACATCTTGAACTAGATAGATTAAAAATGAGGAGCAAAGTGTGATAGCATGGAGGAAACACAATGTGGAGAGGTGGTAGTTTCAGTTACTCTGAATTGGTACTCTGATTGGACATTAACTTGTTTGTTGTAGATGATATTAAAATTCATTAGTTCTAAGTTCCTCATGTTACAGATTAGACAAATAAACCTCAGAGAAATTTATTTTTTTTTCTTTTAACTAGTTGTCTAGGACCTGTTTAACAAGTTTTTAAGCTAGTTGTGAGGATCATACCCAAAAATATTTCCTACAACATAGTTCGGTGGACTTTCTAATGTAGCATATTGCTGTCAGCCAGAGTGTATGAAAAAGGAACGTAGTATTCTTGCCTAGAGAATCCCATGGGTAGAGGAGCCTTAGGGCTATAGTCCTGGTGGTCGCAAAGAGCGGGACACAACTGAGTGACTAAGTACACATGCACAAAGTGGAGTAAAAAATGAATTTAAATTGAAGAGCTTACACTAACACTACCTTAGTCATTTACTAGCAAGTAACTCAGAATTGATGCTGAGTTACTCTTGAGAGTTGGAGAAGACTCTTGAGAGTTCCTTGGACTGCAAGGAGACAAAACCAGTCAATCCTAAAGGAAATCAGTCCTGAATATTCATTAGAAGGACTGATGCTGAAGCTGAAGCTCCAATACTTTGGCCACCTGATGAGAACCGACTCATTGGAAAAGACCCTGATGCTGGGAAAGGTTGAAGACAGGAGGAGAAGGAGATGACAGAAGATGAGATGGATGGATGGTATCACCAAGTCAATGGACATGAGTTTGAGCAAGCTCTGGGAGTTGGTGATGGACAGGGAAGACTGGCGTGCTGCAGCCCATGACATCGCAAAGAGCTGGCCATGACTGAGTAACTGAAGTAAATTGAACTCAGTTTTGCAACTCTTCCCCAGTGGTTCTAGTGGTAAAGAATCTGCCTCCCAAGACATGTGAGTTTGATACCTGAATGGTGAACATTCCCTGGAGTAGGCAATGGAAACCCACTCCAGTATGCTTGCCTGGAAAATTCTATGGACAGAGGAGCGTGGTGGGCTACAGTCCATGGAGCTGCAGAGACTCAGACATAAATGACTGACCAAGTACACACAAACAACTCAACTTTGGTAAGCTTCAGCTCCCACATGTATAAAATTAGGATTATTCTATCTAACCGAGATACAGTCATCAAATAATATCCTTCTAGCTTCTCAACAGTGGCCCATGGGGCCATAGGTGATCTAACTGCTACCCAGTCTTCCAAATTCAAATTATATCCACCTGAATTCAACTTCATTGGCTTTCTTTATATTGCTTGCACATATCCCATTATATTCTGCCCAAGAATCTATAAATTTAAGCTTTTCTCTGACTGAATCTTGTTTTACTCTGGGTGTAGCTGACTTCATGTTTGGGGTTAATTTCTTAGCTCTGGGCTTAAATTTTATCTCCTCAGAGGACCCTTCCTTTTCTACATGGTATGTAGCCATTCTTCTTTCAATAAATATTGAGTCCTGCTATAGACTGAATGATTGTGTCTCCTGACAACTTCATATATTGAAGCCTTTGCCAGTTAATTAGGTCATGATGGTGGAGCCCTCATGATGGGATTAGTGGCCTTATTAGAGAAGGGAGTTAGGCTCTCTGTCTCTCAGCCATGTGAACCTGAGAAGGTGACTGTATACCAGCCAAGAAGCAGGTCTTCATCAGACTCAGGATGTGCTACTCAAACTTTTCAGCCCCCATGACTTTTAAATAAATATTGGCTGTATTTTGTTACAGCAAACCAAACTAACTTATACAGTGGCCATGAACCTAGGGCTAGCCAGATACTGTGTACCAGATTCTTAAGCTGTTTTCCATTGTACTTAAGGTATTTATTTATCTATCCTGTAAATCTTTAAGGTTTTAACTTTCAAGAGGTAAGGATTTTGTTGGTCTTATTCATAGAAATGTCCACAGAAATGGCATATTACAAATGACCAATATATGAATTGAACCAATAGATGATTTCACAAATACTTTTTGATCTGAGTATCTGTGTCAGTCACTAATAGTTGCTAGGCACACATTTCTAGTCATTAAGTTTGAAAGAAAACACACCTGTAAGGATCTATTCATTGAACAAATATTTTTTAGCACCAAACGATTGTCAGGTACTGTCCTATGGTAGATGCCAGGAATACAGTTGTGAATAAATATAACTCCAGCCACATGGAAGAGATATCAAGGAGAAAATAACTAAAATTTTCAAGTATACACTGAAAAACAGGTTAAGATGATTGTATTTGATAAGTTTTTTGAACCAAAATTAAAAATAAAATAATAAAAAGTTATAAGGTTAATAATTCTATTTGAGATATGTTCTGTGAAAGAGAAGCACAGGCGTCATTGAAAATGCATAATGGGAGGACTTGATTTGCTATTGGGAAGAGGGGAGGTCAAGGAGAGTGTACTGAAGAGTAACAGTTGCATTAAGAACTAAAAGATGCATAGCAATTGTCTAGCTGAAGAGACATGTAAAAGTTCTAGGCACATGTCCTGACTTAAATAATTGTTTTTTTGATTTGTTTGTTTTTTGGAAAATGTATTTATTTTTTATTTTCTTAATTAATTTTACTGGAGCATAGTCACTTTGCAGCTTCCCTGGTACCTCAGACAATAAAGAATCCTCCTGCAATGTAGGAAACCTGGATTGGGAAGATCCTCTGGAGGAAAGCTTGGCAACCCACTGAAATCTTCTTTCCTGGAGACTCCCCATGGACAGAGGGCCTGGTGGGCTATAGTCCGTGGGGTCGCACAGAGTCTGGCATGACTGAGTGACTAAGCACAGTACAGAACAGAGTTGCTTTACAAAGTTGTGTTAGTTTTTACTGTATGGTAAAATGAATCCACCATAATATACACATCCTTTCCCTTTTGGACTTCCTTCCCATTCAGGTCACCACAGAGCATTAAGTAGAGTTAAACTGTTGAAACGAGGCTAAACAAAGGCCAAAGCAGCAGTAGCAGAGGTGGGAAAGTGAAGAACAGCCTGAGATGAGTCTGAAGTGGCCCTTAGCCATGGGTCCTATGGTGCTACCAGGGAGGTAACTCTGAGTCTCCCTGCTGCTGCTGCTTAGCTGCTCAGTCTTCTCTGACTCTTTGTGACCCATGAACTACAGAGGAGCCCACCAGTCTCCTCTGTTTATGGGGATTCTCCATCAGGAATACGGGAGTGGGTTGCCATCCCCTCCTCCAGGGGATCTTCCCAACCCAGATATTAAACCCAGGTCTCGTGCACTGCAGGTAGATTCTTTACCATCTGAGCCAGCAGGGATACCCATGAGTCTCCCTGGGACTATGCAAAGGCAGTGAATTCTATTTGGGGGTCAGAACACTCTTCTGAAGGAAGACTTACTCATGGTGAATAGAAAGATTTTCATAAGAAGAGATGAACAGTACAAGCAGGATGGTGATGAAGAGATAGGGGAGGAGTGTGAGGCTCTTTGAGCTTGTGCAAGGCCTAGATATGCATCTATTATTAATAATGGACCCCTTTGGAGAGTCTAAAGTGTATGTGGTGGTAGTTGCTCAGTCGATTCTGACTCTTGGCCACTCCATGGACTGTAGCCAGCCAGGCTCCTCTGACCATGGACTTCTCCAGGCAAGAATACTGGAGTGGGTTGCCATTTTCTCCTCTAGGCTAATTTGTATACCCTCTTTCATCATATGTTGGAGCATCCAGTCCAAATAGTTTCCTTTCTTCCCCATTTTAATAACAGGGCTTTTCTAACACATAAGAGTTTGTTTCTCTTTAATTAAAAAAGAATTCAGTTCAGTTCAGTTGCTCAGTCATGTCCGATTCTTTGTGACCCCATGAACTGCAGCATGCCAGGCTTCCCTGTCCATCACCAACTCCTGGAGCTTGCTCAAATTCATGTCTATCAGTGATGCCATCCAACCAATTCATCCTCTGTTGTCCCCTTCTCTTGCCTTCAATCTTTCCCAGCATCATGGTCTGTTCAAAGGAGCCAGTTATTTGTATCAGGTGGCCAAAGTATTGGAACTTCAGCTTCAGCATCAGTCCTTCCAATGAATATTCAGGACTGATTTCCTTTAGGATTCACTGGTTTGATCTCCTTGTAGTCCAAGGGACTCTCAAGAGTCTTCTCCAACACCACAGTTCAAAAGCATCAATTGTTTTGATTTGATGATAAAAAAAGAATTATTGGAGTATAATTTATTTAAAATATGTTAGATTCTGCTTTATAGCAAAGTGAATCAGTTATACCTACACACATATCCATTCTTTAAAGACTATTTTCCCATATAGATCATTACAGATAAGTAAAAAGAGTTCCCCAGTATATCCTTATTAGAATTTACTATCTGTTTTACATATAGTGGTATTTAATTAAAATTTTTCTTTTTCCTATGAGAAATACTTCTCTGTATTGGTAATATATTTCCAAATGTCAAGGCATTAGCACAAGACTTTCATAAAGACAGTAAAAAGCTAAAGAATTTATCTCAAAACCTCCCTGCCAGGCTTTCCACTTCCTTATTATTAATATCTGTAGAAAAATAGAAACCTTTCCTAAAAAGGTTTTCCTAAAAAGGTTTTCATAAAAAAAAAAAAAAGCTTTGAAGAATAGTGAGTTGAAACGAAGGAAAGAATAAGATAAGCAATTATTAGTAGGAGGAATCAAAGGAGCAAATATAGGACTTGTTTTAAAAATTACTGGTAGGTATTTTCTTCTTATATTTGAATGAAAATTGCAATGGAAGACATGATGGACATGAAATCATCATATGTGAGCATGAGTATTAGTATTCTAGAGCTGCTGTAACAAAGTACCACAACTGGGGTGGCTTAAACAACAGAAATTTATTGTCTCATAGTTTTGGAGACTAGAAATGGAAAATCAGGGTATTGGCAGGGTTGACTTCTTCTAAGGGGTGTGAGGAAAAGATATATTCCAGGGTTTTATCCTTCACTTGTATAGTCTACCTTTTTCCTGTGTCTCTTTTTATCATCTTCCTTCTGTCTATACATGAGTGCATGCTAAGTCACTTCAGTAGTGTTCGACTCTGTGACCCCATGAACTGAATAGCCCACTAGGCTCCTGTCTCCATGGGATTCTCCAGGCAAGAATACTAGAGTGAGTTGTCATTCCCTTCTCCAGAGGATCTTCTGATTCCGGTAATCGAACCCGCATCTCTTACATCTCTGGTATTGGCAGGCAGGTTCTTTACCACTAGCACCACCTGGGAAGCACTCCTGTCTGTACATCTGTGTCCAAATTTTCCATTCTCATAGGGACTTCAGTCATTTTGAACTAGGACCTACCTTTAATGATTATTTCTGTAAAGATACTAGCTCCAAATAAGATTACACTCTGAGGTCCTGGGGGTTAGTCTTTAAACATACAAATTTAGTGAAAGTGTTAGTCACTTAGTCATGTCCAACTCTTTGCAACCTCATGGACTGTTGCCCACCTGGCTCTTCTGTCCATGGAATTCTCCAGTCAAGAATACTGGAGTGGGTAGCCCTTCCCTTCTCTAGAGGATCTTCCCAAACCAAGGATAGAACCCAAGACGCCATATTGCAGGTGGATTCTTTGTCATCTGAGCCACCGACTGAGGGTTAGTCCTTAATCATACAAATTTAAGGGGAACACAATTCAACCCATAATAGTGTGTCAAAGTGCTTTAGTAAACTGAAAAGTATTGAAAATAAGCATTCACATTATTACATATTTCACTGGATGATTTCAGGGACTAAAAGGGATGATATATGAGCACATGATTTCTAGAAAAACAAAAATTTTATTCTCAGACACTCATATGGACAATTCTTTTAGTAGTATAGATTAAAATTGTTAGGAAGATGCTTTTATGAGCCATTGATTGGGTAGAAAGGAGCTTTTAGAGTTCATACCTACATTTCAAGCAAAAATAACAAAGAAAAAATATAATAAAGAGAGTTAGAAAAAGGAAGACACATATATGAGTACTACACGTAAGAGGACTTAGGGTGAAAAACAAGGGACACTATTATTAGAGGTAAAAAATGGAAAAAATAAGTCTTTTGTGGACATTATTATATTAGACTTTAGTATGTACTAAAATGACTTATAATTTGTCATATCATCATACTTTTTGACCATAGAGATATGATTAAAAATCAAAATATCTTCTCATCTCTCTTGAAATCATTTTCTTACAATGCCACATCAACTAAGAATTATCATTGATATCTTCTGTGGTGACATTTTTAATAGATTATACTGCATTTCAATATACAGCAAAATCATCATCAAATTGTTGGTAACTCATCATTAAAACTCTATGCTTTAGATTTTTTTTTTGAAGACATACATTACTGCCACCTCACTTGATTGAGTTTAGTCTTTACCTGAAATTTCTTCCAGCACCACATCACTTTTTCTACTTTCTTAATTCTCTAATACAGACCAATATCTGTTTAACTATTTTTGTTTTTTAGCTTTCACTTTGCTGATGTTATGTTCAAAAATAATTCATTTCATTGTTATTCTTATTATGAGAAACTACATTCCTTTTGTAGCATGTTTATATAAGTGAAGTGAAGTGAAGTCACTCAGTGTCTGACTCTTTGTGACCCCATGGACTGTAGCCTACCAGGCTCCATCCATGGGATTTTCCAGGCAAGAATACTAGAGTGGGTTGCCATTTCCTTCTCCAAGGGATCTTCCCAACCCAGGGATCAAACCCTGGTCTCCCACATTGCAGGCAGACGCTTTACCGTCTGAGCCACCGATTCACATTTATTTGAAAAGTATGGCAGGGCTTATAATAAAAATTATTTCCTAGAGAAAAAGGAAATTTTAAACATTGGTTCATTTAACAAGTTGTGTTCATTCCCTAGAGATAATAGCTTTTAGTTGATAATATTTTAATTCTTCTAAGTTAAGTTTTTATAAAGCTATTTTTAAATGTAATAAATTTATATTTTAATTAGTTGGCATGATAGGATAAATGAAGATTTAATTTATTTTTACCAATTCTCCTTTTTTTAATCTACTCTTCCCAATACAGTTTTAGCATTTTTTTCATCTCTCAGTAGGGAAATATTGAAACTTAAATAATATATATAAATATAGTCATTTTGTATTTCTTCACATGTAGGAATTATCTTTTGATTCTTAACTTTATAGTATGAAGATAATGAATACTTCCCTTATGGTTAAAACAATGAAATTTAACCATGTTTGCATTTACTTTTATGTTTTCAGTATTTGTTTTGTCACTATAAGTACTTTTATACTTAGTCTATAGGTTCTTTAAATAGTTGGAAATAAACATTGGCTTTATTATGACTGTTTAATATTTCAAAGCTAAGAATTGCCATTCATTTCCTTTAATATCTTCAGTTTCTTTATTTTCCTGGGATTCTAATTGCCTTCTATTTTTGCAACTTCTCATTTCTGGAATATTCTGGAATCTTTCCTTTATCATTTTCTTTATTCTATGAGAAGCATGAATTGCAAATTGAGTAAGATAACACTAGTGACAAGGAGAACAGTTAGGAGGCTGCTGCCCTGTAAAAGCTGAAATATAAAGGGAGCTTGAATGACAATAGTGGCAGTAGGATCAGCTCAAATCCATCATTATTATGAGTAAAACAGCTGGAAGCACATGCTCTCCATACAGTGTGTGAGTGGCATCATTTTGCATTGAAAATATTGCACAATATTTTTAAATTTTCTATCATGCAAATCTCAAGATTAGAGATCGTAAAACCATTCTAGGTCATAGAAATTTTACAATTGATGAATATGGTAAACACAGACACCCAGACATTAATTTAATAGCTATTAGTACAGAGGAATATCATACTTTTATTGTGTTTTTAATAGTTGCACTAAAATTTTTATTAGTTTTTTTAAATTAAGTCATAGGGATTTAAAAAAAATCCCTGAATTATAGTGAAATAGTTTTAATAATATGTATCCTTAATAGACAGTAATTAATTGGGGTATGTATATGTTGGAGGGGGTATAGTGGTTGTATTTGCAAAGGATGACCTTGACATGGTTTGTGAGGCCTCCAAAGCAATTACTGTAGAAACTGAGATGGAAAACAATGGCAAAAAGCAGATAGAAAAGCTTGAATTAGTCCAAATCACAGACATTGCTCAGCAGCATGAGATGACAGTTAAATTTTAATGAGGGGCGACATGAGATAATTAAATCTTGACATACAATTATGAAAGAAAATATCAGGTAACAATCTTGCTATGCAATATAAAAGAAGAAAAGACATTTTCTGAAAACTTGCCTGATGCTCTGTCATCTGAAACTATTCTTTATGAGTGCAGGGTGAAGGTCAAGGAGGTATCTCAACTCCATCAATCCTTTGGACAGTTACAAATGACCTTTCGCTTTCCATAAGACATTCAATATTCTGAATTGGAGGGATACATTTTTCTGTGTTTAGAAAATGGCAAAATTGAAACCTTTCCTGTTGCAGGAGGCTCACTTTTGTTGACTCTCTTGGACAGCCTGTTCATTCCCCAAAGCTTGTTCAGGCTATGATCTTATTTGCATTAACTACCTAATCTAGAGAAAAACGACAGTTCGATATTGTGTGTCTGAAATTTTTCTACTTGCAGAATAATTTACTCAAGCTTTAAAAATCTAGCATTGGCCTGTTAGAAGATGATAATACTTCCTTTAAAATACTTGAGTGATTTTTAACTTCAGAGAAGTAATCCCAAAGTTTTGCACTTACATTAGAAAGCTAATAAGCAGGATGGAAGCAAGATTAAATTCTTGAATTTTCTCTCCTAGCTGATAGTCTTAAAAATAATTATTTTTAAGTAAAATTTTAAATACATAAAAAAGGTTCCTGCTCAGAAATAAGACTCTTCTTGCTCTAATGAATTCAGATTTTTACAATACTTACTTTTTCTTATTTTTTTCTTATAAAAGGTCACAGTAATCAAGCTGTCATCAGCTTATGAAATATATAACAGTACAGCTACTAGCTAAAATTACATGTAGAGGTACCTTGAGATAACACAAGACTTATACTATACTTATGAATAAGTGCATTGTGATGTGTCGTTATAAAGTTTTAAGCATTAAAAATGCATGTGACACCATTCAAAGAGTAAGGTATTTTATATATTTTTTTACTTATTTACTTAATTTTTCCTTTAATATAGAAGAATTGGGTCTCTCTCCTACAAGTCAAAGACTGCCCTAGGCAGTGAGGATACAACCAGGGTACAAGACAGAGGGCAATCCTCTCCTGGTGGAGGTCCATTGAGGAGACATGATGAAGTAATGCATACAAGCAAACACATAAGAAACATCATTCCAAATACTGTGAAATTCACTGGAGAAAACAAAATAGAGTAATGCATAGACAAGTGGAAACTGAAGCAGAAGAGTGCTTTTCATATTGTGCGGTTAGGGAAACTGCATAAAATGTGTATTCTTACCTGCCCAGGCTATTAAAATTGTGAAGCAGATGTATGTAATTTAATGAGAAATTGATGAGGTTTCAGTCACTGATTGCCTTCTTTCCAAGGCCATTTCTCCAGCTAAACCATTCATACTCATTTTTACCTATTTTCATTATTTACTCTTCTAAAATGGAAAGGTAGTTTTTGATCATTGACTAATCTTACAAGAGATTACAGAAATAGCTTACTTCCTTAAATTGTTGTATTTTCTATAATACAACTGCCAAGGAATTAATATATTTTGTGAGACAATTTTCTAAGTTTAATTATGGAAGAAGTTACAATAACAGGTGGATGTTTTAATTTTATAATATGGTCTTTAAGCTTTCTGTAAATTATAAATTTATTGGAAAATTATTATAAAATTATTCAAAATTCCATCATATATTTAACAAAAAAGTGTGCATTGTTCTAAAATGGTCTTTTTTGATGATTACATCATAATTATATCCTCTACCCTGGGATTTCTATACAATATCAAAGGTTTACTTTTGAGAGGCAGAGAATAACTTTTGTTGGCCAATAAACAGATACAGACAAAAACAAGACAACCCAAAAAGAATTAAGAAAACAAAAATAAAAGTAAAGTAATGATTGATGAAGGTTGATAATCTTAAAATATTTTTACTAGTTTTGAAATTTGATTAAATGGAAATAACTTTCCTCTCTGATACATTGTTATCAGTTATACTCAGAATACAAGAGATTTCATGTAAGCTGATGCAAAAATTTTGTAGCAATATGGTTATAGTCCTGTGACACATCACCTGAGAGCAAACTCTTTATGTTTCAGTGCAAATCAAATCTAGTTAGAAAAACAATAAACTTCAGATTTCAAGCTTAGTTGTAGCAAGGTCTATTTTCAGCAGGAATGAAAGGTAACATATTTTTTAACTTCAGAATTCTACTTATAAAGTTGACTTCTAATCTACTAATAATTGTTTGAATTTCTGCACATTATGGTATACAAAATATTTTATTCCCAAATCATACCCATGTGAATCGGAGATCTTAGCTAGTATGCAAGTTTTCCAATAGGTTCACCGATAAAAATCATGTAACACAAGCAAAACAGGAAGTGGTCTGGGGCCTCCAATGCCTCTCCCAGGCTCTTATGCCTTCTTCCCTCCAGTTTAGAAAGCACTCCAAACCGGATAATCTGTAAGAGCTTTAATAACATGTACAGAGACACTGGGCTTCTCCAGTAGCTTAGCGGTAAAGAATCCATCTGCGATGCTTGGAGACACAAGAGATGCGAGTTTGATCCTGTGGGTGGGGAAAATCCCTGGAGGAAGGCATGACAACCTACTCCAGCATTCTTGCCTGGAGAATCCTGGGGACAGAGGAGCCTGGTGTGCTATACAGTTCATGGGGTGGCAAAGAGTGGGACATGACTGAAGCTACTTAGTACCCACACACAGTCGGTGTAGGAGTGATTTTGGTCCTGAAACATCTTCATCTTATACTTACTTACATAGATTATGTAACATTCTTCAGGGGGCCCTGAGGATTCCCTTCAGGTGAATTTGAAGATTCCAGATTTGCTTACCATCAGCAATCCTAGGTCCTGTATATTCATAGAAAAGAATTCTTCCTTTAGCAAATACCAGCTTTTCTTTCATCAAGAGGTCTATCATTTGTCTGTTTAGAAGAATTGACTGTGTCAAATTCTTTCTATCCCTGGGGCATCAGCCTTATGCCCTTTTTACCCAGAAGAAAATGTAAAACACAGCTTCCGTGTAACCATTTACTTCCCATGAGCGAACAAGTAGACTTATTTCAAATTATTCAATTCAGGTTAATATATATTGATAGAGGAGTCACTTTTAACTTGTGATAATGAGGAGTATTTCCACCAGCAAGGATCAATGAGAAATTGAAAGATCCTTTGTTCACCCTATTATACTTCTCTTGCTCCTCAAGAAAAGCTAGCTCCATCTGCAAGTAACATGGCTCATTGCCAATGAATTGATGAAATCATTGATACAATTCATAGAAACTATAGTTTCATTACTGCTTCCCTATGTCCAGGTTGAAATTTAAAAAGTAAAAGAAGAGGTAAAAAGGTAAAGAAGAGATCAAAACTATAACAGCACCTTTCAAAGTTGTATTTCCTGTAACAAAAGACTGGTACAGTATATCTGAGAACTTCATGAAGTTAGGGCAAAGCAAGTGACAAACATGGTCAGTGAAGAAGATCTATTAGTTATCAACAAAACCCCTTCACCAAGTAGCACAGTGATACAGGGCATAAGACCATAGACAAATATACCAGGAAAGAGCTTCATGGAGTGAATAGGGTGGCAGATATTTCTCTTTACAGGCAAATGACTCCATCAATGAAAAGAGTATGAACTTCTCTTAGCAAGTTGCCATAATACAAGAGAGATAAATAATAATATGTGACAGAATGACATCTTTCTCTTTTATAACTGGAAAGCCATAGTCAAAGAGGGGTTTGATTTTTTTAATTGATAGATGTGAAGACAATTAATAATACTTATATTTTATTTTTGGAGTAATGATGCTAAGAAAGGTACTTGGAATAACTTTCAACGGAGCAGCAATCACTGAAAAAGAATCTGCCCTTAATGAAATTACTAAATGGTCCTGCAAACAGAATATCTGGAAAGGGCCAATAGGGCTTTTTTGAATGGCTTCTATATTAAAAGAAATAGTAAAATTTGTGTATTAGAAATGAACTAACTTCCAATCACAGCTAACAAGGGAATATTTTCGGCTTCCAGAGAGTTCAAGATTTTGCCTTTCTATAAATACTATTTCATGACATTAAAACTGTTGGTTCTATTTCCCTGATAGTGCATCCAAGTGACATAACTCAATAATAAATTTAGTATCTCAAAGTGCTTTAATGTATCACACCAGAGTCAATATATTTATTATGTTTTTAATATTGACAGTTACATTTTAGCATTTTAAGGAAATAAGCAAATAGTTTGATCAATGACAACGTATCTCTTCCAAAAGGTAAATTCTATTTTCCAATCCCTGGAATAAAAACACAAACACAAAAACATACATATATATATATATATATATATATATATAAATTATCAATTGCTATTAACAAATTACTGCACACCCAGCTCTTTAAAATGTCACATACTGGTCTCAGTTTTCATAGATCCAGAGTCCAGGCAAATCTTAACTGGGTTTCCTGCTTAGATTCTCAAAAGGCTGCAATTAAAGCATCAGCCAGGCTGTGTTCCTATTTGGAGGCTTGGTCTAGGAAGAATCTTATTTTAAACTTACTTAGGTTGTTGTCGGAGAAGGCAATGGCAACCAACTCCAGTACTCTTGCCTGGAGAATCCCAGGGGCCAGGCAGCCTGGTGGGCTGCCGTCTATAGTGTTGCACAGAGTCAGACATGACTGAAGCGACTTAGCAGCAGCAGCAGCAGCAGCAGGTTGTTGTGGGATTTATTTCCTATAGATTGAATGATTGAAATCCTGGCTTTCTTACCTATTGGCAGCCCAGGGACTGCTTTCAGCTCCTAAAGCCCATCCTCAGGTCCTTGTTTGTGGTCCCCTCCATAAGCCATCTCATAGCATAGGAGCTTACTTCTTCAAGTCTAGCAGGACCATTTTGATGAATTCAAAGTCAATTTTAAATGACCTTTATTATGTATGTGAAATCCCTTCACTTTGTTGTGTAGTATAACCCAATCATAAGAGTTAAACTCGGTCACCCTACTCCAGTATTCTTGCCTGGAAAACCCCATGGACAGAGGAGCCTGGCAGGCTAAGCGTCGGACATGACTGAGCGACTTCACTTTACTTTACCTTTTATTTAAGTCACAGCCCAAGTTCAAGGGGAAGAGATTGCACAAGCGTGTAGATGAGAGTTTGGTAATCATCTTAGAATTCTACCTATTAATTTGTTATTGGTCATATTTTAAAAAATTGTACTCTTTAATATTTCAAAATCATGAATTCAGCACACATTGTTCCCAGTTAGATATTACTCTGTAACTTCTGAATCAGTTTTCCTTTTCAATATCTTTAACTCTCTAATGGACTTATAAATGGTTTAGTGTCAGTGCCTATTGTTGTGACCTAAAATTGTGAATTGAGATTCTCTAATTCTAATAACAGAATATATAGCTATTACTTAAAAATTTAGAATAGGGTAGTCTTAGAAACTCAAATATCTGAGTTTAGGTAGCTTTATAAACATTAAATATCTAGACAGAAACATTATATATTTAAAAATATTAAAATAATAGAAAATAATACACATATTTTCAGGGAGAACTATGAGAATAAACAATTATAAAGGCATAAGTGGCTATATGCTCTTATCATTTTTAAAATACACTGTTAATTTTTCTTCAACATTAAAAAAACGAAGATCATGGCATCTGGTCCCATCATTTCATGGCAAATAGTTGGGGAAACAATGGAAACAATGACAGACTTTATTTTCTTGGGCTCCAAAATCACTGCAGATAGTGACTGCTGCTGCTGCTAAGTCGCTTCAGTCGTGTCCAACTCTGTGCAACCCCATAGATGGCAGCCCATCAGGCTCCCCCATCCCTGGGATTCTCCAGGCAAGAACACTGGAGTGGGTTGCCATTTCCTTCTCCAATGCATAAAAGTGAAAAGTGAAAGTGAAGTTGCTCAGTTGTGCCTGACTCTTAGCGACCCCATGGACTGCAGCCTACCAGGCTCCTCCATCCATGGGATTTTCCAGGCAAGAGTACTGGAGGGGGGTGCCATTGCCTTCTACAACCAAGAAATTAAAAGACGCTTGTCCCTTGGAAGAAAAGTAATGACAAACCTAGACAACATATTGAAAAACAGAGACATTACTTTGCCTAGTATAGTCAAAGGTATGGTTTTTCCAGTAGTCATGTATCGATGTGAGAGCTGGACTATAAGGAAAGCTGAGGACCTAAGAATTGATGCTTTCTAACTGTGGTACTGGAGAAGAATTTTGAGAGTCCATTGTACAGCTAGAAGCTCCAATCAGTCAATCCTAAAGGAAATCAATTTTGGATATTCATTGGAAGGACTGAGGCTAAAGCTGAAGCTCCAATATTTTGGCCACCTGATGTGAAGAGCCAACTCAATGGAAAAGACCCTGAGGCTTGGAAAGATTGAAGGCAGGAAGAGAAGGGAATGACAGAGGATGAGATGGTTGGATGATATCACCAACTCAATGGACATGAGTTTGAACAAACTGTGGGAGATGGTTAAGAACAGGGAAGTATGGTGTGATGCAATCCATGGGGTCATAAACAGTCAGACATGACCAGACAACTGAACAAAAACAACAAAGTGGCTATATGTTCTTATCATTTTAAAAATACATTGTTAATCTTTCTTGTTTAATTTTAATAAATCTATACATATGGAGTACTAGTTCATCTTTTATTTTCTATTTTCATTTACTTTTAAATTCAATTTTATTAGGTCAAATATAGAGATATATCATATAACATGTATTATATTAACAAACAATATTAATTAAATAAAATTGATGCTCCTGATACATTTTTCATGCATCAGCTTTAATAATGGAAAAAGCAGGTAAGAAACCAGTAGGGATAAAATACTTTTCAATGACAGGTAACAGGACAATTAGCCATTTGGAAGATAAAATAAAAACCAGGACTTTTTCCCACCTTACTCCACAAAACGAATTTATCTTAAAGGAAAAGAGAGTCGAATATATAAAGCACTAAAAAAACCTAGGACAGAAATAAGACCATTTATCTGAAAAAAATCTTTATAAGAATACAAATGGTGAAAATAAACAAATGAATGATCAAAAATTTTTGTCAAATAAAAATTTAAAGCACCTTGATATCAATTCTATACACAAATTAAAATAACAATGGAAAAAATAAAAGATGTGCTAATATCCTTAACGGATCTATATTTCTAATAATTCAATAAGAACAATTCTAACAATACCAGTGAATCATAATAAAGACCATAAACATCCTTATGTCTCCACTAGTTTGGGTGTGTGCTTAGTTGCTCAGTTGTGTCTGACTCTTTGCGACACCATGGACTATATAGCCTGCCAGGCTCCTCTGTCCATGGGGGTTCTTCAGGCAAGGATATTGAAGTGGGTTGCCATGCCCTCCTCCAGGGAATCTTCCCAAAGTGAAAGTGAAAGTGAAGTAGCTCAGTCGTGTCAGACTCTTTGCGATCCCATGGACGGTAGCCTACCAGGCTCCGTGATCCATGGGATTTTACAGGCAAGAATACTGGAGTGGGCTGCGATTTCCTTCTCCAGGGGATCTTCCCAACCCAGGGATCGAACCCAGTCTCCTGCATTGCAGACAGACTCTTTACCTTCTGAGCCACTAGGGATCTTTCCAAACCAGGGATTAAATCCAGGTCTCCTGCATTGCAGGCAGATTCTTTACCATCTGAGGCACCAGGGAAGCCCTTCCGTTAGGTTAAATTGCCAAAATTTAATTATTTTTTCATATAAGTCATATGCATTACTATTTCTTCCTAATATTTATATATCATTTTGTCTATTTATTTAATTTCACATCTGAGATAAAAATGCTAAATAAGGTTTATAATAGAAAATTAAATAATAATTATTTACCATAATTTTTAAAAAAATTTTCCGTGACTTTCAGATAATTTAACTTTTCAACTGCTTCTGATCTATTTGAGTGATAAGCTCTTCCTCTTTCTGTTGTTTTCATATTTATTAGCACCATTTTATACAAATAATTCTCTTTTCTTTTACTATCCTCTGTAACTGATATTCTTTCTGAATTTGTATTTCTTAGTTTTCTTTTTAATGAAACAATCAACGAATTTTGTTTTATAGTAGTACTATCAATTTCCTGAATTTCTCCCAAGAATCCAATACTGAGAGACATTTATTGTCTATTTCCCTTATTTTTAATTATAAATTTCTGCCTTTTGCCCCTCTCATTTTACTTATATTCTAATTTCTTGAATTGAATGTTATATTTATTTTCAATGTTTAAAGCTAAGTATAACACAGATCCAGGTGGCATTTTATACTTTTTTTAAAAAAAAGATCTATAGGAGCCTGGCAGGCTACAGTCCATGGTGTCGCAAAGAGTCAGACACAACTGAGCGACTCACACACACACACACACACACACACACACACACGTACATTTCCAACTGTTTTAGATTTACATAAAAATTGAGAGGAAGTTACAGAGATGTCCCATATACCTCCAGTCCCACATAGTCTACTCCATTATCAACATTTCCCACCAGAGTAGTACATTTGTTAGAAATGATGAACCTACATTGGCACTTCATGATCATCCAAGTCAACTGTTTACATTAGAGGCCAGTCCTGTTGATGTAAATTTGATAAGCTTGGAAAAATGTACAGTGATACATATTTGTCATTCTGGGCTTCCGAGGTGGCACAATGATATATCTTGGTTACTTCCAAGCTTGGGCAATTCTTTGTGTAGGATGCAACATTTCTGTATCTTATGATAAGAGTATGTTTAGTTTTGCAAGAAAACACTTCCAAAGTGGCTATGGCATTGCATTCCTACCAGCAATGAATGAGAATTCTGGTTGCTCCACATCTTCATCAACACTTAATGTTGTATGTTCCAGATTTTGGCTTTTCTTATAGGTATGTACTGGTACATCATTGCTGTTTTGTCTCTTTTTTTTAATTTTTTTTAAATTTTATTTTATTTTTTAACTTTACAATATTGTATTGGTTTTGCCATATATCAAAATGAATCTGCCACAGGTATACATGTGTTCCCCATCCTGAACCCTCCTCCCTCCTCCCTCCCCATTCCATCCCTCTGGGTCATCCCAGTGCACCAGCCCCAAGCATCCAGAATCAAACATGGACTAGCAACTTGTTTCATATATGATATTATACATATTTCAATGCCATTCTCCCAAATCAACCTACCCTCTAAAAATGCATTTCTCTGATGACATGATGTGGAGCATCTTTTCACAAGATAATTCACTATCTGTATATTTTTGGCGAGGTGTCTGTTAAGGTCTTTGTTCCATTTCCTAATGGGTTTTTTTTTTCTTTTTTTAACTTACTAAGTTTTGAGTTCTTTATATATTTTGGATGAAGTTTTTGTTTGTTTGTTTTTAAGTCTGAAGTGTCATTTGTAAATATTTTCTCATTCATCATTTCTCATTCTCTTGAGATGTATTTCACAGAAAACACATGTTTCATTTCAATGAAGTCCAACTTATCTATTATTTCTTTCATGGATCATGCATTTAATGTTGTATCAAAAAAGACACAAACTTTCTCAGGGATAGATATCTAGATTCTGTCCTATGTTATCCTCTAAGAGTTTTTTAAGTTTGCATTTTACATTTAGGTTTTTTTTTTAATCTACTTTGAGTTATTTTTTGTGAATGTGTAAGATATGCATAAAGAGTCATTTTTTAAATGTACATGCCCAGTTGTGCAAGCATTATTTGATGAACAGGCTATCTTTACTCCATTGTATTGCCTTTGCTCCTTTTTAAAGACTAATCTTATGTATTTATGGGGGTCTATTTCTGGGCCCTCTTTTCTATTTCACTGATCTATTTGCCTTTTATTTCACCAATACCACACTGTCTTGGTTCAGTTCAGTTCAGTCACTCAGTCGTGTCCGACTCTATGAAAGCCCATGAATCACAGCACACCAGGCCTCCCTGTCCATCACCAACTCCCGGAGTTCACTCAAACTCACGTCCATCGAGTCAGTGATGCCATCCAGCCATCTCATCCTCTGTTGTCCCCTTCTCCTCCTGCCCCCAATTCCTCCCAGCATCAGAGTCTTTTCCAATGAGTCAACTCTTCCCATGAGGTGGCCAAAGTATGGGAGTTTCAGCTTTAGCATCAGTCCTTCCAATGAATACCCAGGACTGATCTCCTTTAGAATGGACTGGTTGGATCTCCTTGCAGTCCAAGGGACTCTCAAAAGTCTTCTCCAACATCACAGTTCAAAAGCATCAATTCTTTAGCGCTCAGCTTTCTTCACAGTCCAACTCTCACAGCCATACATGACCACTGGAAAAACCATAGCCTTGACTAGACGGACCTTTGTTGGCAAAGTAATGTCTCTGCTTTTGAATATGCTATCTAGGTTGGTCACAACTTTCCTTCCAAGAAGTAAGTGTCTTTTAATTTCATGGCTGCAATCAACATCTACAGTGATTTTGGAGCCCCCCAAAATAAAGTCTGACACTGTTTCCACTGTTTCCCCATCTATTTCCCATGAAGTGATGGGACCAGATGCCATGATCTTAGTTTTCTGAATGTTGAGCTTTAAGCCAACTTTTTCACTTCCACTTTCATCAAGAGGCTTTTTAGTTCTTATTCACTTTCTGCCATTGGGGTGGTGTCATCTGATGTCTGAGGTTATTGATATTGTTCCTGTCAATCTTGATTCCAGCTTGTGCTTCTTCCAGCCCAGCGTTTCTCATGATGTACTCTGCATATAAGTTAAATAAGCAGGATGACAATATACAGCCTTGATGAACTCCTTTTCCTATTTGGAACCAGTCTGTTGTTCCATGTCCAGTTCTAACTGTTGCTTCTTGACCTATATATAGGTTTCTCAAGAGGCAGGTCAGGTGGTCTGGTATTGCCATCTCTTTCAGAATTTTCCACAGTTTATTTTGATCCACACAGTCAAAGGCTTTGGCATAGTCAATAAAGCAGAAATAGATGTTTTTCTGGAACTCTTTTGCTTTTTTGATGATCCAGCAGATGTTGGCAATTTGATCTCTGGTTCCTCTGTCTTTTCTAAAAACAGCTTGAACACCTGGAAGTTCACGGTTCACGTATTGCTGAAGCCTGGCTTGGAGAATTTTGAGCATTACTTTACTAGCGTGTGAGATGAGTGCAATTGTGCAGTAGTTTGAGCATTCTTTGGCATTGCCTTTCTTTGGGATTGGAATGAAAACTGACCTTTTCCAGTCCTGTGGCCACTGTTGAGTGTTCCAAATTTGCTGGCATATTGAGTGCAGCAGTTTCACAGCATCATGTTTCAGGATTTGAAATAGCTCAACTGGAATTCCATCATCTCCACTAGCTTTGTTTGTAGCGATGCTTTCTAAGGCCCACTTGACTTCACATTCTAGGATGTCTGGCTCTAGGTGAGTGATCATACCATCATGATTATCTTGGTCATGAAGCTCTTTTTTGTACAGTTCTTCTGTGTATTCTTGCCACCTCTTCTTAATATCTTCTGCTTCTGTTAGGTCCATACCATTTCTGTCCTTTATTGAGCCCATCTTTGCATGAAATGTTCCCTTGGTATCTCTAGTTTTCTTGAAGAGATCTCTAGTCTTTCCCATTCTGTTGTTTTCCTCTATTTCTTTGCATTGATTGCTGAAGAAGGCTTTCTTATCTCTCCTTGCTATTCTTTGGAACTCTGCATTCAGATGCTTATATCTTTCCTTTTCTTCTTTGCTTTTCACTTCTCTTCTTTTCACAGCTATTTGTAAGGCCCATCAGACAGCCATTTTGCTTTTTTGCATTTCTTTTCCATGGGGATTGTCTTGATCCCTGCCTCCTGTTCAATGTCACGAACCTCCGTCCATAGTTCATCAGGCACTCTATATATCAGATCTAGGCCCTTAAATCTATTTCTCACTTCCACTGTATCATCATAAGGGATTTGATTTAGGTCATACCTGAATGGTTAGTGGTTTTCCCTACTTTCTTCAATTTAAGTCTGAATTGGCAATAAGGAGTCCATGATCTAAGCCACAGTCAGCTCCCAGTCTTGTTTTTGCTGACTGTATAGAGCTTCTCCATCTTTGGCTGCAAAGAATATAATCAATCTGATTTCAGTGTTGACCATCTGGTGATGTCCATGTGTAGAGTCTTCTCTTGTATTGTTGGAAGAGGGTGTTTGCTATGACCAGTGTGTTCTCTTGGCAAAACTCTATTAGTGTTTGCCCTGCTTCATTCCATATTCCAAGGCCAAATTTGCCTGTTACTCCAGGTGTTTCTTGACTTCCTACTTTTTCATTCCAGTCCCCCATAATGAAAAGGACATATTCTTTGGGTGTTAGTTCTAAAAGGTCTTGTAGGTCTTCATAGAACTGTTCAACTTCAGCTTCTTCAGTGTTACTGGTTGGGGCATAGTCTTGGATTACCGTGATATTGAATGGTTTACCTTGGGAACGAACAGAGATCATTCTGTTGTTTTTGAGATTGCATCAAAAAGTCCTGCATTTCGGACTCTTTTGTTGACCATGATGGCTACTCCATTTCTTCTAAGGGATTCCTGCCCACAGTAGTAGATATAATGGTCATCTGAGTTAAATTCACCCACTCCAGTCCATTTTTGTTCACTGATTCCTAGAATGTTGACATTCACTCTTGTCATCTCCTGTTTGATCACTTCCAATCTGCCTTGATTCATGGACCTGACATTCCAGGTTCCTATGCAATATTGTTTTTTACAGCATCGGACCTTGCTTCTATCACCAGTCACATCCATAACTGGGTATTGTTTTTGCTTTGGCTCCATTCCTTCATTCTTTCTGGAGTTATTTCTCCACTGATCTCCAGTAGCATATTGGACACCTACCAACCTGGGGAGTTCCTCTTTCAGTATCCTATCATTTTGCCTTTTCCTATTGTTCATGGGGTCCTCAAGGCAAGAAATCTGAAGTAGTTTGCCCTTCCTTTCTCCAGTGGACCACATTCTGACAGACCTCTCCACCATGACCCACCCATCTTGCGTGGCCCTCATGGCATGGCTTAGTTTCATTAAGTTAGACAAGGCTGTGGTCCTAGTGTAATTAGATTGATTAGTTTTCTATGATTATTGTTTCAGTGTGTCTGCCCTCTGATGCCCTCTTGCAACTCCTACTGTCTTAACTGGGGTTCTCTTACCTTGGACATGGGGTATCTCTTCATGGCTGCTCCAGCAAAGCGCAGCCGCTGCTCGTTTTCTTGGACGAGGGGTATCACCTCATGGCCACCCCTCCTGACCTTGAACGTGGAGTAGCTCCTCTCGGCCCTCCTGCACCCTAGCAGCCGCCGCTCCTTAGACATGGGGTTACTCCTCTCGGCCACGCTTGTGTGCGGTCAGTCGTAGCTGGCAGGCTTCTTGATTACCATAGCTTTATCGCAAGCCTTAAAGTTGGATAGTGTCAGTCCTTCATCTTTTTTTTTCCTCTTTCAATATTGTATTGACTATTCTGGTTCTTCTGTCTCTCCATATAAACGTTAGAATCCATTTGTTAATATCTCAAAATAACTAACTGGAGTTTTTATTGAGAATGAATTTAATCTGTAGATCAAGGTGGGAAAAACTGACATCTTGACAATATTGATATCTTCCAATCCAGGAACATAGACTATATCTCACTTATTAAGTTCTTTGATTTTTCTCGTGAATTTTTTTTCTTTTTTTAGTTTTCCTCAATTAGATCTTGCTCGTATTTTGTTAGATTCACACCTAACTATTTTGTTTTCTGGGTTCTAATATAAAAGATATTGTGCTATTTCACATTTCACTTGTTTGTTGTTAATTTATAGAAAACTGACTGACTTATATAACTTGTATTTTAACCTTGTATTTTCCAATCCTTCTATAATCACTTATTAGTTCTAGAAGGATTTGTTGTAAGTTCTTTCAGATTTTCTATATAAACGATCATGTAATCCATGACCAAAACCAGATTTATTATTTTTTATTCTCAGTCTAAACACTTTTCCTGTCTTGTCTTATTAAGTTAACTAGAACTTCTAGTAAATTATCAACATGAAGTGGTGAGAGAGGGGAAATCTTGCCTTGTATCTTGGCATGAATATTATAACCATTTAATTGATTGTCCAGTCATTCAGGTTATTGTTCCCTTTGCCCATGATGGTGCTTTAGTCTCATGAGAAATTGTTGTTTTACTAGTCTGCTCAAATGAGAATTCCATTATGATGATATTGCCTGTGTACATTACAAAGTAATTGCATTTTACAATTTTCTCTCCTTGATTGGAATTGTGAAGCATCCCAGTTCTTCACTTGAAACTCTGGTTATATTTTAACCCATAATAACACTTAGAAAATACCCTAGATTGTATTAAAAGTAAATTTGTAAATTAGCTCTTGAAACAGTTAATACTGAACGGTTCAGTGAGTTTTTACATATACTTCTATTATGGTGGTGGCCTACTCCTTGGATGAAAAGGTATGACAAACCTAGACAGCATATTAAAAAGTAGAGACATTACTTTATCGACAAAGGTCTGTATAGTCAAAACTATGGTTTTTCCAGTAGTCATGTATGGATGTGAGAGTTGGACCATAAAGAAAGCTGAGTGATGAAAAAGTGATGTTTTTTTAATTGTGGTGTTGAAGAAGACTCTTGAGACTCCCAGGACAGCAAGGAGATCAAACCAGTTAATCCTAAAGGAAATCAGTCCTGAATATTCATTGGAAGGACTGATGCTGAAGCTGAAACTCCAATATTTTGGTCACCTGATGCAAAGAACTGACTTATTGGAAGGCAGAAGGAGAAGGGGACAACAGAGGATAAGATGGTTGGATGGCATCACCAAGTCGATGGACATGATTTTGAGTAAGATCCAGGAATTGGTAATGGACAGGGAGGCCTGGAGTGCTACAGTCCATGGGGTCGCAAAGAGTTGCAGATGACTGAGCAATCGAACTGAACTGAACTGATGATGGTGGCATCCATCTAATAATGCCTATCACTGACTCTTTAGAACATTTCATATTTTCTAAATTATACTATAGGTAATAAAAGCTCAAGATGCTTGGAGGAGGGAGATGTTGCCCTGGATGTTACATTTTCAAGTAAATTTGGAAAATGTTACTTTGTATCTCCCTCTTAGAAATTTTCAGTACATATTAACCTTTTAAAGCTCATGAAAATACTGCTAAGAGTAAACAAAATCTAACAGCTTAAATCATTTTTTCCATACAGAAGATACCATGTCACAGTGATATCCAATAGGTATATTTTTACTTACTCACATAAGTATTTTTATCCAGGTAACTCAAAATGAATGGCAAATGGAACAGTATTTTTACTAAAGTTATCATCTAATTTTGTTTTTTTTTTATGTTTCACTTTATTTTACAAGTCTCTTAATGTTTCCTCATTCTCAGTATTGCACCCCTTGGATTTTTCTTGTTTACATTTAAGAAAGTGCTTTTTTAAAAAAAAAAAAAAAGTTTATTTATTTTATTTAGTTGACTGTGCCAGGTATTAATTGTGGGATAAGAGATCTTTGACTGAACCCGGCACCTTGCATTGGGAGCTATAGAATCTTAGCTACTGTACCACCTGGGAAGTCCCAGAAGGTGCTCAAACTCATATGTGATCACATCATTCTTATTCTGAAGAATATTAACCATTTTAAATAAGATGATATTGAAAATAGTTCATTACATACTTGAACTTCATTGAATCTTCTTTACTGAATCTATTTCTATCCCTTCAAACTTTGTCTTCTGTGTCCCACAGAGTAGGCACTAATGGTCCACTTTCTTCTCTATTATCTCTTTTCCCTTCCTGAATAGTCAAGTTCACTGCTTTGGATATTGAATCTAACTCTCTTCCCTCTCCTTTTTGTATCTTTGTAGATATTTTTTTCTGAATTCCTCTAAATGTTGATATATTACAAAGCTCCTGGGATGGAACTTCTTAAATAAATTACCTACATTCAGGGTACAAATGAGATACTATTCAAATTAATTATTTTTTCAAAATACCTCAGCTACTTACTGATAGAAAGTCTCTGGTTGTGTTTAGTTTATAGTCAGTATGCTATTTAATATCCATGATGGTATAACCTAAAATTTCATTATTTCATTCCCTATAAAAGGTATAGAGTCACTGATGGACATAGATTCAATAGCAATAATAGAGTATACCAACTATTTTTCTAATCATGTGCAGAGAACATTTATGTGTATGAAGAGAATACCTGCAATACAAAGAAAAAACAAATTTATATATTATTTAAAATATATTTGTGAGCACAAAATTATTTAGTAACACTCTCTCTCCACGCTATATTTAATTTATGCATTATTGAAAAGAGTCGGATGTTACAAGGAAGTAAATTTGGGAAGAAATAAAAATGATTTTGCAAAATAATCTCCAGCTAAACCTGATACTACAAAAACTTGTGCTCCCTTATTTTCTACATATTCTCCTTTGTATATTCAATGCCTTGGAGAATACTTAAATTGCATAGCAGATAATGAGTAGATGCATTGAATTAATAACTAAATGAATAATGAATAATTCAAGTTTTGAAAAAAACAGTGTCTCAAGATGATCTGTTCTTCCCAGACTTTTATTCTTCATATCCTCAAAGACATAAAGTTTTTAGTGATATTCAACAAATTTTGCTTTGATTAATTTTTCACTGATTTAGTGTCTGTTGATTGTAGTCTCTACATCTGAATTGTTGCATTCAAATAAACTTGGCCTATTTATTATAAAGAGGATTTATATTAGAAGTTGTTAACCGAATCTTTAAAAAAATGATGTTTTGATATTTGGAAAAACTAATACAATTTGTAAAGTTTAAAAATAAAATAAAATTAAAAAAAAATTAAAAAATGATGGATCCTCTCCTAAATTTGTGCAAATCTTTAATATCATTTTTTTAAAAAAAGTCTTACATGTAATCTGACACTTTTAATGCTCATTTCTACTTACTTTATTTAACAAGTTCAACATGCATATTTACACCATAACAATCCTGAAGTACACATTTTTCCATCCAAAAATTATACCCATTTTCCCATAAAGTCTTCATTTTCATTTTTATATTTTGTATGATAAACACTATCACCTTTTCATGAATATGTAAAGATCTTACAGTTTCACCTTTCTATTTCACCCCCTTTTCACAGATCCATTTCAAGTTCAATTAGTACAATTAAATGTTTTATTTATAATGTTTTTATGCCTTATGTAGAATATGCCTATAAAGATTTTGAACTAATACAGGGAATTTACTCACTGTCTTCATAATTCCTTCTAAGAGCTAGAATACCAATTTTCTTTAGTTATCATAACACCTTTAAGTATATTATTCATTTATTTTTTCAATCTAAAATAGTTATATATTTATAAAATAATTACATCACTTTTGATATCTTCAAAGTTGTACCAGATCTGTTCATACTTCAAATATTTGTCCTGGTAAAATTATATATTCTTTCATATCACAAAATTATTTTATATGAGGAGCTAAAGACACTCAACTTTTAAATAAAAAGCAATGGGTTAGACTTTTCTATTAAAGGTATAAGTAGCAACCAGCCCATAAAAGACACAATCAGTAACTAGAAGATACAATTAATCTTAGAAGACATTAAAAAAATAATTATTTTAAATGAAATTTAGAGCAATTAACCACTAACCTCTGTTTCTTTATAACATGAATGCATTTACAAGCATGCATACCCTCTGAAGGCTTTATAACATTCTTTTTCTTGATTTAAGTTTTTATTTCTTTGTCCTAATACTATTTCTAATAATAATAAAATGTGTTTCATTTAAAGTTATGAGACACATGTTTTGTCTGTATTAGCCAACAGTTCTATCAAAAAATACTCCAAGAAATTAAAAAAGATTACACATATCTCTACACAACATTTTTTACTGGAAACAAAGTACTTAAAATCATGTCAAAAAACACAGGCACAAATAAAAATGAATACATGATTAATACACATTTCAACAGGCATGAACCTAATAAACAATATGCTGATTGAAAGAATCTAGCCATGAAAGGACACATCTTATACAATTCCATTTATGTGAAATGTCTAGAAAAGGCAAATCTACGGAGACTAAATAGATTATTGTTTTCTGAGTGCTAAGTGTAGGAATAAGATGTGGCTATCAGTTCAGTTCAGTTCAGTTCAGTCGCTGTCGTGTCCGACTCCTTGCGACCCCATAAATCACAGCACGCCAGGCCTCCCTGTCCATCACCAACTCCCAGAGTTCACCCAGACTCACGTCCATTGAGTCAGTGATGCCATCCAGCCATCTGATCCTCTGTCGTCCCCTTCTCCTCCTGCCCTCAATCCCTCCCAGCATCAGAGTCTTTTCCAAAGAGTCAACTCTTCGCATAAGGTGGCCAAAGTACTGGACTTTCAGCTTTAGCATCATTCCTTCCAAAGAACACCCAGGGCTGATCTCCTTCAGAATGGACTGGTTGGATCTCCTTGCAGTCCAAGGGACCCAACACCACAGTTCAAAAGCATCAATTCTTCGGTGCTCAGCTTTCTTCACAGTCCAACTCTCACAGCCATACATGACCACTGGAAAAACCATAGCCTTGACTAGATGGACATTTTTTGGCAAAGTAATGTCTCTGCTTTTGAATATGCTATCTAGGTTGGTTATAACTTTCCTTCCAAGGAGTAAGCGTCTTTTAATTTCATGGCTGCAGTCACCATCTGCAGTGATTTTGGAGGCCAAAAAAATAAAGTCTGACTGATGTGGCTATAAATGAGTACAAAGTTCCCTTTTAGGATAATGAGTATGTTTTAAAATTAGATTGTAGTATAGTTGTACAATTATGTAAGTATACTAATATTCAGTGAATCGTATATTCAATATAGGTCAATTTGTGGTATGCAGATTATATCTCAATAGAAGGCACAAAAGCCCCCTCCACCCCAAAAAAGTCACATGTGTAAAATGGCATTAACACTCCAGCAACTATGGAAAACTGTTGATCTAGAAGAAGAATTCCAAAAAGACTAGTACTTGAATGTAGTTTTCTCTAACTTAAGCTTTCTCCTTGATTCATGCTTGATCATATTCTCAGCTGGAAATGGTGACATTGAAATTATAGGTGAACACCTTGAAGCTATTGAGTGGAGATTGAATCTCAAAGGTTTTAAGGTGAAATTCAATATTTAATATGAAAAGTTAACTACCTGATGTTATTAGAAAGCAAAAATAAACTATTGTTAAGTTATCCCACTTTTTCACTTTTATGTCAGTGAAAAGAAAACTTTTAGAAGTTTCATTGTCCTCAGAATCAATATTATGGTTGTATTTTCTTATCTGTTGTCTGCAGAGAGCTCAAAATATAAGGATAAATTGATGTGCTGATACCAAATGACACTGTACAAGGATTGCATTCCACTATTTAGTTTATGAAAACTCATATCCTAGTTTGCCCAGGGAGGTAAGTTAGTATAAACTTAGGGAATTGCTGAATAGATGATGGAATGGACTAGTGGCTAATATGGCAGATGGTGCTGTGAAGGTAGCTGAAAAAATGTTTTGAAGTACCTTTAATTTCTCAAACCATATGTCCCATGAATATAAGGTACTAGATCTGATTGTACAGTAATTTGACTGTATAGTGAGAAAATTGCTCACCAAAATGGGGTGAATTATCTCTTCCCCAAATACGAAGGCTCCAGTTCAATAATGTACTGGAAGTGATTATTTACCAAACGTCATCCTGATTCTTTGAAGTTAATCCAATTCACATGGTTAAAATGTGTATATCTAGTGACTATTTACATTGGCTAATACCACTTTTTTCATGTTTAAACTTATATTTAAAATATTTGTGTCAGTGGGTTTGTGTAGCTGCTGTTTTACAACCACTGGACATATGTGTATTAAAAAATTTTAAATGTCAATAATTAGGTAGGTTTTTTTCTTGATACTTTTGAAATGAAGTCGTGCACGGGACAGTAAAAGTTAACAATTGCTAAATTGACAGAAATTAAAAAAAAAAAAAATAGAAAATGAGAAAAGGTCTTCCATAGAAAATGTCTGCTTACTTGTTCCTCTATAAAATTTGCTAGTTTCAAGTGTCAATTGTATGAATGGAGAGAGCAATTTGAAGTTGTAATCAGGATTAAGCCTCCTTAAGACTCTTCATTTTCTTTTCCATTTGATGACAATTTTCTGTAATTAATATCAGTCCTTTTTCACATCACAACTGCCTTGATATTACAAGTAGAACATTGTGCTATGGCTTTAGGTAAGGGGTAAATTAAGAACAGATGAATTCTTAATAGCAGTCTTCTCTCACAAAATGTTCAAGATTATAAAACAATGTAAGGAAATAATTATTGAGGATGTGAAACTGTATAAGAGAAAATTCCTCTTAAAAATGTTTGGTGAATTTTCTTAAATTCCATTATCTTTAGTTCATCTACACCTATGTATTTACATGGGCATGCCAAAGGATCTAGAAAATGAAATATATAGGAATTATGTACCTGTCAATTTATACATGAATATATATTTATTTTAATATTAGAAATAAGATTAAAAGGGACAGTGCATATCAATTGAATTTTAATCTTTTAGATAAGGTTATTAGTCATGAACATGTAAAATTACCTCTAGTTTGTATAAGTACAATGAACTCAGAAAATTTTAAGTTTTTTTGTTTTTGTGCTTATAGAAAATAAAAGGATGAAAACTTATACATTAAATTATTGCTAAACTAAGATCATGGCATCCAGTCCCATCACTTCATGGAAAATAGATGGGGAAGAAGCAGAAACAGTGTCAGATTTTATTTTCTTGGGCTTCAAAATCACTGCAGATGGTGATTGCAGCCATGAAATTAAAATACGCTTACTCCTTGGAAGGAAAGTTATGACCAACCTAGATAGCATGCCAACAAAGGTCCATCTAGTCAAGGCCATGGTTTTTCCCGTGGTCATGTATGGATGTGAGAGTTGGACTGTGAAGAAAGCTGAGTGCTGAAGAATTTATGCTTTTGAACTGTGGTGTTGGAGAAGACTCTTGAGAGTCCCTTGGACTGCAAGGAAATCCAACCAGTCCATTCTAAAGGAAATCAGTCCTGGGTGTTTTTTGGAAGGAATGATGCTAAAGCTGAAACTCCAGTACTTTGGCCACCTGATGCGAAGAGTTGACTCATTGGAAAAGACTCTGATGCTGGGAGGGATTGGGGGCAGGAGGAGAAGGGGACAACAGAGGATGAGATGCCTGGATGGCATCACCGACTAGATGAACATGAGTTTGAGTGAACTCCGGGAGTTGGTGATGGACAGGGAGGCCTACTGCTGCTGCTGCTAAGTTGCTTCAGTCGTGTCCAACTCTGTGTGACCCCATAGATGGCAGCCCACCAGGCTCTCCCATCCCTGGGATTCTCCAGGCAAGAATACTGGAGTGGGTTGCCATTTCCTTCTCCATTGCATGAAAGTGAAAAGTGAAAGTGAAGTCGCTCAGTCGCGACCCCATGTACTGCAGCCTACCAGGCTCCTCCATCCATGGGATTTTCCAGGCAAGAGTACTGGAGTGGGCTGCCATTGCCTTCTCCGCAGGGAGGCCTGGTGTGCTGCAGTTCATGGGGTCGCAAAGAGTCAGACATGACTGAACAGCTGAACTGAAATGAATGGTTATGTCCCATCAGACTATAAGGCAAAAAATCATGTTCATGCATATTGATTTTTTTCCTTTTACTCATTAACAGCTTATTTTTTATTTCTGTATAATATACATATTTCTCTATTGTTTTTAACGTAAATAGATACATTCAAAATAAACTGGTGTGACAATTCATATGTGGGTAACAGCTTTGACCACTTTTAGAGACACAAAAGAATAAATATATGAATTTTAAATTAGATAATTCTTTTTACTCTTTTATCTAAAATCAAATAGCTATTTATTCTAAAGGTTTTGAATGGATCTAAAAAGTTCTTCATTCTGGGAATTGTAAATCTTGCCTTTAATGCATAAATGGAATTAAAGTATTTATAAATCAACTATAACTAAAATAAAAAAGAATGATACAAAGTGATTGAAGGTGTGGTGATGCAAATAATTTAAAAAAATTAATTCTAATTAGCCGGAGTATGAATATCCTGTCTCTCAGTTTTCTTTCAGCAAAATGTGGATATTAACCCTTATCACTGACCCAGTCAATATCAGACACATTTACAGAATAATTAAAACTTAGGGTAATAATGTTGCATTTCAAAAAGTACCTCCTGGAACAGAGTAATGAAATACATAATGGAATGATGCTCTTCCTGGAAAATTCAGTTTTTCTTATCGTGTTAATACAAAATAAAGGTATTTTTCAAGAAAGAAAAAAAAAACAACTTAAAAAAGCCTTTCTATAAAAATAAACTCTCTCCCCTCATACAGACAGTAACTTCCCAGCTCTCATGCTTAAAATTTAATAATCCCTAAAATATGACTTCTCATTATATTCATTAAATAAGAATAATCAACATAAGGACAAAGGTATGACTTAGTTATTTCATCATAGTTCCCAAATAAATTTTTCCTTGCATGGTAACAAATTTTTAGAAAATTAGCATTCACATGAGCAGAGTAAATCTTTTACTAACTGAAGTTATGTAACTCTTTTGGAAGTGACAATGCTGAATCGTTATCTAAAACTGTGCTTTTTTTTTTAATTGTTTTTTGTTGTCATCTGATCTTGAGCAAAACTTGCAAGACTATATTTTAAATTTTTGTCTTACCAACATTATGAAAATCCTGCCAAGCTTTTTGTTTAAAGTATAAAATGATTCTAAGTTTTGGGTTTTGAGAATTCCTGAGTGGCCACGAGAGGAAAAAAATTCTGAAAGTTTTAGGCTTGTAAAAAGTTGAAAGTTATGTGGTACTTATATTTAGAGCAGACTCAGTTGAACAGTTTCGGGTTACTGAATGAGCTTAGTAGAATAACAAAATATTGCTACTGCAGAAATAAGTTACTCTGTCACTAGGGATTGCCAGAAGAATCTACTTACATTTGAAAAAAATATCAAAGAAATGAAACTCAGAATTGAAGCAAAAACTGGCCAAAAAAAAAAAAAAATTGCTCCATGAAAAAGGTGAGAGGAAATAATTTTACTTTGCTTTATTTTTTTAGTTATAAATACATATATAAAATATTTATATAAAGTTTATAAAAGATCTTTTTCAGTTCAAATGAAGCCTGTTTTAGGCAGTGAGAACCATAGTGTGAAGTGAGCTAAATACTGGAACTGAATTCCAATGGATTTTTTTCTACCTAAGTGGTATTTAGTAAGATTTTTTTAAAGCATCAAGCATACTATTATTATATGCAAAGCTTCATTGAATAAATGTTAAATCTTCTGTATAAATCAAGTATGAATAAAATGCTTGTACATTCAGTTATACATTGTGTGTGTGTGTTCAGTCATGTCTGACTCTTTGCGGGTTACTCTTTGTAACCTGCCAGTCTCCTCTGTCCATAGAATTTCCCAGGCGAGAATACTGGAATGGGTTGCCATTGCCTCTTCCAGGGGCTTTTCCCAACCCAAGGATCGAAGCAGTGTCTCCTGCATTGGCAGGTGGATTCTTTACCACTAGAGTCACCTGGGAAACGCCAGTTATACATTACCTTTTAAAAATAATTTCAAAGACCAAAATTTAAATTTTAAGTCTTTACTTTTAGGGTTCTGATACAGAGTCAAAAATCATAAAGCTCACATGTCCAACTTATTAATTTCTCAATATTTTTGACTCTAAGTGCATTTCCAGTGACCATAAGCTTTATTACCAAGTAAATGCTGTTAAAGCTGTTACAGTTTTGTATATTGATATACTCATGTTTTATGAAAGAAATATTTACATGTCTATGTTTACCTACTTACAGAGAAAGATTTCTGAGTTAGGAGCAAGCAATTTTAAGGAGATTGGAGTTGATAAAGGTGATTGATCTATCATTCACATCCATACGTGCATATTTTGTCTTATGTTTCTTTCAGGATACCATTTTGATATTTGCACTGCTTTGTAACCATATTCACAATAATCATTTAGAGATTATTTCCACATTTAACGGTTTTAGTATTCATAATTAGTGCTTTTATAAGACAGATTTCCCTTATGAGCTCTTTACATTTCTTGCTATCTTAATTGAGTAAATGTATTAGTTTGTCAGGACTCCTAGAGCAAAGTAACACATACTGGGTATTTTAAACAACAGAAATATATTGCCTTACATTTCTGGAGGCTAGGAGTTTGAGATCAAATGTTGACAGGGTTGGTTCCTTTTGAGATTGATGAAGGATGTGTTGTACGTTTCTCTCCCACCTGGCAATCTAGTGTTCCTGGGTTCCTCCTGCATTACTCCAGTCCCTGCCCTCATCTTCACATGATATTCTTCCCTTGAGTGTGTATATGTTTGTGTATCCAAATTCCCTTTTTTATAAAGACACCAGTCATATTGGACTAGGGCCTGCATCACTCCAGCATGACTTCATCTTAATTAACTACATCAGTAATGGTCACATTACCAAATGAGGTCACATTCGGAGACACTGCATTTAGGACTTCAACACATGAATTTTGAAGGTGACACAAATCATGTTCACATAACAGTTAGTATATTTTTAATAAAAAAATACTATTGGTGGAGTAACATGAGTAATATGTTTTCTAGTCCTTTTGTAACTGAGAATGTTTTTTAGTTCCTTTTGTATACAAACAATATTTTTGCTAACTATAAAAATTTTTAATCATTCTTTGGACAAAAGAAATTGGAGAATATACCCCAAGATCAGATTTTGAAACAAGATTGATTGTATTTTCTTTGTGAACAATTTTTATTCTTGACCACCATATATTTGAAGGCATTTTTTTTTCTTTATCACAGATATTGCAAATTTACTTGCCATACAGTAAACCAATTTAATTTTCAAAATCTGATAGTATTAGTTAAGATGTGGGTTTTGCCATTGAAAAATATGACAATAGTTCACAAGAGCTTGACTCATAACAATTTATTTCTTGTTTAATTCTCTTTCTTTAAAAGATCCTCTATGTTCAAGACTTTCCCCCATGAAGTCATCAGGGCCCCAGGTTTGCTCTACCTTGATGCTAGTCGCCCTCAATATCTAGCTTTCATCTTCTGGTCTGAAATGCTTGTTCTAATTGCTGCCAACTTATCCCCACTCCAACTACAGATGGAAGAAATGCAAAGACATGGTTACTTGTGTTAAGGGCACTGACTAGAAATTGTACACATAGCTTTTGTTCCTATGCTATGGAACAGAAATTAGACACATACCAAGCTCAACTTCAGGCAAACTGGAGAAATGTAGTATTTCTATGGGGAGCCGAGTGCTCAACTAAAAATTCTATTAATGTAGAAGAAAACAGTATATAAAGGGACAGATAGGAGGCACTGCTATAGTTTACACTTTCCTTCTCCTAAATATCCATTTGTAAATGTCTTTTCATGCACTTGAATATACTTGCCTTTTTTTTTTTTCCAGAGAATAACCCTCAGTATTTCATCCACCCCAGTGTTCCATCCAATTAGTGTGTCCTACTCAAATTCTAGGTTCTCTGGAAAATGTGTAGTCCTAATTGTTAGGTCTGAATCTGCCTTATCATAGCCCAGCATCTTCTAAATTACAAGACATGTTATCTATCTCCTTCTAGTCACCCCCCATAACCCGTATGGAATATAATAAGAACATATCAACAACAGATCTTACAATGACTGTAGCAAAGGGATGGTGGCTACTCCAGGTCACCCAGGGATGCTGCCCCATTGCAAAGGGTGATGGTTTCCATGCTAAGGAAGCAGGCGTGCATGTTGGTTTTTCAGTCTACCACCAGCCAGAGCTTCAAGGAGTTGTTAACTGTGATCCCCTCCAACACCTTTTCAGGCTCTGTCTGCCACATGCACATTCTGGCTCATCTGGAGATTCTGGCTGATCCATCATGGCCTCCTCTGCATTGGAGTGAGTAGAATATTTCTCAATGTGATGGTTTCTGGAAAGAAGCTTCTCAATCACATTTTGATAGTTTTTCAGTGTTGTTCCCTGAGTCATACACATGGAAAATAAATAAATTTTAGGTGTTTTTTTTTTTTGTTTGTTTGTTTTTTTTGTGCACCTGCTCCTGCTCCTCGACTACTCTGGGGTCCATGGGTTGGAAGTAAGACCTAATGATCAGGAAGTCCTCAACATTGACCTCCTGGGCCAGGTCACTGACCCCCTTGCACACTCTCATGTGATCAAAGAAGTCAGATGGCTATTTGGATCACATTTTGTCAAGCTCCAATTCTGGGACTTTGTTGAAGTTCTCTTTAGGAATGGTTAAACCATCCCTAAGTTTCTTAAGTTCAGCTTCTTAAACTCAGCTTCTTAAAGCTCCATTGGAACTGTTGAGAAGCCTGTCTAGTCCATTAACTCCTGCACCTTTTTGGGTTGGAGGTGGGTGGAGTCCATGTGTTATTGGCAGGGGCTGTGGGTAATGAATTTCTTGCAGGATGAGAACTGGCATTGACTCTGCAACACCTGGCTAGGCCTTGGACCTAAGGGTGGGGATGCCAGGGCCGGGTATGAGCCACAGGTCAAGCAGCTTAGGCAAAGAAAAAATAGTCATCCAAAGAGGAAAGAAAGAAGTAAAACTGTCACTATTTGCAGATGTTATAATATTTCTATTGAAAATCCTAAATATTCCACCAAAAATCTGTTAGAACTAATAAACAAATTAAGTAAAGTTGTAGAATACAAAGTCAATATAAAAAGCTCTTGTGTTTATACATACTAACAATACTATCAGAAGGAAATTAATAAAAACAATCTCACTTACAACTGCACCAACAAAAATAAAATACCTAGAAATATATTTATCCAAGGAAATGAAAGACCTGCACAATGAAAAATATAAGATATTGATGAAAGAAATTGATGAATTATTATTGTGGAAATAACCATATGACTCAAAGCACAAAAGACCCCAAAAGTCAAAGCAATCTTGAGAAAGAACAAAGCTAGAAGTATCACATTTCCTGATTTTAAACTCTATTACAAAGCTATAGTAAACAAAACAGCATGGTATTAGCATAAAGACAGACACACAGATTGACGGAAAAGAAAAGAGAGCTTAGAAATAAATCCACTCATATATGTTCAAATAATTTATCACAAATAAGAGATTAATATGCAAAGTACATGAAGAACTCATACAACTTAAAGAATGGAACAATAATAAAGAACCCACTTGCCAGTGGAGGTTGATGCAAGAGATATGGGTTCAATCCCTGAGTTGAGAAGATCCTCTGGAGTAGAAATGGCCTGCTCCAATATTCTTGACTGGAAAATTCCACGGGCAAAGGAGCTTGGAGGACTACAATCCATGGGGTCAAAAAGAGTTAGACGCAACTGAGCACACACAAACACACACATCCAAGATACATAAAGAACTCATAAAACTTGATATCAAGACAAAAACAAATATCAAAAGAAAAAAATCTAAAACACCAAAAAGCAATCTGATTAAAAAATGGACAGAGGATCTGAATAAACATTTTTCTAAAGGAGAACTACAGATATATGGCCAATGGTATACAAGAATGTGCTGAAATCACTAATTATTAGGGAAATGCAAATCAAAATCACATTGAGGTACACCTCACATCTGCTAAGATGGCTATTGTCAAAAAGGCAGAAATAACAAGTATTGGTGAGAATATGGAGAAAAGGAAACCATTCTGCACTGTTTGAGAGAATGTAAATTGGTGCAACCAGTAAGGAAAACAGTATCAGTTCAGTTCAGTCACTCAGTTGTGTCCGACTCTTTGCGACCCCATGATTTGCAGCACGCCAGGCCTCCCTGTCCATCACCATCTCCCGGAGTTCACTCAAACTCATGTCCATTGAGTCAGTGATGCCATCCAGCCATCTCATCCTCTGTCATCCCTTTCTCCTGCTGCCCCCAATCCCTCCCAGCATCAGAGTCTTTTCCAATGAGTCAACTTTTCACATGACGTGGCCAAAGTACTGGAGTTTCAGCTTTAGCATCATTCCTTCCAAAGAAATCCCAGGACTGATCTCCTTTAGAATGGACTGGTTGGATCTCCTTGCAGTCCAACGGACTCTCAAGAGTCTTCTCCAACACCACAGTTCAAAATAGAGGTTCTTAAAAAAATTTAAATAGAAATATCTTATAATCTAGCAACTTCACTTCTGGTATTTATGTGGAGGAAACAAAAACACGAATTCAGAAAGATATATGCACCCCAGTATACATTGTGGAGAAGGCAATGGCACCCCACTCCAGTACTGTTGTCAAGAAAATCCCATGGATGGAGGAGCCTGGTAGGCTGCAGTCCATGGGGTCGTGAAGAGTCAGACACAACTGAGCGACTTCACTTTCACTTTCCACTTTCATGCATTGAAGGAAATGGCAACCCACTCCAGTGTTCTTGCCTGGAGAATCCCATGGATGGAGAAGCCTGGTGGGCTGCAGTCCATGAGGTTGCACAGAGTCGGACATGACTGAAGCGACTTAGTAGTAGTAGTAGTAGTAGTATACATTGTAGTATTATTCACAATAGCCAAGAATGAATAAAGACATTGTAGTACACACACACACACACTCACACATATGTAATTCAATCATAAAAAAAGGGAAGGAAATCTTGCCTTTTGTGACAACAAGGACAGACCTTAAGGGTATTATTCTAAGTAAATTTAGTCAGAGAAAGACAAATAGCATATGACCTCACTTACAAATGAAATCTGAAACAGATAAAAAACAAAACTGAACTCACAGAGAATATATTGGTGGTTGATGGAGGTGGGGTGTGGGGAGTAAATAAAATGGGTGAAGGTTGTCAAATGTACAAACTTCCAGTTATAAAATCAATAAGTACTGTGCATGTAATGTAAAGCATAGTGACTATAGTTAATAACACTCTATTATGTATTTGAAAGTTCCTATAAGAGTTGTTCTCATCACAAGAAAAATATCTGCAAAGTGATGGATTTTAACTATATTTATTGTGATGATCATTTCTCAACATGTGCAAATATCAAATTGGTATGTTATACACTTGAAACTAATATAATATTATACATTTTATTTTATCTGGTAAAATATTATTCTCCTTTACTTGGGAAGTGAAGACCAAGGTCATACAGTTGAAAAGCAGATTACACTTCTTCAAACATTTCAACCATCAAATATCTGTGCTTACTCTAAGCCAGGAAGAGCTAGGTAAATATTTCCTGTCCCACAGTAGGGAAGAAAGTGGCAGAGGTGTAGGAGGTGACATTGTAGTACCTTAGAGTTTTTTTCTGATACAAACCAGCTTCTCCAAAAAGCTGTCCAGCTGGATAATTTTGAACTTTCCTCAGGGAATCTCCTAGGGGTGCTCTCCAAATGTGGCTGTTTGTGTATGGCCCTGGACTTTCTTGTACACCGGATATTCAGGAAAGCTGAAAAAGTCAAGATATAACAGGGATTTCCCTGAGGGTACTGATGATGAGAGAACCATTTCTAGAAGAGACCATTGTTATTCTTGACAGCAGCCTTACAGGGAGCAGCAGAAGGCCTCTAGGAGTCAACACCAGTGAAACTTGAGGCCAGAAATAGAACTGCCATGTATATAAGTGAGAGTACTCTGGCTCTCATGGTGAGAAGTGCAGACTTTATTTCGTCAGTCTTCTCTGTTTCCAAATGTTGTAGGAAGGGGTGTGGTATTGGAGGCTCAGAAGATAACTTTAATAAATTAGTGTGTTCACATTTAAGCGATTTTTTCACTCCATGATGTGGTATGCTGGGAGAGGGAACTGGATGAATAGAAAAATGAAAGTGGCAAAAGAAAACTGGAAAATCAGTTTTTCATTTTTTAATTTTATTATTATTATTATTTTGGTGGGTTTTGCCATACATTCACATGAATCAGCCATGGGTATACATGTGTTCCCCATCCTGAGCCTCCCTCTCACCTCCCGCCCCATCCCAACCTTCAGGGTCATCCAGTGCATCATCCCCTTGAGCACCCTGCCTCATGCATCGAACCTGGATTGGAGAAAAACAGTTTTTTAAAAGAAGCATTTATTTATTTTTGGCTGCGAGTCTAAGTTGCAGCATGCAGGATCTTCACTGTGTCACTCAGAGTCTTTAACTGTGGAGCACAAACTCTTTAGCTGTGGCATGTGGACTACACTTTGGGGTGCTCAGGCTTAGTTGCTCCATGGCATGTAGGATCTTTCCCAACCAGAGATCAAACCCGAGTTTCCTGCATTTGAAGGTGGCTTCTTAACCACTGGACCACCAAGAATGTCCCTGTTTTTTTTGTTTGTTTGTTTTTTTGTAATTGTTTTACCCCAACGTGAGCACAGCCTACCTACTATATCTCCTCCTTTGAAATCAATATATGGCATTGAGCTTCACAACGTTACAGTATATCAGTGCAATTTATGAAAAGATGATAGAATGCCTTCTTTTTTAGGCAAGTCATGTCATTTTATTTATTCATTTTATATGACATTCTTCATGTTTTACCTTATTGAAAAGTGAAAGTGAAAGTGAAGTCGCTTAGTCGTGTCCAACTCTTTGCCTCCCCATGGACTGTAGCCTACCAGGCTCCTCCATACATGGGATTTTCAAAGCAAAAGTACTGGAGTGGGTTGCCATTTCCTTCTTCAGGAGATCTTCCCAACCCAGGGATCCAACCCCGGTCTCCCGCATTGTAAGCAGACACTTTTACTGTCTGAGCCACCAGGGAGGCAATGAAATAACACTACCTTCCATGGAAACTCGACTAAATATGTTGCGAAGAATACTGGATATGAATTGGGAGATTAGTCATAGTCATTTGAATCTTAAAGGAGTGTAAAATATTTTTAAATTGTATTCATTTATTCATAAACCAGACATTTATTGAGAAGTTAGTCTGTATCAGTCATTTAGGCAGATAATGACCTAAGAAAAAATGTTTATGCCCTCAAAGAGCATATAGTTTATTAGAAAAGAATGTTTAAACAGTTTCAGAATAATAAAAGCAACATTAAAATAAAAATACTGTACTGTACTAAACAGGTACCTCAATGAGAGAACACTCAATTCTTTCCTGGAGCAGAAGGACTCAGAAAAATTGTATAGGGATGACACATTACAACAAACAACTTAGAATGCCAATTAAAAAAAATAGTTTAAGTAAATGGGATTGTTCTTTAAAATATGAGAAATATAAATAAAATAGGTCTATAAACTATTTATGATTTAAATTATCCAATGTTTCTTCTAAATATTTAGAGAATGTCTAAATAATGGTAGAAGTGAAAGTATTAGTCTCTCAGTCATGTCTGACTCTTTGCAACCCCATGAACTGTATGTAGCCCACCACACTCCTCTGTCCATGGAATTCTCCAAGCAAGAATACTGGAATGGGTAGCCATTCCCTTCTCCAGCAAATCTTCCTGACCCAGGGATCAAAACTGAGTCTCTTGTATTGCAGGTAGATTCTTTACATCTGAGCCACCAGGGAAGCCTAAATCATGGTACTAAATTAAACTGAATGAGAAAATGTGTTCAATTTGAAGGGCTAAAGTGTGCAAGTTCATAAGGTTTTAAAATTTTTAGGCATAAGGGAAAGCTGTTTCATAATGAAGGCAGATGGGCAAATGTTTATTGATTTTATTCCATTGACTTCTGATATTCCATCAGTTTTGTTAACATATTAGCATTTAGTCCTATGTTGGCTCATTTAATCTTTTCTTTTAGTTGTTTAAAATTTTTTCCTCTTGTAGTTATTTATAGAATTTTGAGTATGTTAAGTATTATTTTCTATATTTATCCTGTTTTAATTTTATAAAGATTTTTTTTTTTGACTATGTAGACTAACATCATAAGCAGGTTTCAGAATTGCATTTTCTTAGATGACTTGGAGGCTTCCCTAGTGGCTCAGACAATAAAGAATCTGCCCACAGTGTGGGAGAACCCTGCAATGTGCGAGACACAAGTTCAATCCCTGGGTCGGGAAGATCTGGAGGAGGAAATGTCAACCCACTTCAGTATTCTTGCCTGGAGAATCCCATGGACAGAGGACAGTCCATGGGGTCGCAGAAAGTTGGACGGGACTGAGCAACTAACACCTTGGGGGCTTCCCAGGTGGCACTAGCACCGGCCTGTGCAGGAGACATAAGCGATGTGGTTTCCACCCCTGTGTCTGGAAGATCCCCTGGAGGAAGACATGGCAACCCACTGCAGTAGTCTTCTCTGAGAAATTGCATAGGCATAGGAGATAGAAAGGCTACGATCCACGGAGTCTCAAAGAGTTCGATACAACTGAAGCGACTTAGCATGCACAGGTAACTTGGATTGTGTTCAATAACATGGATAGTATCTCTGCATTCTGTTTTCTTTATTTCAGTAGTCAGAAGTTTTATTTAATATCAAAACTTACATTGGAAATTGATGAATAGATTTCAAATTCCTTTATTTATTTATTTTCTGTTTTATATTGTTGATACTGAAACGGGATACCCTGGTGGCTCAGACAGTAAAAAATATACCTGCAATACAGAAGACCTGGGTTTGATCCCTGTGCTGGGAATATACCTGAAGAAGGAAATGGAAACCCACTTCAGTATTCTTGCCTTGAGAATTCCATGTACAGAGAAGCCTGGCAGGCTGTGGTCCATGGGGTCGCAGAGTACACATGATTAAGGGACTAACACTTTTATTTCAATAGACAAAACATTCTTATTAAATTTTAGTGTTATCTGGAAGTGTAATATTCTAAAGTACTACCTTATTTATTAAATTAGGAAGTTTAATAGTGTATATTAATGATATTCAATAGATTTTAAGTAATAACTTGAATAGATATGTCCCATTTACTTTTAGGATTTCTTTTTTCACATTTGGATATATATGTATTGCATATGTATTTCCCTGGTGGCTCAGTGGTAAAGAATCTGTCTGCAGTGGTGGAGTTTCAGGAAACTTAAGTTCGATCCATGGGTGAGAAGATCCCCTGGAGGAGGATAAGGCAACCCAACCAGTATTCTTGCCTTGAAAATACCATGGACAGAGGAGCTGGTGGGCTACAGTCCATGGGGTTGCAAAGAACCAAACAGGACTGAGCACAATACACATGAGACATGTAGATATACAGATATAAATATATAGAGAGACATAGTGTTGATGGAAAATGGGATCTCTGGAAAAACTTTTTACTTTTTTTTTTCTTAGTGAGGACAATTTGACTCATACACCATTGTTTGATTCAACCAAAAATTTTTCCAGAATTTTATCATATGCATTTATTTCAACAGGTCTCTAATTTGAAAAGTATACTGGAAAAAACAGAGTAAAAGATAAAATTTAGAAATCCTTGATTTAAAACAGAATGTATAATTTTGCAGTTCAATTCCCATTCTAATTCCATATGATGATAGTAAAACCTAATTAAGTTTAAAATCATATTCTACATCTCCATTTACCACATTTGGGTAACAGTTGCACTGTTTACTCTACACTGCCCCAGAACTTCAGGAAATTCCCCCCCAGAAAGTCATTCAGAACTCACATGGTGCCAACTTAAAAAAAAAAGCTATTAAAAATTAATTTTTGTGTCTCATTAATTTTTAGATGCTACAGAAAAACATGTCACTTTTCCCACCAAAAAGAACTTGCAATGTGATTAGGGAAATAAGACTGAGAAGATCAATAAAGTCAAAAGGATTAGGTCCTAATAATTTTCATAGTTTTACTTGTACTTCTATATAACAAGAGCAAAATACTAATACCAAGTCATATACTACAAGTATTAAATACGCCTGTGAAGAGGTTGTGGAATTTACACTTTGGCCTTGCATTTCCAAAGACAGGGCGGTAATGTTCATCAGTGCATAGTTGGGAATCCTGTGTTTCTCAGAACTTCATCTGTCCTACAGACAAAACATGAGACACGAACTGTCTGAGATCATTTTCAAACTTGGATAAGTCATAGATCCAGTGACCATAAAACCCAGTGCAAGAATTACATACCTTGAGGACCAGTCAGTTGAGAAACCACTCACATAACCAAAAATCAGGAAGAACTTGATATGTCTTCATCACAGTGAAGGAGGATTGGAAGTCACAGCCAAAGGGAAAGATTTATACGTTTGGTTTGTGGAAAAGTTTTCTAAATTTCATCACAAACTGTCCAATTTATCTTCTGGTATTTATGCTAAAAGTAAATAAAGTAAAGGAAGGCTTTGTTACAGTTTTTCATAAAAAAGACAGTGAAGAATTTTATAACCTCTGATTATGTAGAAATGCTATAAACCGTAAAAATGAGACGGGAAAGGAACAGAGAATGGAAGATACAATAAATGGTACAGTTTTCTCTTATGTTATAATAAGCAATCATTTTATAATCAAGAATCACAAAGAATTGTTAAAAGTATTAATGCAAGATATATATATATATATTTATATATATATTTAAGGACATTAAATGATTTTATTAAATAAAGTAATATAGTTGAAGTCATGTAAGCATATTATAAGCATATACTCATATCTGGCTTACTTCTCCTTCTTGGTATGTACAAGGAGTACTGACTGCTTCCTAAGACTAGTTTTATGGTCAAAGGGATATCAGCAGAAATAACTGCTGTCACTTCTGGCTGACATGCTGAATTCCTATTGCTCCGTACTCCCCTCTCCTGCAGAGTGGACATGAAGCATTGTGATGAGAAGTAGGGGCCACAAGATCAAAGCAGCCTAGGATCCTGAGCTGCCATTTGAAGAATAGCTGCTCTGGAGGGAACTTTATGCATTTTGAGAATAACTGCACCAGAGGGTACCCAAGCTGTACGGTACTTTTTGCAAGAAATAAACTTTGTTGTGATAAGTCCCTGAAATGTTGTGTTCTTTTTACTCAGTATAATCTAGTCTTATCTGATTGACCCAAAATAAGTGGTTGGGACATAGTAAAAGAAGAAAGTGTAGATTTAGGTAACAAATATATTGTCTAAAGATTTAAATAACTAAGTATACTGCTAAAAGTAATACCTATGAAGAAAACCTCTGAAAAATGTATAAATTTTCAAAATTGTGAGGAAAAAGCCCCACAAATATGCATAAAAGAAAACAAACACTATTTATAGAGTGACACATTTTTAAAAAGTAGTGGGAAAAAATAAATTATATTTTAACCAAACATGTAAATCATTTAAATAAATATGAATGGGCTTAAATTAGCCATTTAAAGAAAAAAGTTTTATTAGAACCAAGGATAAACCTAGTAATATGCTGAATACAAAAATACAAAAATTACAAAATAACCCAGAAAAGCCAAATATAGAAAATATGGATGTAGCCTGGAGAAGGAAATGGCAACCGACTCCTGTATTCTTGCCTGAAAAATCCCACGGACAGAGAAGCCTGGAGGGCTACAGTCCATGGGGTCACAAAGTCGGACACGACTCAGCGACTAAACACATGGATCTAGCCAGCCCAAGAAAATGCAAAAAAAAGAAAAAAAAAATGGGATTAGCAATATTGAATCAAAAACAGAAACACATTTTAATTGAAAACTCTTATTTTTTCCAATTAACTGAAACTAATAAAAATTTAAGACAATTAAATATGCTGACTATAAAATACTATTAATATACACATCATTTTTAAGTTCTGTACTCTAATAATAGAAAATATTCTTTTAAAAATTGCTACGAACTTCCAAATTTGGTCATATTTAGTGTCACAAAACACTTAAATAAACTGAAAAGTCAAATTATTGTATACTATATCCTCTGATTTAAGAGAGCACAAAACTATAAAAAGTACACTCTTGCATTGAAAAACAGTATGCATGTGTGTATATATACACATTTAAGGGCTTCCCAGGTGGCTCAATGGGGAAAGAATCTGCCTGCAATGCAGGAAACACAAGACTTGGGTTTGGAAGATCCCCTGGAGGAAGGGCATGGCAACTCCCTCCAGTATTCTTGCCTGGAGAATTCTCGTGTAAAGAAGAGCCTGGAGGGCTACAGTCCATGGGGTCACAAGGAGTAGGACACAACTGATGCAACTTAACACACATACACATATAAACATATATTTAACTTTATTAAGATGTATTTTAAAGAGCAAAAAATCAAACCATTTCAAGTGCACAATTCAATTTTTTTATTGGCAGTTTCAGTGATCACATAAGTCAGTTTTAGTGTTTTTGCTGCTGCTGCTAAGTCGCTTCAGTTGTGTCTGACTCTCTGCGACCCCATAGACGGCCGCCCACCAGGCCTCCCCATCCCTGGGATTCTCCAGGCAAGAACACTGGAGTGGATTGCCATTTCCTTCTCCAATGCATGAAAGGGAAAAGTCAAAGTGAAGTCGCTCTGTCGTGTCCGACTCTTCACGACCCCGTGGTCTGCAGCCTACCAGGCTCCTCCGTCCATGGGATTTTCCAGGCAAGAGTACTGGAGTGGGGTGCCATTGCCTTCACCATTAGTGTTTTTACATGTCCCCCAAAGATTCCTCATGCTCATGTAAATTTCAACCCCTTTCCCACCCCTATTCCCACCTCTAGTCCCCGACATCCACTTATCTACTTTCTGTCTGTGTAAAGTTGCTTTTGTTGGACATTGTATGTAACTGGAACCATATAACATGTTGTGTCTCTTATGTCTAGATTCTCATACTTAGAATGAGGTATCCTGATATTAATCCATGAGACAGCATGGCCCAGAGTTTCTTCCTTTTTATTGCTGAGTACTATGCCTCTTGAGAAATTTGTATGCAGGACAGGAAGCAACAGTTAGAACTGGACATGGAGCAACAGACTGGTTCCAAATAGGAAAAGGAGTACGTCAAGGCTGTATATTGTCACCCTGCTTATTTAACTTATATGCAGAGTACATCATGAGAAACACTGGATTGGAAGAAACACAAGCTGGAATCAAGATTGCCAGGAGAAATATTAATAACCTCAGATATGCAGATGACACCACTCTTATACCAGAAAGTGAAGAGGAACTAAAAAGCCTCTTAATGAAAGTGAAAAAGCAGAGTGAAAAAGTTGGCTTAAAGCTCAACATTCATAAAATGAAGATCATGGCATCCGGTCCCATCACTTCATGGGAATAGATGAGGAAACAGTGGAAACAGTGTCAGACTTTATTTTTGGGGGCTCCAAAATCACTGCAGATGGTAACTGCAGCCATGAAATTAAAAGACGCTTACTCCTTGGAAGGAAAGTTATGACCAACCTAGATAGCATATTCAAAAGCAGAGACATTACTTTGCCAACAAAGGTCTGTCTAGTCAAGGCTATGGTTTTTCCTGTGGTCATGTATGGATGTGAGAGTTGGACTGTGAAGAAGGCTGAGCGCCAAAGAATTGATGCTTTTGAACTGTGATGTTGGAGAAGACTCTTGAGAGTCCCTTGGACTGCAAGGAGATCCAACCAGTCCATTCTGAAGGAGATCAGTCCTGGGATTTCTTTGGAAGGAATGATGCTAAAGCTGAAAGTCCAGTACTTTGGCCACCTCATGCGAAGAGTTGACTCATTGGAAAAGACTCTGATGCTGGGAGGGATTGGGGGCAAGAGGAGAAGGGGACGACAGAGGATGAGATGGCTGGATGGCATCACTGACTCGATGGACGTGAGTCTGAGTGAACTCTGGGAGTTGGTGATGGACAGGGAGGCCTGGCGTGCTGCGATTCATGGGGTCGGAAAGAGTCGGATACGACTGAGTGACTTAACTGAACTGATTCTACTGTATGGATATTCCACACTTTATTTATTCATTTATCAATTGATGGACATTTAGGTTATTTCCATTTTTTAGTTATTGTGAATAATGCTGCTGTGAATATTCATGTGCAAGTCTTTGTGTGGACATGTGTTTTTATATAACCTGGTTATAGACTTAAGTGTGTTAGACTCTACAGTAATTTATAAGAAACTTTCAAACTGCTTTCCAAAGTAGCTGTACCATCTCATTTTCTCCCATAAATTGTATGAAATTTCTCCACATTGTCACCGCTGTTAGTTATTGTTAGTCTTATTTTGTGTAGCTGATCTAGTGGATATAAAATATTTCATGTGGTTTTAATTTATATTTCTCTAATTATGAACTTGTACTTATGAATTCTGACATGTTTTTTTCAAGGCCACCAAACGATTAGCTTAATCCTGACACTCTCTATGTGGACATAGCATGAGATTGCACATGTAAAGGGTTAAGTAATACAAGACTGTCCCCCACCCCACTCAAATGCACAAATTTCAGAGAACGAACGCACGCCGGGTTGTTGCTTGTGCTTCTGACCAAACAGCTATAGATAAGAGGGTCCCGTAACTTTCTCCTTGTGATTTGTCATTCAGTTGTGTCACCCTCTTTATGACCCTTTGGACTGTAGCCCACCAGGCTCCTCTGTCCATGGACTTTTTAAGGCAAGAATACTGGAGTGGGTTGCCATTTCCTTCTCCAGGGGAACTTCCTAACCCAGAGATCGAATGCATACCTCCTGTGTCTCCTGATTTGCATGTAGGCATATTCTTTATTCACTCAGCCTTGGGTTCTGTTAAAATGTTACAGTAGTTCACAGGATTTAGAGAAACATTTTACATACGATTATTTTATAAAAGTATATAGCTTAGGACTTTGTGGGAGGAGTTTCATTGAAAGCTCTCAAAATCCTGTCCTTTTCAGGTGTCTGAGATGGGCTTCATTATATCGGTATGGTTGATTAGCAAGACCTTCTAGAACTAACATCTAATTAAGATGTCCTTTTCATCAGAGGAGACTGGAATGCAAAAGTAGGAGATCAAGACATACCTGGACTAACAGGCAAGTTTGGATTTGGAGTACAAAATGAAGCAGTGCAAAGACTAACAGAGCTTTGCCAAGAGAAAACACTGGTCATAGCAAACACGCTCTTCCAATAACACAAGAGATGACTCTACACATGGACGTCACCAGATGTTCAATACTAAAATCAGATTGATTATATTCTTTGCAGCTGATATATGGTCAGCAAAAATAGTGACTGTGGCCCAGATCATGAACTCCTTATTGCCAAATTTAGACTGAAACTGAAAAAAAGTAGGGAAAACCACTAGACCATTCAGGTGTGATTTAAATCAAATCCCTTATGATGATACAGTGGAAGTGACAAAGAGATTCAAGGGATTAGATCCGATAGTGTACCTGATGAACTATGGACTGAGGTTTATAACATTGTACAGGAGTCAGTGATCGAAACCATCCCCAAGAAATGCAAAAAGCAAAATGGTTATCTGAGGAGGTCTTACAAATAGCTGAGAAATGAAGAGAAGTGAAAGGCAAAAGAGAAAAGGAAAGATATGACCATCTGAATGCAGAGTTCCAAAGAAGGGCAAGGAGAGATAAGAAAGACTTCCTAAGTAATCATTGCAAAGAAATAGAGGAAAACAATAGAATGAGAAAGGATAGAGATCTCTTCTAGAAAATTAGAGATACCAAGGGAATAGTTCATGAAAAGATGGGCACAATAAGGACAGAAACAGTATAGACCTAACAGAAGCATAAGATATTAAGAAGAGGTGGCAAGAATACACAGAAGAACCATACAAAACAGATCTTCAATTCAGTTCAGTTGTTCAGTCGTGTCCGACTTTTTGCAGCCCCCTGAATTGCAGCACGCCAGCCCTCCCTGTCCATCACCAACTCCTGGAGTTCACTCAAACTCATGGCCATCGAGTCAGTGATGCCATCCAGCCATCTCATCCTCTGTCGTCCCCTTCTCCTCTTGCCCCCAATCCCTCCCAGCATCAGAGTCTTTTCCAATGAGTCAACTCTTCGCATGAGGTGGCCAAAGTACTGGACTTTCAGCTTTAGCATCATTCCTTCCAAAGAAATCCCAGGACTGATCTCCTTCAGAATGGACTGGTTGGATCTCCTTGCAGTCCAAGGGACTCTGATGAGTCTTCTCCAACACCACAGTTCAAAAGCATCAATTCTTTGGTGCTCAGCCTTCTTCACAGTCCAACTCTCACATCCATACATGACCACAGGAAAAACCATAGCCTTGACTAGACGGACCTTTGTTGGCAAAGTAATGTCTCTGCTTTTGAATATGCTATCTAGGTTGGTCATAACTTTCCTTCCAAGGAGTAAACGTCTTTTAATTTCATGGCTGCAGTCACCATCTGCAGTGATTTTGGAGCCCCCAAAAATAAAGTCTGACACTGTTTCCATTGTTTCCTCATCTATTCCCATGAAGTGATGGGACCAAATGCCATGATCTTCATTTTATGAATGTTGAGCTTTAAGCCAACTTTTTCACTCTGCTTTTTCACTTTCATTAAGAGGCTTTTTAGTTCCTCTTCACTTTCTGGTATAAGAGTGGTGTCATCTGCATATCTGAGGTTATTAATATTTCTCCTGGCAGTCTTGATTCCAGCTCGTGCTTCTTCCAGCCCAGTGTTTCTCATGATGTACTCTGCATATAAGTTAAATAAGCAAGGTGACAATATACAGCCTTGATGTACTCCTTTTCCTATTTGGAACCAGTCTGTTGTTCCATGTCCAGTTCTAACTGTTGCTTCCTGACCTGCATATAGGTTTTTCAAGAGGCAGGTCAAGTGGTCTAGTATTCCCATCTCTTTCAGAATTTTCCACAGTTTATTGTGATCCACGCAGTCAAAGGCTTTAAAAAAAAAAAGATCTTAATTAAGATCTTTAAATGATCTTAATTAAGTTCATTAAAAAAGATATTAATGATCCGTTAATCATGATGGTGTGAACAGTCACCTAGAGCCAGACTACCTGGAATATGAAGTCAAGTGGGCCTTAGGAAGCATCACTACAAACAAAGGTACTGTAGATGAGGGAATGCAGCTGAGTTATTTCAAATCCTGAAAGATGATGCTGTGAAAATTCTGCACTCAATACAACAGCAAATTGGAAAACTCAGCAGTGGCCACAGGACTGGAAAAGGTCAGTTTTCATTCCAATCACAAAAATAATGCCAAAGAATGTTCAAATTACTGCACAATTGTACTCATCTCATACACCAGCAAAATAATGCTCAAAATTTTCCAAAGTAGGCTTCAACAGTACGTGAACTGAGAACTCTAGATGTTCAAGCTGCATTTAAAAAGGCAGAGGACCTATATTTTAAATTCCCATCATCTGTTGGATCATAGAAAAAGCAAGAAAGTTCCAGAAAAACATCCACTTCTGCTTCATTGACTATGCTAAAGCCTTTGAGTGTGTGAATATCAAGAAACTGTGGAAAATTCTTCAAGAGATGGGCATACCATACCACCTTACCTGCCTTCTAAGAAAATTGTATGCAGGTCAAGAAGCAACAGTTAGAACTGGACATGGAACAAAAGACAGGTTCCAAATTGGGAAAGGAGTATATCAAGGCTGTGTATTGTCACCCTGCTTATTTAACTTACATGCAGAGTACACTATGTGAAATGCTGGGCTGGATGAAGTACAAGTTGGAATCAAGATTGCCAGCAGAAATATCAATAACCTCAGATATTCAGATGACACCACCCTTATTGCAGAAAGTGAAGAGGAACTAAAGAACCTCTTGATGAAAGTTGAAAGAGGAGAGTGAAAATCTGGCTTAAAACTCAAGATTCAAAAAATGAAAATCATGGCTTCTGGTCCCATCACTTCATGGCAAATAGATGGGCAAACAATGGAAACAGTGACAGACTTTATTTTCTTGAGCTCCAAAATCACTGCAGATGGTGACTTCAGCCATGAAATTAAAAGACGCTTGCTTCTTGGAAGAAAAGTTATGAGCATCTAGACAGCATATTAAAAAACAGAGACATTACTTTGCTGACAACGGTCCATCTAGTCAAAGCTATGATTTTTCTAGTAGTCATTTATCAATGTGAGAGTTGGGCCATAAGGAAAGCTGAGCACTAAAGAATTGATGCTTTTGAACTGTGGTGTTGAAGAAGACTCTTGAGAGTACCTTGGACAACAAGGAGTTCCAACCAGTCCATCCTAAAGGAAATCAGTCCTAAATATTTGTTGGAAGCGCTGATTCTCAAACTGAAGCTCCAATACTTTGACCAGTCAAAAAGCTGACTCCTTGGAAAAGACCCTTTTGCTGGGAAAGATTGAAGGCAGGAGAAGGGGACAACAGAGGATGAGATGGTTGGATGGCATTACTGACTAGATAGACATGAGTTTGAGCAAGGTCCAGGAGTTGGTGATGGACAGGGAGCCCTGGCGTGCTGCAGTCCATGGGGTCGCAAAGAGTCAGACATGACTGTATGACTAAACTGAAATGACTGATGGTTGATTAAGTCATTGCCCTTGGTGATGGAACTCGATTTCCACCCTTTTCCCTTCCCCAGAGGTGAGGGGCTGGTGGGATGGGACTGAAAGACCAACCAACTAAATACAGAATGGTCTCCCTTGGCAACCAGATCTCACCCTCTTTTACCTAGGGGCTCTCCAAAGTCACCTCACTAACATAACAAAAGAAGCCCTTAATGTTTTCCTTGCTTAGGGAACTCTAAAAGTTTTAGAAGCTCTGGGCCAGGAACTGGAGAAAGACCAAATAGGTATTTCTTATTATAAACCACAGGACTACATTATTTGGGTTTCCAGGTGGTGCTAGTGGTAAAGAACCCACCTGCCAATGCAAAATGCTTAAAAAATGCAAGATGGATCCCTGGGTCAAGAAGATCCCCTGGAGGAGGGTTTGGCAAGCCACTCCAGCATTCTTGCCTGGAGAATCCCATGGTCAGACAAGCCAGGCAAGCTATGATCCATAGCGTCTCAAAGAGTGGGACACGACTGTTGTGACTTAGCATGCATGAACGCTGTCCATTTCTACATCTTTGGTAAAATGTCTATTAAAATCTTATGCTCATTATATATATATATATATATATATATATATGGCCTTGAATATTATATAGTATGAAAGATAAAGTATTGTGTACACATTACATACAATGTTACATATAGGTATATATTATGTTTAACAATTATATGTAAATAATGCATAGAAAATAATTAAAATCTTTTTTCTCAATTAATGAAATAAAACTAAAGCTTTTGGGGGAGAAAACTGATGACCTAACATATTTAGTTAATGGAAAGCAAAAAAGTGAAAAACAGGTGAGTTAATCATTCAACTCAACAAATTTGAAATTACAAAAATTCACATAAGAAAAACCGAAAAGAAACTATAAATGGGAATGGGGAGGGAGGATGGAGGAGGGTTCAGGATGGGGAACAGATGTATACCTGTGGCGGATTCATTTTGATATTTGGCAAAACTAATACAGTTATGTAAAGTTTAAAAATAAAATAAAATTTAAAAAAAAAAGAAAGACAATCTATAAACAAGGTTAATTGACATGTATTTGTACTTAGCTTTCTAATGTTGTTAATATGAAAAGTTAATTACAAACTATCCAACAATCAATAATGCAGCTTTCTTCAATCTCCTGATTAAAGAAGGTTCTTATATAATTAAAAAAAAAAGAAACTATAAATATACAGAAATAAATGAATTATGGTAAATAAATTAATAAACAAATGACCTATCTTGGGGGAAAATTAAGAAAATATATGTCATATTCTAAATCAAACAAGGAAAATTGACATCACACACATATATGACATACACACTAATAACAGAATAATCACAGATATAGGGGATGTTAACTAAATCACAAGAGACTAATTTTCTCCATTCTATGCCTATGCATTTACAAACTTAAATTATATGTGCATGTATATGTGTGTGTGTATGTGTGTGTATGCATCTTTTTTTTAATTTTTTTTTAGGAAAATGTAAAATGCCACCACCAATCACAGAACAGACAGATAGTCTGAACTGAGTAATATGAACTACAAAACAGATTTGCCAAAGCGATATACTAAAAAAAAAAAAAAAAAAAGACTGTTTCCCAGAGCAGTTCATTAAAAAACAGTTAATTCTAAGCTATTTAAAATCCTTTGAAGCACAAAAAGAGCTTCCAAATCTTTTTTACCAAGGTGGAAAAGTATTAACACAGAACAGTGATAAAAAATATATATATAATCTATCTTCTACATAGGCCCCTACACTTTCAAAAAGATGAAGAAAAATAAAGAGAACTCCAAACTAATCTCACCCATGACACCAATTTACAGAAATATTAAATAAAACCTACCAAATATTACCCAGAAGCATGGGTAATATTACCCAGTCTTAATTACCCATTAAGACTGAGACTTATTCCATGTATGTACCTATTCTGTTATCTCCCTGAACTTGACTGCTTTAGCACCAACATCTGCAACCTTACAGCATCTAAACAATATTTGGTAACATTCGATGCTTTTTCATTTGTGCTCATAGACTGCCTAATGTCCAGGTAACTCTTAGATGACTTGAATCATTGTTATTCTTTAGTAAATGACTTCATAGTGGATGACTGATTCTGCATTTCTTCTTTAAAAACTCAGAAATGTCCAAGTGTCCTATTTTCCTTTGCATTCTATCCTACATTTCATCTCAGATTTGTTTTGTATTTGTGTGAAGGGGCAGAGGTTTCCCTGGAGCATAATTAATTGTTAGGGCTTTCATTTGTACACTATTTACTTTAGTAGGCAACTTATTTAACTAATTAGATATATAGCAGTAGTTTTGCATTAAATGCAATGTATACATTGATAGTTATGCATTCAAAATAAACAAAACACCAATATAATATTTAAATGCAACATTTTCAAATTTTAAGAATAAGCAAACCAAAAAGGCCAATTATTAAACTAGTACACCTAGAGTAGTGATTAACAACTTTCTGCATCTCTCTTTTTTTCCCCCTCTCTTATATCAGTCTCTTATGTTTATCCATTTCTCTTTCTATAAAGCTATTATCTAACCATTTCCTTGAAATTCCTTAAAGTTCTACTCTCACAGAAGTCCTAAAAAGGCTTTTAGGATAAGCTGTACATTCAGATTCTTTTCTGAGGGCAATAGACATCATCTGATTATCTTACTAATGGAGGTAAATGTCTATCTTGATTGGGAGAAAAATACCACAGCCTTGTATCAAAGTATATCATGGTATAATAAGAAATGAGTATAATGCATGGCTTTTATCTGCATTTTCTCTTCTTATTGAAAGAAGGAATGAGACTAGAATAGGTGCTGCAGAAGGCCATTAAAAATAAGGTTGTTCGCTCTGGGTCTTGCCTGGACTGGCATAAAGACACTGGGATAAGATGGGAACCAAGGTGTTGGGAAAGCACCTCATTAAAGATAGGCTGCCCAGAGAGAGCAGAAGGAATACTACGGCTTGAGAGCAGGGCAGTAGCAAGTCCAGACATACAGGGATTCATACACCTGAAGTCTGGAATAGTCAAACCAGCTTGAGGCCATCTATCGCCATAGTGGTTAGCAGCTGCAGGGGCTGTTTGAACCCTTGATTCCTGGAGAGAGTACAATACCAGAGTGACTACATCACAGAGCTTCTGACCCTGAGATCCAGTAAGTAAATGTTCATAAAGCAAGGATCAAGAGGTTTGGTTCTCCCTGGGCACTTGGCTCTGAGGGTGAACAGGCATTCATTAGAGAGATAAGGCTCAAGTTTGAGACATAGGTCTTAAGCATTAGCAAGAGCATATCTGAGGCTTCCTAAAGTAAAACAGCAGGCCACCCACCAGAGTGGAGAGGGCTCAGAGAAGGCGCAGCTGTGGCTGTCATAGAACGATTGGACCAAGGAAAATTTTATTATAAATGAGGCTGTCTCTAAGAAAAGCAAAATTTACTGGGTGTGATAGTGTTAAACACTCATCCTTCCTATTCAATATACAATGCAGCTTGTTTTTGACTAAAGACTTGAGTAACATTCTGTTTCTAATATCTCTAAAGAACAAGTATGCAAATTTTAAATTTTATGTTTTAAAAAATTAAAAAAAAACTTGAGAGCTAGGAAGGATTGTCAAGATAATATATTCTATCACATACCCACAAAATCCATTTCCAAATGAGAAATGTGACACTCAAGGAGATTCTATAACTTGCCTAGAGTGATGAGTGGTAGTGAAATAATTAATAATCATATTGCTGATTCCTAGCACAAACAGCTTCATTATGCAATATAGAATGCTGCTAATAGAAAGTAAACTTGCTAAATAAAATTTCTACTTTATTCCACTTTTCAAAACATCAACAAAAACAACTAATGGTTTGCTACTTACAGGAACACAGGTTTTTTTGTGTATTTAATAAAAATCCTTATAGATATAACTCATAGGTACTGGCACATTCTATATAGGTGTATAAAAATATATAATGTCACTATACATACACTGCATATATAGAGATATACTATCTAAATATATATCTATCCATCCAGATATATACAGACAGATATATACAGATATATATATAGCTTTATATACAAACAAATATATGGATATATATATATATATATATATGTATATGTACAGTTTTCATTGAAGATGTAATTTCAATTTGTGAAACAGACTTCCCTGGTGTCTCAGAAGGTAAAGCGTCTTGCTTACAATGCGGGACACCTGGGTTCGATCCCTGGGTTGGGAAGATCCTCTGGAGAAGGAAATGGCACCCCACTCCAGTACTCTTGTCTGGAAAATCCCATGGACAGAGGAGCATGGTGGGCTATCAACTGAAGAGTAGAATCTGTGTGTGCTTAGTCACTCAGTGGGTCTGACTTTTTGTGATCCTATGGACTGTAGCCTGCCAGGCTCCTCTCTCCATGGGATTCTCCAGGCAAGAATACTGGAGTGGGTTGCTGTTCCCTTGTCCAGGGGATGTTCCCAACCCATGGATCAAACCTGGATGTCCTATATTGCAGGCAGGTTCTTACTTATCTCAGTCACCAGGGAAGCCCTTTTATTTGCATGTTTTATCACTAAGTTATGTCCGACTCTTCTGTGACCTCATGGAAGCCCACCAGGCTTCTCTGTCCATGAGATTATCCAGGCAAGAATACTGGAGTGGGTTTCCTTGCCCTCCTACAGGGGATCTTCCGGATCCAGAGGTCAAACCAACATTGCTTTATATTTCCTGCATTGGCAAGCAAGTTCTTTACCACCAGCACCACCTGGGAAAGGAAGATAGAAAACACTGCCTCAGAAGGTGCCGTATTGGCATGTGGATTATTTTGAGTGACAGGCAATCAAGATAGAGCAGATTTTAAAAAAAAACTTTTTTGCCTTCACCTTAACTACCTAAAATAATTTAAATAAAGGGTCTGTTCTAGGAAGAAACTATCACCAGAGATAACTATGACGAATATGGGTTACATCTGATAAGCTGGGGTTGCTCAGTAGGGTCTGTTCAAACTCCTCTCTTTGTCCCATTGTCTCTGCTTGGCATGGAAAACACTTGTTTGCCAAACATTTGCTCTTTCCATCTTGCTGTGATTAGTCATCATTTGAGGACCTAGACCCCTACCTTCTTCTCCTTAGTTAAGGATGACATACTTGCTTGTGTGCTCAATGTAAGTCTCAATTGCCTGAGTGTCTGAGAACCTCTTATGTCTATGGGAGGTTCCTGTACACATGAAACTTAATTTTGTTTTTCTCCTGTTAATCTGTCTTATGTCAATCTAATTATTAGATGAGTTAAAAAACTATGAAAGTAGAGAAAAAATTTTCCTTCCTGACACAACTTAAAAACTTGAACATAATACAATAAGCGAACATAAGAAGATTCTGACTGATTGGAAAGAAAATGTGGAGCTGACTAAAGGACAATGAGATTTGATGAAAGAAAATACAGTGAGTTTCCTGGCTGTCATTTTCAACTTTTATATAGCCAGGATGAGGCACAGGGGCCTGTAGCCTGGAACTATCAAAAGAGGTAGACAAAACCCCTAAGAGAAACCTGCTCTACTTAGCCAAAGAAGAAGGAAAATGGTAGCTTAACAGAGTAGTAAAATTGTTGACGATACCTACTGTACTCTACCTAAATACCAGTGGAAAATTTTTCCTCTCCCCTTTCTTGGTGTCAGGGCAGCTGAGCACTGAGCCAAAGTTCCACACATTCTCCCCTCATCCATACCAACAATAGATAGCAACATATGGTGCTCTGATTATCACTCCAGATTGTTCTTGTTTGAGCTAAGCAAAGAGCCAAACTTTGACCCTATTAGGCAGCAAAACTGTGGAATAAAGCAGTGCTCGTTGGTGTTACCCAGCACCCTGGCATCTGTGCCAGTATCCGTGAAGCTCAGTGGAGTGATGAACCTCCACCCTCACTGTTCTCCGCCTTGCTGTCAGCACTGAGGAAGCACAAAATGGTGTGAGGCAGCACTGAGTGACATTCTGCTTTTGCGCGTAGGACAATATTGGTGGAGATCATAAAGGGCTGAGTTTCTCCCCCTGTCCACCAGTAACAGGGTAGTACAATGCCATGCTCTGCCCGTTCAAGGGCAGTGTCAGCAGAGCCCAGTGAGCATCTGAACCTCCACTTCCACCCTACCTCTACCATCACTAAACAGGGTGACTCTTCACTAAAACAGATTAAATTGTGAATCCAGAATCTCACAACATATCCTAGAAGTCCAAAATACAATCCAAAGTCACACACCAATCCAAGAACCAGAATAATCACAACTTGAAAGATGAAAGATAATCTATAGATGCTAACACTGAGATAATTCAGCTATTAGAATTATCTGACAAGTATTTGAAAAAAGTAATCATCTACTTGCTGCAGTCCACAGGGCTGCAAAAGTTGGATATGACTTAGCAACCGAACAACAGTAATAAATCATCTACTTTTTTCATGAACAATTATGAACTCTTTTAGTAAGTGAAAAAATAGAAAAAGTCCAGGTTGAGATGCATCATGATCAAACTTCTGAAAACTAAAGACAGAAAAAAGCCTAAATACAGCTAAATAGAAATGATCCATTTCCTGTACAGCAACAATGGTTTGAGTGACAGGATATTTCTGATCTGAAGCTATGGCTTCAGAAGGAAGTGCAATTTGTTTTTCAAGAAAAGAAATATCAACCTCAGATTCTATATATAGCAAAAATATTCTTGAGAAATAAATGCACTCTCAGAAGAAAGAAAACTAAGAGAATTTGTCATCAGCCTACTTACCTTTAAAGAATGGTTATAAGAAGTTCTCCAAAGAGAAAGGAAAATAATAACTGTAAACTTTCATTTGTATGTCATAGTTGAATCACATATGGATTTAGCAGCCTAACACAGTTCCATTCCAATGGTAGCTTTTTCAGTGGGATTAATTTTGTTTATGTATGTAAGTACTCAGTTTGTTAGTTGTTCGCATAATAGATACTAGGCAAATGATTGCAAGCCTTTGCCAAGTACTAAGCTAGGTAGCGGGAACACAGTGCATGTTAAAATTGCCCATGTTAGACTTTTATACATGCAGAGAACATAAAATTTCATGGGAGAAAATGGCATTGGACACATAATGAGACATTTTTTAAATTTTACAATTATTTAAGATCCTAATGAAAATATATAAGATCTAGGAGATGGTATGTCAGAGGAGCCTTACTTCATCTAGTGGATCGGGTAGGCGGGGTTTTCTGAGAAGTTGTGATTTAAGATATTTAAAAATGAGGGAGATAATAGGCTTACTGTTGATAGGAGCAAGGAAGGGTGAAGGAAGAGCGTTCAAAATAAAGGGACACCATGCACCAGGGCCTGATGTGGAAAGAAAGGAATTTGGGGACATTCTAAGAACTAAAAGAAAACCAGCACAACTGAGATTTTAGTGTGTAATATGGGGAAATGACATTTTTGAGATAAATGGAGCCTGAGTCACACAGTTCGTTTTAAATTTTAAACTCTATATATGATCAACATGGAGCTGCAGTGTTTTGTTGTTACTACTTGTTTGTTTTTAATTGGGGTATAGTTGCTTTATGATGTTGTGTTAGTTTCTGTAGTACAAAGAAGTGAATTAGCTACATGCATACATATATACTTTCCTCTTGGACCTCCCTGCCCCCTACATCCCATCCAGGTCATCAACGAGCACCATGCGAATCTCTCTGTTCTATACAGTAGGTGCCCACTAGCTATCGGTTTGACATCCGGTCCCATCACTTCCTGGTGACTCAGACAGTAAAGCATCTGCCTACAATGCGGGAGACCTGGATTCAATCCCTGGGTGGGGAAGATCCCCTGGAGAAGGAAATGGCAACCCACTCCAGTATTCTTGCCTGGAAAATCCCATGGACAGAGGAGCCTGGTAGGCTGCAGTCCATGGGGTCGCAAAGAGTTGGACACGACTGAGTGACTTCACTTTCCCATCACTTCATGGCAAATACATGGGGAAACAGTGGAAACAGTGAAAGATTTTATTTTGGGGCTCCAAAATCACTGCAGATGGTGACTGCAGCCATGAAATTAAAAGACGCTTGCTCCTTGGAAGAAAAGCTATGACCAACCTGCTGCTGCTGCTGCTAAGTCGTTTCAGTCGTGTCTGACTCTGTGTGACCCCATAGACGGCAGCCCACCAGGCTCCCCCGTCCCCGGGATTCTCCAGGCAAGAACACTGGAATGGATTTCCATTTCCTTCTCCAATGCATCAAAGTGAAAAGGGAAAGTGAAGTTGCTCAGTCATGTCCTACTCTTCAGGACCCCATGGAATGCAGCCCACCAGTCTCCTCCGTCCATGAGATTTTCCAGGCAAGAGTACTGGAGTGGGGTGCCATTGCCTTCTCCGATGACCAACCTAGACAGCATATTAAAAGCAGAGACATTACTTCTCCAGCAAAGATCCATGTAGTCAAGGCTATGTTTTTTGGAGTAGTCATGCATGGGTGTGAGAGTCAGACTATAAAGAAACCTGAGTGCAAAAGAATCGATGCTTTTGAACTGTGGTGTTGGAGAAGGCTCTTGAGAGTCCCTTGGACTGCAAGGAGATCCAACCTGTCCATCCTAAAGGAGATCAGTCTTGGTTGTTCATTGTAAGGACTGATGTTGAAGTTGAAACTCCAATACTTTGGCCACCTGATGCGAAGAGTTGACTCATTGGAAAAGACCCTGATGCTGGAAAGATTGAGGGCAGGAGGAGAAGGGGATGACAGAGTATGAGATGGTTGGATGGCATCACGACTCAATGGACATGAGTTTGGGTAAATTCTGGGAGTTGGTGACAGAGAGGGAGGCCTGGCGTGCTGCAGTTCATGGTGTCAGACATGACTGAGAGACTGAACTGAACTGAACTGATGAGGCCAGATGGCATGATCTTAGTTTTCTGAATGTTGAGTTTTAAGACAACTTTTTCACTCTCCTCTTTCACTTTCATTAAGAGGCTTTTTAGGTCTTCTTTGCTTTCTGCCATTAGGGTGGTGTCTTCTGCATATCTGAGGTTTTGATATTTCTCCCAGCAATTTTGATTCCAGCTTGTGCTTCATCCAGTCCAGCCTTTCTCATGATGTACTCTGCATGTAAGTTAAATAAGCAGGGTGACAATATACAGCCTTGACATATCCTTTCCTGATTTGGAACCAGTCCATTGTTCCATGTCCAGTTCTAACTGTTGCTTCTTGACCTACATACAGATTTCTCAGGAGGCAGGTCAGGTTTCTGGCATTCCCATCACTTTAAGAATTTTCCACATAAATCCCAGTTTACACAAGTATTCATGAGCCTTTTACTGATAGGTGAGGAGAAGTAGCATCAGGAGATATACATAAAAATAAACTTTAGGAATATTAAATAAATTAACACAGTACTAGAGAAATTGCCGTTGCAACCACTTGAAAAGGTTAGAATACATAACAATCAATTTGAGCTTGGAAAGCAAATACATTTCTGCTCTTACTCTCCAGACAGGGCTATCTGTGGGCATGGAGCTGATGGAAACATGACTACAATCAGTAAGTGGTGTTATTCAAGCTTGCTTCCCTAGGGCATCATAGGTGGACTTTAAAAAAAATTGTGTAAACCATAGTTGCGTGCATGCATGCTAAGTCCCTTCAGTCACTTCCGACTCTTTGTGATCCTATAGACTGTAGCTTGCCAGGCTGCTCTGTCCATGGGGATTCTCCAGGCAAGAATACTAGAGTGGATTGCCATGCCCTCCTACAGGGGATCTTTCCAACCCAGAGATTGAACCCTGTGTCTCTTAGGTCTCCTGCATTGGCAGGTGGGCTCTTTACCACTGCCACCACCTGGGAAGCCCAAACCATAGGTACTACCTTAAATTAATGCATTTCCTTGCAGTTATGTGTCAAGGATTATTCTAAGTATAATTTTATTGACTTCATTTAACTAAGAAAATTAGAAGCATACTAGCAAAAGTCCTGTAGATAAGGTGTTGAAAAAGGAATGATTGATTGAAATGTTCTCCAGAAAATGGGCAATAAATTGATAAGGAAGATAGAAGTCACTTGGAATATTTGTTGTCAGTAGCTGCCCCTGTCACAAAGAGAGGAAACTGATGATAACTGCTATCCTTGGGAATCACTAAGAACTAAGAATCACCCTGTCATCCACCTGTGTTTCCTGAAAGAAAGAAGAGGCTTTGAAAAGCACTAACAGGAACCAATGGTTTGATCATAATGCTTTTGCATTCAAAACACTGCTACATAATATATGATATTTGTTTTTCTCTTCCTGACTTATTTCACTCTGTATGACAGACTCTAGTGGAAATCTAGAAAAATGGTACTGATGAATCTATTTTCAGGGCAGGAATAGAGATACAGATGTAGAGAATGGACATGTAGATGCAGGGTGGGAGGGGTTGAATTGAGAGATTGGGACTGATTTATGTGCACTGCCATGAAGAATTGAACTGTAGTGTTGGAGAAGACTCTTGAGAGTCCCTTGGACTGCAAGGATCCAAACAGTCCATCCTAAAGGAGATCAGCCCTGAATAGTCATTGGATGGACTGATGTTGAAGCTGAAACTTGAATACTTCGGCCACCTGATGTGAAGAACTGACTCATTTGAAAAGACCCTGATGCTGGGAAAGATTGAGGGCAGGAGGAGAAGGGGACGTCAGAGGATGAGATGGTTGGATGGCATCACCAGATCGATGGACATTCAGTTCAGTTCAGTTCAGTTGCTCAGTTGTGTCCGACTCTTTGCGACCCCATGAATCACAGCACACCAGGCCTCCCTGTCCATCACCAACTCCCGGAGTTCACTCAGACTCATGTCCATTGAGTCAGTGATGCCATCCAGCCATCTCATCCTCTGTCGTCCCCTTCTCCTCCTGCCCCCAATCCCTCCCAGCATCAGAGTCTTTTCCAATGAGTCAACTCTTTGCATGAGGTGGCCAAAGTACAAGAGTTTCAGCTTTAGCATCATTCCTTCCAAAGTAATCCCAGGGCTGATCTCCTTCAGAATGTACTGGTTGGATCTCCTTGCAGTCCAAGGGACTCTCAAGAGTCTTCTCCAACACCACAGTTCAAAAGCATCAATTCTTCAGTGCTCAGCCTTCTTCACAGTCCAACTCTCACAGCCATACATGACCACTGGAAAAACCATAGCCTTGACCAGACAGACCTTTGTTGGCAAAGTAATGTCTCTGCTTTTCAATATGCTATCTAGGTTGGTTGCAACTTTCCTTCCAAGGAGCAATGGACATGAGTTTGAGTAAACTCCAGGAGTTGGTGATGGACAGGGAGGCCTGGCATGCTGCCATCCATGGGGTCGCAAAGAGTCGGACATGATTGAGCGACTAAATTGAACTGAACTGAACTGAATGAAGACTTCTGTGTATATCCCATAGTTGTACATGGCAGAGAGGCAAACTCAACTTAATAGAAACAACCAAAAAAGTTCATGAACCAATCTGTGAAACAACAAGATGTTTATTTTTGCTTGGTTGTAAATAATATTAGTTTATCCAAGAATTCTTTATCAAGAGAGTAGGGTAGGCAGATCACTGAAATGTCACCTACTGGACACAGTTAAAAGAGAAGCTAGTTGCTGGCACCTATTCCTTTGTGGATATTCTGCCCTTTTCATATCTTAATCTCATTCTCACTGACACAAATTCTTTTCCTTTCAGGTTCCCATCATAGCTGTACTCATGTACTTGCATAGAATCTTTCCCCCTCTCTTCTAGCCAATACCATAGCCTCTAAGTTTTTATATCTGACTTGACAACCAAATTCTGACCTGATGGTTTTATTTGTCTGTACCAACTGTGGTATAAGAGTGGTATAAAAATCTGCTTGCCAGTGACAAAGATGTGAGAGATGGGGGTTCAGTTCTTGGGTTTGGAAGATCCCCTGGAGGAGGAAATGGCCACCCACTCCAGTACCCTTGTCTGGGAAATTCCATGGACAGAGGAGCCTGGCAAGCTGCAGCCCATGGAGCAGCAAAGAGTTGGGCATGACTTAACAACTGAGCACACACACATATATTCCTTAATATTTGCCCTCTAGATTAAATCATGTAGGGTTAACATTTACTAACCAGAGTTATACTGCCAACTCTGAGAAAAAGCACCAGACTCTTCCATTTGAAAATAAGCAAAAAATAATAATGGTGCATTGTTCTGTTAAAGGTAATTTTTTTTATTGAATTATGACTTATTTCTTAACCTAACATCACACTGTTTTTAAAAATTCCATAGACTTCCTTTGATATATTTATTTTATATTATAAAAATATATCAAGGAGATACTTAAACACATTATTGTGGGGAGATCTTTCGAAAGATACTGATATAAGAAGCTAAGGAGAAAGTCGCTTTTCAGAAATGAGATTTAAAAATAGAGTAATTTTTATACATGGTGGCTCTATAATAATTTTTAAACTCTTTAGTTCAAATGAAATTTTAATGTAAAATATCACTCTATGATAATATTAACAGACTTTTATTATGTGCCTACAGTGTCAGAAATGTACCAGATATATTACTATTTTTCTTTTTTTATCTTAGCATCTCTATGATATAGATATTATAGTTTCACTTTAAGGTGAGCAAGCTGGGATTCAGGTAGGCTTAATGGCTTAATTAAGTTTACATGTTAATAAGTAGTGAAGCTTTGATGGAAACAAGTCTGATTGGAAACTCTGTTCTGGATTCCAGTTCAATATCATGATATATTGATTTTGGCTACTTTTAAATTACAATTAAAATAAAAAAAAAAAACAACACTGAGACAGAAATTTCAGTGAGAATCAGTATAGCTCTGACAGTCACATACCCTGTATTTAAATAACAAAGACAATTTTTTGAAAACACATGAAGACTATCACTTTTGTATCGCTAAACAAGACTGGCTATGAGGTTTGTTTTTTTTTCCCCTAAATTTTGCTTTTAAAAGACTTATATGTTCTTTGTGATAAATATAATCATCATGGTTATTCCTCAGAATTAGACATTTATTTTCACAAATTCATTGTATGCTTATGAGAGAATATTATAGGTTATAAGTCTAACTACAATTACTCACTACCTGTTCATTTTCCAGATTTTGGAAACTATGAGTTATTTATTGCATAATTTTTATTACATAAAATTCCAAATTAGTGAATTTATCAGTTTATATAATACTGTCTCTTTGTGGATATTATCCTCCCTACATAGTGATTGGGGGTACATTTACCAGGTCACTATCACATTTATTGTTGCTGCTGAAGACTTCAGTTCACTCCAACAGGTCTTTGACAATTTCCATGTGCCAAAACCAAAGCAAGGGCTGCTGAATGAAAAACAACATATTTCCTACCCTCAGTAAAGGCCTAATTCTAGTACACTGGCTCAGATGGTAAAGAATTTGCCTGCATTGCAGGAGACCTGGGTTCTGTCCATGGGTTGGGAAGACCCCTGGAGGAGGGCATGCAACCCAACCAGTATTTTTGCCTGGAGAATCCCCATGGACAGAGGAGCCTGGAATGGGTTACAGTCCATGGGGGTCACAAAGAGTCAGACATGACTGAGTGACTCAGCACAGCACAGTACACTGTCAAATCAGATCAGATCAGCCACTCAGTCGTATCCGACTCTTTGTGACCCCATGAATCGCAGCACGCCGGGCTTCCCTGTCCATCACCAGCTCCCAGAGTTCACTCAGACTCACTTCCATCGAGTCAGTGATGCCATCCAGCCATCTCATCCTCTGTCGTCCCCTTCTCCTCTTGCCCCCAATCCCTCCCAGCACAAGACTCTTTTCCGATGAGTAAACTCTTCACATGAGGTGGACAAAGTACTGGAGTTTCAGCTTTAGCATCAGTCCTTCCAAAGAAATCCCAGGGCTGATCTCCTTCAGAATGGACTAGTTGGATCTCCTTGCAGTCCAAGGGACTCTCAAGAGTCTTCTCCAACACCACAGTTCAAAAGCATCAATTCTTCGGCGCTCAGCCTTCTTCACAGTCCAACTCTCACATCCATACATGACCACAGGAAAAAACATAGCCTTGACTAGATGAACATTTTTTGGCAAAGTAATGTCTCTGCTTTTGAATATGCTATCTAGGTTGGCCATAACTTTCCTTTCAAGGAGTAAGTGTCTTTTAATTTCATGGCTGCAGTCACCATCTGCAGTGATTTTGGAGCCCAGAAAAATAAAGTCTGACACTGTTTCCACTGTTTCCCCATCTATTTGCCATGAACTGATGGGACCAGATGCCATGATCTTCGTTTTCTGAATGTTGAGCTTTAAGCCAACATTTTCACTCTCCACTTTCCCTTTCATCAAGAGGCTTTTGAGTTCCTCTTCACTTTCTGCCATAAGGGTGGTGTCATCGGCATATCTGAGGTTATTGATATTTCTCCTGGCAATCTTGATTCCAGCTTGTGCTTCTTCCAGCCCAGCATTTCTCATGATGTACTCTGCATATAGGTTAAATAAACAGGGTGACAATATACAGCCTTGACGTACTCGTTTTCCTATTTGGAACCAGTCTGTTGTTCCATGTCCAGTTCTAACTGTTGCTTCCTGACCTGCATACAAATTTCTCAAGAGGCAGGTCAGGTGGTCTGGTATTCCCATCTCTTTCAGAATTTTCCACAGTTTATTGTGATCCACACAGTCAAAGGCTTTGGCATAGTCAATAAAGCAGAAATAGATGCTTTTCTGGAACTCTCTTGCTTTTTCCATGATCCAGCAGATGTTGGCAATTTGGTCTCTGGTTCCTCTGCCTTTTCTAAAACCAGCTTGAACGTCAGGAAGTTCACAGTTCACATATTGCAGAAGCCTGGCCTGGAGAATTTTGAGCATTACTTTACTAGCGTATGAGATGAGTGCAATTGTGCGGTAGTTTGAGCATTCTTTGGCATTGCCTTTCTTTGGGATTGGAATGAAAACTGACCTTTTCCAGTCCTGTGGCCACTGCTGAGTTTTCCAAATGCTGGCATATTGAGTGCAGCACTTTCACAGCATCATCTTTCAGGATTTGGAATAGCTTAACTGGAATTCTATCACCTCCACTAACTTTGTTCGTAGTGATGCTTTCTAAGGCTTTCACATTCCAGGATGTCTGGTTCTAGGTCAGTGATCACACCATTGTGATTATCTGGGTCGTGAAGATCTTTTTTGTACAGTTCTTCTGTGTATTCTTGCCATCTCTTCTTAATATCTTCTGCTTCTGTTAAGTCCATACCATTTCTGTCCTTTATTGAGCCCATTTTTGCATGAAATGTTCCTTTGGTATCTCTGATTTTCTTGAAGAGATCTCTAGTCTTTCCCATTCTGTTGTTTTCCTCTATTTCTTTGCACTGATCGCTGAAAAAGGCTTTCTTATCTCTTCTTGCTATTCTTTGGAACTCTGCATTCAGATGTTTATATCTTTCCTTTTCTTCTTTGCTTTTTGCTTCTCTTCTTTTCACAGCTATTTGTAAGGCCTCCCCAGAAAGCCATTTTGCTTTTTTGCATTTCTTTTCCATGGGGATGGTCTTGATCCCTGTCTCCTGTACAATGTCATGAACCTCATTCCATAGCTCATCAGGCACTCTATCTCTCAGATCTAGGCCCTTAAATCTATTTCTCACTTCCACTGTATAATCATAAGGGATTTGATTTAGGTCATGCTGAATGGTCTAGTAATGATAGGACACTGAAAGAGAAACTCCCCAGGTCAGTAGGTACCCAATATGCTACTGGAGATCAGTGGAGAAATAACTCCAGAAAGAATGAAGGCATGGAGCCAAAGCAAAAACAATACCCAGCTGTGGATGTGACTGGTGATAGAAGCAAGGTCCAATGCTGTAAAGAGCAATATTGCATAGGAACCTGGAATGTCAGGTCCATGAATCAAGGCAAATTGGAAGTGGTCAAACAAGAGATGGCAAGAGTGAATGTCAACATTCTAGGAATCAGTGAACTGAAATGGACTGGAATGGGTGAATTTAACTCAGATGACCATTATATCTACTACTGCGGGCAGGAATCCCTCAGAAGAAATGGAGTAGCCATCATGGTCAACAAAAGAGTCCGAAATGCAGGACTTTTTGATGCAATCTCAAAAACAACAGAATGATCTCTGTTCGTTTCCAAGGCAAACCATTCAATATCACAGTAATCCAAGTCTATGCCCCAACCAGTAGTGCTGAAGAAGCTGAAGTTGAACAGTTCTATAAAGACCTACAAGACCTTTTAGGACTAACACCCAAAAAAGATGTCCTTTTCATTATAGGGGACTGGAATGAAAAAGTAGGAAGTCAAGAAACACCTGGAGTGACAGGCAAATTTGGCCTTGGAATACGGAATGAAGCAGGGCAAAGACTAATAGAGTTTTGCCAAGAAAATGCACTGGTCATAACAAACACCCTCTTTCAACAACACAAGAGAAGACTCTATACATGGACATCACCAGATGGTCAACACTGAAATGAGACTGATTATATCCTTTGCAGCCAAAGATGGAGAAGCTCTATACAGTCAGCAAAAACAAGACCAGGAGCTGACTATGGCTCAGACCATGATCTCCTTATTGCCCAATTCAGACTTAAATTCAGTACACTGTATAGAGTAGCAATTACAGAAGTTCATTTTTGAATTTCAAAAATGATTTTTAAGCTCCTAATAATGTAACTGGCTAGAATTAGAATTTTCAGATTTTATTACACATTAAGCAGCAGCAATTTTCAGTTAGGGCCCTTTGTAAAATGAAATTTAGAGAAAATACTGACTCTGCTCTGTACTTACCTCACTGGGTACTCTCTGCCTACAGCCTCATAGCTATTGATTTTAACTTATAATCTTCGATGTCTTGCAGTCTAGCATTCCACCACAGGATTTTTTACTAACTGCCTGTAGACTACTTTTTCTGATTCTACTTTGTGAAACACAGTGCCAACTGCTGTCAGGGTCATATCCCCAGTTCTTCAGGACTTTGAATTATTCTGTTATTCTTAAGCATGTTTCTATCTTTACTTATCTTCTGACCAACCTCCCAGTTACAATATGGTCAAACTAAATATTCGTAGCTAATGGTGTTATCTAGCTTTTGATAAGGATTGTATTTCTGGTTTCAAGGAAATCCTCCACCATGCAAATAGGAAAAATATAGCCCCATTAAAAAACAAGAAACAGAGAGATTTATTTTCTATTGCTAAGTGGAGATTATAGTTACTATTCAAAATAAGTACATGGCAGAACTCAAATCACAATGCCAAAATTTTAGAGAGGACTCCTTTAGTTACATAATTGATAATAGATTTGTGATGTATGTTGGGAACAATGTTATAATTCTCAATGTTATATTATAATTATTAAAATATAAACATATTTTAATTAAAAATCATTTTGTTAATCGATTAATGGGTATCATGAAACTGATCTCTCAAGAAAAATAATAGCATGGTATAGTAGAAAGTGAAAGTGGAGAGTGAAAAAGTTGGCTTAAAGCTCAACATTCAGAAAATGAAGATCATGGCATCTGGTCCCATCACTTCATGGGAAATAGATGGGGAAACATTGGAAACAGTGTCAGACTTTATTTTCTGGGCTCCAAAATCACTGCAGATGGTGACTGCAGCCATGAAATTAAAAGACACTTACTCCTTGAAAGGAAAGTTATGACCAACCTAGATAGCATATTCAAAAGCAGAGACATTACTTTGCCAAAAAATGTTCATCTAGTCAAGGCTATGTTTTTTCCTGTGGTCATGTATGGATGTGAGAGTTGGACTGTGAAGAAGGCTGAGCGCCGAAGAATTGATGCTTTTGAACTGTGGTGTTGGAGAAGACTCTTGAGAGTCCCTTGGACTGCAAGGAGATCCAACTAGTCCATTCTGAAGGAGATCAGCCCTGGGATTTCTTTGGAAGGACTGATGCTAAAGCTGAAACTCCAGTACTTTGGCCACTTCATGCGAAGAGCTGACTCATCGGAAAAGACTCTGATGCTGGGAGGGATTGGGGGCAAGAGGAGAAGGGGACGACAGAGGATGAGATGGCTGGATGGCATCACTGACTCGATGGACGTGAGTCTGAGTGAACTCCGGGAGTTGGTGATGGACAGGGAGGCCTGGCGTGCTGCGATTCATGGGGTCGCAAAGAGTCGGACACGACTGAGTGACTGATCTGATCTGATAGTAGAAAGACGAAGGGATTTGAAGTTTAGTTTCTAAAATGGAGTGATAATACTTTACAAATTTACAAGAAGGACAAAATAAGAAAGTCATATGAAACAATTTTATAAAATTCTATCATAGTTTTAACTCAGATAACTATCTGGTAATTAATTGTAAAAATAGGACATCAAATTGACTAAACATATTGGAATGATTCTTACGAGAGGAGAAATGTCTCAATTACACAAAACAAGTGTGTAGAAGTCCTACTTATAGATAGCTCCTTGACTCCCTAAGATGTCTAAACAGTAGATATGAAACTACCTCTGAGATAATTGGTTTCGCTTTTATATTGCTCAGTTTCTACATTTACATTAGCTGTACTAACAAAGAGGCAGGCTTGTTTACTTTTTCAAAGTAGACCTATAATAATGTTTAGAGAATACAATGGACAGAATATATCTCATATCATGCACATTAATTTCTCATTTTAACCACAATTTTTAAATGCAATAAAAACAACTATGTTTAAGAATGTGAGCCTATCACAAAGGAAGAGAAAACTGAAAGGGCTGATATACTTGACCAATATACTTGTATCCGGGGTCACATGTGGGGGAGAAAGCGGTTCTTACCATTGAAAAGCTACAAAAGACCTTGTAGTCACTGCATTTGGATGTAATAGCTAACCAACAGAAACACAAAGTGGAACTTGCTCAGCTAGAACAGCAGATAACACAGCTTGAAAGCGACTTTACAGCTGCCAGGAAACTTTGTAGTTAAAAAGATCAGCTACACCCTTGAGATTGTGAGACATGGGGAAGCAGGTATCTGTTAAAAAAATCACATTGCTATTGATAAGGAGAGGGAACTGAAAACATACTACTTTGTTCATTTTTTCTGAATTATTGAGAAGTATCTATTTTGCCATAAATTTTGTGAATCCATCTTTCTCTTGTTGTTTGTCTCTAAATTCAATATATACCGCAAGTGCTGGTAATAGAAATGCCATCAGGTTTCATTTAGATAGAGATTAAAATGAAATAAAAATGCAGTATTTATTAACTTATGCCTGAAGATGGCTTGAAGATAAATCTGCCAAAACTGTAAGTGTAAATCCTTCCCTATTCTCTTTGTATTTCAGAGGCAAAGCAAACGACACATTTGTCCTATTGGGAAAATGACACGTGTCTGACAGGTGAAATTAACACCATCTATCCAATTCAATTGACTAAGCGCTTATTGTATAGAGAGCTAAATATAGGACTCTGGGCTAGATGCTGGCAACACACAGATAGGCAAATAGGGCAAAGTCCTGATCTACATGGAGCTTATTTCTTGATGGGAGTTCATTGAGTGGACTACTGTGTGATACACAGGCTGCTATTATGTTCATTAAAAAGTATGCAAGTTCACTTTACTAAGTATGCAATTTTTATTATTCATTAAGAGTAGGTTTCCTTTTTTAAAAATTAGCATGAAAATCAATTATCTGAAATCTAATCAACAAATATGTAATCTCTACATTTCAGAATTTTTCAATTTCTAAATTTTAAGCATATATGCATAAAACATGGATAAACGAGTTCTACTTCCTAGTTCTTTTAAAGCTAGTGTTACTATATAACTTTTATAATGCAGTGTTTTGGGGTTTTTGTTTTTTTTAATCTGGATATCTGCACAGCCTGCTCAGAATAAGGATATGGAAGAAATGGCCACTGAGAGATCTAGGACTTTGAAATTTCCCATAGAAAACAAACAAAACAATATAATTCTTACATTTGTAACAACTGTTGAAGTGCTTCATTATGTTGAATTATTTAAAGACTATTAGCTATAGTAATACCAAATCATTCTTGCATTGAACTTACAATTTAACAGTTGGTTAGGGAAAAGCCATGTAGAATCGAATAGACCTAACCCACACCTTTTATTAATAATAACAGAAGTAATAGAACAATGAAATACATATCCATACGAAAATATCATATGCCATTTACTAAGTTTTGTACACCTGAGAAAATGTTAATATAAATAATTGTTATGTTAAAAATATAGCCAAACGTGTGTAGGTTTTAAGCTGTCTAGTGTAATTCTACATTCTCAGTGAATAATGTTTAACATTTGAACCAAAAACAGTTTGGCATGAATAATTAAAGGCTTAAGTTAAATACATAGACAGTCATTTAAATTTAGATCTGCAATAACATTTACTATTATTCTCCAAGGTTTTGACTGCTTGACAGAAACAAAGTACTCTGGGATTAATTTCAAGAAATGGTGCCAACTGTGCCGCAATTTGCTGTAATTAAGACATGAAAGAGCACTAAATATTCAGATTAAAAGAAGCATGATGGAGCATGATAGAAAGTCAAGGTGTGGCAGAGAGCCAAAAAAAAAAAAAAAAAAAGACACAGCCAGGAATACCATATTGATGGATATGAAAACAGTACCAGTAAAGGCTGGTGAATTTTCTTTTAAGGAAGCACATCATTTTCATCTTAGATTACTTTTTATGCCTTTCTTCACTCAAATTTAAAGCTGAGACCTGGTGTGTTAGGAAGATAATAAAATTGAAAAAGAAAGTGACAAACATTGTGTTCTTCTACAGCTAATTAGTTTAAGTGATGTGGAGAAGTCATTAGGAGGGTATCATAATTATCTTTATAGTGAAGGAATTTCCCTGTGTGTTACATTAGTGTAGTTTGCTTTAGAGCTAAATGAAAAAGCCATATAGGTGTTAACTACAAGAAATTAAATATTTTCTGTGTTCATTAAATTCTTCTTTATAGTTTAAAGAGAAAGAATTCATTTTGATCTAACAAGTCTCCTTTTTAATTCCCTAAGAATCGTGGGAAATATTATTCTTTAGTCTTGGAATGTTTATGTATTAACACTTCATTTAGGATAATGATGGGTGAATCTTCTCCCCAACTGATTTTTTACATTTTTTTTTTTCCTTTTCTTTTCCTTGTTTGGAAGTCCCTTTAAGGTTTTGATCCTAGAAAAGAAGTAGATACTTGACCCAGTTGCTAATGAGGGGTTGAATAATCTCTAGTATCCTATAGCTCAAAATAGCAGGATGGCAGTGTAAAAAGTCCATCATAAAAGGCAATACGTAAAAAAAAATAGGACTTTGTAAGAAAGTCAGAAGCTGGTCTCCTGCAAGCTCACGAAGCCATCAAAGTCAAAGTGGGTGATGGGGAGGTGCCTGGACAGTGTGGTCAAGAAACTGAAAGAAAATCCAGAATCTACAAGGAGGGAAGTCTTAGCAAGATCAATCTTCCTCGTCAGAGCAGGTCTGTAGCAGCCACGTGGGGACATGCAGAGTCTGCAGAGAGCAGGGCTTTGTGAGAGAAACCAATGTACCCCAAATTGTGAGCTTCACCAGAATGGAAATCTGTTCAGCCTGACAAAAGAGAATTTCCTGTTCCAGGTATATGATTAAGGCTCAAAATAGAAAATGTGGATCTTTTCAGGCTTTGAAGAAGATGCTGCGAAGAGTCAGCATCTTCCGGAGAGCCATAAAAATAAAACTGAGTTGTTTCCATACACAGAAATCTTTGCAGAAAATGTATAATGTCTTTTGAATACAGACTTTTTATCTTAGCTTTTCCCCTTGATGTTGCAAAAATCTTCATTTGGGAATACAAAGCTTGAAATAAAGGTTTTATTATATAGTACTCTGAAGCAGTTCAAATTGATATTCTGTCTAGAATCTTACTATTCTAACAACAAAAAAAAGTAGTTGAAGAGACATCAAAGAATTTCATAGGCACTAGTATTTACATAACTTAGATAAGATAGAAATAAGATAATTTATTTTGTAGCAAAAATAAATCATTGGTATTACTTGTAATCTATGACACATAATATTCACACAACATTGAATCTCTATAGTTAAAAGTCTATATGTTTGCTAGGTGTTTTTGTTTCCATATAAGTAAATAGTATGAAGCTATGAGAATTATTATTGTTATTATTACCTGTGAGCTGTTGTTTAACTAAAGTTTGTGGTGTAATACTTTTATGAACTAGAATATGAATGAAGTCATCGGGTACATAATGGACACTCATCATCAACCCCTTAATTTTTCCTTCTACTATTCACAACGTTTCCAAATACATGTTTCTGGATAAAACCCCCTAGAGGTCTCCTGCAAATTCTTTTTCAATACAACCAGATCATTGCAGATAATTGTATTACACAGTGTATCGATCCAAAATCGTTGTGCACCGGAAACATCTGAAAAAACATGATTATAGCTTTCTGTTTATTGTTCGTACATCATATAAGCAGGCTTTTGTGTGAATCACCTGTAAAAAAGGCAAGGTGGAAACATCAGAGAAATTACCTCTTTACAAGAATCTATTGATCACTTTAAATCAAAGAAGTATGTTTGACATAAGATTACCTGCCAGTTTGAACATTAGGTACACTATGTTATAGCCTGGGGCAGTTGTAAGTCTGACAAAGGGATTGTAAATAAAGCATGCAGCTGCGAGTGCCTCTGGCTTGGGATCAACTCCAGCTCAAGTCCAAGGCATAGGTAAACTTAAAATAATTTACCCCTTTTTAACCAGCATATAATGAATTAGAATAGACTCTTAGGAGAACTGTGAGGCATAAATCTCTTAGTCATTTTGAAATGGCAAACTTCATAGAAAATTCACAACATACATAGTTGATAAAAGGTCTTTTTTGCACATATGCCACAAGTTGACTCTAGTAGTCTAGAAGTCAATCTATTGGTACAAATAGGTTCTTCAAACAAGAAACTTCCTGAAAACAATGTTATATCTACAATATTTTGTACATAGCTTGATTGCTCAAAATCATGGCCATCAACCTCTCAATTTCAATATCAGAAAATTCTCCTTAAAATTATCTAAAAAGTTTTGGTGCAGTTTTTTTTTTTTTTTTGATAAGAAATATGTATATTGTAAAAGGTGAAAAAGTGTATAAAATGAAATATCATACTTTATTTATGGAACTACATGTACAATGTTAAAAATCTATCACTATAAAAATATTGATTATTTTCACTTGATAACTTGTTTATAGTTTTTTATTGGTCAAGATCAAGGAAAGCTAAAGCGCATTTATATATATTTTAAGCTTGATGGATTTTTTTAAAATTTTGAAATCAAGCTTGTAAGTTCTTTATTGGATTTTTTTCCCCATGCTTTAACATATGTTGAAATTATTAAACATTTAGCTCATTTGTTCAGAGAGATTTCAAGGTATTTGAAATTTAATAAAGATGAGCTCTGGGTGATGCATTCTTCCTTGTTAAATATTTAGTTGTTTGTGTTAGCTCTGTGGTTTCCTGAGGCACAAATTTAAACTGTTAATATAGAGCAGGTTTAAGCTATAAAAATAGTAGATGCCATAATTTCTTCTGTGGTAAACTGGTCATTTTGAATATTTGCAAGAAAACAAAGCAAATGTGTGTATATATTTATTAAAATATAAGCACACAGTTGTTTATATATAATCTAGAATCTTAAAAAAATCTATAAATGAGAAACCAAGAATCAGATATTCTTAGATCTAATTTATAAAGGAAACATCATTCAACTTCAAAGATGAGTGATAAATGCAGAATATTTATATGAGTTTCTTCTTTATGAGGTTGACTGTAAAAGATACCTCTGATGTAAGACTGTAATACCGTGGTTTCCAACTTTATTAAAGCTTAAAATAAACACCATTTTTGGACATAACATGAGAATCATTAAAAGGGAAGATGCTCTTTTTATAAAAATCTGATCTTTTCTATTTCCATTTCTATTTTTATTGATTTGGAGATACTAAAAAGCATTTCTTTTTTCTTCTTCAGTTGGACTGCAAGACTGAAATTGCTAATTTTCATAAAATATCATGATCTTTAATGCAATGGATTATAAATCCAGTTATATTTAAGAATACTTCTAAAAAGATACTTTTAAAATAAAGCAAATAAACAAATCTAAACATATGATTAAAAATAAAATTTAAAACCTGATAACATTTGCAATTGATGATATGTATTTAAGCCAGTTGAAAAGAAAAAAAAAAACCAGATAAACATTTTTATAAAGGGGGGATAGTCAAATAAAATATGCAGATATATATCTCTAAGAATATAGTCAACAAAGAACAAAGGAAAAATGTCTTTGTCTTAAATCACTTATTTTTTGAGAGCTTGAAGCATACCGCCTGTCTGCTTTGGTCTAATGAAAGAGTGCCATCTATTGGATGACCTTGAAAAAGTGTTTAAATTTCATAAATATTATACATGAAAATAAATCAGTGGAGAGTCATCATTTTGGCATAATTTATAATGTGTCTGTCTTTGTCTATGTGAATATATACACATATACCCAAGGCCTATGCTAAATAAAGAACAAGAGTACTATACATTAATGTTATTTTATAATACACTTACATTGTAGCAAAGGTCTTACAAATTATCTTGGGGAGTTGTCTGATGAAGACATTTAAGTTTTTCATTCAAATGTTTTATAAATTCAAGATTACTGACAAGCAGCTTGTATTTCTTCATACATACCTTTGTTTACTTGTGCAAATGTGAATACATGAATTTGTATTTGGACAAGAAGGATCTGTTTAAATCTTTCTCAAAGTTGCATTGCATAAAATTTAAACCAAAAACAAAAGAAAAAAAAAACAGATTAGCTTGGTTTTTTAAAAGGCAATGGTCTTGTTTTATCTTTCAGCCCAAGAACTTGCCAGTCAAGATGAAAAACTTCTTCTAATGGAATCCAGCTTTAAGGCTACTCAAGAGCAGCTAACTGAGCAAATAGCAGAAACAGTTCGCCAAGAACAGAACAGTAGAAAACCCCAGGCAGAGCCGAAGACAGTGACAGAAGGGATTATTGCTTCTGAAGAAGAAAAAAATGATTACAAGTGAGTTGTTTTTCAGTTTTTCAGAAAGTTTTACTTTAGAAAGTGAAATCAAGTCAGTCCTTTTGACTTCAGTTGCTAAATGTTTAATTCTCTCTGCTTGCAAAAGGTTATGTGTAAATATTCTAGCTTGTTCAATATATTGTTCTTTCCAAAATAGATAAACTTTCAGTCTGCAACATTTCTTAACTGAAATGGCACATGTTGAAAACGGTAACTGTCTTATTCCAGATTCTGAATAATGATGTGGCAGTCAACTTTCTTGTTAACTATCAAGAAATGTTGAAGGTAGGATTCAAGGGAAAGAGTACACTGTGTTTCTGTAGCACCTATCTGCCAATGGCATTCTCATCTTTCTCCTTTCAGAGTCCAAAGGTTACATATGGCTCTTGTTGCTTTTCTTTTTTGTTAAAGTAGCAGCTCTAAGCAAGACACTATTAAATTGGGAGACATTGAGAGTGGAAAATTTTTGATCAGACCATTGAGGCATGTAAGAAACTATGAAGAAAAGTAATAAAGACTTACGTTGTTCTGAAACATTCATGAAAACTGTCCTTAGTGAAGCCTCTAGTATTTAATTTCTGTTTTTATTATCTAAATCTTTATGCAATTACTTTATATCTCTGCAATGTTTTCAGATTTTATCATTGGGAATTCAAATAAATATTAGTTTCTTTTTTATTTTGGTGTTCTGATAATTAAGTATTCTATCATCTTTGTTTTTTTTTTTTTTCTGTATTCATTCTCTTAGTCTGTTTTCAAAAAACAAATTGAAAGTAGCATAGCTCAGATGAACTTCTCTCAGTCTCTCTCTTTCTGTTTGTAAAGAATTGAACTTTACTTGCTGAACTTGCTTGAATCGAGTAATTGCAGTTAGATGAAGCATCCACACCTGAAGTTTTTCCCCCTGTCACTCATACCTTTGAACAAAGTCCTGCAGCCAGAAGTAAATTTGGCCTATTTTATTTGATCTTAACTGCTCTTTGGAAGTCAAATTCTAAACTTACACTCCTTAATGCATATCTTGATATACCTATCAAAAGGATTTCAAAATAATATATATAGTAAACATTTCTTTCTTGATTTGTAGTGTATAGTGCACATAAAATATAAAAACACATTTTTTGAAATTTATTCATGAGCAATTTATTTATGTTTTAATTCAATGATTTAATATTACAAGGCAGTAAAACAATTATAAAATCTAGGATAACATTTTGTGTGCTTCCAAATAAAATCAAACCCTGTAATAAACCCTGTTTGCCATTCATGTACCTTTAATCAGATGCCAGGACACACACAACAACAAAAAAAGACACATTTAACAAATATTAAAAGGTAGAAATTGGTACCAAGAATTAAAAGCATATAGGGCAAAGTTTCTTTGGGAATGCATATATTGTTATATGTTATTAACTATTGTTAATAGTTATGTACTATTGTTATAAATATTATGGTGTCTTAAAAAAGCAAAATTATATTAGGGGAATTATATGCCTAAGATATGTTTCTAAAATAAGAAATATATAAAAATGGTTGTGAACTCATATAAAACTAATGATAGTATTTGATGTTAGCATATTGCTATTAAAATAATGCCAACATTTTTTCTACAGTTAAATAGTACTATAAAGGCACATTATTCAGTATGCCCACAAAAATATAATTTTTGATCTGAAAACTGACATGCAGTGATCTGCTTTCAATCTTGAATTTTATAAGTAAATAAACTAGACAGTGATTCATCTAGTTAAAATATAATGAAAAATCAAACTTAAGTTCTATATGTTTGATCTATATTTATCTACTTTAATTTCTAATATAGATTCATCATGAAATTAAGTATGATATTCTCTCTTAATGTGAAACTGCTGGCAAGGTATACAGATATTATCTAAGAGAGTATTTAAAATTGTAACTGCATGATTTCAAATCTAACTATTTGAAATGGTTTTTAGCAATTAAATATCTTAAAAATCATAAAATTAGAAATATTAAGACATAAGAAAATGTTATTAAAGTTTAAAGGGATTGATAAATAATCATAATCAAAACAGTGATTTCTTAGGAGGAACACATTTATCTTTCTTTTCAAATAGAGCCTCAACATAGATTGTCACAGGATATGAGTACATGTTAAATATGTGTGTCTATATGTTTTCCAATGTACATGGAAAATACATTATTGTTTAAATGTCAGATAAAAATCAAAACCTTTTTGGCTTAGCAAACAAAATATTCTGTTTATTAGTTTTGATTTTTTTTTCCCACTCAATCGACAGGTGGCATGAATTGATCAAATTTACCAATTGATTTGGTTTGGGGCAGTGCCAGACACCATAGGGTTCGCCAGTCAGAAGAAAGAAAGACCATGTTAGGTGTCATAACACATGAAAGTATTATAGTTAGTTCCCTTAACCTGTCATCCCTTTATCTGGAAAACTCTTTGAATTTTGACTAGCAGATATAGGAACAAAATGTGTGGAGGGTAAATTTAAGGTCTTGAGTAGCTTCTAGATTTTATAATCAATGTAGAATCTTTCTGCAGAGAGCAGATAATCTCACAGAACAAAACATTCTGGGATTTTTATTTAGAAAAACAGAAACTCATTTTTGAAATTATAATTTTTTATTTTAGAAAAAATTGAATACCTCAAACATGATTTTTTTAAATGTGTTGGGATAAGTCATAAAAACAACTAGAATGTGTATTTTAAGGGATCTGCTACAATTTGAAATATTTGTCAGTCAGGGTCCTATATGTATCTCTCTAACAGTGATAATGTATTCAAGTGACTGTATGATAAGTTATCCAAAAGGTATTTCTTTCATTCATTTATTTTGGGAAACATTCAGAGTTAACCAGGTTGCTATATCACCTACATCTATTATTAGAGTAAGTCATTTCTTAACTAAATGTGAAACAGTTAAAAAAGAAACATGCACAAAACTTTGCAATCAAAAGGAAGATGTTTTTAACATTAAAAGGTAACCCGTAAGTTATTTTCCATAGAGCTGAAGTTTTAAAGAACACATAGGATTTAGATTTTATTTTTCCCCTTCTCTTTTTGAAATAAATGTAGAGAACACACACCATATACTCAGTATAAGACTGTTACACTTGAAAGATTTGTTCTGAATGTCCAGTGGGAACCTGGAAATCGTAATAATTTGTAGTATCGATTGAGTGAAGCTATGCAGCTGGGGCCTCCAGTGAATAGACAGGAATAGACATTTTATTGATTAACTTTTACAGTCATATTTTCAAGACTCCACTGCAACATAATTTTCACTTCCCAGCTTTGTGTTGCTGCATCATGAAACTTGGATTCTTCTCTCTTAACATTTACCCACTTGAGGAAAAAAGTATGAAGGTATGGACATGTCTTGCCAGGGCTGTGATCTACAGAGATGCAAAACTTTCTGGAAAAATGATTTATCTCAAGTGCTATTCCACTACAAACAGTAGAAAGGAAGTAACTGGTTGTAACAGTTTTTAGAAATACCATGATGACAACTATTTAGAATTAAAATTCTTATTTTCCTCATTCTTTTCGTATTCGGGAATCTTAATTTTCCTAGCCTAACTCCATACATGTAACTATTAAAATGAAATATCTTGTGATGGCTTTGTTTTCATTCACATGTACTTTACGTCTCATTTAATGTAAGCTGCAGAAAAAAAATTATTGTAATAATAGGCTAGAATTTAGTCTAAAATGAAAGCTGTTACATACTAAATCATTTTGGCCAATAATTCCAAAGTATGAATATGTGAGTATAGACCTATTGGACATATGTGCTATTTCTCTAGTCCTATGAGAGTTTTTAAAATTATTTGAGCAGAAAAAGATTGTATTTGCACGGGTGAAAATATTGCACATCTTCTGTATATAGTCATATATTTATTTACCTCAGGTTCTTTTCTGCTTGCATATTTGGCCTCTGAAATTGCAGATTTTATACTCTCATTTACATACATGGAAATATTTCACTGCAATTTTATGTAAGAGTTGATGACAGAGATATTTAGACATTAGATTGGATTTTAAAATGAGATTAAGAAAGATGACATCAATTTCTTTTTTAACTCATATCTGCATTTCTTTTATTTATGACTTTGAGAAATCTAATGTAAGTATAAATTGATCCAAAGACAAAATTCAGGAGCTTCATGTGACCACCCAGAGTCATGAAATATAACTAAATTAGACCAAAAATTTAGCACAAGCTTTAATAGTTATGCAAGATAATTCGTATTCCTTAATGTTTGTGTCTCACATAGTTAATTTTAGGAATTTTATCTTTATTAAAATTCATGAATTATTAATATGGGATTTTGGTTATGAAATTCATAATTTGAGTTGAGAGGCATTTTAAGGTTCTAATTTACTTCTATTTCAATCCAAAGAAATGAGTAAAATATCCTATCTTAATAGTGAGAGTGTGAAACAAAATTTTTTCTCATACTGAATATTCCTTTTTTTTATATTCAGCAAGCTTATAGCTTTTTTCCTATTGAATTTCAGAAATACAAATATTGAGAATTTGCTTTGATTTTTCTTACATGGAGTATTAATTTATCCTGTTAAAAGTCTTATAAACACTTTTATGTGCAAAATATATATATATAGACTGTGCTGGTTGAAGTTTCACAGTTATAACAATTAATATAGCACATTAATGTGTGTCTAGATTTTTCAGTTACTCATATATATATATATATATACAAAGCTGTGTTTTTTCTTCTAATAGAATAGATCTTCATTTATAATGCAATGATATTTGAATAAAATATCTATGGCTAATTCTTTCCTACTTCACATTGAAAGAATGGACAGAATAACATATAAAGAATACAAGTTATTTTATAATATACATGGATCTTGAAAGACTCTTACCTCTGTAATCAACTAGGTGTTTTAAAATTATTTACCAAAATAAGGAATGCAATTAAGATGGATCTAGTAATAAACATAAAATACGAAAAGTCTGAATTGAGATTGATTTCAGCATAATCCTGTAGAGGAATCCCCACTTATTGATCAATTTTAAAGCCCATGCATAGCACTTAGAAAGATAAAGTAAGCAAGGTCAGATAATCAAAGCATTTAAATAGTAAAAACAGCAACTGCCACTGTAGACTGCTAAAATAAATCCATAATACAAATTGCTTTAGCAAAAAGTGGATGAGCAGCTGATCTTCCTATTGAACTCTGATACTGTTCAGTGACCACACTGGGAAAAGGATTGGGAGAAATGCCTTAAAGATCAATATTGAGTGAGATGTAGCAGGGATTCATTTTGAACATGAAAGCATTACAGGTGTGAGAGTATAGTCATCTTCAGGAGAGATGCCATCAAGAGGAGATTGTTTAATACAGTTAAAAAATGCCATCTATGCCTGATGTTCCCAAACCACACTCACAGAAATGCTCTCTTAACTGTTTCAAGAAATTGAATGAAGTTTAAAACAGCTCTCAACTTGAAAGTGGAGTAGGTTGACTTTATACTAAAATAGTGGTACAACTACTTACCAAAGACAGTTAATATATCTTTATAAATAGAGTCTATGTAAACTTGTGTCACTAATACATATTTGAGATATCAAATAATTATATGATAGTGGTCTCCAGTCTTGTACAAAAGTATATAAATTAATCATAGAATAAGGTAAGGAAGAAATATTTTTTGGAATTTTGTGAAAATGTATTATTGTTGTGAGTTCCTTTAGAAACTTGCTGTAATTTGGGCAGTCTTATTTTTCATGAATTTTTAAATTCTATTGGCTAATTATATTCTTGACTGTAGAGAACAATTGGAATTTCCAGTATATAGATCTATGAGTGACAGAATTAAGTTTAACAAACTTAACTACTCTTATTGGAGAAGGAAATGGCAACCCACTCCAGTATTCTTGCCTGGAGAACCCCAGGGACGGGGGAGCCTGGTGGGCTGCCATCTATGGGGTCGCACAGAATTGGACATGACTGAAGCGACTTAGCAGCAGCAGCAACTACTCTTCTTATACAATTTGAATTTAGCTTCTACACTTAATGAGACATCGTCATGGCTATAATGAAGTTTCATGGGAAACTAAATGCACTAGCATAAATACACGCAGTGTTACTGTATTTTGGAATAAAGTGGTTCTTCAATAAGGCAATTGAATTGCTTCTTACCTTTTCTTCAGGTTCCCATAGGTGTCATTCTTATGTCATTATCTGTTTTCATAGCTTCTGAATTCATCCACATGCTCATTACATGAATGGTACTGTGTCTTGATATGTTAAGTACACCAATAGGGTTTTCTGTACAGATATGTCTGTGGAATATCATTACAGTCTCCTAATAATCTGACTCTAGTATTTAGAGCCTTATAATATTATTGACTGGTGATTTTACTTCATTTGCAAAAACATTTCAATACTGAACTTCTCAAGTAAATAATATAAAACATTGAATTATTTTAATGTCTTTTCATCTGGAATAGAGAAGAAAGAATCTAAATGATGCGTGGTTACAGACAGAATTTCAACATCAAAATGATTAGCATTTACACACTACTGAATATAAAATAATCAAGAATGACCTACTGTATAGCACAGAGAACTCTATTCAATATTCTATAATAACCTATATGGGGAAAAAATCTGAAAAAGAAAGGACATAAGTATATGTATAACTGAATCACATTGTTGTACACCTGAAACTAATAGAACATTTTAAGTCAACTATACTCCAATATAAAGTAAAAATTAAATTAAAAAACTAAAGATAAATTCTAATGTGAGTCAGAAGTATAAATAAATACTGTGATCAAATGTGGGAAAAAATAAGAAAAATGAAATATACAAATCAGGCTGAGGCTTAAAAGTTGCATAACTTAGGCTTAGTTTTTCCCATTCCTTTCTTGCCATAATGAATGGTTATTTACAACTATTGTAGTCTCCATGTTTGCTGTATGAATTGCTGATAGCAGCAATTTTAATGGTAAAACTGTGGAACAATATTCATAGTTGTCAGAAAAAGGTCATTCTATTTGCATTCATTAGGAACCTGGAGGACTGTAGTGTGTGTTTCCTTTGGGATGTTGCAACTATTGATTTATATATAGCTGTAGGAAAAATTAATTAGGATTATATTTCACTTATTACTGCAGGCTGTGTAATAAGAAAGAAAACCATTTTTTGGTTAGAAAGTTGAACTGAAAATCCTAACTGGAATCATTGTTTCTTAAATCACAACTACTTTATCATGAGATTTTTCTTTTATAATCTGGTTAAAGGCTGAGTGCATTTATGGAAATTTAATTAGCACATTGAAAAATGAGGGTTTTAGTATATATCCTATAACAATAATTATAATTCAAATTAAGCCAAAGAGACATTTTTTCCTTGTTAATTGAAACTTTCCTTTCTTTAAGCAAAATCCATGTATACTTGTCTGAGTTTGCAAGCACTGAGACGTTATTGACAAAAGAAGTAAATCAAAAACCAGAGACCAAGATCAGGTGAATTCTCAAGGTTAAGAAACAGATTCCAAAATCGAAAGCTTTAGAAGTATAACAAATGAGAAAGAAGTCTTCTTAATTTTTACATTTTCAGTCTAAACCTGCTTATAATTAAGTTCTCTTGTGGATTTAATGCATCAAATAAATATGATGTATTTATATTTGAGAATATGTTACATTGATAATATCCTGTTAGTGTGATAGTATCAGATTTCAGATTATTTGGAAAATATATGTGTCTCCTTTCTGTGAACACCCTGCATACTCCAAGTGAAAAAAAATTGAATTCAGTTCTCCACATTGTTTATACGTGACACATGTTTGAGATTAATCAAATTGTAGTCACTTCTAATTAACAGCAGAGAATAATTTCAAAATGGGACAAAACCAGATGACAAAAAATAGTTTGTGTGTGTTTAAGACATACTTTATGAATGGAAACACATGCTCGTTGTGATGTTTCTAACCTGAAATTTTTATTAACTGAGCTATCATCTTTTAGGTGCATCGCATTTTCAGAGAAACTCACTGCCTGGCCTCTGGTGGACACTTAGGCATAGAATCAGCATTTGGGGAAAAGCCAAATCAAAGAGAGGTAACTTGATGCCCCTATAAAAGCTAAAACTAAAGTACAGTATCAAAATCCTTTCATATTTTTGGAAGTTCTGGGTTTTACAAAAGGGGCAGAGGTCAAAAGCAAAACAGTACAAATACAGGCTTCTTCTCTCTATTGTACGGATTAGATGTTGTTTAAAATTAATGACTAGGATTCAAAACACACTACTTCCTTCTCTAAAACTTTTAACATAGTTTTTCTTAGCTATGATCATAGGGATCTGCTCCTTAATTCCTTAATGTACCTAGTAGAATGTAAATTGATAAACATTTTGTGCCTCACTTCTTCACTTCAAATATTTGGGACCCCTTTGAGAGAAAGTACTTATCTTGAGTAATATGGAACTTTGTTTTTCAAGGGTAATAAGTAATATTTTCCACCATGACACATTTTGTATTCTGTTACAAAAATTATATGAGGTAATTATACTGAGATTCATTGCAGGTCTTTGGCTTTTGTAGTGAATCTAACATTTCCAGTTTGTTTTCAAGCTAATGCTATGTTGGACTAATAAGGAGGTAACTAACTAAGAATTTTATAAAATCAAGGAGGTCTAGGGAAAAATTTTTGAATTACTTTCTTAACTAAAACAAAATGACCAGAACTGTATTTCTTAGGAAAATTTATTGATCAAACTATATATTGGCCCACAGTTTATTGAAAAGCTAATGTTTTAAAGGCACTGTTTCTTTGGGTTGTGAGGAACACAAAAAACAGCTAAGGTAGGGTTTTTTACCCTGAAGGGGTGTGCTGCAGTCCATGGGTCTCAAAGAGTTGAACACGACTGACTGAATAACACACACACACACACATTCATAAGCTAACGAGGAGAAGACTCTTGAGAATCCCTTGGACTGCAAGGAGATCCAACCAGTCCATTCTGAAGGAGATCAGCCCTGGGATTTCTTTGGAAGGAATGAGGCTAAAGCTGAAACTCCAGTACTTAGGCCACCTCATGCGAAGAGTTGACTCATTGGAAAAGACTCTGGTGCTGGGAGGGATTGGGGGCAGGAGGAGAAGGGGACGACAGAGGATGAGATGGCTGGATGGCATCACTGACTCGATGGACGTGAGTCTGAGTGAACTCCGGGAGTTGATGATGGACAGGGTGGCCTGGCGTGCTGCGATTCATGGGGTCGCAATGAGTCGGACACAACTGAGCGACTGAACTGAACTGACTGACATGATAAAAAACATTCACAAACCTAGGTAATGTGTGATTTGTCCTTTAAATTGAAAAGAAAATTATCATAGTATTGAAATAATTGCCTCAGAAGGGGTAATTAATTAAAGAGGCAATAATTGGCAACTATCTTTTCAAATTGTGTAAATATTTGATGGGATGTTTTGTTGTTGTTTAGTCACTCAGTCATGTCCAATTCTTTGCGACTCCATAGACTGCAGCCCACCAGGCTTCTCTGTCCATGAGATATGTCAACCAAGAATACTGGAATGGGTCGCCATTTCCTTCTCCAGGGGATCTTCCTCACCTGGGGATTGAATCTGTGTCTCTTGCATTGGCAGGTGAATTCTTTACCGCTGAACTGGATGAGATGTTTACATGGACAAAAAGATTGAGAAGCAAAAACACAATGAGAAAGCGTATTTTTGGCCTAGAAAATGGTAAGTGATTTTATTTTATAGAGAATAGTTGGATGTATAGAAAGGCAGATTGAAACCACATTGTAGATAGTCTCTATGCCCCTTCTGGGAATTTATAATTTGCTTAGAAGTAATGGGGAGATTTTCAAGAGTTATAATAGTCAAGGGCATATAATCGCACTAATGTTAGAGAAGCAATGGGCTGAATCTCTCATCATTTTCTCTTAATATTTCAACTAGGTAATTCCTATTCATCCTTAAATATTGGTATCTAGGTCACCTCCTCCCTATGACTGCCTCTTCACTCATTCCAAACTGAATTATGTTAAATATTTCACATTCTCTATGGGACTAATGCATACACTACTATAGTAAGCATCTCCCTTATTTTACCTATTATTGTAATGGTAAGACCCATTTATCCCAATGGCTAGCTCTGTGTTCATTGCTACCTTCCTGGACCATGATAGGCACTGCACTCTTTTAACTTATTTTTGGTAAACTAGTACTTAATGAAAGGAATGAACTTAGCTATGTGCCTGGTTCAATATATCATCCATCTCCTAGTAAAATGTTCAGAATTGCTGTCCTGACTTCTAGCATGTACTGCAAATATCAAAAGAAGACTTGATTTTTTATCTAAGGGTAGTAACAATATTAGCCCTTGGCTGAGATACGGTCAGACAATTTATTCAAGTTTGAGAGAAATGGATTTGAAAATGGAAGCTTTATTGACATAGATGAGAGTTGGTAAATTGCAACAAATTGACACAGAAATGTATAGTAAGCAAGAGGTACCTGCATTATCGCTTTAAATATTTGGTGATGCTATGGTCTATATGTGTGTGTTCCCTCAAATTCTCAAGTTTAAATACTAATCCAAAGAGTGGTGGTATTAATAAGTGAGGTCTTTGGGTGATTGTGTTATAGGGGTACAACCTTCATGAATAGAATTAGTGTTCTTATAAAAGAGCCCTGAGAAAGGTCCCTTGCCCCTTCTATCCTGTGAAGACATAAGAAAAAGGCAGTCATGTGTGAAGCGAGAAACAGGCTTTCACAAAGCATGAAATCTGCCAGTGACTCCATCTCTGATTTCCTAGCCTCTAGAACTCTGAGAAATAAATTTCTGCCCTTTATAATCCATTGAGTTTATAGTGTTTGTTATAATAGCTCAAAGTCACTAAGACAGGTGGGGAGAAAGAAAAGAAAAGAGAGAAAAAGTAGAGTAGCTGATTAAAAGGGGTGAGGAAGGACTAAGACCTCATGCAACATCGACTTGAATTTGACGATAGATGAAAGATAAAGAAAACATGGACAAGGAAGATACAAGACTGAAAGTGAGTCATTGATGGGGCAAGTATTCAGAACATAGAGCAGACATTTACGAAGTGTAAAGATAGACACTTACAAGGATATTTTTTACATCTGAGAGAAGATATGAGTGAATGATGGGTACAGATGTCAGGAAATGAGAGTAGCTTTTGAAATAAAGTCATCTGACAGAATGAATATAGCAGGGGTTTAGAGGACTGTAAACAGGACTGTCAAAAATGACTCAAACCATTGAGAATTGAGTGGAAAATGAGAAGGCAGCATATACTAATGTGTATGTGCTGAAGGTAAATTAGACTCATAAGATATTGAGGGGCAAGGATTAACTGAGCTAAAGTGAATTTGAAAATACCAAATTAGCTTATTCAACAATTATTTCCTTAGATCCAGCTTTGCCTCTAACACTGATCTTATGTTTAAGCAGTGAACAAAATAACTAAATCCTTGCCCTCAGAAAGGTTACATTCTAGAAGGGAGTCAGATAACAAAAAAAGAAAAAAAAATGTTCAATAAAATTATACAATGGGGACTGTATCTTTCTTGGGTTATATAAATACCTCTTTTTTGATCTTTTTAAACTCTTATTGAAATACAGTTGTGTTAGTTTCTGGTGCACAGCAAAGTGATTCAGTTATATATATATATATATTTTATAAATAAATATGTGTATATATACACTTTTTAAGATTCTTTTCCATATAGGTTATTACATAATATCGAGTATAGTTCCCTGCACTATACAATAGGTCCTTATGTATAATTTTCTTTGTTATATTAAAAAAGACTTTGTTATTAGGCATGTGAAAATGCTTGAATGGCATAGCATCCTCCAGTTCTGGGAATATTTTTTCCTCAGAAATCCATCTCTTTGGATTTTATGATTTGCATTCCTTATGAAGACTAGAAAAGAGAATATTTTAATATTTCTTTATAATAAAAGCCATGAAAACTTTATGACAATGATTGACATACCATTACAATACATACTCAAATCACATTTCCACTTTTATTTGGAAACATCTTGTATTTTTTTATTCTCTTTTAATTTTGATGCAACTCTAAAATCTAAATTTTTCTTCTTTTCGCCATCCTCTTTACTGTTGATCTCATGGATTCACTTACAGAGATGAATCTAAAGTGTAAGAACCTGTGGACTATAGCACAGAAGTATTAAGGATTCTCTCTCCCCTGTGCTTCTTCTGCTCCCAGTAAAGTTATTTTAATTTTCATGTTGGAATTATTCTATTTTTATCATTTTTGGCATTGAATCTCTACTCTCCTGGAAGCCTGAGCTGTCTTTTCCATCAGTTCAGTTCAGTCGCTCAGCCATGTCGGACTCTTTGCAACCCCACAAATAGCAGCATGCCAGGCCTCCCTGTCCATCACCAACTCCTGGAGTTCGCTCAAACTCATGTCCATTGAGTCAGTGATGCCATCCAGCCATCTCATCCTCTGTTGTCCCCTTCTCCTCCTGCCCCCAATCCCTCCCAGCATCAGAGTCTTTTCCAATGAGTCAACTCTTTGCATGAGGTGGCCAAAGTACTGAAGTTTCAGCTTTAGCATCATTCCTTCCAAAGAACACCCAGGACTGATCTCTTTTAAAATGGACTGGTTGGATCTCCGGGCAGTCTTACTTTGCCAACAAAGGTCCATCTAGTCAAGGCTATGGTTTTTACAGTGGTCATGTATGGATGTGAGAGTTGGACTGTGAAGAAAGCTGAGTGCCAAAGAATTGATGCTTTTGAACTGTGGTTTTGGAGAAGACTCTTGAGAGTCCCTTGGACCACAAGGAGATCCAACCAATCTTCTCCATAGTCCATACATAAAACACTTGATCAAAGATGGATTCAAACTAGTGGTGACTGCTCTTTGTCTGGATTATTTTTGATTTGGATTAAGACAACAGATAAACCAAGGCTTACTAGATATCTCAAGAGAGCACAGAGAATCTATTCATTAACCAAATAATTTAATATCAAATAATTTAATGTCAAAGAATGACAAATGATAAATATAGAACTTAGAAAGGGTTTAGACTTTCCTGTCACAGTCAACAGCAAATGTTTCTATGACATTGTTCCTAACCTATCTAATTGAGCCGTGCTTTCAGTTGCCAATATACCTATTGCTTGTGCTTTCCATGAAGCTCAATGGTAAAGAATCTGCCTGTTAATGCAGGAGACACTGGAGATGCAACTTCAATCCCTGAGTCAGAAGATCCCCTGGCATAGGAAATGGCAACTCACTCTAGTATTCTTGCCTAGGCAATCCCATGAACAGAGGAGCCTGTTGGGTTGTGGTCTATTGGGTCACAAAGAGTCAGACACAACTGAATGACTAATACCTTGGAAATGGAGTTCCATGTATACTTGGTAGACATTTAACAGAGCTAAGATAGGATACTTTGAGAAAAATTCTGAATATTCACCCTCCTGCTGCCAAGTCGCTTCAGTCGTGTCCGACTCTGTGCGACCCCATGGACTGCAGCCTACCAGGCTTCTCTGTCCATGGGATTCTCCAGGCAAGAACACTGGATTGGGTTGCCATTTCCTTCTCCAATGCATAAAAGTGGAAAGTGAAAGTGAAGTCAGTCAGTCATGTCTGACTCTTAGCGACCCCATGGACTGCAGCCCACCAGGCTCCTCCATCCATGCGGTTTTCAGGGCAACAGTACTGGAGTGGGGTGCCATTGCCTTCTCCCATTCACCCTCCAGTGAATTTTAAATTTCTTAAGGTGTAAAATGACGTTCACAAATATATTCTCAAAATATAAAATATATATTGATGCATTTGTTTATTAAGTCCAAGAAAAGATTTGGAAAGATGAAATTAAAGCTCTTTTTTTTTTCTCCAATCAAAATAAATGACAAACAACACAACAAAAAGAACAAAGTGCAAAGATTGTAGGAAGTGTCTAGCTATGAAAATCACTACATTTGTGCATCTGACTTCAATAAACTAATACTTGGCCTAAAATCCAGTATGTCTGATGCTGCAGTTTTACTTGAGACAAGACACCTGGGGCAAACTTGAAATATTGAAATGGGAAGGAAAAAATAAGGGAGATTCACCCTGTCCCACTACGCTGAAAAAACCTGACACATTTGAGGTTGCAATGGGACCACAAACTGTTTGCGGAAAGGATTGTAAAGGATTGTGTCCACTGACAAAATGGACCAAAGGTGAATTTTAAAGGCCAAAAAATGGTGTCAAATCATCAGCTGTTGGTATTTTTGGGAAACAAGTAGGCAGGGCTTTATTTATTTATTTATTTTTTGAAGTCCAGGTAGTGCTGTGCTGTCATTATGACTTAACAAGGCTGAGTTTGTTTGCTTTTGTAAAAGACTTTTCAGGAAAATTTGCTCTTATTTTCAAGTTACGCACTTGAATAAATATACATTGCTTTGCTTAGATTTATATTCCTCCTAACAAATTATTCAGGCTTTCTGGTCTAATGTCTTATTGTAAACAACATTTTTTTTTTCTTTTAAACAAAAAGGAATTTGTGAAACCTTGCCCCTGCCTTCATAGGAATGAACTGATTATTAGGACCCCTCCCCTGCTCTCTCACCTTCAAGATGCTTTGTGCTCAGTGAGCACAGAAGTTAGCTTCTGTAACAAGTGAAGATACTTTAGGAGAGTACTACTTTCTATGGAATAGCTTTCATTTTTTTTCCCCTGATGAATCTGGAAGTCTCACTCTACTTTAATAAAAATTATTAATTTATTTATGACTGATCTGGGTCTTATTGCTGCCTATGGGCTTTTCCTAGTCGTGATAAGCAGGGGTTACTCTTCCTTGTCATGCACAGGCTTCTCATTGTGGTGGCTTCTCTTGTTGTGGAGCAGGGCTCTAGAGCGAGGGCTCAGTAGTTGCGGCACACACATTTTGTTGCTCCGCATCATGTGGGATCTTCCCGGATGAAGGATCAAATCTGCTTTGGCAGGGGGATTCTTAACCACTGTACCACTAGAGAAGTCCTCTTCCCCACTTTTAAAAATTTTGTGGACGTATAGTTGATTTGCAATGCTGTGTTAGTTTCGGGTGCACAGCAAAGTGAATCATATACAAAGTTATACATATACATATATCGACTCTATTTTAGATTCTTAGGAGTATTATGCAGAGTCGCCTATAACTCTACTTTTAAATTCAGCTGTGTGCTTAGACAAGCAAAGGTACCACAGTGCCATGCCTGTGGTTAAAGAGAACTTATACTAGCATTTAGGAAATATACAGGCACAAAAAGAAGAAAAGAACAAGATTGAAAAAATAAAAGAAACATGTCAACTTGAACTTGCAGTGTATTTTAGCCTCATCTATATACTGGAATTTTAATTTATATTATCTCAGTAGAAAATTAATACATGTATCAAGCATGAAGGTTTGCAGGATATTCCATCCCTTTTTTTTTTTAATTATGGAGAAATAATAAAGAGAACTAGAGAAGGAAATGGCAACCTACTCCAGTAATCTTGTCTGAAAAATTCTGTGGACAGAAGGATCCTGGTAGGCTACAGTTCGTGGGCCTGCGAAGAATCGGACATGACTGAGAGACTGAACACACACACAAAGGAATAGACAAAGTCTGTGAGCTACTCCCTGTCTTATGGTGGATCTGAGACCAGAACACTGATTTTCTGACAAATGTCAATAATCTTCTAATTTGGAGCTCCATTAAATGAAATCTGACCATTATAAAAATGTCTTTACCAAAGGACTCTATCTCCTCCTTATATGGCTTAGACTGAGTCTGAGAGTTGAAATTCAGTAGATAAGCAGTAATAATGTGAAGTACAAAATAATTCTTAGCCTTAGGTGAATATTTCAAATATGATATTCTGCACTTGAGGTTAAAGTAAATTTTTGCTTATGCAAGAAATAAATTCCACTTAGGTAAAATGTAGTGTATTATTTTCCTTCTTATAATTAATAAATGACCTTGAGGAATCAAAATCACCCAGTAGTATAAAAACACTTATTAATGGCGATACATTTATCCAAAGACATATTTGTTTTATTCTGAAATGAAACTTCTTCAGGTAAGTTGTGCCACATAGTCAATCTCCATCCCCTTCCCCACCTTTAAAAATAATAAGTCATTAAAATTACACAGTAATGCTCAAAGCTGAACCTGGCTGGGCTAAAGAGAAATGTTGCTTGACACTAGAGAAAGTTTGAGATGTCTTGCCTCAAGTGTTTTTAGCTGGGTTTGACTGTTGCAGATAAAGGAACAGAGCCCTCAATTGCTCACAGAGGAAGTTGACATAAGGTGAACAAATACATTCATTTCAATAGTAATACAGGAGTGATTCTTCAAAGATTTTTACTGGAAATAATTGTAAGCAACGTGTATGGTTAATGCCACACAAAATTCAGCTTGGTTTATAAAAAATATTTCACAGAAATAAAACCAACATTGTAAAGTAATTATCCTTCAATTAAAAATAAATTTTATAAAATTAAAAAAAATATTTTAATGTGTTGAATGAATTATTTTTTTTCTTTAAAAACAATAGAGTGAGACCTCCAAGACTAGAGCAGCATCTCATAATGGATAATAGAGTTCAGATACACCTGAATTCGAATCCTTTTAAGCTATAACCAGTTTGAACCAATTAATTAATTAATTAATTTATTTATTTTGGCCATGTTCCACAGCACATCTGAGATCTTAGTTTTCCAACTGAAACTGCATCCCCTGCAGTGGAAACTCAAGAGTCTTAACCACTGGACCACCAGGGAAGTTCCTCAATTACTTTACTTTTAGGATTCAGTATTTTCAGCTTTAACTTGGAGATAATAATATATTTTCCTCATAGGGATGTTACAGGAAAATAGACAATTTTATAGGGGGCATGCACTGTGCTTGACATAGTCATGATTCTCAATTACTGGTAGACATTATCAAACTAGAAATAAAGGTTCTTTTTCATAAGATACAACATATTATACATTTTCTAACAGCAAAACTCCACCATTAACCTCTGCATGGAGCCATGATGGATACAAGATTAAACAGATTAATGTATTTAGAGGATATTGCCCTTACTTAAATGGATATAAAGTAGCCTTTGGCAACCCCTAAATAAGGGTTTTTTGGTTATTGACTAGTATCAGCTCTCAAGAAAACAAAGGTTTTTCCTCCACAACTCAGCAGCATCATATTGGCAATATTATTAACCTCATTAGAAAAAAGAAAAATCTGGTTCTCTTAGAATTGTCTAGAACTATTCTCTTTAAACTTGCAGTCTCCTAAATTTAGTATTTTGTTAACTATTTTAGATATAGTTTTAACATAGCCCCTGTAAAGAAGAAAGAGATTGATTAATTTGCTGCTGACAAGAGTTCACATTCTTTTTGTTTTTCTCAGAGAATGCATCTGCTTCCTATTCGGAACATGGTTCCACTTTTACAACCTAATTGCGCTACCCTACACTGCTGTACTATTTTCTGAGTCTGAGCCTACGTTTTAGGCCAATCATCGCAGAGTCCAGGAAGTGTAGACTTGGAAACTGAAGGTTTCACAGATACATAGTACTGGATATATATGCATATATATATATATATATACACAGATACATAGCACTGGATATATACATATGGCAGCATAGCTGCTTCATATTGTGTAAGCATGTGGTTATATGTTTTAGACTTGTCCTCACAATTTCCTGAGATAGGTCAAGATTATTGTCTCCATATGATGTGTGATATTTGTCATCTAATAATAAGTGGTTGAATAATTTAAGCACTTACTTTGGCTTTAAACTTAATTTGCTCCTTTCACTGGATCTTGGGCTAAATAGTTAGAATATTTTGTCCAGATGTATAAACAGAGATTTTGAACAATTTAGGCTTCAACTTATGGCTCTATTAAGTTTAACTACTAAAATATCACTATGAGTAGTAATTAAATTAACATCCATGAAACACTATAGTCAATGAGATACAAGTTAGCACAAATTTTTCAGATGCAGAAGCTAAATACAAAGTATTTAGCTTTTCTCCAGGTAAAAATTATCAATTAAAGTTTTGTTGCAAGGTCATTTTATTCTGTAAAAAATCATCACAGTGATACCAAGTTTAGCAATGTTGTTGTTGTTTAGTCCTTAAGTCATGTCAGACTATAATCCTCTAGGCTCCTCTGTCTGTGGAATTTCTCAGGCAAGAACACTGAAGTGGGTTGCCATTTTCTTCTCCAGGGGATCTTCCTGACCCACGAATTGAACCCATATCTCCTGCATTGGCAGGTGGATTCTTTACCACTGAGCCACTAAGGAAGCCCAATTTAACAATACTCCATCATATATTGGAATTAGGAGGTTTTGAGAGATTAAACTTTTGGAAGAATCTGTATATTTGAGCTTGATGCACATGGTTGAAGTTTTGATCTTCTGTTTCTTCTCTCTAGACACCAAATCTTTAATTAGCAATTTGCCTGATTGCTTCTTCTGCTTAGCACAAGAAAACCTTTCTGCAACGTTTAGTAGGATAGACAAATCCTCCTTCCCAACCAAATCATCAACCAAAAGATTACAGAAAGCAAAACTGTTCAAGCTCATCTTGTCAAGTTCTCTCTTGTCAAATTTGATCTAATTTATTATAATTCTAGATTCATTGATAATATACTAAACATGCAAGCACTAAACATTTATTAAAATAAGTTGCTAACATGTTCTATCAGAATGTTACTGGAAACTTTCATACATCAGAAATACAGTCTCAATGTGATTATTTTACAAGTGAGCAGAAGCATTCAGAGAAATGATTTAACTCTGTTGAGGTCACTTAACTGATAAGCTGCAGGTTAGAATTTTAAATCTAGGACCTCTAATGTCAAGGCCAACATTTTATTCAGTTATACTATACTTGACTCATAACACTATAAGATTTAATAGGATTTTGGAAAAAATGTATTTTCGTCATTAGTCTTGGTTTTCTCCCTGTTCAGTGGTTGAAAACAATGATCCAATTAATAGTAAGCTCATCTAAGGGCAGGGACCAGGTCTTCTGCCCCTCTGTATATTCTCAGCATCTAGCACAGTGTTCTGCATGAGTTGGACATCCAGTAAGTGTTGACTCAGACAGACAGAAATCATTCCTTAAACCAAATATATGCCATACCTCAGATTGTTGTCCCCACAGGACATGTCTAAGTTTCCCAGAAATAGAAATACTCATTCAATCTATTGCAAGGTTTCCTGCTACTGTCTTATTTTAATGTGTTAGGTTTCTTTTTTTCTTTTCACTATCACACGAGGAAATTTTTTGGCAAAATATATTGGATTTCTTCTAAGAAAAAATAAGATTAGCCATAAAAATATTCCTATGATCATGATACAATATCATACTTCTTTCTTTATATTTGGAGATTAAGACAATATTAATAAAGCTACAGTAAAACTTGTTACAGTGTGCTAATAAAACATGTTTGTTCTTTGTGCTATACTATTTTATATAGTGTGGTTTTCTGTGTATTGCAGTATACAAAATGGAAAATTAGAAAACTAAAATTCACAATAACTTTTACAAAGAAAACTCTCGGGCAATAATTGACAAGGTAATCTTTACTTTTACAAAACATATTCATGATATGAATCCTCTATAATATTATTTTCAGTTCAGTTCCGTTCAGGTCAGTCCCTCAGTTGTGTCCGACTCTTTGTGATCCCATGGACTGCAGCACACCAGGCTTCCCTGTCCATCACCAACTTCTGGAGCCTACTCAAACTCATGTCCATCACCTCGGTGACGCCATCCAACCTTTCATCCTCTGTCGTCCCCTTCTCCTCCTGCCTTCAATCTTTTCCAGAAACAGCGTCTTTTCCGATGAATCAGTTCTTCACATCAGGTGGCCAAAGTATTAGAGTTTCATGTTCAATATCAATCCTTCCAATGAATATTCAGGACTGATTTCCTTTAGGATGGACTGGTTGGATCTCCTTGCTGTCCAAGGGACTCTCAAGAGTCTTCTCCAACACCACAGTTCAAAACCATCAATTCTTTGGTGCTCAGCTTTCTTTATAGTCCAACTGCTAGGTGCAGATGAATTCCATGTTTTTGAGCAACAGTGAAAAATCTTACTGGTGGTGTGTGGAGACTGATTTTTTTCCTGTAAATTCAGAGAAATCATATATATTCTTAAAAGCAGCTCAATTGCAATATTTTCCTCTCATAGATGTTACTGATATAAGTTCTGTTGTATCTGTATATATATATATATATATATATATATATATATATATATAGTGAAGTCGCTCAGTCATGTCCGACTCTTTGCAATCCCGTGGACTGTAGCCTACCAGGCTTCTCCATCCTGGGATTCTCCAGGCAAGAATACTGGAGTGGGTTGCCATTTCCTTCTCAGGGGATCTTCCCGACCCAGGGATCAAACCCAGATCTCCCACATTGGAGGCAGACGCTTTAACCTCTGAGCCACCAGAGCTAATTTTATATATATATATACACACACATACAATACATGTATATATATGTATATATATACATGTATTCATATATATGTATATGCAGTGTTGATGACATCCATGAAAGAAACTATAATACACAATTCAAATAAAGAACAAAAACATATACATGAGTAACAGATAGGCTCTTAAAATAGCATTCTTCATGGTTATGTAGGGTGTTTTGTTTATATTATGTTTCCTTATATAAATAGTGCACTCTATTTTTAAGAAACCAGACATAATAGTCACCATTCACTTAGAACCACAAATATTTCTGAATCTGTTACTTTCCTCATAGGTCTCTTTTCATTCATACTATGGTTTTGGACAGTAATGTTCAAATACATATATTTATATTTATGTGGTATCAAAATAAATTATTATATGTGTAATATTCCATTATTCGTTCACTCATTTTGTTACTGAGCAAATATCTATTGATATGGCAGTGTGCCAGTTACCTTTTAGAATTATGACAGGAAATCAAGCAGACAAAACAATTCCTTTCCTGATGAGTGTGTGTGAAAGTCACTCAATCGTGTCCAACTCTTTGTGATCCCATGGACTGTAGCCTGCTAGCCTCTTCTGTTCAAAGAATTCTCCAGGCAGAAATATACTGGAGTGGGTTTCCATTCCATTCTCCAGGGGATCTTCCTGACCCAGTGATCGAACCCAGGTCTCTTGCATTGCAGGCAGATTCTTTACCATCTGGGCCTCCAGGGAAGCCTATATCAAACGGAAGAGACAGACACAAAAGAAAATGATCAATTTTCACTTGTGGTTTGTTTTTCAAAGGAAAAACACATTTGTGATAAAAGCATATATAAAAATAATTTAAATCTTAACCATAGAGTCTTTTTAAATTAAAAGAAAAATTAATAATGGTTTGGTTTGCAAGCCAAGAATTGTGTGACTTTCAGTAGTATTTTGTTCACTGCTAGAGCGCACATTTCTTTTGTGTGGGGTTTGTTCGAGATTTTTTGTTTCACATCCTGACACAATTTTAGATATTAAAAAATAAACTGCATAATATCACAGTTTAGAAATTACAAAAATGACTTTTCAATCCTTCCCTTTCTTTCCATAGAAAAGGAAAGGTGAACCTTTTGATTCATATCTGCTTTTTGATAGGGTGAGCAAATTCATTAAAAAAAATCAAAATAAACATATAAATACTTAAAATGATCAATTTTACCATATATTAAATTAGAAAAACTTCAGAATTCTGAATTTTAAATTATTGTTAATGTCATTAATTAAATGTAAACACACCCTGTGGAAGTTCTACTGGAGAATATTTCTGTGTTCCCATATTTTATATACATGGAATGTAATGGGAGCTTTGTGGTATATTTGCAATTAGTATGTAAACAATAAAAAAAAGTCTGTGTAAAAATTGTGCTGCTTATTGAACATTGAAAAGTGTTAATAAATTTTAAACATCACAATAATTATAATTGGCCAACTGCAACATACCTGACTTTACAATGAGACTTTACATGATAGGATTAATAGATATTTGCCAATATTTTCTTTTATAATATTTGCCTATAAATTATAGAGTTCATGATATTTAATTCATCTGTGTTTTTTAAGCATCCATCTCCTGCTCTGACTGTAATTTATGTGAATATAAAATTCATGTCTGTTGTCCACCCAGTGCACAGCACTTGGGAGTTGGTATACAATCAATTACTATCTGGTGAATAAATAAATGAGCAGATACATGAGCAAAATGAAATGTGGGCTAACACAGTAATAATGACTATCTTTTATCAGTGAATTTCAAAATCAGGTACCATTTATTGCATAAATATTATACTCCAGGTTTTGAGCTTAGCTTGAAATGATCATGTATATGCCATTGAAAGTATACGAATTTAAAATTTTGATCTCTTCATGGAGGATTATAAATCATTATTAAATGTCCTTTTTTTATCTATATTCTGCCTTTTTCTAAGTTTTCTTTTTCTGAAATGACTCTAAATGTTCTGTTTACTAGTGTTTGATGTTTTTTTCCATCTTGTCACTCACTCAATTTGTACCTTTATAATTAACATGTCTTTTATAAACATTAAATTCTTGGGTTTTACTTTATCTATTATGACAATGTTTGTCTTTTATTTGGAGCATTTAATCCATTTACCAATGATCATTTATATCAGTCATTCGACTATTTGTTTTATGTTTTTCCCATCTACTTTACTCTATTTCTTATCTTGCTCCTTGCCTTCATTTGTGTAACACAAGATAATATAACATTTTTGCTTTCCTCTACTAACACGTTCATTACCTAATTCTTTATTATTACTTTAATGTTTATCCTAAATATTAAAACATGCATTTGCAACTCATGGAGCTTTTGAAATATCGTTTTTATTGCTTTGCCAAAAATTCTTTAACTTTGCTAACTTCCATTTTGTGTTTTGCGTTACTGAGAACAGGGTTCTTTGTTTGTTTGGTTTTGCTTTTTGTTTTCTCATATATTTGAAATTCTAGGAGGTAGTATGATTATTGTTTTGTATAGTTAATGTTTATGATGCCTCACAGACTGTAGTATTTTCCTTAGGGAACATTGTTGTTTGGCCCAAAGAATTTCTTTTGCTATTTCTTTTAAAAAAAGAACTACTGGTAATTTCTCTTAGCTGTGATTTATCTGAACACTTTATTTTGCCCTAATTTTAAAACTACTTTCTCTGGATATATAATACTATGTTGGTAGTTGTTTGATTCAATACTTAAAATAGATCTTTTTTTTTTTTTTTTTTAAGCTTCCATCGTTTTTGGTGAGAGGTCAAATCTCTGTCTTATTATTTCTCATTTTTCTTTGACCTTATTTCTTATTTTGTCTTTATTTTTCATAATTTGACTTTGGTAGATATGATGTTCTTTGTATTTATCTTGCTTATCTATGGGTATATACCTTTTCTCAGTATTGAAAAATCTTAGATCAACTTTTCAAATACTGATTTTGTTCATTCTTCTTCCTCAGTTTCTGAGACATCATCAACATGCAAGCTAGAATAATTGACTGAACCATTTGTAGGTATTATGTTCCCTTCTGTACTTTTTATTTTTTCTCTTTATTTTCAGTTGCATATTTTTATTGACCCACCTTCAAATCTATCAATCCTGACTTCTGTTTTACTCTAATTGCTCTTAAACACATATATTGAGGTTTCAAATTTCTTAGTCTGATTTTAAGTTTTAGGATTATTTTATAGATTCCTCTAATTTGATGAAAATTTCCATTAAAACATTTTTTCTGTCTCATTACAGCTATTTTTGAATATATGAATTATTATTTTAAAATCCTTTCAGATAACCCCAATAACTTCATCTCTTATTATGTCTTTTAGTCTTTGGTCATTTGGTCTCATCTTTTTTTTGTCATTTGTATTGAATGATAAGACTTGCAAATGACTTGCAATTTTCACTTAATGGCATATATTTTATGCATTTATTTATTTTTAAAGAGTGTGCTGCTGCTGCTGCTAAGTCGCTTCAGTCGTGTCCGACTCTGTGCGACCCCATAGACGGCAGCCCACCAGGCTCCCCCGTCCCTGGGATTCTCCAGGCAAGAACACTGGAGTGGGTTGCCATTTCCTTCTCCAATGCATGAAAGGGAAAAGTGAAAGTGAAGTGGCTCAGTCGTGTCCGACTCTTCGCGACCCCATGGTCTGCAGCCCACCAGGCTCCTCCGTCAATGGGATTTTCCAGGCAAGAGTACTGGAGTGGGGTGCCATTGCCTTCTCCATTAAAGAGTGTAGCTCCCAGTAATATTAACTTCCTCCTGAGAGAAGACATCTTTTCCTCTAGAAGGCAGATACACGTGGGAGCTATCAGCTTAATCAAATCCAAGATTGCCTTGATTCAAAACTGGACCATGCTCTAGGAATGGTACCTTTTGTTTGCCTCATTTTTGAGGCATAAATCTCCAGGGAATTCAGTTGAATGCCTATTATTTTCACCAAAGCCCCTCTACCAGTGTGACTTGAACTTTAAAGCTCCATTCTCAGCATTTTGAGAATGTTACAAAACCTGCTCTGCTTTTCAAGGGTTTTTGGCTTAGACTTTAACCTACCATTCCCCACAGGTTCAGCATTTGGGCAACTGTTTTGATGGTAAATCAAACTATTAACTTTAAACTCTTCAGGCATTGAGGCATTTTTTTTTTTTAATTCTAAAAATGCCAAAAGCTTTGCTAGTTTCTCTATCTCCACCCACAGCACTCAACTTGGGTTCTTGCTTCCTTGCCTACAGAGAAAATGACTGCTGTTTCAACTGCTAGTTAACTAACCTTTCCACAATTTATTCCCAAAACAAAATGAAACAACAACAAAAAAAATGGATAAAGGTAGCAGCTTTATGAGTTGATGAGTTGATTTCTATGTCTTTGCAATTTCAAAATTTGTAACAGTAAATACTAACATGTTTCAGGATATTGCAATTCAGATTAGTGTCTCCTCTAAACAGTCATTAATAAAAGATGAAAAGATGTTGATGGAAAAATATAGCTCTTATTAAGCTGCATAATATAAATATAAATATCAGAAACTATTAATTAAATTTATTTCTTGGATTTTATTGTCATTGAATAGATGAGGTGACAAACTTTTAAATATTCATGAAAACGTAAGTGTAAAAATTGAAATTGTTTTTAATAAGGCATTTTATCAGGCTTATGATGGCATATCTTACATGATTTGAACAGTATTGGTTTATCACTGTTTATATTTAGGAAGTATGTAAAAAATCTTTTTATGTACAAATTATCATTTACAGTTTTATTTTTAATAGTGAGGAATTTTAATGAAGAATAAAAACTCTTATCTATAGAATAATTTCTTTATAGCCTTCTTGATTTTTTTTAAATTATGGAAAAATTAAAAAAATATTTGTAAGCCACATTATGGACATAATTTAGAAAAAGTGAAAGTCACTCAGTTGTGTCCAGTTCTTGGAGACCCCATGGACTGTAGCCCCACCAGGCTCCTCTGGGCATGGAATTCTCCAACCAAGAGTACTGGAGTAGGTTGTCATTTCTTTCTCCAGGGGATCTTCCCAACCCAAGGAATGAACCCAGGTCTCCCATGGGAATGCATTTGAGTCAGTTCTAATGAGGTGGATGAACCTAGAACCTATTATACAGAGTGAAGTGAATCAGAAAGAAAAAGATAAATACTATATTCTAACACATACATATGGAATCTAGAAAAATGGTACTGAAACATTTATTTACAGGGCAGCAATGGAGAAACAGACATAGAGAATAGACTTACGGACATGTGGAGAGGGGAGGAGAGGGTGAGATGGAAGGGACTAGGGAGGAGAGGGTTAGATGGACTTTTAGGAAGTCATGTGCTAATGCTGTGATTGAAGAGTATATGAAGATTATGGAAACACAAAGTTATGCCAATAACTTTCTTTAATTTAGGTGAATAGAGAATTATATGACATTGGTTTCTATTTATTTTCTTTTGGTTGTAATCACTACATAAGTGTAAACTATACCAGCAGTGAATTTAAAGTACTTTAAGGTAAAACTAATGGCTTTTTCTTAATTTAAAAATATAGGTGCAATGATTAGTATGCCAAGATTATTTAGGAGAAAACATGGGAATTAAACTAAATATCTCATGCTTTTATTTTTTAATTAATTTTTTATTGAAGGATAATTGCCTTACAGAATTTTGTTGTTTTCTGTCAAATGTCAACATGAATCAGCCATAGGTATATATATATCACCTCCCTTTTGAACCTCCCTCTCATCTCCCTCCCCATCCCACCCCTCTAGGTTTATACAGAGGCCCTGTTTGAACTTCTGGAGCCATATAGCAAATTCCCATTGGCTATCTATTTTACATATGGTAAAATATGTAAAGGTAAGCTTCCATGTTACTCTTCCCATACATCTCACCCTCTCCTCCCCTCTCCACATGTCCATAAGTCTATTCTTTGTGTCTGTTTCTCCATTGCTGCCATGTAAATAAATGTTTCAGTACCATTTTTCTAGATTCCATATATATGTGTTAGAATACAGTATTTATCTTTCTCTTTCTGATTCACTTCACTCTGTATAATAGGTTCTAGGTTCATCCACCTCATTAGAACTGACTCAAATGCATTCCTTTTAATGGCTGAGTAATATTTCATTGTGTATGTATATCACAGCTTCTTTATCCATTCATCTGTCAGTGGACATCTAGGTTGCTTCTATGTACTAACTATCGTAAACAGTGCTGCAATGAACAATGGGATACATGTGTCTCTTTCAATTTTGGTTTCCTCAGGGTATATGCCTAGGAGTGAGATTGCTGGGTCATATGGTGGTTTTATCCCTAGTTTTTTAAGGAATCTCCATACTCTCTTCCATAGTGTCTGTATCAATTTACATTCCCATCAACAGTACAAGAGTGTTCCCTTTTCTTCACACCCTTTCCAGCATTTATTGTTTGTAGATTTTTTGATGAGAGCCATTCTGACTGGTATGAGATGATATCTCATTGTAGTTTTGATTTGCATTTCTCTAATAATGAGCAATGTTGAGCATATTTTCATGTTTGTTAGCCATCTGTATGTCTTCTTTGGAGAAATGTCTGTTAGGTTTTTTTCCCACTTTCTGTTTGGGTTTTTATTTTTCTGGCTTTGAGTTGTATGAGCTGCTTGTATATTTTGGAAATCAATCCTTTGTCGGTTGTTTCATTTGCTATTATTTTCTCCCACTCTGAGGGTTGTCTTTTCACGTTGCTTAGAGCTTCCTTTGTTGTGCAAAAGCTTTTAACTTTAATCACGTCCCACTTGTTTACATTCGTTTTTATTTCCGTAACTCTAGGAGGTGGGTCGTAGAGGCTCTTGCTTTGATTTATGTTATCGAGTGTTCTGCCTATGTTTTCCTCTAAGAGTTTTACAGTTTCTGGTCTTATATTTAGGTCTTTAATTCATTTTGAGTTTATCTTTGTGTATAGTGTTAGGAAGTGTCCTAATTTCATTCTTTTACGTGTAGCTGTCCAGTTTTCCCAGCACCATTTACTGTACAGGCTGTCTTTGCCCCATTGTGTATTCTTGATTCCTTTGTCAAAAATAAGGTACCCATAAATTCATGGGTTTAGTTCTGGGCTTTCTATCTTGTTCCATTGGTCTATATTTCTGTTTTTGTGCCAGTACCATACTGCCTTAATGACTGTAACTTTGTAGCATAATCTGAAGTCAGGAAGCTTGATTCCTCCAGCTCCATTCTTCTTTTTCAAGACTGCTTTGGCTATTCCGGTTTTTTTGTGTTTCCATATGAATTGTGAAATTTTTTGTTCTAGTTCTGTCAAGAATGCCATTGGTAATTTGATAGGGATGGCATTGAATCTGTCTATTGCATTTGGTAGCATAGTCATTTTCACAATATTGATTCTTCCTACCCAGGAACATGGAGTAGCTCTCCATCTGTTTATGACATCTTTGATTTCTTTCATTAGTGTCTTATAATTTTCTATGTAGAATTCTTTCTTCTCCTTAGGTAAGTTTATTCCTAGATATTCAATTCTTTTTGTTGCAATGGTGAATGGGATTGATTCCTTAATTTCTCTTTCTGATTTTTCATTGTTAGTATATAGAAATACAAGTGATTTCTGTGTATTGATTTTGTATCATGCAACTTTGCTAAATTCACTGATTAGCTCTAGTAATTTTCTGTTTCTATCTTTAGGGTATTCTATGTACAGTATCATGTCATCTGCGAACAGTGAGAGCTTTACTTCTTGTTTACCAATCTGGATTCCTTTTCTTTCTTTTTCTTCTCTGATTGCTGTAGCTAAAACTTTCAGAACTATGTTAAATAATAGTGGTGAAAGTGGATACCCTTGTCTTGTTCCTGATCTTAGGGGGGAATGCTTTCAGTTTTTCAATATTGAAATAATGTTTGCTGAAGGCTTATCATACATGGCATTTACTATGTTGAGGTAGGTTCCTTCTATGCCCATTTTCTGGAGTTTTAATCATAAATAGGTGCTGAATTTTGTCAAAGCCTTTTTCTGCATCAAGATGATCATATGGTTTTTATCTTTAAATTTCTTAATATGGTGTATCACATTGATTGATTTTGATATATGTGAAAGAATTCCTGCATCCCTGGAATAAACCCACCTTGATCATGTTGTATGAGCTTTTTGATGTGTTACTGAATTTTGTTATCTAAAATTTTGTTGAGGATTTTTGCATCTATATTTATCAGTGATATTGGCCTGTAGTTTTCTTTTTTTGTGTTGTCTTTGTCTGGTTTTGGTATCACGGTGATGGTGGCCTCGTAGAATGAATTGGAAGTGTTCCTTCCTCTGCAATTTTTTGAAAGAGTTTTAAAAGGATAAGCATTAGCTCTTCTCTAAATGTTTGATAGAATTCTCCTGTGAAGCCATCTGGTCCTGGGCTTTTGTTTTTTGGGACATTTATGATCACAGCTTCAATTTCAGTGCTTTTAATTGGGTTGTTCATAATTTCTATTTCTTCCTGGTTCAGTCTTGGAAGAGTGAACTTTTCTAAGAATCTGTCCATTTCTTCCAGGTTATCTATTTTATTACCTTAAGTTGTTCATAATAGCCTCTTACAACCCTTTGTATTTCTGCATTGTCTGCTGTAACCTCTCCTTTTTCATTTCTAATTTTGTTGATTTGATTCTTCTCTCTTTTTTTTTTACTTGATTAGTCTGGCTAAAGGTTTGTCAACTTTGTTTATCTTCTCAAAGAGACAGCTTTTAGTTTTATTAATCTTTACTATTATTTCTTTCATTTCTTTTTCATTTACTTATGCTCGGATCTTTATGATTTCTTTCTTTCTACTAATTGTGGGTTTTTTACTTGCTCTTTTCCCAGTTGCTTTAGCTGTAATGTTAGGTTGTCTATTCAATGTTTTTCTGTTTCTTGAAATAGGATTGTGTTGCTATAAACTTTCCTCTTAGAACTGCTTTTGCTGCATACCATAGGTTTAGAGTTGTCGTGTTTTCATTGTCATTCGTTTCTAGAAATTTTTTGATTTCCCTTTTGATGCCTTCAGTAACCTGTTGGTTATTTAGAAATGTGCTGTTTAATCTCTATGTGTTTGTGCTTCTTACAATTTTTTTTCTTGTAATTGATATCTAGTCTCATGGCATTGTGGTCAGAGAAGATGCTTTGTATGATTTCACTTTTCTTAAATTTAATGAGGTTTGATTTAAGACTCAAGATGTGGTCTATCCTGGAGAATGTTCCATGTGCACTTGAAAAGAAGGTGTATACTTTTGCATTTGGATGGAAAGTCCTGAAGATATCAATGGAATTCATCTCATCTAATATATCATTTAAGATGTGTTTCCTTTCTAATTTTCTGTTTTTATGGTCTGTCCATTGGTGTGAGTGGGGTGTTAAAGTCTCCTACTATTAGTGTGTTACTGTCAATTTCTCCCTTTATATCTGTTAGTGTTTGTGTTATGTATTGCGATGCTCCTATGTTGGGTGCATAGATATTTACAATTGTTATTTCTTCCTCTTGGATTGATCCCTTGATCATTATGTAGTGTTCTTCCTTATCCCTTGTAATCTTCTTCATTTCAAGGTCTATTTTGTCTGATATGAAGGCTGCTGCTCCAACCTTTTTTTGCTTCCCATGTGCATGGAATATATTTTTCTATCCCCTCACTTTCAGTCAATATGTGTCTTGAGGTCTGAAGTGGGTTTCTTGTTCAGTTCAGTTCAGTTTAGTTGCTCTTTGTGTCTGACTCTTTGCGACTCCATGTACTGCAGCATGCTAGGCCTCCCTTTCCATCACCATCTCCCAAAGTTTACTAAAACTCATATGCATTGAGTCAGTGATGCCATCCAACCAATTCGTGCTCTGTTGTCACCTTCTCCTCCTGCCTTCAATCTTTCCCAGCATCAGGGTCTTTTCCAAAGAGTCAGTTCTTCGCATAAGGTGGCCCAAGTATTGGAGTTTCAGCTTCAGCATCAGTCCTACCAAAGAATATTCACAACTGATCTCCTTTAGGATGGACCGGTTGGATCTCCTTGAGTCCAAGGGACTCTCAAGAGTCTTCTCCAACACCACAGCTCAAAAGCATAATTTTTTTTTTCTTTTTTTTGTTTTCTGGTATTTTTTCTTTTTTTTTTAATGTTATTTTATTTTTAAACTTTACAAAATTGTATTAGTTTTGCCAAATATCAAAATGAATCCGCCACAGGTATACATGTGTTCCAAAAGCATAAATTTTTTGATGCTCAGCTTTCGTTATAGTCCAGCTCTTACATCCATACATGACTACTGGAAAAACCATATCCTTGACTAGATGAAACTTTGTTGGCAAAGAAATGTCTCTGCTTTTTAATATGCTGTCTAGGTTGTTCATAGCTTTTCTTCCAAGAAGTAAGCGTCTTTTAATTTCATGGCTGCAGTCTGCTTCTGCAGTAATTTTGAAGCCCCAAATAATAAAGTCTCTCACTGTTTCCACTGTTTGCCCAACTTTTTCACTCTCCTTTTTCACTTTCATCAAGAGGCTCTTCAGTTGTTCTTCACTTTCTGCCATAAGGGTGGTGTCATCTACATATCGCAGGTTATTGATATTTCTCCTGGCAATCTTGATTCCAGCTTGTGCTTCTTCCAGCCCTGTGTTTCTCATGAGGTACTCTGCATATAGGTTAAATAAACAGGGTAACAATATACAGCCTTGACATACTCCTTTCCCTATTTGGAACCAGTCTGTTTTTCCATGTCCAGTTCTAACTTTTGCTTCCTGACCTGCACACAGATTTTTCAAGAGGCAGGTTAGGTGGTCTGGTATTCCCATCTCTTGAAGAATTTTCCACAGTTTGTTGTGATCCATATAGTCAAAGGTTTTGGCATATTCAATAAACCAGAAATAGATGTTTTTCTGGAGCTCTCTTGCTTTTTTGATGATCCAGCGGATGTTGGCAATTTGATCTCTGGTTCCTCTGCCTTTTCTAAAACCAGCTTGAACGTCTGGAAGTTCACATCGCATATACTGTTGAAGCCTGGCTTTCAGAATTTTGAGCAATACTTTATTAGTATGTGAGACGATTGCAATTGAGCAGTAGTTTGAGCATTCTTTGGCATTGCCTTTCTTTGGGATTGGAATGAAAACTGACCTTTTCCAGTCCTGTGGCCACTGCTGAGTTTTCCAAATTTGCTGGCATATTGAGTGCAGCACTTTCACAGCATCATCTTTCAGGATTAGAAATAGCTCAACTGGAATTCCATCACCTCCACTAGCTCTGTTCGTAGGGATGCTTTCTAAGGCCCACTTGACTTCACATTCCAGGATGTCTGGCTCTAGGTGAGTGATCACACCATCATGATTATCTGGGTCATGAGATCTTGTTTGTATAGTTCTTCTGTGGATTCTTGCCACCCCTTCTTAATATCTTCTGCTTCTGTTACATCCATACCATTTCCCTCCTTCATTGAGCCTATGTTTGCATGAAATGTTCCTTTGGTATCTTTAATTTTCTCTAAGAGATCCCTAGTCTTTCCCATTCTGTTGTTTTCCTCTATTTCTTTGCATTGATTGCTGAAGAAGGCTTTCTTATCTCTCCTTGCTATTCTTTGGAACTCTGCATTCAAACGGGTATATCTTTCCTTTTCTCCTTTGCTTTTTGCCTCTCTTCTTTTCACAGCTATTTGTAAGGCCACCTCAGACAGCCATTTTGCTTTTTTACATTTCTTTTTCTTGGGGATGGTTTTGCTCCTGGTCTCCTGTACAATGTCACAAACCTCCATCCATAATTCATCAGGCACTCTTTTAGATCTAATCCCTTGAATTTCTTGTAGACAGCATATATATGGGCCTCATTTTTGTATCGGAGAAGGCAATGGCACCCCACTCCAGTACTCTTGCCTGGAAAATCCCATGGACGGAGGAGCCTGGTAGGCTGTACATGGGGTCGCGACTAAGCGGCTTTACTTTCACTTTTCACTTTCATGCATTGGAGAAGGAAATGGCAACCCACTCCAGTGTTCTTGCCTGGAGAGTCCCAGGGACAGGGGAGCATGGTGGGCTGCCAACTATGGGGTCGCACAGAGTTGGACATGACTGAAGTGACTTAGCAGCAGCAGCAGTAGCATTTTTGTATACATTCAGCTAGTCTGTGTCTTTTTTGTTGGAGCATTTAATCCATTTAAATTGAAAGTAATTATTGATATTTATGTTCCTATTGCAATTTTATAATTATTTGGGGTTCATTTTGTAGATCTCTTTTCTTCTGCTTTATTTCTTAACTATATAAGTCCCTTTAGCATTTGTTGCAAGGCTGGTTTGATGGTACTGAATTCTCTTGACTTTTGCCCTTTTGAAAAGCTTTTTATTTCTCCATCAATTTTGAATGAGATCCTTGCTGGGAGAGTAATCTTGGTTGTAGATTTTTCCCTTTCAGTACTTTAATTATATCCTGCCATTCCCTTCTGGCCTGCAGAGTTTCTGCTGAAAGATCAGCTGCAAAGCTCATGGGGTTTCCCTTGCATGTTATTTGTTTCTTCTCCCTTGCTGCTTTTAATATTCTTTCATTGTATTTAGTCTTTGTTAATTTGATTAATATGTTTCTTGGCATGTTTCTCCTTGGGTTTATCCTGTATGGGACTCTTTGTGCCTCTTGGACTTGATTGGCTATTTCCTTTTCCATGTTAGGGAAATTTTCACCTATAAGCTCTTTAAGAATTTTCTCATACCTTTCTTTTTCTCTTCTTCTTCTAGGACCTCTATAATTTGAATGCTGGTGCATTTAATATTGCCCCAGAGGTCTCTGATACTCTCCTCAGCTCTTTTCATTCTTTTCACTTTTTCTGTTCTTCAGAAGTTATTTCCACCATTTTATCTTCCACCTCACTGATTCATTCTTCTGCTTCAGATATTCTGCTACTGATTCCATCTAGAGTATTTTTAACTTCAGTAATTGTGCTATTTGTTTTGTAGACTTTTGCTTTAATTCTTCCAGATCTTTGTTAATTGATTCTTCTGTTTTCTCCATTTTGTTTTCAAGGTTTCTGATCATCTTTACTATCGCTACTCTGAATTCTTTTAAAGTTAATTTTCCTATTTCCTCTTCATTTATTCGAACTTCTGTGTTTCTAGTTTGTTCATTCATTTGTGCAATGTTTCTCTGCTTTTTCATTTTTTTTTAAGTTATTGTGTTTGTATCCTTTTCCCAGGCTTCAAGTAAAGCTGAATTCTTTCCTTGAAGGGTTTCTGCCCTCCTAAGTTTGGTCCAGTGGTTTATGTGAGTTTCGTATAGGGTGAGCTTTGTGCTGAGTTTTTGTTTGTTAGTTTTTCCTCTGATGGGCAAGGCTGAGTGAGGTGGTACTCCTGTCTGCTGATGACTGGGTTTATATTTTTGCTTTGTTGCTTAGATGAAGTGTTCTGCCCAGGGTGCTACTGGTGGTTGGGTGATTCTGGGTCTTGTATTCAAGTGATTTCCTTTGTGTGAGTTCTCACTATTTGATAACCCCTTGGTTTAGTTTTCTGGTAGTCTAGAATGTCGGAGTCAGTACTCCCACTGCAAAGGCTCAGGGTTTGATCTCTGGTCAGGAGTGAAGATTCCACAAGTGGTTTGTTGTGGCATTAAGGGAGAGTAAAACAGATATTCGAAAATGAGAAACCAAAGATGAACCTCAGATAAATGGCAGCTGCAAAATCAGGCAAATAATAATTAAAATAATGGGATATACACATATACATATACACCCATGAGCAAAGTGAAAATAGTCCAACAAAAATAAAGTATAGTAGACTGATTAGGCAAGCAAAGGAAATAAAAAATTATATTTGCCAGTTATAAACAAAACTAATTTAAGCACAAACTGGAAAACAAAATACAGCAAGGGGCCAAGTGTCAAATAAAGCGATGGAAACAAAACTAACAAATATGTTGAGAGGAAAGGAAAGAAAGAAAAGAAGGTATAGATATGAAAGTTAAATAGAGGTAGATAAAGAAGATTTATATACATTAAAGATTAACTGCAAAGGGAAAAAACAGTAAGAAAGACAAATGAAGGAACCAATGTATAAAAAAATATAATAGGTTTAACAAAATTAAAAATTCAAATTATAAAAAAGAGCAAAGAGAAAAAAAAAAAAAAAACCAGAAGAAGAAAGAAAAAGGGAAAAAAAAGAAAACTCCACAGAACTGCAAAAGCCCAATGTAAAGGCAGAGGTTGATAACAACAATAGAAACTGTGATTGAATATACACATTTATATATACACACATAAGCAAAATCAAAACAGTTCAACAGAGCCTAGATACAATAGATTGACCTGGTGAACAAAGGAAACCAAAAATTATATCTACCAGAACAAAACTAGTTAAAGCACAAACTGGAAAACAAAACTAAAGCAAGGTGCCAATTGAGGAATAAAGCAATGAAAATAAAAGTAACAAATTTGTAGAGAGGAAAGGAGAGAAAGAAAAGAAAGAATAGATATGCAAAGTTAAATAGAGGTAGACAAAGAATATTTATATACATTAAAGATTAACTGCAAGAGGAAAAGAACAGTATGAAAAGCAAACAAAGGAACAAATGTAGAAAAAATAGTAATAGATTTAAAAAATTAAAATTAAAGAAGAGATAAAAGAAAAAAAAGAGAAAAACACAGACCTGCAGAAGCCCAAATATAGAGGCAGAGGTTTGTGACAGCAATAAAAAATGTGACTGAGGTAAAAGAAAAAAAGAATAAAACAACCTCAGAGCTTGTTTATTTTATTGGTACTAAGAATTTCAAAAGCTTAATTGAAATTCTTAGTACCAATAAAATCGACAATTACAACAGAGGGGGGAAAAGAAAAAAAAAATCTGAAAGAATCTACAGCAAGTCAAAAAATAAGAATAATAAATGTTTTTCTTGAGTCACTGCTGTCAGAGTCCTTTCCCACAATGGGAATCACAGTCCACCTTACCTCCCTGGGATGCCCTCCAACACTGTACTGATATCTGGACCTGCCATGCGGGCAGGTCAGATTCTAATCTGGTTCTACTCCTGTGTGTTCTTGCCTCCAATGTCCACAGCTATCGGAGCTAGTGTGTTTTCTTTTCTGGGAGCTCTTAATGGCTTTTTATATATTCCATAGGCACAGAGTCTGTTTAGTTGATTGGGAGGATTTAATCTGCAGCTTGTACAGCTATTGGGAAAGTTTTGGGTCTTTTTGCTTAACCACACTGTCCCTGGGTTTCCATTGTGGTTTTATTTCCACCTCTGTGTATGGCTTGTCCACTGGGGCTTAGCTCCTGAGGCTGCCCTGGAGGGCTTGGGTTTGCCCCTGTGAGGGCCAGGTGTGGAAGTGGCACAGCTGCTTGGGTCGCAAGGGTTCTGGGAGCATCAGCTACTCAGGGGGGTTGGTGGCTAGGGCAGCAGGAAATATAGTGCTCTAGAAGGGATGGCAACCAGTATTAGCCAATATGTGCCAGTATTCTTGCCTGGAGAACCCCCTCTCTGACAGAGAAACCTGGCAGGCCACCATCTATAAGGTTGCAGAGTTGGACAGGACCGAAGTGACGCTGCACACATAAACACAAGGCTTTTTTTTTTTCACCTTTGACAGCTCTGCCCCAGTGAGAGTTGAGCATAAAAGTAGTGTAGCTGCTTGGCATGCAGGGACCCTGGTGGTGCCAAGTGTTCAGGGACACAGACACCTCCGTGGCAGGAGTTATGGCCCTATCAGAGCCTTTTTTCAAGCCTCTTGTATCTGGCAATCAGAGGTCTCTTTGGCCAGACTTTCTCCTTAGCTCCGCCTATTCAAGCACTTAGAGGAATCCCTCGCCTGGGGCCCTTCTCTATTGTTCAGCATGTCAGGCACATAGAGAGACCCCTTTGGCTGGGGTCCTACTCTGTAGATCAGTGCATCAGTCACTGAAAGTAGTACCCTGGAGGGGTCCTACTCTGTAGTTCAGTGCCTCAAGCAGTCAGGCATTTGATGGGCCAGCCTGTCTATTGTTCAGCTGTGATGCTGCCATTTGGGGAGAGAGAGGCTTGGTGATGGCTCCACCCTCTACACATGACTCAGCAGTATTGCCTCGCTTTATGGCTGCCTGGCTTTCCTCCACAGGCATTTCCCATCACAATCTCCTCCCTCACATCCCCTCGGTCCCTCTCTCTACAATCAACAGCAGCCCTCACAGTGGGTTTGCTCCACAAACCCTGAACTTCAGTTCCCAGCTGCTGCCCCTTCCAGGAGACCCACGTTCCTACCGGCATATGTATGGCTTTGACAAGGACTGTTTGATTCTCATTCAACTTAGGCTGCCACAGATCAGCTGTTTCACTCTCAGCCTTAAATGTTTCTCCTCTGACTCAGACAATTGCCCCACTGTGGGGATATGACCGCGCTTCAGTTCCCCCACCCACTGAAGGCAGGTCCACTCCTACTCCTGTTTTTCCCCCTAGTTCTTTCATCCTACTGAGTTTTGCGTGGTTCTATATATTCTTTTCCACTAGTCAGGTAGCCCTGTTCACTCTCAGCTGGTGTTCTGCATGCACTTCTGTGTCTGATGGTGCATTCCTGATATATCCGTGAAGAGAGATATACTCCACATCCACCTACTCCTCTGCTATCTTGTCCTCCGGTCTAAATATATCATGCTTTAACGGAAAAAAAGAATTCAATTAAATCAAGAAATATTCTGAGAAAAATAGATTATTCATCTTTAGTTAGTGCATATTTTGACCACATTAAAAGAATAAAATATAATACTTATTATCAACAATAACAAAATAAATAGTCCAGCAAATTCCTGTTCCAGAAGACAGCTTTTACTCAATACTTTTCCTTATATTATGTTGGAACTCTGCTTAAATATGTCACACAGCGACCCAGGCATAAAAATTAACCACTCTCTATATGATTCTTCAACAGGTTACAAACTTCTCTACATCTTATGCCTCATTTATGAAATAAAATGATGTAACATAATTTCTAATCATTTTTTCTCTGAGATACTATGGAGCTCTATGTCTTAAGGTAAGGTTTTCATATGGTAATTACATATACTCACATTTCTCTGTTATTCTTTATCTACTAGAAAATTGACTCAGCGTTATGAATCCAAACAACAAATCTCATTTTGTAATGACACAGTATCTGTGCATTCATATGTGTGTTTTTAGGCCCAAACACAAAATTATCTAAATGTTCATTCTGAATGATCAAGTGAGATAGAAATGAATTTTATCCTTTGAAAATTTCCAATTCATAATCCATATTTTCTCTTTTTCACATCTACTTTGAACAACAACATCTAGGAAGGTTAAATAGACCTAATGTATTAATCATTAATCTCTAACTCTGCTTTACCCTCATGGCAGTGACAACAATAATAATGGTCATTCCATCCCCATGAGGACTCATTCATTCCTTCATTAAAATAAGACATTCCTGGGCGTAATGAGGGTCACTGGGGTGTTATCCATACAACTGGACATATTGGAATGCCATAGAAATAACCAGGAGAAGTGTGAATGTTGTTTTGGGAGATAACAGGGACGATTTCTCAGAGGAGATTACACAATGGAACGACAGTTCCTAAACTTTGAATAAAGACTTTTTGTGTGTGTAAAAATAATATTCATAAAAAGGAAACAATTTTCCTTTTCAATGAACTCACACTTTCATCTGTCATTTCCCCTTCTTTCTTATGGGAAGACAGATACATTCTGTTCTAAACCCAGCTGGTCCCTTGTTGCAGCTTTTACTTCCCCCAAGGTCTTATATCATTAATTATCACTTCCTTATTGAATAGTTAATTCTCTCATTGTCCACTAATTCTGTGTCCTTCCAACTACAGCTATGTTCTATGATTTCCATGCATTAAAACAACAACAACAACAGCAACTGTCTTCCAACCTTCCCTTTACTTTAGCCACTTCTCTTTTGTACTCATAGGAAAACTTCTTGACCTATAGGCTTGCTCAAGCTTCTACTGAAATACATTTTATACATCAATAGAGATTCCTTAATGCTAAATCCAACAACTTCTCTATCTAAAGCCTACTTGAATACTTAATATCTGTACAATATTTGACTTTGAGGAACAGTCCTCCTGGAAAAAAAAATAACTTTTCCTTTAGCTTCATCTATAATATTCTCTTTTGTGATTGTTTTTAGTCACAAAGTAGTGTCCAACTCATTTTTTACATCATAGACTATGGTCTGCCAGGCTTATCTGTCTATGGAATTCTCCAGACAAAAATACTGGACTGGGTTGCCATTTCCTTATTCAGATGATCTTCCTGACCCAGGGTTCAAACCCACATCTCCTGCTTTGGTAGGTGGGTTTTATACCACTGATCCACCAGGAAAACCCAATATTCTCTTTTAACTATTTATTTAAATTGATCATACAGGCTATTCTTTCTAAATTCTTTTCTTAAAAGCGTGTGTTACCTTATATCTCTCTCACATTCTCCACATATAATTATTTGTGTGTTGAGTTCAAAGAGTTGCAGTGAAGATCAAGTAATATAGTGTATGCAAAATTATTGACACATGCCAAGTCTACTCCAATATTCTTGCCTGGAGAATTACAAGAGGGCAGAGGAGCCTGCTGGGTTACAGTCCATGGGGTTGCAAAGAGTAGAACATGATTGAGCTGATGAGCACACAAAAGCTTTAATTAATAAATGGGAAATATTATAATCATTAGTGTTCATAATGATATATTCTAATCTAACATAATGATGACTGCTGGATCCAAGCTCTTTGAGCACTATAGATCCAAGAATTATTCAATACACTTTTCTGCTATGATGAAAATGTACAATTCTGGCATTCAATATGGCAGCCATTATCCACATGTAACTTGCAAAATGTTTGCAATGTGGCTACTGTGAAAGAGGAGCTGAAATTTTTAATTTTCCTTAATTTTAATTAATGTAAATTTAAATAACCACATGTGACCAGGGACTACTATACAGTATTAGATAGCACAGATCTAGGCCTATTTTTAACTTACATTCAGTTTGAAAAATTAAAATGTGTCCAACAATCAGATTCCCCTTCTGTGTATTATAGAACAAGCTACTTTTTTGAATTCCTTGTTTCAATTAATGGGATCACCATTTGCCAAGGCAACAATGTTCAAATGCTATGTGATGAATTAGGATTCATTTTGAAATGAAAAGAGCATGACCTTTGAATCAAACACACCTGGCTTCAAATAGGACATCTCCATTTCCTTGCCATTTGACCTTGGGTAAATTAAATAACCTGCAAGATAATCATTTTTTTTTTTTCATTTGTAAAATAGAAATAAATATGTGTATCACACAAGGCTATTATCAGGATTAAAAGTCACAGCTTATGTAAAACACCTGGCTTAATGGCTGGGCATATAAAGCACATATATTTCATAAATATACATTACCTCTTTTCTTGCCTCCCATTTCAAATGGATTAACAGATTCTATTGATCTCCTGTTGAAATATTTTATGTCTTTCCTCTTTTTCCATTCCCATTGAATATGTTCTTATTAATCTCCTTCTCATCAACTTTTTCCAGTGGAATAGCCTCTTAATCAATATCTCTTCCCCAGTTATCTTTTGGTAATATCTCTTATCCAGCCATATTCTAAATTTCTACAAAATAGCTTTTCCAAAATGTTGATCTGATCTCATCACTATTTATTGCTTTATAATTTTGCTATATGAGTATGTAATTGTGTATTGCATGGTTCTAATTTTTATAAAGTAAGTGGTACCACAAGTGTATCACAGTACAAGTATTCTACAACCCTCACTCTTGCATCTTTGGAGTCCATAATTATAATTTTCATTATGCATAACTCTAATTTCTTTATTTTTGTGTTCATGGCACATGTAAAAAGGTGACAATTTAGTTATTTTTCTGTTGATAAATATTTAAGGCTGCTTTGAACATTCTAGTATACTTTTGTTAATGAACACATGCAAAATTTTTCTAGTATATGTGCCTGTTATATCGAACAAAGTGAACAAATGCTAAGAGTACAGCTCATTTAAAGTGTATACACTTCATTAACCACCATCCAAATCAAGGCACATAATGGTTCCAATCTCAGAAGGCTGTTATTACCTACCATCCCTAGGAACACAGTTCCTAGTTCTATTATTCTATATTCATGTTCTGTAATTTCATGTATATCAATATGACCTTTTGATGTCTAGCTTCTTTTCCTAAAAATTATAAGATTCATGATTGTCCTGCATGCAGCTTCAGCTCTTCCTCCCCACCCCATTGCTCTTAAGTATCTATTATATGAATACTCCATTACTTATTTATCCATCGTACATCTCAAGTGTATTTGAATTATTTCTGGTTTTTTGTTATTATTTCCATAGAATGAACACATGCACTTATTTCTGTTCAGGCTATTCCTAAGAGTGAAATTACTAGATCACAAGGTAATACATTTTTAGCTACAGTAGATACCCTCCACACCACTTTCCAATGTGGATCACGAACTTACTTTCTTACTAGAAATTTCTGAGGGTTTCAATTGCTCCACATCCTCCATGATATTTGAAATCCTGTTGCAATTCTCATAGGATTGTCATGATAATACATTGTGGTTGTGCTTCTATTTCCTTGATAACTAATATTTTAAACAACTTTTCATGTGATTATTACCATTTGTATATTTTTTGTAAAGTGCACATTAGTGACATTTTCCACATTTTGTTTTTTTATACTTTTAGTTTTGATTTGTAAGACCTATTATATAATCTGGAATGAATCATTAGTTGAATATATGTATTGCAAATATCTTTACTAACTCTGTGACTTGACTTTCCCCTCTTATTGTGTATTTGATGAAAATAAGTTCTAAATATTCATGAAGCACATTAAAAAACTTTTGTTGTTAGTGTTATTATACTGTTTAATATTAACTCTAAGTTCATGAAAATTTCCTCCTATGTTTTCTTTTTAAGCTTTATTGTTTTAGATTTTGCATTTATTTCTATGATACATCTGGAATTAATTTTTGTGTATGGTTTGTATAGGGTCAGGGTCCATTTTTTTCCATATGGATATTCAATTGACCCACCACCATTTATTGAAAAGACAATCGTTTCCCCCACTGAATTGTGGAGGTGACTTTGTCATAAATCAGGTTACTATATACATGTGGGTCTGTTTCTGGAATCTGTAATTCCCTGCCATTGAAATATTTATCTTCATACAAACACCATACTGTATAAATTGCTGCAGTTTGGAAATAAATTTTATAGTTAACAAATCCTCTACTTTTGTTCTTTTGAAGATTTCCTTTCCTACTCTAAATTCTAGGTATTTTGCCTTTCCATGTACATTTTGGAGTTTGTTTGCCAGTATCTAGAAAAATCTGGAGTATTTCCTAGCATATGAATATTTCTAGTATACAAATATTTCCTTATAATAACTGCCTTTTGTATTTTTGACATGACATACCTTCATTACTGGGCTTCCTTGGTGGCTCAGTGGTAAAGAATCCACCCTCAATGCAGGAGACACAGGGGATGTGGGTTTGATCCTTGTGTCGGGAAGATCCACTGGGGGCAGAACATGATAACCCTCTCCAGGATTCTTCCCTAGAGAATCCCCTAGACAGAAGAGCCTGGTGGTCTTCAGTCCATAGGGTCACAAAGAGACATGACTGGAGCGACTTAGCACACACACATATGCATCTTCATTACCATTCACTTCAAGTAATGTCTAAAGTAGTATGTTTTAAATTTCTAAATTCTTGGAATTTTTGATCTCTGTTTTTGATTTCTAATTTGACTTTTTATGGTCAGGTAGTCTATACATTTTGTCTATTGAAATATGAAGAGATATGTTTGATAAGACAGATTTTGATCACTTTTGGTAAATACAGAGCATGAACTATATGTGGTGGTTCTTCTCTCTTCAGGAGACCAGTGATATGTGTGCTTTCGGTGACAGGCTGTGTTTTTCAAAGATAGCCACACAATACCCGCCATCCTACATGATCATTTACAATGTGACCGTCATGTTTTTTTTCAGTGAAAAGTGGGGTCTATGTCTCTTCTCTTGAACATGGTGAACTTGTGATTTCCTTATAACCAAAGCAATGTTGTGGAAACACTATATAACTTACAAAGTTAAGGCAGAAAGTGCATGCATTTCTGCCCTGTTTACTGGAACACTTTGTTTTGGAGTGCCCGGTCAACACCGAAGAAATCTAATTAATTATCTTGAAGTCACTATGTTGTCAGAAAGTAAGACCACATAGAGAGGCCATTGTAGGTGCTCTGATCAGCAATTCTTCTTTTTTTTTTTTTAATTGGAGGAAAATTGTTTTAGAATGCTGTGTTGATTTCTCCCATACAACAATGCAAATCAGTCATAATTATACATATATCACCTTCCTCTTGAGACTCCCTCCCCTCCCCCTATCTCACCTCTCTAAATCATCACAGAGCACCAGGCTGGACTCCCTGTGCTATATATCATCAGCAATTCTAATCTGTCTTCCCTACCAAGGCACTAGACATACAAGTGAATCAACCTTCACATGATTCTAGTTCCAAGATATCAATCACACATAGTCTTTCAAAACTAAAACTGATAAAACTAAGAGAATTTACCAGCTATACAATGTATTTTCAAACTACAGCAATGTATACCATATGATGTTTGTCATGTAAGAAACTGGACTATTCTGTGGTAATAACGCTGTGTAAAGATTAAGAATGTGAAGATACCACATGTACTCTTATTGGCAATCCTAGTCTTTAATCCTTCTCAGCTTATAAAGGGAGACATGAAGGTTAGACAAAACTTCAAATGAGTTTATCCATCAGTCTTTGTGTCATAATAATTTGAATTTGTGGATTTAAGTTATTTGATGTGTTTTGATCTGTGTAATTAATATATTTTTTGAAGTTCATTGGCTTCTCCCTCTTCATAGGTGGATTCACTGTGAAATGATTATAGTAGTAATTTCTTTCTTTCTCTTTGGTATAACAAGATGTTATACTCTCAGAATGGTTAATACCTAAAATCAGATGTTTCCCCAAAGAACTCTGTTTTTGTATGTGACCGTGTGAACAATAGTATTTTAAAAGAAAACTCCAGGTACCAAGAATGATCATTACTTCTCAGTTGCCTAATGTTTCCAGATGGAGTGACTATACATATGAAGTGAAGTCGCTCAGTCGTGTCCGACTCTTTGTGACCCCATGGGCTGCAGCCTCCCAGGCTCCTCCATCCATGGGATTTTCAAGGCAAGAGTACTGGAGTGGGGTGCCATTTCCTTCTCCAGGGGATCTTCCCGACTCAGGTATTGAACCCGGGTCTCCCGTATTGCGGGTAGATGCTTTACCCTCTAAACCACCAGGGAAGCCCAACTATACATATATATATATGTATATATATATATATATATACATATATATATATAATTATACTTAGAAATAAATAATATTTAGATATAAAAGATATTACATTATATATATATACATAAATATATGTATGTGTATATAATCATCATGGATTTATATAGATATTTCCTGTTCAAGACTAAAAAGATTATATAACATCTTTTATACTATAACAATGTCATCTTCTTTTCACACTGTGAATCTTGGTAATAGAGAGGAGAGTAGCATTAGGGCATTCTATTATTAGCTGTTTTACACAGGCATCAGTCTAAGACTAATAATATTATACTACCACAAATACAATTGCTATACTTATTATTTTCATGTGCTGTCCACTTTCTCCTATGGTTTTTTTTTTTTAAATCATAACTTTATTATTTTTTTTTAAATTTTATTTTATTTTTAAACTTTACATAACCGTATTAGTTTTGCCAAATATCAAAATGAATCCGCCACAGGTATACATGTGTTCCCCATCCTGAACCCTCCTCCCTCCTCCCTCCCCATTCCATCCCTCTGGGTCGTCCCAGTGCACCAGCCCCAAGCATCCAGTATCGTGCATCGAACCTGGACTGGCAACTCATTTCATACATGATATTTTACATGTTTCAATGCCATTCTCCCAAATCTTCCCACCCTCTCCCTCTCCCACAGAATCCATAAGACTGTTCTATACATCAGTGTCTCTTTTGCTGTCTTGTACACAGGGTTATTGTTACCATCTTTCTAAATTCCATATATATGCGTTAGTATACTGTATTGGTGTTTTTCTTTCTGGCTTACTTCACTCTGTATAATAGGCTCCAGTTTCATCCACCTCATTAGAACGGATTCAAATGTATTCTTTTTAATGGCTGAATAATACTCCATTGTGTATATGTACCACAGTTTTCTTATCCATTCATCTGCTGATGGACATCTAGGTTGCTTCCATGTCCTGGCTATTATAAACAGTGCTGCAATGAACATTGGGGTACTCGTGTCTCTTTCCCTTCTGGTTTCCTCAGTGTGTATGCCCAGCAGTGGGATTGCTGGATCATAAGGCAGGTCTATTTCCAGTTTTTTAAGGAATCTCCACACTGTTCTCCATAGTGGCTGTACTAGTTTGCATTCCCACCAACAGTGTAAGAGGGTTCCCTTTTCTCCACACCCTCTCCAGCATTTATTACTTGTAGACTTTTGGATCACAGCCATTCTGACTGGTGTGAAATGGTACCTCATAGTGGTTTTGATTTGCATTTCTCTGATAATGAGTGATGTTGAGCATCTTTTCATGTGTTTGTTAGCCATCTGTATGTCTCCTATGTTTTTATAGGTGCACTATATCTGTGTTGTCAGAGCATATCACTATTATATATAATATTCTCGTTAGCCTTGATTTGGTCTTAATCATACAATTAATTATATATTTATCACACAGTTTATATTTAGTTTCATATCTTTAGCAATTTTGAATGCTTGAAGTTTATCCTCTAGTGGATTAATCATCAAGAAGTCTTATATCAAGAGTATTTCTTACATTGTTGTTTGCTGGTAAGTCTATTTTTAAAATATATTTGAAAGTCTACTTGTTTAGAAAGTCTTTAGTTCCATTTTAAATCCTTGTATGTCTTAAATATATCTTTTTCTGACTTAGGATGTCAAAATTACTGATGCTAATCAATTTCTTGTCTTATGAAACATTTGCTATTTGTTAATAAACATCAAAAGAATATTTGATTTTTCTCTACATTATAGTAATTTCATACAAGATTTTGGTGTTGGTCTTTGTGGATCACTTTTTCTTAGTGATATAATGCATTAAATCAATTAATGCTTATTTCCGCATGTTAGAATACTTTTCATGAAATACAATTTTATTATTTGCTCCCTTCTCTTGCTTTGATTTTCTTAAGAAATTCTGTTATCTGTTGTTGGATCATCTTTGTTTATCTTCAGTATTAGTCAGTTTCCCTCAAACACTTCATCTTTTTCTCCATTTCTCATAAATTTTAGAATCTTCTTTTTCATTTTTAATGAATGTTAAAGTGTTATCAGTTATGCTTATTTACTCTTGGTTTCTTTTAGTTTAGTCTTCATTGCTGATACTATTTTTTCCCCTCTAATATGTAATCATTTTCTAAGTCCTCATATCTTATTTCTGAATTTTTCTAATTCTGATTTTTGCTATCAAATAGTTTGATTCAAACCACTTAATTCAAATGGTTTTTATCTTTTTCTTGGAAAACGTGGTTAACAGCTTTTTAAAATCTGTTTCTAAGTCATTTTCTGGTAGTACGGTTTTATTGTCTAACAGTCTTTTTTATCTTCGATTCTTTCTTCTCCTCGGAGCCACACAAAAAAGTGTATACTACAGTATTTTGAAAAGAAGAAGTCTATAATTCTGGTGAAGTCTAGTATTTTTTTTCTTCTACGCATTATGCTTTTGGTGTCACATCTGAAACATCTTTGCCAAAACTAAGGATATAACAATATTTCTCATATATTTTCATTTAGAAATTTTATAGTTTTAGATTTTACTTTTTAACCTACTATATATTTTAATCAATTTTTGACATGACAATTTGTTTTTATTTTTGTTTCCTAATGAATCAACTCCAGTATTCTTGCCTGGAGAATCCCATGGACAGAGGAGCCTGGCGGGCTACATTTCATAGGGTCACCGAGTCGGACATGACTGGAGTGACTTACACACACGATGAAGAAGCACTAGTTCTAGCACTGTGTTTTGGTAAAGACGATCCTTTCTTCACTCAGTTGCCTTTGTAGCCTTGTCAAACATTTGATTGCATGTGTGTTTTGCTTAGTCTATTAATATGTCTTTATGCCAGTATCACAAAGTCTTGATTTTGGAGGTTTTATAGTAATTCTTGACATAGGATACTTTTGGCACTTTGACTTTATTCTTTTTTAAAAATTGTTTTAACTATCTTAAATTCTTTGGAGTCCCCTATATATTTTATATATTTTAGAAACAACTTGTTAATGTCAACCAAAAAGTTCTTCATAAATTTTATTGAATTGTGCTGAAACTTAATCAGATTTATTTCTAGGTATATAAGTATTTAATATTTTTAAAAATCTCAATTTTGATTTTTTCTAATATATAAAAGTACACTAGATTTTATAAATATTTGCTTGTATACTTGATATACTTTCTTATACATTCTAAAAGGTGTGTGTGTGTGTGTGTGTGTGTTTTGTCCTTGAACTGCATTTACATAGATGACTATATTGTTATTAAATTGTTTTGCTTCTTTCCTTTTAAACTTTATTGACTTTAAAAATAACACAGTCAGTTATTTTACCAGCAAAAAATGGAATTTATTCAGGAATAGCAGAGGAATGGCAATTCAGGACAAGCAAGCTATAGGAAAAGTCATAGGCAAGTCAAACAAATACTGGAGAAAAATATTAATTTATAAAGAAGAGGAGGTTAGAATGGGCTGTTTTGAACAAAAGTCCACCAGAGGAAAGTGAGGATTCAGGATGATGACTGTTTTTCATTGGTTGAGTTACTAGAGTAACTTGTAATGTCTTGTAGAAGATGCAAAGTACATATTGTCTTCTTGCGGCCTATAATTGATGATTTTTTTCCCCCTATTGATAGTTCTTCTGTTAGGGTCTATAATTGACACTGAGTGGCACTTCATGAGAATTCCTGCTTCAATCCATTTTAGTGAAATTTCTCTTTGTTAATTTTTACAACTTTGAATACATCCTTTTCCCTGCATATTATACTCTCAAAGACCCTTAGTGCAATGTTGAAGACAAGTGGTGAGAATAGATGTCTTAGACTTTTTCCTAAAATTGGAAAAGCATTCTATCTTTTACTATTAAATATGAAGTTAGCTGTATGTTTTTAGATGACTTTACCTAAGGATACCTATTTCAACTCTTACTTCACTGTTTCTATAAGAAATGGATGTTAATTTTTGTTAACTTATATTTTTCTGTATCTTATAAGATGTTCATTAGCTTTGTATTTTTAAGCTGGTTAATGCAATGGATTATATAAATTTATTTTAAATTTTAAACTAAATTAGTATCCCTATAATAAAACCTCCTTTGCATTGAAATACGATAATTTAAAACATTTATTTTGCCAAAATTTTAAGAATATTTGCAGCAGTGATCATGGAGGTTAGCTGTCTGTAGTTTTTGTTATTTGTGCAGTGTTCATGGAGGACAGCTGTCTGTAGTTTGTGTTATTTGTGATGTTTTTAGCTTTGGAATAAGAATGATGCTAGACTCATAAAATAAATTAGGAAACATTTCCTTCTCTTCAAGAAGAAATTTGTAATTATTTCATTTTTTGATTTTTAAGTGCATTTCATAAGGAAAATTGCATGGACCTGAAGTTATTTGGGACTGATTGCTTAACAAATGTTTTAACAAATAATTCAATTTAATACACATAATGCTACACAAGTGCCTTTCAGCAAATTTTCCCTTTCCTCCAAGATCTAAGCTTTTGACATAATAAAGTTTTTTTTAATGACAGTTATTTATTTTTCTTTTAACATCCATCTATCTGTAGAGATACAACTTTTGTCATTAATAATATTGGTAATTTGCATCTTGTCTCTTTTTGTTTTCTTGGTCTATAGCCAGAGGTTTATCAACTATATTAGTCTCAGAAAGCTATATTTTGGTTTTGATTTTTCTTTTGTTCAGTTCAGTCACTTAGTCGTGTCTGACTCTTTGCAACCCCATATACTGTAGCACGCTAGGCCTCCCTGCCCATCACCAACTCCCGGAACTTGCTCAAACTCATGTCCATTGAGTTAGTAATGCCATCCAACCATCTCATCCTCTGTTGCCCCCTTCTCCTTTTGCCTTCAATCTCTCCCAGCATCAGTGTCTTTTCCAGTAAGTTGGCTCTTTGCATCAGGTGGCTAAAGTATTGGTACTTCAGCTTCAGCCTCAGTCCTTTCAATGAACTTTCAGGACTGATGTTCTTTAGGATGGACTGGTTGGATCTCCTTGCAGTCCTAGCGACTCTCAAGAGTCTTCTCCAACACCACAGTTCAAAAGCATCAATTCTTTGGCACTCTCTCTTATTAGACTTTCTAAATATTTAATCAATATCATTTATCATTTATATTCATCCTATTTCTGATTACTTACAGTTACATTTGATCTTTTTTTAGTTTCACTTCAAGAGTGAAAGCTGAGATATTAATAAATAATTTAATATTAGTATTTAGTGTATTTATTGAAATAGTGATTTAATACAGAGATTTAGTATATTTTTCATCTCAGACACTCCAGTTGCCATTTCTCGAGTCTTGATTTAATTTTTAATTTTTTTTAACACTGTATATGTCTCTACTTAACTTTTTGATCATGGGGGACATGGTGATAACTTTTAATGTCCTTGTCTGCAAAGTCTAGTATCTATGTCAGTTCTGATTTATGTATTGATTTGTCTCATCATAAGTTTTATTCTTCTGCTTTTTTGAATTCTTTGATATCAAATGCTGAGCTCACCTTTCTGTGGTTTTCTTCTATCTTGAAACTTAGTTCCTCAAATCTTTGCTATCTCTGCAGATCTCCAATAACTTCACACATATTTTCTAGTTTTTAATCTAAGCTTTCTAATTGTTCTTATTAGATGATTGGTATAAGAGAATCAAGCCTAACATTGCTGGTAGTGGGATTCATCAATTATTTTATTCTGATTAGAAAATAAAATAACAGTTTTAGAGAAGACAGTCATTGCTAGCTGCAAACAAGTTGCTTGATAACAAATGATCCTTAATAGGAACAGAACTGATAAAAATTTCCCTTTTGACTTTTGGAATGTTGGAGCTCTCTCCTAGCTCTTGATTCCATAGAGGCTAAATAATACATTCATGCCATAGCAAGACTTCAGTTGTAAAATTTTGACCAAAAACTTGTCAACTCTTGGATGGCAGAGGCTTAGTCATCTTTAATTCCTACTGCACCTAGTCCAGCATCTTGAACTTTATATTTAAAATAAAGTAAGGGTTTCCGTTTAATAGATTATTTTGGAGAACAATATTTAAAACATTTTAAAAGCATTTAGAATGTGCTGATCATTGTGTTAAATGATTTAGTCATAAAATCTTGTTAACTCTGCACAGCAACATTATAGTGTATGTTTGGGGAAAAAAAAAAAAGTGAAACTGTTCGTCACTCAGTAGTGTCTTTGCTGTTGTGTCCAACTCTTTGTGACCTCTGTCTATAAACTTCTCCAGGCAAGTGTATGTTTAAGGTAGGGTAAATTCAAATCTTTCACCCAAAGATTGTCTTATATTTCTCTTCCCCAAAGAGAACATATCTTTTCTTTTTTTTTGGCTTTTTTTATTTGAAAAATCACAAATTACATAGTTAATTTTTTTATATCCTTACAGTTACATTGGAGAAGGAAATGGCAACCCACTCCAGTACTCTTGCCTGGAGAATCCCATGGAGGGAGGAGCCTGTCGCAAAGAGTCAGACAGGACTGAGCGACTTTCACTTTCACTTTCACAGTTACATCAGAAAATCAGATGAGTGAATTTCTGAAAATTTTATTTTCATTTGCCATCGTGCAGTGAATGTATTTTATTTTTTAGTTAATTAATTTTTTAAATTGAAGGATAATTGCTTTACAGAATTTTGTTGTTTTCTGTCAAACATCAACAGCAATCAGCCATCAGTGTATATTTTAGAGTTAAAGGTTGATTTCAGCTTCACCAGTGGTCCTGGCTATACTATCATATTTCCTATTCTCTTCCCAGTAGCAGCGAATAGTGGCTTGGATCCTGTTATTATTCACCAATCCCTTATGTCCGCTGAATATTTCCTTGGCTTAGAGTGTGCACCTCCTCTCTTCTACCATCCTCTATGCCAAGTTCCTTCTCTGTGTTCTGTCTCCTGGCTCTGACAGCCCAGCTGTCAAATCTCACTGCCCACTACTTACCTCCACAAGGAGTTCTGATATGACTTGACATAGAGCTTTGTCTGCCATGACTTCCTCAAAAAATTACACTGATTTCTTCCCCAAAGAAGCAAATCTAGCCCTAAATTCTGTCACCACCACTCTCCCTGATGTGACGATAAGGCTAGAATTTTACAGCTCCTTAAGTGCAGACCAAACATTGTAACTCAGAAGAGACAAGAGGTCTACTAGGATAGGTCACTCATTCAGACAGAATTGGAGCTCATATCTCTTGGCTATACTTGATTATAAAATAATAAATCATAAAATACACTGTGCACACCAGAAAAGATAGTCTATCTACCTATGCAAATCCACTGCATTATATACAAGGACTTTCTAAAAAGAAGAGGCCCAAGTAGACATATAAAGATGTACAACATTCCCACAATTCAAAGATGAATGTTTTTCAAGATTTTAATATTTTTGAACCTTACTATTTTTAATATATATCAATTGCAGCACTTTTGCTTATTTGTTTTTCTTGAACAAATTTTTTAGATAACCCCATGTCTTAGAATACAGGACACTAGTGTTTATCAATTTGTCTCCAGATATTTATCTCAGTGTTTATTTCATAGACTTCAGAGTCACCCAATCTTGCTCTTAGTATGTGATTAAACCACTTTATATTGACGGGCTTTGGTCATAGCAAAGCACAAACAAATTTAGGAAAATTTAGAAAAATTATTTTTCCCTTCAGACTATAAATATCTTTGTCTTTAAGAATATATTTATAGTAGTACTATATAATATTATATTTGTTAAAATTTTTCTACTTTAGTCATAATAACCACATTATGATTAAAATAAGTAATATGTCTGATTGAAATCATTCAAAGAATTTTTATGGATTTATATTTTCTTGGGCAAAGTGCTTATGATCTTTTCATCCATTTAGACTATTGAAAGAAAGATGAAACAGGTTTAAAATGGGTATAAATTATTCATAGTATTTTTATTCAATTTTCCTTTAAAGAAAAGAAATCAAATGTGTTTTTCTTCAGCCTTTAAAATGGAGATTTGGACTCTTATGCTTACCAGATCAGTCACATGATGTCACCAGAATTTGACTTATATCACCTTAGTTTTCATACAGAGGCCCTTGTCTCAGACCTTTCCCACTTTCACAGGAAGAATTCTTACACAAACTATGAAAATCACACATAGTCTTAATTTTGCAATTGTATAAACCCAACCTGCAGTGGTAGGCACTAAATTATGGGTTCTTAAGTTTGGTTTCATGTGATTTTATTTGCTTTGTTTTCAGTATCTGGTATGAAATTGGCAATAGAGCATGAATTATTATGCACTTATGGTGTCTCTTCTGTGTGCTAGTATTCTGCTCGTATTAGAAGAAATTTAGCCTGATAAATTGAAAGTAAAAAAGTATATCTCTAGTTAAATTGTTCAAGAGTTACCCTTTGTATTCCTCTAACAGCAGAAATAGAAACTTCATATACTGAAATACTGTCATACAACAAGGGCTGTAAATTTATAATTTCTCCATCAAGAGAGCCAGAAAGTCAACATATGTAAACACTATAGTTTGAAAATCTATTTCAAAATTATCATGAAAGATGTGTTAGTAAATTCACTATATGTTTGTATAATCTGTCTTCAAATTCAAGATTGCCAGAATTTAGGAAGTTTTAAAATTAAAGTTGTAGGGTTTTCCACATTGCTAATTTTAAAACATCTAGTATGCCAAATCAAAACAGCATTGTTGCATATGCTGATGTGATGTTACATACTGACTCACACAACTTGAGTTATTTTGTTCATGGCTTTTTGTGTAGGTAATATCCTGAACAATGATTACTCTTTTAAATTTTCTCATGCTAGATCATGGGAACAAAATTTGCTTTGTTGCATAGAAAACTTCATTCATGTAACTTTTAACTAAGACTATTTGGTGGAATGTGACTTCCCTGGTAGCTCAGCTGGTAAAGAATCCGTCTGCAATGCAGGAGACCCTGGTTCATATATATATTTAGGGTTAAATTTTATTCATTCATTTATCTTTAAAAAATTATTAAAGTATAGTTGATTTACAATATTGTGTTAGTTTCAGGTGTACAGCAAAATTATTCAGTTACACATGTCTTTATATTTTTTTTCAGATTCTTTTCCCATATAGTTATTACAGAAGATTGAGTAGAGTTCCCTGTGCTATACAGAAGGTCCTTGCTAGTTATCTCTCTTATATATAAAAGTTTGTTTATATTAATCCCAAGCTCCTTATTTATCCCTCCCCTACCCTTACTTCCCCTTTGCTAATCATATTTTTCTTTTCAAATCTGTGAGTCTGTTTATTTTTTGTAAATAAACAGCCCCAGTTTGATTCCTGGGTCTGGAAGAACCCCTGGAGAAGGGATAGGCTACCCACTCCAGTATTCATGGGCTTCCCTGGTGGCTCAGATGGTAAAGAATCTGCCTGCAATGTGGGAGATCAGGGTTTGATCCCTGGGTTGGGAAGATCTCCTGGAGGAGGGCATGGCCACCCACTCCAGTATTCTTACCTGAAGAATCCCCATGGACAGAGGAGCCTGGTGGGGCTACAGTCCATGGGATCACAGAGTCAGACACGACTGAGTGACTAAGCATAGCACAGCCATTAGGTGCAACCCCAAACACAAACAGTGGGGAAAAAAAAAGCTTGTATATGAGAGGGTTCTTATTTTTACATAATACTATTAATAGTGATAATATAGTCCAGATGCTAAAAATACAGTTCCAAGGCCTTTAAATTGTAGACTGTGATAAGAATATGTTAGTGTCCATAATATTGTCTAATAAAATGCCTAATAAAGATTCAACATATATTATTCAATAGATGTGCTTTAGCAAAATCAATTTGTTTGCTTAGCCCATAGGTATAGATGTTGTCATCATGTCTCCAACATGCTAAGTTATTTACTTAAAACCTATTGAATACTATTATATTCATTATGAAACATATACAAAAAAAAGAATGGAAAAAGTGAAGTAAAATTGAACATCAATAGAAATAGGTTTCTCTTCAAGCTTAGCTCTGGAGACCACTATACTAGATTATTGAAACTGGCTAATTCTATCTATAGAAGTGTTACTCAAATCTCTGGCTTCCCTGATAGCTCAGACAGTATAGAATCTGCCTGCAATGTAGAAGACCTGGCTTCAATCCCTGGAGCAGGAAGATCCCTGGAAAAGGAAATGGCAATCCACTCCGGTATTCTTGCCTGGAGAATTCCATGGACTGAGGAGCCTGGCAAGGCTACTGTCCATGGGGTCGCAAAGAGTCGGACAAGACTGAGCAACTCACACACACACACATTTAGTCTACTGAGAGACTTTAAAAAAGTGTAAATGAATGCAACCCCACCCTTTACTGTTCAAGAGCTACTCATTCTAGTCTAATCTTTCATTCATGCTTACTTTAGTTCATATTTCTGAGCATCTTATGACTCTTCCTATTTTCTGAAACTTACAATATATGACTTTCTAGCAACTGACCAGGCTTCTCTAAATATTGGCACAATTATCCTACAAAAAGACTCTTATAATTAAGAAGTTATATAATTTTAGGTCCAAACCAATTTAATAATTATTAAATTAACTAAGATAACAAACATAAACAGCACTGTCCTGTGAAATTACTGGCCTATATTTATCTGGCCAATAATGGTTATTATGAAGCATAAGCAAAATAACTATTCTACTATATCTCACCATTGTTTGTGTGAAATTACGTATATATAATTGTTTAAATTTCTAACTAATTAGCCTACAATTGTCTTTTAGCTCCCTCTGAGTTTGTTAGTAAAAAAGCTTGGTGTTTGACACTTTATGACTATTTTATTCCTTCTGAACTTTTAAAATCTTTCATATAATAACTGTTTTTAAAAATTGAATAAAATAGGCTGTTATGGATTTTTTCCCTCTTCTTTCAGACAGTGGTGAGACAAAATGTATATAGAGAGGAAAATAACAGACAAAAAGTGAGTGTGTGTATGTAACATAAAGGGAAAAGCATAGACCCAATATATTCTTTGTTGAATATATTGTGATAAACGCTGTAGGGGCCAATTTGGACTTCCCAGGTGGCTCAGTGGTAGAGAATCTCCATTTTAAAGTCCAATGCAGGAAACATAGGAGGCACAGTTTCAATCCCTGGGTTGAGAAGATCCCCTGGAGAAGGGAGTGGCAATCCACTCCAGTATTCTTGCCTGGAACATCTCATGGTCAGAGAAGCCTGGTGGGCTAGTTTATAGGATCACAGACAGTTGGACAAGACTGAGCAACAGAGCATGAGTATGAGGGACCAGTTTAGTGAATACTTGAAGTAAAAACAATTTTCAATTTTGGAGAAAGTAGAAACATTTTTCTGTATGTCCATTTAATGACCACTTTAGAAAGAAAAGAACTACTTTGTTTTTTCACTTTTATTCATGCTTGAGTCATAACAACACTACATATAACTTTATTAGACCAAGTTAATGGTATCTGACATATTTTAGTGCAGAATCCTTGTCTTTTGTCATGCTAACTGCATAATTGTTATGGGTGAGAGATACATGGAGTCAGAAGACACGATTTGGCTGGATTGAACCAGCCAAACTGAAATTAATAGGTTTCGATCTATCAGATTTTAGAATATATTTTCTTTTAATTAATTTAAGTTTAAATTGAGTTCATTTCTCAGAAAAATTCTTAGAAGCACAGTTAATTAGCTATGGTCCAAATTTGCCCTCCGATTTTAATTTGATGAGGGATTTCTACTGGGCTCTTAATTGCTATATTTGCCTTTTTAAAATCACAAAACCAAAGTCCAAGAAAAAGCTGCTAGCCAAGTGTATTAAGGCATTATAGAAAAAGCATATATTAACAAGAAACATTATTGGAACTGTGTGCATTATTTTGAAAAATGAAAATTAATATGTGTGATAACATAACTGTAATTATGTTTTTCAGATATCATTGGAAGTTCAGTATGAAAAACTCATTGTTTATTGAAAAAATAATGTATTCTACTTAATAAAAATGTTACAAAACAGTGAACATAATGCTTTTTAAGGCTGGGAAATTTAAAGAATTTTTTTCATTTTACTTAAAAAAATCAACTACTATCAAAAGTATTTTGCCTATGTAAATGTTCCTTCTGAAAGACACATGACAGAAAGTCATTTTAAGCAGTCCATTTTCATCCTCACTGATTATTAAGTATTACTTTACAAAATAAGGTAGTATATTTGTTTCAATGTATTGCCTTAATGATCATTTTAAGACTAGAAACTTTCAGAATTTCTTTATAGAAAGCAATATGATCCTACATATTTACACTGAATCACAAATTCTGCTTATAGCTCTATGGGGAAATTTTGAAAAAAAAAAAAAAAAAACAACAACAAGAAAAACAATGTTTGTATTGAAAAATTTGAGGTGAACTATGGTGAAGCTCGGAGAAGGCAATGGCACCCCACTCCAGTACTCTTGCCTGGAAAATCCCATGGACGGAGGAGCCTGGAAGGCTGCCGTCCATGGGGTCGCTGAGGGTCGGACACGACTGAGCGACTTCACTTTCACTTTTCACTTTCATGCATTGGAGAAGGAAATGGCAACCCACTCCGGTGTTCTTGCCTGGAGAATCCAAGGGACGGGGGAGCCTGGAGGCCTGCCGTCTATGGGGTCACACAGAGTTGGACACGACTGAAGCGACTTAGCAGCAGCAGCAGCAGCAGCATGGTGAAACTGTTTATTACAAGCAATATCTCAAGAAAATAAATCTTAAAATTAGATAGTGACTATGTCTATACTGGCTTCCCTGGTAGCTCAGCTGGTAAAGAATCCACCTGCAATGCAGGAGACCCCAGTTCATATATATATTTACAGTTAAATTTTATTTATCTTTAAAAATTTATTAAAGTATAGTTGATTTACAATGTTGTGTTAGTTTCAGGTGTACAGAAAAATGATTCAGTTATACATGTCTTTACATTTTTTTCAGGTTCTTTTCCCATATAGTTATTACAGAAGATTGAGTAGAGTTCCCTGTGCTATACAGAAGGTCCTTGCTAGTTATCTGTCTTATATATAAAAGTTTGTTTATGTTAATCCCAAGCTCCTTATTTATTCCTCCCCCACCCTTACTTTCCCTTTGCTAATCATAAATTTTTTTCAAATCTGTGAGTCTGTTTATTTTTTGTAAATAAGTTCATTGATATTACTTTTTTTTTTTGAAGATTTTAAATTTTATTTTATTTTTAAACTTTACATAATCCTTATTACTTTTTAAAATTGGATTCCAGTATGAGTGATATCATGATACTTGTCTTTCTCTGTGTGATTTACTTCACTTAGTATGATAGTCTCTAGTTCTATCCATGTTCCTGCAAATGGTTATTTTGTTCTTTTTTATGGTTGAATAATATTCCATTGCACATAAGCATATTTTCATTATTCCTTTGTCGATGGAATAATGTCAATGTTGCTTCATGTCTTGGCTACTGCAAAGAGTTCTGCAATGAATATTGGGGTGCATGTATGTATCCAGAGAAAACCATAATTAGATGTATTTTTATTATGAGGCTATAGTGATGGAAACTGATACCTAAGGAATCTAAATTATTAATAATTTGAAAATTTGTAGTTGTTGTTCAAGGGTTTTCCCAGTATCTCAGTAGTAAAGAATCTTCCTGCCAATGTAGGAGATGTAGGCTCAATCCTTGGGTTAGGAAGATCCCTGTAAATGGCAATCCAGTCCAGTATTCTTGCCTGGGAAATCTCATCTACAGAGGAGCCTGGCCAGCTACAGTTCATGGGGTTACAAAGAACTGGACATGACTTACTGACCAAAAAACAACAACAACAATAATTGTTGTTCAACTGTATTGAGATTTCATGAATATTTAGGTTCAGAATTCAGTCAATGATTTTGTGTTTAAATAGTATTATTTTACTTGTAAACACTTTCAAGACCTTTTATATGTGTGTGTGTATATATATATATATATATGTATATATATATATATATATATATATATATATATATTAGAATATACTGTCCAGAAGACACAATTTAGAGTGAGTCAAGTCTGTGAGTCACCCCTCAGAAGAAAGGCTTTCAGAAGAAGTGTCTATCTAGGGACATATACACTGGATTTTACTAGTGAGAAATAGACTTTATTATGTTAAACACTGAGATTTTGAAGTTGTTTGTTACAAAATTCAATTTGTTGTTACTAATACACTCTTCAAATAGACAATATTTACTCTGTGTCCTAGAGAATGAAATTAAGTTAATTATGGAAAGGTGATAAAAATTACTTCTGTGGAAGCTGAACATCTAGTTTAAAGTAGAGGAAATAACAAGTGCAAAGGACAAGAGAAGGGAGAGAGAATCAAGTAGGGTGAGTGGGGTTAGGTAAATCTAGAGGAAATCTTTTCCATAATCTATAAGATAGCTGAAGATAGTATTAATTAACAAAGTATGAGTGAGGATGCAAATAAAATCATTGAACTTAAAGATGTTTTGAATATAAATTGAATGAATAAAACAGTATAAGAATACAGTATAGTGGAGAAACACCCAAGTTTATTCTTGGCCACTTAGAAGCTGTGGGACTTTGGTTAAATGGTTTAACTTTTCTTAGGGGTCAATTTTCTCAGCTTAAAAATATATTTTCTTTAGCAGTCTTTAAATCTTTATGTCAGCAATAAGTAAATGAATAAAATAGTCTGCCATGAAGTCTCTTTGATTTAGAGAGTGAGGCTCCGAAGCCCCAAAGTCACCAACTCTTCCCATATTGCCTTTCTTTTTTTTCAAAATTAATAAATTTATTTTAATTGGATGCTAATTACTTTACAATATTGCGGTGGTTTTTGCCATACACTGATGTGAATCAGCCACAGGTGTACATGTGTCCCCCATCCCTCAGCCCCGTCCCACCTCCCTCGCCATCCCATCCCTCTGGATCATCCCAGCGTACCAGCTTTGAATGCATCGAACTTGGACTGGTCATTCTCTCAAATCTCCCCACCCTCACCTTCTCGCACAGAGTCCAAAAGTCTGTTCTTTATATCTGTTACTCTTTTGCTGTCTCACATATAGGGTCATCGTTACCATCTTTCTAAATTCCATATATATGCGTTAATATACTGTATTGGTGTTTTTCTTTCTGACTTACCTCACGCTGTAAAATAGGCTGCAATTTAAAGGAAATTATGTTGCCTTTCTTGTAACTCACATTGATTCCTAAGGAATACTTGGGATCTGAGGAGGCAATATTGGGGGAAAAAAAAAGTTGATCTCCTGGACCTTTATATTTGGTGTTATAGATACATCCCAAATTAAACTCATAATCATATTTCAAATCTATTTTTCCACATATTGTCTCTTTATTCCTCAGACTATATGTTCTCTGTGAGTTATCTTATCCATTCTCCATTCTTTGTTTTCCTTTGCAACTATCTACTAATTACTCTCAAATCTATTATCTCCCTCCCATATATTTCTTATGAGGTCTAGTTAACAGCATCAAAATGACCTACTAGCCCATCATACTTAGTCAATTAAACTGAATGCATAAACTCTATTTGCACACTTTCTTCTAATCTTGTATTTTCTCATTAGAATGAATTCCTTTAAACTGTATTGAGCTGTTCATGCAAACAACTTAGGTAAGTCTTATAATCCTCTCCCTATCTCCTTTTTATCTCTCTTTCTCTTTTGTTTAAATGTCAATGGTTAAGACCTCAACTTCAATTCCAGGAGAAATATCTAGAGAGATATTATAGTGATTCAGTTCATCAATTAAATAATTATTGAAACCATGGAAAGTGATTAAATTAATCATGCAATGATGTATAATGAATGAGAAGACACTGGCCTGGGGAAATCTCTTATAAAGTTCATTTTAAAGACTAGAAAAAGAACAACAAGGAAAAAATGAATGAATAAATAAGCAAACAAATACATAAGTGTGGGAAAAGGAAACTGAAGGTAAGAGGAGACCCATTTGAGTGTTAACCTACAATAACCTGGAGAGAGAGAGGTCAAAACTGTGAAATACTGTAGACAATAAAGCAGACAGGGAAATTTAGTAATAAAGAGAGGGTAGAAGTTCTTAATGAAGTCCCTTGCTGATGATGTTCCAAGAACCCACAGGGACCTGGGCACTTCCCTCTGGAATGGGCTGAACTCTTAGAACCATCATGAGCCTTACTTCACCTGTTGGAGACCAGAAGACACAAACTCAACCAAAAAGAATAAACAAACTAGGCCATGTGGTCCCTGTCCAGCAGGAAGGAGTTTCAGAAGAAGAGACCTTCAGCCCCTTCACCCTAAAGAATAAGGATGCAGAGTCTCTTAGAGAGGAATGAGACAGTCTGGGACCTGGGACCGTTTGTTGCAGAGCTGCAATGCTTGCATCTGGACTTCTCCTGAGCAACAAAATACAAAGAAACTGTATGAAACTAAAAATAACTGCATGCATGTGCAGCTAAGGCAAATTCTGGACAAAGACACAAAGAGACCAAAAAACCCAAAACTGCCAGTTTTGAAGAACCAGAAGCAAAAATAGAGGGTGGAGAAGCAAAAGCAGGATGCTGCACACAACACTACCTATGGGGTGGGCTAACCCTAACCCTAACCCTAAGCCACCCTTCAGTCTGACTCCTGGACACATCCCTACCCTCCCTTCACATAAGGAACAAGCTTGCCTCCCCTCAGGTGACAAGCAAGGGAGCCTGCTTTTGTTCTTGTTCCCTCCCTACTGCAGCAGAGGCCACAATAAGACCTTGACTGGAAAAAAAAAAAAGTCTATGCAAGAATTTGGTGGCATTCCACGCATGGCATTCATGTTTTATTGTGTTGAAAGGTGCACGGGGGATGAGGAAGGATTGGCACAGACACCTATCAAGAGTGCTGGCCAGGAAAGAGAGGATAGCAATCACAGCCTTTCTGAGCCTCTGTTTTCTCTTCTGTTCAATTATTACTGTTGTTAAAAATGATTAAGGAAGCCAATTTAGATGTTATAAATACACTTAATTTAGCACTTCATAAATCAGACAGTTTTATGAAAGGACAGTCTCCTTTCAGCTAAAAGGAAGAAGAGGAAGCTTTAAAAGATGAAGAATGAGGAAGAGAAAAATAGAAAATATCAATGATTGGGGCCACATTGTTAACTTTATTTAGGGTCAGAAGGCAATTGGCATTTGGAGATTGGCCATCTGGATAAATTGTGCTTCAGATTATAAGGAGCATTTACAGTAAAACAAAAGTTATCGAAATTTAGAATTACTAATGAAGGATCCTGGTAGGAGTAACTGCCTCTTGGGTCTACAAAGCTAATTCAACCTGTGATATATATTTGGTCTTCCTTACAGATTTTATGGGTAAGAATGAATTTATGGATGGTTCTAGAAACTTTTCAAATCATTTTTAAATTCCTGAAATATGTACCTCTTCTTTGTGCAGAAACAAACCTCACAAAAGTTAGCACATTTTATTAAAATTATCGAATTTTGAAGACTTTGACCTTTTGAAGACAGGCAATGTCTTATTCATTTTTGTATCTTCAGACTTGAGCATGGTATTTATCATGCTCAGTATTAAGAGCAAAATCAATGTCGATTGTGTTCCCCAAACTGAAGTTTGGTATGAAATTAAAATTATATGAAAGTAAGTTATGGGTTAATATCTTTGTTTCCAGTCAAGATCCAAGAAACAGCTAAAAATAAAAGGCAGAAAGTTGGATGCCATTCAAAAATTTTATCCAGCACATCCTTCCTTTTCTCTTCCTGCTGGAGATAGGACCAAGTAGTTTACTAAACCCAAAATTGGCTGCCATACTTCCAGTTTTCAGTTGTGAGCATTTATTTTGGAAAAAGATGTCTATAGGAAGACACATAAGAGGCAGTTCCTCTCCTCTATCAACAAAAATAGCTTTCTATATCTAATGAACAAAAAACAGTTACAGTGTGTTTTAGTAATATTTTATAAAATTCCAGAATGATACTGTACTTGGTTTTTGCAGAATGGAATTAAGAACCTCAAAACAGCCTCCTTCTATACAGCAGCTCTAATATGATGTAGAAAGTTACCAAGTTTGGAACTTTTGCAAAACCCTTAGAGTTCCCTGCTGTCAGATGTTATAGTGCTTCCCCACTGATATTAATTAGAAATTAAGTTTGGAATATGAAGAATCTTTAAATTTTCCTTTGCCTAACTTAATCTATTAGCTGTGTTGAGAAAGTTTCCTTTGTGCTATATGGCACAGAATGGTATGGCCTAGGGAGGTATTGTTTTATCCATTAGAACTATTCCATTAAACCAACTCAAGTCCATGGCATTCCCTGGGAGAAGGAGTCAAATTTAAAGAACCTTTGTGGATTGCTTAGATTAAGAGAATCCTAAGGGCCATGGTACATCAGAGTTCTTCAAAGCTCTGAGTGATGGTTGGAACCATAAACAATTTGGGATTACCTCAGGTCCTGGCATTGCTCTAGGACCCCCTTCGGGAGGCGCCACTGTCAGGGTCACACACGCTACGTTGTCCTTCACACCAGCTGTGGGTTTACTGCGTGTTGTACACCAGTTATACTTCTGGGTCCTTTAGCGAACATGCCTGCTCCAACTTATTTTCTCCAATCAATCACATCCTGGGATCCAAAGTACAAATCCCATATCATATACCTTTGCATAACTGTTCTAAAGAATCTTATTTTATGTACTATTTGTGTTAGACTAGTGAACGTTGTCATGTAAGCAAAAAATTTTGCATATAATAATGCAGTAAACCATCCAAGTGTCATATCAACTAAAACACCAAGTAAACCTTAAAGAAAAAAAAAAAAAACAGAAAAAAAAACTTACACAAAATTGATATAATTCTTCACCTTAAAGAGGACTGATGGGGGTAGAAGACTGGGATTTTAGGGCCACCAAATTTTCTCCAAATTTGTTCCTGTCTTATTTTCCCCCTCTATTTTCTCTTATTGTTTTGTTTAGTTGCTAAGTCATGTCTGACTCTTTATGTTACTGTATGGACTGTAGTCCAACACCATGGACAGTAGAATGTCAGGCTCTTCTGTCCATGGACTTTCCCAGACAAGAACACTGGAGTGGGTTATCGTTTCCTCCTCTTCTCTTTTTCTTAGGATCCCTCAGATGTGTAACTAGCTTTTTTCTTTTTCTTTCCTTTTCTTTTTGTAAACCATGATGATAACTTTGAAACCAAAAAAAAAAAAAAAAAAAGGTTAATTTGTGGATAACAACCTTTGGGGATGTCATATTAAAATATTACTTAAATGTTTATAAAAAAGAATAGAAAATCAGAATGTTTCCTCCACAAGAGAGGAAAAGACATTTTAAGAGATAAGATGATGGGATATATTTTAAAGGAAGTTTAGCAGAGCTTATGTGATTTGCTTTTCACCAACACAGTAACATCTTACTTCACATCTTTTAAAAAATACTCTAAGTGTTTATAGACAATGATAGCTACTGATGCTGCTATGGCTCAAAAACCTTTTGCCATTTCTCTGCCCCATTTCCCTGGCCTTGGGTGTCTTTGCTCCCAACAGCCCACACGGCTTTATTAGAGAATTTCCCTCCTTCTACTGGAGTCACTTTCTATATGGATGCAGAGAGACCTGGAAGTCAGGGTCTGAGTTTACAGCACTCCACACTAACTTCCCTCAAGACAAACAACACTAAGGTATAATTTGCACTTCAGAGATCCTTTGCAAGATCAGACTGAAGCTAGCCTCTAAGAAAAAGACAACCTGAAATCACTTCCTTGCTTGTTTCCCCCATTCTCCCTGTCTTTATTCTGTTCCTCTCAGTTCCTTACTAGTTTATCCTGGGAACACTTCTTAATTAATCACTTGCATACAGATCCTTTTCTTAAGTCTATTTCTGGGGAATCCAATCCGAGGACAATCTTATGCAAAAATACTCTTGTACAGTAATTTTCTTATTTTAGAATTATCCAGTGAATGATCTCTTTGTGAGAGAAAATGCATATAGTCAATGAATTCATTAAATGTATATTTGTTGAGAAACTGCTAAGTGTAAAGCACTGTAGTAAGAACTTTGTTCTTGTAGGCAAGAACAAGAGCTCTTCCTGCCTAAATTCTACTGACAGATACAAGCATTAAATGAATGATATACTTAAGAAGATATGTAATTATTTCTATGAAGGATCTATGAAAGCAAATATAGGAGAGGGGTAAAATAGCCTGGACTATCAGAGGAAGTGTGCTTAAAGAAGTAATATTGAAACTGAAACCTAAAAATGACTGGGAGAAAATCACATGAGTAGGATGGAGGGATTTCTCCAAAGTGGGAAACAAAGAGTAAGTCTTAGGAGCAGGACAGAAGGCCAGCATGGCCCTGGTAGAGTTAACATTGGTGTGATGTAAGGCAAGGCAGGTGGGCAGGTGCCAAATCATACATTTCCTCTGGCATATTAAGAATTTCTGTTTTATCCTAAAGGCAATGGGTAACCCTGAAGAATTTTAGGAAAAGTGCATGTGCTTAGTCACTCAGATGTGTTTGACTGTTTGCAACTCCAAGGACCATGGCCAGCCATGATTCTCTATCCATGGAAATTCTCCAGGCAAGATTATTGGTGTGGGTTGCCATGCCCTCCTCCAGGGAATCTTCCCAACCCAAGGATTGAACCCAGGTCTCCCACACTGCATGCGGATTCTTTACTATCTAAGCCACCAGGGAAGCCAAGGAAGAGAAGGGATATGATCAAAAGATTGCTTTGTTTAGAGGTCCTGGTTTACTCTAAACTGAAACAAGAGCATAACGTCTTTGGGGGACATCTAGGTACAATCTTCCCTCATAGCTTA